>NC_053038.3:278564680-279209236 GCF_002575655.3 Aegilops tauschii subsp. strangulata | reverse complement strand
GAAAAGGTACCTCTTACCGACCCGGATTTGGAGTTCTCCAGGAGCATTTGTGGATCTGCCGCGCAGTGTTGCTGACACTGCGGATTTCTTCCGAGCCGAAGAAGGGAGCTCAATGGAGAAGCTATTCTGGTCGCAATACCTTGGCCAGAGCATCCGTTGCCCTGTAGCGATCAGCTAAAACAGCTGACCGAACTGCATAGGGCGGCCGAATTGGCCGTGAAGGACTTGATAATCCGTTTATGGCCTGCCGAAGCCATACCCAGCAGCTACTTCAGGCTCGTGAAGTGGCTGGTCAATGCCTGCCCTCGGCTTGATGCCATCAAGCGGTCGTTCTGCATCGAAGGTGCACGGATGGCCTTCGCTCGTGTCAAGGTGCAGTGGGCGAAGATGGACGCTGTCAAGCTCACGACCAAGGGACCGCCCGCGGGCAAGGAGCATTGCACGCCCGAGCTGTATTTTGATGATGTCCTGAAGGGATCCCGCATTGTAGAAGGCCAGTGTTCAAAAGACAATATCATTGAATGAAGTCATTAATGTTATCCCTTCTTGTATTGTGAAACAAAGCCGTTATGTAATATAATATTAGTTGTTTTAAAATTTTACCTCCTGTGCGGCCGTTTTGTTAGATCTGAGAGTTGGCCAGTCGTCGGCTTCAGCCCCCATGTAGGTAGTACGGGGGTGTTCGGGATGGAATCTAAACACTCTTGATCCAAGAGTTTGGTCCTTGAAGGAGGTGTTTAGCGCAACAAACCAGGCAATCGGACTATGCGGCTTCATCACCCTCACTTAGCCATAGGAGTTTGACAATAGAAATGTAGGCGCAGCCCCTAGTTAGTATTTAATCTTGACTAGGGTGCTGTAGACACCTAGTCGGGTAGAGGCCGATTCGTCGCATAATGCGGAAAAAATCACAAAAGATTTTCAGCCTCCGAATAACTGACCAGCTCTCGCCGCATCATGACAGTAAGTTTTTGGCTTTCTCTACTGAGGTGTTTGCTTAAATAAAGCAGAAACACAATCGCAATAGTTCTCTCTTTACTACCTTAGCCGATAAGACGGATTGTAAGGTAGCAAGCACAGGAGCCGGGTATCCCAACTATTGACCAAAGACATGATTCGGAGCCGATACATATAGTGGTAACTTCGGGGTGTCGAACTATACTGTAAAAGTTTTCGGACTTTGTTGCCGTAGTATGGAGCACAATGAAGCCCCTGGCGAATTAAAGCATACCAAAGTGTACGGGTGCAATCGATAAGAATAGCGAAATAAAATGAAGTAGTAAGCTAGTGCCACATAAGTTGGGCCGCAAACTATTTCCATTATAATTTTGATTAATACGTCAAAGCGTATTTGTACAAATAGTGCGATAAGCAATAGGGCTATTTAACATGCCAAGACCAAGGGGGGCTGCGTGCGGGTCCTAAAAATAGGTAGAATGATCGTTAAGAAGAACATCTAGAGATTCTCCCACATGTCGGTGTTGCTTGCGCCTTGGTATATCCATCCTTCGAAAGGACCGATGATCAGGCCGTCGGGAGGGGCCTGTAGAGAAGAAGCCTGAAAAGGGAAAAAAGAAAAGGGAGGGCATGTGTGCCCAGGTTAGGTTAAGCTGTATTATGGGCCACCATCTAGTTATGCCTCTGTCTCTGCCCATGGTATTTTTAGTGCGTAGTTATGTACGCGCGGTACGTACGCCGCCATTTGGTCGGGACTGAGACGGAGGCCGAATTGCTAGTTTAACTCCTGACGAGCTGGACTGTCCTACTGCGGAGTAGTATGGACTCGTTTGACAGTGTCTGGGAGCCTGGCCGCTGAATTAAAGTTCTGCTTGATAAGGCCGCTCTGTACTTCCGCTGCCAGGGCCGCGGTGTGCTCCTCGCTATGGAGGGAATGCTCCGTGTTTCCATTGACTGTTATGACACCGTGTGGTCCGGGCATCTTGAGTTTGAGATAAGCATAGTGTGGCACCGCATTGAATCGAGCAAATGCAGTTCGTCCGAGCAGTGCGTGATAGCCACTGCGGAAGGGGACGATGTCGAAGATCAAGTCTTCGCTTCGGAAGTTGTCCGAGGATCCGAAGACAACTTCCAATGTGATTGAACCCATGCAGCAGGCCTCTACACCTGGTATTACTCCTTTAAAGGTAGTTTTTGTGGGCTTGATCCTTGATGGATCGATGCCCATTTTGCGGACTGTATCCTGATAGAGCAGGTTGAGGCTGCTGCCACCGTCCATCAGGACTCGCGTGAGGTGGAATCCATCAATGATTGGGTCAAGGACCAGTGCGGTTGAACCGCCATGATGGATACTGGTCGGATGGTCCCTGCGATCAAAGGTAATCGGGCAGGACGACCAGGGGTTGAATTTTGGGGCGACTGGCTCTATCGCATAGACTTCCCTGAGCGCACGTTTGTGCTCCCTCTTGGGGATATGGGTAACGTATATCATGTTCACCGTTTTAACCTGGGGGGACTTCTTCTGTCCCCCTATGTTCGGTGGATGGGGCTCCTCATCGTCG
Organism: Aegilops tauschii subsp. strangulata; assembly: GCF_002575655.3. Taxonomy (NCBI): domain Eukaryota; kingdom Viridiplantae; phylum Streptophyta; class Magnoliopsida; order Poales; family Poaceae; genus Aegilops; species Aegilops tauschii. The sequence goes on along the minus strand of NC_053038.3, from coordinate 279,206,717 downwards.
TCCTCACTCTGCGACTCCTTCTCCTTGTTCTCGACATTTAACTTGCTGGCCTATTTAAAGACCCAACAACTTCTGTTGGTATGATTGGCTGGTTTATCGAGGGTGCCGTGGATCTGACAGGGACAATCGAGTATGCGGTCCAAGCTGGATGAGCCTGGATTGTTCCATTTAAATGGCTTCTTCCGCTGGCCGGATTTGGAGCCACTGAATACGGCGTTGACCAACGTGTCATCGGTATTGTCACCGTTGTTTCGACGCTTCTGCCTGTTGTGTCGGGGCTTGCCGTTGCTATTTTTGTCTTCAGAGGTGCCAGGTTCGCTTGCATTATTATTGCTACAGGCTAGCCAGCTATCTTCGCCCGCGCAAAAACGGGTCATATGTGCCGTGAGGGCTGCCATGGACTTTCGCTTTTCCTGGCCGACATGTCAGGCGAGCCATTCGTCGTGGATGCTATGCTTAAAGGCCGCTACGGCTTCGGCATTCGGACAGTCGATGACCTGGTTCTTTTAAGTTAGGAACCTAGTCCAGAAATTCCTGGCTGACTCTCCGGGCTGTTGAACTATGTGACTTAAGTCATCGGCATCCGGAGCTCAGATGTATGTACCTTGGAAGTTGTCGCGGAAGGCGTCTTCCAAGTCCTCCCAGCTGCCAATTGAGTTTTAGCGGGAGGTATTTGATGGCATGAAGATCATCACCGCGGGCCATATGAATATGGAGAAGAAAATCCTCAATCCATACCGCGGGATCTGTTGTTCCATCATATGATTCGATATTCACGGGTTTAAACCCTTCTGGGAATTCGTGCTCCATTACTTAATAAGTGAAGCAGAGGGGGTGTGCGGGGCCTCTATATCGGGCCAAGTCCCGACGTAGCTCGGATGGAGTCTGTTTGCGGTTTTTGGCCTGGGCGTGATTATACTTGTCACATCCGGCTAGATAGCCCTCGTCGCGCGTCGGGGCACGCCCCTGCGATCCATAGATCGATCTGGTCTGACCTGCTCTACTGTCCAGGTCTTGCCACAGGTCATATGTATATCCCCGAGCTGTTATATCTCTACCTTTATGGCGAGGTAGTATGGGCTGGTGTTCGGCTTGAGTTGCCATTTTGTCTCGGCCACGAGGTGGTCGGTCAGCCGCATTACATGCTGATGTTGCGCGCTCGAGGGCCTCGTCTTCAAATTGGGGTAGCAGTTTACGCTTCGTGTAACATTTGGTTGGGCGCTCGAGGCCATATTCCTCGGCTGCCAGGACATTAGTCCACCTATCGTTGAGTAGATTTTGATCAGCTTGAAGCGGTTGTTGCTTCTTTTTTAGGCTCCTTGCAGTGGAAATTAACTGGCGCTTAAAGCGCTCCTGCTCGAGTGGTTCCTCAGGTACGATAAAGTCTTCGTCACCGAGGCTCACCTCATCCTCAGAGAGTGGGAGATAATTACAGTCCTTCATCGCATATATCACCGTCCAATACGGTGTGCCACACAGCATCATCACCAACAATGGCACAAACTTTGGCAAGGGAGCCTTGGCCCGTTTCTGTGCGACGCAGGGCATCCGACTAGACTTAGCATCCATTGCCCATCCGCAGTGAAACGGCCAAGTCGAGCGAGCAAACGGCCTCATCCTCTCGGGCATCAAGCCCCGACTGGTCGAGCCACTTGAGCGGTCGGCCGACTGCTGGATTGATGAGCTGCCGACCGTCCTCTGGAGCCTCCGCACCACTCCGAACAAATCAACTGGCTTCACTCCATGCTTCCTCGTGTACGGTGACGAGTCTGTCATCCCAACTGACATTGAGTTTGACTCACCTCGCGTCACCATGTACACGGAAGCGGAAGCAAAGGAAGCATGAGAAGACGGCTCTCCTAGAAGAGGGTCGGCTGTTGGCACTCAGCCGGTCCGCCATCTACCAGCAGAGTCTGCACCGCTACCACAGTCGGAAGGTCTAGCCAAGATCATTCCAAGAGGGAGACCTTGTGCTCCGGCTGATCCAGCGAACAGCCGGCCAGCACAAGCTCTCGGCCCCTTGGGAAGGCCGCTTCATCATCAGCAAAGCATTGGGCAACGACTCCTACTACCTCATCGACGCGCAGAAGCCCAGAGCACGCAAGAGAGACGATTCGGGTAAGGAATCGGAGTGCCCATGGAACGCAAATCTCCTCCGAAGATTTTACAGTTGATTCAGTATGTACCATGCTACCTTTTTTATTAAGCACTAAGACATCGGGTCCCTCGAGGAGCACTCGGGGGCTACCCTTTTTATCTATATGATAAGTTCTATGCCTATGAATATGTTATTTCATTATTCTGCCTGGCACCGGGCTCGACCAATCGGCCCGAGGGCTTGCCGCCTTGTACTATGTCAATGCTACTTGCACTCGGACAAGTAGTGTGCCTGCACCTAAGCCCTTTCTTTCCACAAGCCGCAGCTCCCAGAGCGACTCTCCGGCTGTCAAGAGTTAAAGGCAGGAAACGGTGCCCACACGAAAAATGGATAAGGACCAAAGCATTTGCACAGGCCGAGCCGGCTCCTCGCCCCGCCGACCGGCTGTTGAGCAGCCGGCCGGCCGGTTTCTAACTTAATTTGCAACGCTCTACCAACGGCTAAAGTACTTGCCTTCCCAAAATGGCCAAGTACTTGACCCAGCCGCAGACCACAGAGCGGCTGTCCGGCTGGCAAGACGACAGCCAAGGGAAGGCGGCAAAGGAAAAAGCCAAAGGAGCACAAAAGCAAAACAAGTCGGAAATCAGCAAAGACAAATTACATAGCAAAAGGCCCTCAGCCAGCATTCAACAGAGTTTGAATACAACCCCAGCGGGTCGAACTACGCGAACCTAACAATTTTGTTCAAGAGATTACAAAACAGGAAAAGAAAAGATAACTTGGCCGCCTAGGCCACCAGTTGGGCGGCACCTCGGCGACTGCCTCATCTAGCTCGGGGAGGAAGACACTAGTGTCCGTGTACTCGGCGATCGTCGCGGCGTGATGATAGAGCTCGGGCGCCACCGCCTCCAACTCTTCGTCGGCTTCAGTATGGAGAGTGGCCAGGTAGTCCAGGTTCAGCCCAGGGTAACACCCCTTGACGAACTCACAGGTCCGCCGTGCACCCGCCCGGGCAGAGGAGCCCTTCCGTGCCTCGGTGCGACCGATGGCCACCTCCAACCAGTCGAAGGTCCAATTGAGGGTGTGCAGAACTGGAGCACCCACCCAGAAGGCAGAGACCACCTGGGCTCCGGCGCACTACAGACGATGGAGAGCCCGATGCGCCGGCTGGAGACGAGCTTGGATGGCGAGCAACTGCTCAGCGAGGGTCCGTGGGGCGCTTGCGATTATGGCACCAGCCAGCCTCCGCTCATCACGGGGAGCCTCGGTGGCTTGGCTGGCAGCGACGGAGTAACAAGGGAAATACTCTGCACAAGAAGAAAAAAGAAGTATGAAGTCAGAAGCCGGCTCATATGGAAAGTCGGCAGGCAGAAGAAAGAGAAGGACAACTCGCCATCGAGCAGGTCCTCGATCTCACCATAGCCGTCCGACAAGGCCCTCTCCTTCTCGACCCAGTTCGAGCGCTGAGTCTCGAACTCGGCTGGAGGGCCTCCTCCGCGTCCTTGAGCTTCTGCAGCTCTGCCTAGTGCTTGTCCGCCTGGTCAGCCAGCTGCTTGACCAGACGGTTGCGCTCTTGCTCCATCTTGATGCGCTCCTCCTTGGCGTGCAGTGCTGTTTGAGGCTCGCCCAGTTGCTATCGTAAGCTGGCGTTGGCTCCTGCAGAAGACAAGAAAGAATAGGAGATCAGCAAATCAACAAAGAAAGAAGTTGTTGCCAGAAGATCCGACCCGACTGCTCAGTAGTTGGCCCGAATCTCGGGGGCTACACCCCGCGGGTGTGCTGGTGCGCCACCGCGAGACTAAGGATTGAGCGATTCAATGAAAGAAAAAGAAAAGTGGTCGCTGGAAGATCCGACCCGACTGCTTAGCATTCGGCCCGAATCTCGGGGGCTACACCCCGCGGGTGCGCTGGCGCGCCACCACGAGAACGAAGAGCGGAGAGCTTGCTCCGGCTGTCGGCCAAGTCAGTGCTCCGCTTGGCCAGCTCCTGGACCTGTGAATTGAAGGCGGCCGCACGAATGTTGTGGTAATCATGTAACAAAGACAATAAAGACAACAGGTTAGCACTCGGAACATACCTTTAAGTTCCGAGCCGCTTACTCAACAGCCGGCCCGGAACTCGGGGGCTACACCCAGTGGGTGCGCTGGCATGCCTCCATAGAAGAATTCAAGAAAACTACAAGAATCAGAAACAAGCGGTTAGGGAACATACCCGGGTGGCGGCTCGTGACGCCAGGAACGTCGTCGTTTAGTTCTGGACGGCGGTGCCTTGGGCCTGAAACAGAGACTGGACTTCATGCGCAGCCTTGTTCAGGACGCTTATCCTGCCGCCAGATGTCCACTCTCGCGGAGCGGCACTAGTGGCCTCCGCCTCTGGCGCCGACGAGCTTGAGGCCCCAATCTCCTGTGGTCGTGGTGCCGAAGTCGCCTTCGCCACACGCCGGCGTGCCGGAGTGCGAACAACGGGGGTCGCCCCCACCACCAGCTCGCCGCCGGCTTGAGGCGTTGGCGGCACGTTTAGCCGACTGCCCTGGACCTCGGCAGTCGGCGCTTGCTGAGACACCCCCGTCCTCAAGGTGGCAACATCGCCCCCTTCCTCTCCATGACCGGCTGCTCATTGCCGCCTCCCCCAGTCGGCGCCGGGATCTCTGGTGCCCGCGGCGTGGAGCGCAGGGGGGTGATGAGCTGTGGAGTCTGGCCGCGTGCGGCTTCCTCTGCTTGCGCCTTGGCGGGCGCATCCTCCTGGGCCTTGGTAGCGCTGTCCGCCTGGGCCTTGGCCGTGGCGTCGGCCTAGGCCTTGGCCGCCGCATCCACCTCCTCCTGCGCCGCCTTGGCCGCCTACTTCAGCTGTTCCGCCTCCTCCCGCTCCTCGTGCGCCTCCCGCGCGTTCTTCTCCATCGCCTCCCGGAAGTCGGCAAGCTGGTCTATGCGGCGGGTGTTGGCGGAGCCCTCCGTCCCCCCGATGATGGAGGCGGAGGCCGGCCGCTCAAGGGAGAGCGGGGCCCTGTTCAAGCAAGACAAGATGAACTGAGAAGGAGTTTGCAAAAAAGACAAAGGAAAACACAAGAAAAGACAAGCTCTTACGCGGACATCGTCGGCGGCCACTTCGGGGCCCTCTGGAACCTGGCCGCCTTCGCGGCGGTCTCCTCCCGCCTGGTCGCTGCGGCCAAGCCCTTGGGTTTCTTTGGCTGGCCACCTTGTAGCTGCGAGCCGACTCGGCGCTTTGGTGCGCCGCCTGGCGCAGCCGCCGCTGCTGAGGAGCTCGCCCCTGCCCTGTTGGCAACCGGCGGGCACCGCAGCGCGTGATCCTCTTCGTCATCATCTGGCTAGTCCTCGAGAGTGCCTCTTCCTCCAGAGCCGCCTGCTCCATCACCACCGCCTGTGGCGTCGTCTTCCTCCATGGAGGCCGCCCCCATGTCGGGGTCGTCCGCATCACTCACAGATCGATCCGGCATGTACTCCTGGCCCGGCGCCAAGGCGTCGGCTGCCGGCTAGGTCGTGAGGAGCTGCGTCCTAACCGACTGATCAGTCGACAAAGCAGAACCCGGCAGACAAAGAAAAGACCAAGAGTTAAGAACCTTACCGCAGGCGGCGGGAGTGCGCGGGAATACGGCCGCTTACCGAACTGCCACTCTGACTCTGAGATTTTGCAGTTCGAGATCTCGTTCACTAGGCGGGCCACCTTCGTGGCCGGCATCTCCCTGGTGGACATCTAGCATGGGTCTCGATGCCTACTCATCTGGCTGATCAGGTGAGGACAGCCTTGAAGAGGGAGAACCCGGCGCTCCACAAAGGCAATCAGCAAATCTGAGGCTTTGAGGCCCTCCGACTCCATCATCACCCTGAGCCGGGCGACGGCAGCGACAGAGGCGACCGACAGCGTCCTCGGCTTGTAGGCCCAACTGGTGCGAGGCTTAGTCGGCGGGCCGGCTTCTTAAGCCGGCAGGTTGGCGAAGTCGATCGCCGGGTTGACGTTCTTCACATAGAAATACGATTTTTGCCACAGCTTGACCGACTGCGTCAAGCTGAGGGACGGGAAGCGGTTCCCAGCACCCGGGCCCCACACCGTGATGAAGGCCCCGCACTGAGCCGCCTCGTTCTTGGCGGAGGTGCCAAATTTGGTGTAGAAGAATTCCCCCCAGAGCTCGAGAGTGGGGAGAACACTGAGGTAGCCTTCACAGAGCGTGACGAAGGCCGACAGTAGCACTACCGTGTTCGGTGTTCGGTGGTGCGGCTGGACTTGGTAGAATTGAAGGAAGGAGCGAAGGAAGCCTCTCGCCGGCAGGCTGAAGCCATGGAGGAAGTGCGACCGGAAGATGACGCGCTCACCTTCCTCTGGCACCGGCGAGTCTCCTTCGCGAGCGGAACGCGCGCCTAGACATAGCCTTCACCGGGCAGCCGCTGCGTGTTGCGGAGGAAGGTGATGTGCTCTTGAAGGACGTTCGAGCCGTCCCAGTCACCAGCCCGCTCGCACGCCATGGAGGCTCAAGTTCGACGAGGCAACGGCGCGACAGAGAGGACGGGCTCGGTGACGACGGGCCGCGGCAACACTTCGGCACGACACAGTAGTGCGGCGGCAGGAAAGAAGAAGAAGAGGAAGAAAAATGGCGGAGGGAGAGGAGCTGCCGCATGTTGCGGAGGAAGCCGAGGGGACGGGGCATGGGTATCGTGGGATTAACTGTGCCCACGACCCCACGGCCCTGCATTTAACGCGCGGTAATGGCGCGAAGTAAATGCGCCACGGAACCCCAACCATTCGCCTAGGTCGCAGTGGATCCGCGCACGTGCCGAGGCCCGGTAGTGGTGGACCCCGGCCTGCGGTGACGTCCCATCGCATGCATGGGTTGGCAGGCGGCCCGCCGGCTGGCGCCACGTGGCGCACAGATTGCTGGCGGCGAGCCTGTCGCCTTGCTGGCGCGCCGCCCAACTCCCGCCGAGACATTTCAAAAACCACTAGGCGGCCTACCTGGTCATGTCCGAGTCCTGACAGTCGGCGCTCCGGAAGACGGACGAAGTGAGAATAATGAACCACTCAGAGTAGGAAGCCGCTGAGGCCCCTCGCCTCTTTCAGCCACGGCGCCCCACCAGCTTCTGGGACTACTGTCGGAGTAAATGACCACGGGTAGCCTCATTAGCCTCCCACGGTATTTCAAGACATCGGGGACGGCTGCGCCCCTCAAGAATCAAAGACCGAAGGCCGCCTTCTTGGGGCCGGCTGGTCCATACCGCCGGCTGCCAGAAGGTGGTAAAGCACAACAGACGATCGCCGAGCTGGCCGACTCCTAGCAGGCGGCCCCTCCGCCCCCTTCAAGTTTGGGCCATATTATGACAACGAGACGGGGCGTGGCTACAGTGCAGCCAGCTGAGGGAGTCCTGGATTAAGGGGTCCTCGGGCGTCCGGACTATGATGCGTAGGACGGACTGATGGGCTTTGAAGATACAAGACCGAAGACTCTCTCATGTGTCCAGATGGGACTCTCCTTGGCGTGGAAGGCAAGCTTGGCGCCCTGATATGAAGATTCCTTTCTCTGTAACCGACTTTGTACAACCCTAGTCCCCTCAGGTGTCTATATAAACTGGAGGGCTTAGTCCGTAGAGGCAATCATAATTATAGTCATACAGGCTAGACTTTTAGGGTTTTAGCCATTACAATCTCGACGTAGATCAACTCTTGTAATACTGATATTCATCAAGATCAATCAAGCAAGAAGTAGGGTATTACCTCCATAGAGAGGGCTCGAACCTGGGTAAGCATTGTGTCCCCCGTCACCTGTTACCATCAACCTTAGATGCACAACTCGGGACCCGCTACCCAAGATCCGCTGGTTTTGACACCAACATTGGTGCTTTCATTGAGAGTTCCGCTGCGTTGTCTTTAAGAGGTTCGATGGCCCCGTCAATCATCTACAACAATGCTGTCCAGGGGGAAGTCTTCCTCCCCAGATAGATCTTCGTATTCAGCGGCTTCACACTGCGGGTCAACTCGCTTGGCCATCAAGAGCAGCTCAACAGCTACACCCCTGGCCATCAGGTGAGATTTGGAAGCTTGAACTACGTCGCTGATATCCGCAAAGACTTGGTCTTCGATGCATTCGAGCCCACAGTAGCCCCTCCCTGCCATCATGATGAACATGACTTAAATCTGTCATCGGACCACACCCAGGAGATAGCGCCTGTAACTGCTCTGGCCCTAGATCCAGAGCAGATCGCGCCGTCCAGGGACGGCAAGCTCAACCCCGCCACGGAAGCCGCAGACTCAGCGGCGCTGGAGCCGCACAGAGACCCAACCTCGGGCGGAATCTGCGCCACCGGAGCCTCGGACCCATTTCCGGCTACAGGTTTCGAACCACGTGCGTCCGCATACGTCGAGCTTGATCGGACATCAATCGTCGAATTCTGCTCCGCGGACATCTTCCGGCACTCACCTTTAGGCGCTGTGCTAAATTCATTAAAAACACTCTCCTTAGCGGGGGACTCACAGCCGAACTATATCCAGTTCGAACTGGAGGCTGATGATGGAGAATTTCGCTCCCCACCCATCGCCCACTTCATAGCCACTATCGAAGACTTAACCGACACGCTCGACTACGGCTCCGAAGACATCGACGGTATGGACGGCGATGCCGAAGAGGAGTAGGGCCAAAATCCGCCATTCACCGGGCACTGGACGGCCACTTCTTCGTACGACGTGTACATGGTGGATACACCTAAAGAGAACAATGGCGATAACAAGAAGGATCCAGTCGAGGATAAACCTCCTGATATACAGCCAAAACAACGACGTCAGCGGCGCAGCAAAGTCACGCCGTGGAAAAGACAGCGATACCGGCACAAGAGAAAACAATACCTCCGGACGATGCCGAAGATAAGGAATACCCCACTGAGCCAACCTCCGAACAAGATGAACGGGAGGACGGGCGAGTCAGCCCTGATAAACAGGCCGTAAACAAAGACTCGGAGGACAGTAATTATCTTCCACTCTCCGAGGATGAGGTGAGCCTCGGCAACGAGGATTTCATCGTGCCTGAGGAACCTCTCGAGCAGGAGCGTTTTAAGCGCCGGCTAATAGCCACTGCGAGGAGCCTGAAAAAGAAGCAGCAGCAGCTTCAAGCTGATCAAGACCTGCTCAACGACAGATGGACTAGTGTCCTTGCAGCCGAGGAACATGGCCTTGATCGCCAACTAAAACTTACCCAAAGCGCAAATTGTTACCTCAATTCAATGGCGAGGCGTTGGAGCCCGTACCATCAGTGCGTAATGCCGCTGACCGACCACCACGTGGCCAGGATAAAGCGGTACCTGAAGCTGAACACCAGCCCGTCCTACCTTACCATAGAGGCAGAGATAAAACAGCTCGAGGTTATACATATGACCTGCGGCATGACCTAAAGAACAGAACAAGTCAGGCCAGATCGATCTACGGATTGCAGGGGCGTGCCCCGACGCGCGACGACGGCCATTTTGCCAGACATGACAAACATAACCATGCCCGGGCCGAAAATCATAGACAGACTACATCCGAACTATGTCGCGACTTGGCTCGCTACAGAGGCGCCGCACACCCCCTTTGTTTCACTGACAAAGTAATGGAGCATGAATTCCCAGAAGGGTTTAAACCAGTGAATATCGAATCATATGATGGAACAACAGATCCCGCGGTATAGATTGAGGATTTTCTTCTCCATATTCATATGGCCCGCGGTGATGACCTTCACGCCATCAAATACCTCCCACTAAAACTCAAAGGGCCAGCTCGGCACTGGTTAAACAGTTTGCCTGAAAACTCTATTGGTAGCTGGGAGGACTTGGAAGACGCCTTCCGTGACAACTTCCAAGGTACATACATACGACCTCCAGATGCCGATGACTTAAGTCACATAGTTCAACAGCCCGGAGAGTCAGCCAGGAAATTCTGGACCAGGTTCCTAACTAAAAAGAACCAGCTCGTCGGACTGTCCGGATGCCGAAGCCCTAGCGGCATTTAAGCATAGCATCCGTGACGAATGGCTCACCCGTCACCTCGGGCAAGAAAAGCCGAAGTCCGTGGCAGCCCTCACGGCACTCATGACCCGTTTTTGTGCGGGCGAGGATAGTTGGATAGCCCACAGCAATAATACTGCAAGCGAAGCTGGCACCTCTGAGACCAAAAACAGCAACGGCGAGCCCGGATGCAACAGGCACAAGCATCAAAGCAATAGTGACAATACCGATGACATGGCAGTCAGCGACGGATTCAGTGGCTCCAAGTCCGGCCAGCGGAATAAGCCATATAAAAGAAACAATCCGGGCCCATCCAGCTTGGACCACATACACGATCGTCCATGCCAGATCCATGGCACCCCAGACAAACCAGCCAATCACACCAACAGAGACTGTTGGGTTTTTAAACAGGCCGGCAAATTAAATGCCGAAAACAAGGAGAAGGGTCGCAAAGCGAGGACGATGAGGAGGAGTCCCATCCACCGAACACAGGGGGACAGAAGAAGTCCCCCCCCAAGTTAAAACAGTTAACATGATATACGCTACACATATCCCCAAGAGGGAGCGCAAACGCGCGCTTAGGGACGTCTACGCGATGGAGCAAGTCGCCCGAAAGTTCAACCCATGGTCTTCCTGTCCGTTCACTTTTGACCGCAGGGACCATCCGACCAGTATCCGTCACGGCGGTTCAGCCGCACTGGTCCTTGACCCAATCATTGATGGATTCCATCTCTCGCGAGTCCTCATGGATGGTGGCAGCAGCCTGAACCTGCTCTATCAGGATATAGTGCGCAAAATGGGCATTAATCCCTCGAGGATCAAGCCCACAAAGACTACCTTTAAAGGAGTCATACCAGGTGTAGAGGCCCGCTGTATTGGCTCAATCACACTAGAGGTTGTCTTCGGATCCCCGAAAAACTTCCGAAGAGAAGAATTGATCTTTGATATCGTGCCCTTCCGCAGCGGCTAGCACGCACTGCTGGGGCGAATTGCATTTGCTCGATTCAACGCAGTGCCACACTATGCTTATCTCAAGCTCAAGTTGCCCAAACCACGCGGCGTCATAACAGTCAATGGAAACACGGAACGCTCCCTCCATACCGAGGAGTGCACCGCTGCTTTAGCAGCAAAAGTACAGAGCGGCCTTCTCTGCAGCAGGACAGCCCAACTCATCAAGAGCTGGACTAGCAATTCGTCCTCCGTCCCAGTCCTGAACAAGCGGCGGCGTTCGTACCGCACGTACATAACTACGCACTCAAAATACCATGGACATAGACGGAGGCTTAACCAGATTGTGATCCATAATACGGCTCGACCCCTCCCTGGACACACATACTTTCACTTTTTCTTTTTTATCCTTTTCAGGTTTCTTTTCCACAGGCTTTTTCTGACGACCTAATCCCCGGTCCTTTCGAAAGGATAGATACACCAAGATGGCAAGAAGCACTGACGTATAAGGGAATTCCTAGGTGGTCTCTTTAACGATCACTCTACCTGTTTTCAGAACCCGCACGCAGCTCTCCCTTGGTTGTGGCATGTTAAATAGCCCTGTTGCTTATTGCACTACTTGTACAAATACACTCTGACGTATTAATCAAACTATAATGGAAACAGTTTGCGGCCCAACTTCTGCGGCACTAGCTTGCTACCTCTCTTTTTTGATATTCTTATCAAATTGCACCCGTACATTTTGGTACGCTTTAATCTGCCAGGGGCTTCATTGCGCCCCATAATACGGCAACAAAGTCCGAACACTTTTTACAGTATAGTTCGGCACCCCGAATTTAGCATTATATGCATTGGCTCCGAATAATGTATTTGGTCAATAGTTGGGTTGCCCGGCTCTTGTGCTTACTACCTTATGTTCCGCTATATTGGTTAGGGTAATAAAGGGAGAACTACTGCGATTGTGTCCTGGTTTATCCGGATGACCACCTCAGTAGAGAAAGCCGAAAACTGACTGTCATGATGCGGTGTGAGCCGGTCAGCTCTTCGGAGGTTTCAAATTTTTAGAGATTTTTTCCGCATTAAGCGATGAACCGGTTCTTACCCGATCAGGTGTTTACAGCACCCTAGTTCAAAATACTAGGGGCTGCGCCTAAATTTTCATTGTCAAACTCCTATGGCTAAGTGAGGGTGATAAAGCCACATAGTCCATTTGCCTGGTTCGTTGCGCTAAACACCTCCTTCAAGGACCAAACAATTGGATCAAGTGTTTAGATTCCATCCCGAACACCCCCGTACTACCTACGTGGGGGCTGAAGCCGATGAATGGCCAACTCTCAGATTTCATAAACATGCCGCACAGGAGGTAACATTTTAATAGTAACAAGAATCATATCACACAATCGACTTTGTTTCATAATACAGGGCGAGATAACATAAATGTATTCATTCAAAGATTACATCTTTCTTACATTGCTCCGCTACAATGCGGGATCCCTCCAGGGCATCGCTAAAATATCGCTCGGACGTGCGGTGCTCCTGGCCCTCGGGCGGTCCCTCGGTCACGAGTTTGATGGCATTCATCTTCACCCACTGCACCTTGACACGGGCGAAGGCCATCTGCACACCTTCGATACAGACCAACCGCTTGATGGCGTCAAGCCGAGGGAAGGCACTGACCAGCCGCTTCACGAGCCCGAAGTAGCTGCTAGGTATAGCTTCGGCAGGCCACAGCCAGATTATTAAATCCTTCATGGCCAGTTCGGCCACCCAATGCAGTTCGACCAGCTGTTTTAGTTGATCGCAAAAGGGCACCGGATGTTCTGGCGCAAGGTATTGCGACCAGAACAGCTTCTCCGTCGAGCTCCCCTCTTTGCCCGGAAGAATTCGGCAGCGTCAGAAACACTGCGCGGCAGATCCGCAAACGCCCCTGGAGAACACCAAATCCGGGTTAGTAAGAGATACCTCTTCTTCACATACTTGCTTTGCATAATAAAAGCCTTACCCGCCGCGATTTTCTTGGCCTCCTTGATTTCCTGGAGGGTGCCCTGCGCTTCAACCCGGGCCTCTTGTGCGCTCTGGCGAGCCTTGGCGAGTTCGGTCCCCTGATCCGCAATGTTGCGCTCCAAGGACTCACATTTCTTGACGGCGTCCTGGAGCTCCTGCTGGACCTCACCAACCCTGGCCTCATGTTTTTCATGGGCGGCTTGCTCCTTTGCCGCTTTCTTTTTGGCCTCAGCTAGCGCTTTCTTGAGGGTTTCCACCTCAGTAGCCGCTCCTACAAATATCTGGGCACTATGGTCATCACAAGTCATTCATCCTTTTCCGGATATACACAAGGTCATCACATACCTTGCTTGTCCTCTAGCTGCTTTTTACACGGCCAATCTCTTCCTCGACCCGCTCCAGACTCTGCTTTAGTCCGGAGACCTCAGCAGCATGAGAGGTTGTGGCCAGCAACGACGCCTGCTTATTCACATAAGGCATATTTAGCTAGTTTCCACCAAAAATTACTTGATCCTCTATCCGGCCTTTCTTTTCGAACACCGGACAGTGTCTCAGTGTCACATCCCCAGTTCTGGTAATGCTTAGAGCTAGCATCTTGTGTTGCATCATGTTTAAGTTTCAATTAAAGTTGAAATGGGGATGGCAGAAACCCCCAGCACCACTTAATCCAACTAGGGTTACTAAAATACTTCTTCAATGAACCTGAAACGCCCTTCAAAAATGTTCATCATCTTTGCCTTGGTCTAGAATCTCTGACAAAAATGGTTCACATTTTTCTAGGACACTCTGGGTTATTTAATTAATTCATAAGTATTTGAATTTGGACATTTAAATACTATAAATATTATTTACATGTCCAAATAATTCTGGAAGTATTTGAGGGCTGTTGTAAATAATTTCACAAGTGCCCACAATTATTTTCAGCATTTTATCAAATGGTTTCGTTTTCAAGCTAAATCAAAAGAGAGAAAAATAAATAGAAAAACAGAAATAAAGGAGAGAGAGAGAGAGAGAGAGAGAGAGAAAGTACCTCGCGCTCACCTGGTAGCCCACCTGGCCCAACTCCAGCGGCCCAGCCCACCGCAGCCGCCACCATCTTCAACTTCCTGCCAGTAGGCAGGAGGGCGTGTGCCCGACGCGCGCCAGCACGCGCGCACCACCTCCTGCTTGCTGTCGCCTCCACGACGTCGCCCTGGAGATGCCACGCACCTCTCCGCCCCTCTCTCGCTCTCTGGTGCTCTCTCCCCCTCGCTCCTTTGCTTTCCCTCCCCATGGCCGAGCATGCCCACCGCCACCGACACCGTTCACTGCGGCCAGAGCCACTGCCCGCCTCTCCGTCGTGCCTAAAAGAACCGCCCCGTCGCCCTACTCCTCCTCGCCGAGCCGCGCGGGTCGGGAAGCCACGCTTCATCCAGAACGCCGCCGTCTTCTTCCGCGGGATCCGACGATCCCCGTCGTCGCTCCGTCGTCTGCAGGCCTTCCCCGAGCCCGATGAGTACTTCAATCGACGCGTTGTGAGCCTCCGGTCATTTTCCCCCTAACGCCGCGTCCTTTTGCACACCGTAGCCGTCGTGTTCATCGAGGCCGAAGCTCACCTCCGCCCGAGCTCGTCGCCGGCGTCAGCCCGGTGACCCTTTAGTCATGCTAGCATGCCCAACAGCCTTGTTAGCATGTGCAGCCACCGTAGATGCCAAGCAACGCACGCCTTGCTCACCGTAGCGACGAATCCGTCGACGCCCGAGCTCCGGTCGCCGCTGACCTCGACGCCGTCATCGTTTCCGGCCGCCCCAGCAGGTGTTGCTTGCACCGTTGGATGCGCGCGTTCTCCAGCTCTGTGTAGATGCTCTCCGCCGCTCCTTTCGACGTCGGAGGAGCAATCCCAAGCCCTCCGCCATTTCTGGCCTCACCGGTGTCAAATCGCCGGTGGGTTTGACCCACTTCGACCCTGGCTCGACCCCACCCGAGTCAATGACATGTGGGGCCGGCCCCTAACTGAATTAGTTAAAGTTTTAATTAGTGCTAATCACCACTGTTAGGGGTTAATCTCCTCACTATCTAACTCTATGTCACTGACATGTGGCCCCAGGCCCTTAACTAACCTAGATTGGGATTAGATTAATGTTAATTAACTTGGTTAGTTAGGTTAGTCACTGACCAGTGGCCCCCACTGGTCAGGTTTGACCAGGGGCAGCCCAGTTGACCTACTGACGCCAGGCTTATGTCATGCTGACCCCATAATAATTTTCTGGCGATTTTATATTTCAGAAATGAATTATAAAATCCAGGAAATTTTTTAAACTTCTAAAAATCATAGAAAATAAACCGTAACTCCAAATGAGATAATTTATATATGAAAAAATATCAGAAAAATATGAAGAATCTGTTTATGGCATTCTCATGCATGTTTGAACAACTTACAGCCACTGTATATGACAATTTGAATTAATGGTATTTGAAATGCCTCATGTGGAGTTCAAATTTGAATCTACTGTTCAAACCAACTCCATTTAAATCATTGCTAGCTGCATTAGCTGAAATCATAGCATATTGCCATGTCACATTAATGCATCATATTGTTGCATTGCATTGATTGTGTTTCCTCTCTGTTGCCGGTAATTGTCCCCCTTCAGTAGATGTTGTTCCGGCGATGAGATCGATGACACCGATGAAGAACTATACTATCTTCAGAAGTGACAGGCAAGCAAAACTCCCTTGTTCATTCTGATACAATCTCACTCTCTCGCTCCTACTCTCTTTTACTGCATTAGGACAACAACGATTCATCTGTTACATGATGCGGTAGTTGAACCCCTTTCCCCTGCATGATATGTCATTGCCACAGTAAATAGATGAAACCCACTAGCATGAGTAGGAGTTGTTTGAGCCCTGATGTGCCTACTCATTCATGCTTGTTTGTCATGCCTACTACTACTTAGAGTTGAGTCAGGTCCGATTCATCGGGGATGAATTGGAATGTGGTGAACATGTCCTACTGTTGAGAGCTAAGTGTGTGAACACAATTTGGTAAAGGTAGCGGTGAGAGGCCATGTAGGAGTACATGGTGGGTTGTCTCACTGAAACCGTCCTTAGGAACTGACTTCTGTGTTTGTGATCCATGAACAACTACTACCACACATTGGGATCCTTAATTGACTCTCTCAGCTTCTTAACCACCCTTGTCCTCTGTCCTGGAGTTGCAAGTAGTTTCTGGTGTTTGTAGTATGCTGGAGGCCGTGTGCAGCGCTGACCCGAGGGGTGGGCTGTGATGCGGTAGGCACGTGGCTGGGTATGTCGGGCGCCCGTTTGGTGTCGCGGAACCCTGTACACATCATTCGGGGCCGTATGTGGAAACCTCAGCCGGACTCCCTCCAGATGGAACCTGAATAGGCGACAAACCTGGACTAGAGACTTGAGTGTTTAGGTAGGCCGTGGCCGACACCCTCGTTGGGCTTCCGCTTGAAGGTTACCGAGTACATGTCATGTAAACGGCGGTAAGTGGTGACAGCGTGTGTGAAGAAGTACACCCCTGCAGGTTTAACATCATCTATTCGAATAGCCGTGTCCACGGTAAAGTACTTCTGGGTTGCCTATAACAGTTCATAGACAAGTGAAAGTGGATACTCTAAAATGCGCAAGATAAGCGTGAGTGCTATGGATGGCGTTCTCGTAGGGAGACGGGAGCGAATCCATAGTGGTGTATTGATATGGTGAATATGTGGACTCATGTGCGCTACCTCAAAAGAGTTACTTGCAGTCGTAGTTTAGGATAGCCACCGAGTCAAAGCTGGCTTGCTGGAGTTAAACTCCACCACCCCCTTTGTTGATACCAATGCATATGTAGTTAGTTCTGATGTAAGTCTTGCTGGGTACATTTGTACTCACGTTTGCTTAATTTATGTTTTTTGCAGAGAGACTTCAGTCTCGCTAGTAGTTCCGCGTGGACTTCGACGTTTAGCTTGTTACCTCAGCTACGATCTTGTGCCCTCAGCAGGATCTTGTAAATAGTCAGGCTTCTCAGCCTTTTTCATTCGTAGTTGTTTGTACTCAGACAAGTTAAGCTTCTGCATGTGCTTGTTGCATGTATGCTCTGTATGTAGGGTCATGAGACCCATGTTTGTAATACTAGGCTCCTCGGAGCCTAATGAATAAATACTCGGAGTCGTAGAGTCTTGTTGTGATGCCATGTTGTATTTGCACATATCGAGCATATTGTGTGTATGATTGAAATGCTTCGTATGTGTGGGATCCGACAACCTAGTTTTCTATCCTTGGTAGCCTCTCTTATGGGGAAATGTAGTCTAGTGCTTCCACTGAGCCATGGTAGTCTGATACAGCCCGGTTTACCGGAGTCCTGTTAGCCCAGTTGCTACTGCTCTGGAACACTTAGACTGGCCGGCATGTGTCCTTCTTCGATCATGTATCTGTCCCTTCGGGGAAATGTCACGCGGTGTCTTTCGGAGTCCTGTTAGCCTGCTATAGCCCGAATTCACTCGCTGATGACCGACACGTTCGTTGCTGGGTCATGTATGCCTGTCCCTGTAAGTTAGTGCCACTTTGGGTTCACGACTAGTCATGTCGGCCCGGGTTCTCTGTCATATGGATGCTGGCGACACTATCATATACGTGAGCCAACAGGGCAAACGGTCCCAGGCCAGGTAAGGTGGCACCCGTGGGAATATTGTGCGTGAGGCCGCAAAGCGATATGATGTGTTACATGCAAGATCGGTGTGACATAGGATCGGGGTCCTGACAGCTTTGGTAGCAGAGCCTGACTGCCTGTAGGATTACCAAGCCAAACTGGTCGAAGTTGAGTCTAGAGATTATTTAGTTATATAAGGGAATTGATTGTGGAAGGGAACGTAAGGCTCTTTTTACTCCTTTACCTTATGCCCTCCTGATCCGAGTCATCTTATCTTTCCTACGGGGTTAAGGAACTAGGCTTTCTCTTCTTCCTATCAGGATCACGTGTTACTAATCCATAGACTTATAGGAATGATGGATTCAAGCCTCTGTTCAGTTATTAGTACTTCTGTGTGTTAACAGTTGGTCTCAGAACCTTGATATGATGATGTTGAGTGGTTATGCCACCATATTGCAGGATGTCTCAAATCTTTTTGAGCATTTACAGCTGTTATGCTGTCCGAGTCATCCCAGGTTTCTAAATAGTCTGATGCATTTGCAAATCCTTTCTTTTCGTTCCCGATGTTCCTTTGGGCCAGTTTAACCACACTAATCGGTGAGTTGAGGCACTCTGTTGCCTCGACATATATGTTGGAGCTATTACTATGACCCTACGTGTCTTAGAGGATCACCTAGTAATCTAGCCATGTTTTGTGTTCCCGGTGTGATGATTCTGGCCATCGTTCTCGAAAGCATCCCGTGATGTTATTTAGTTAGTAGGTATTCCATTCCTGGGTTCTTGAACCCAAGATTCACTCCACTTACCTCATGTTGGTAGTGTTTGCTAGTTCCTATAGGATATTAGTAACCTTTGCGATAGACCTCAAGTTCCGTGGTATTTTCCTCTTCCAAATACCATGAACTACTTATGGCAGAAGTTCCCCGTTGAACCGAAAGATCACAGCCAGAGTGCTCTTGATGAGTTCTCGATTCTATGTTGTGACTCTGCCAGTTCTTCCCTTCTGCATGGGTTATCCGGAAGAAATATGTTGAACTCGTTCAACATGCTAATCTATGCACCCACAACTCAGAAAATCGTATGTTCCTTTGAGTTGTCCCTCTTTAGTTGTATTCTGGCCCTCATGTATCAGTTGATAGTTAGGAGTAGTTGTGCATTCGTGTTCATCGATGCCTATTATTCTTGTGGTCCGTCAAGTCATTCTATTCCGGAATGGCTAGGAGAAACAAACTCCAGTGCCCATCCATATCCAGGATTGGGTCAAAGTAGTTGTATCCTGCGGATCAAAATGCCAATCTAGCTTTTGTTCTGTTCTACATCAGAGTATCACCCTCTTTCATAAGAAGAGTATCGTGAGAATTGCACTCCCTCTTATGAAATCTTGACGCAATGATACTTCTTGCCATCATTGTTCATTCCTCGGTTCCCGCGTTATCATAACCGGAATGCCGACAAGTGAACTGTGATGTGTGAAATCAATACTCCTAGCAACTGTGTTGCTTGGTAGTTAATGGACGATAATTCCATTCTTAGCGTGTTGGTTCTGAACCATCATCCTAAGATTGATCATGCTACCTAGTCCATATTTCTGGTGCACTCCTCGATCATTGAGTTAGGATTGTGTCAACCCCTTGTTTATTTGATCACATCGTTTTGCCTTGAAAGCAAGATTGTTCTCAAGCTTAGAGACATATCGGTGGTTCGTGATTTTCCGGATATCTTCACGGAAGTATTACCAGGTCATCCCATGATCGATATGTTGAGTTCGTGATCAAGTTGGTTTTCCAATAAGCCACTCTTTCTCCAAGAATTTGTGTTGGATACCTCTGAGCTAGTTGGTTTAGCCAAACAACAACTTGGAGAGTTGGAAGATAAAAGCTTGTCTGACTTAGTTCATGTTAAGGGATATCTTTGTGTGTGTGTGTGTTGAAGAAAGATGATATCTTCATTGATTGGTCCTCGTGATCAATTATTGGATCTATTGTCTTGTCCAAACTTTGATTTGAGTGTGGGCTATCCTCAAATCAAATCAGAACCAATGATGTTCGTAATGTTGTCTTACTCGTGGTTGATCCCTCGGGCATACACCATTACATCCTTTGGTCTGACCAATGCTATCACCGTTTTCACTTAATTGTGGAATTCCATCTATATGGAAGCCTGGATGGTTTGTTGTTGAGCCCATTGACAACATCTTCATCTTGTCCATGATTCATGTTGAACATCTAAGTTAGCGTTGGAAACTTTTGAAAGCATTTTCTTCGTGCTAGCTCATGAAGTTTATGTTTTGATGGAAGAAGTGACTTCCTCTAATTCACGTACATATGATGCAAGTTGCCGCCGTGAATTTGAGAAAGTTTGTTTCGCTTCCTCTGGAATCATCCCAAGTCAGTCATGCATACGTGCGAAGTATTCTGTGGTCTGGAGACTGCAACCCTCATTCTATATGACTCCCTAGCACACCAAGCCACTAATTGATTTGTTCAAGGAAAAGAAGTTCTTAAGTGCTAATCCTTAAGGACCCACATGTACATGCGCAGGACTTCGCTCTCCGCAATGATGGTTCCCAATCAGAACTCGGTAGTGTTTCATTGTAAGACTACTATGTGGTCATGCTTGTTTGGGACAACGTGTTCACATGTATGTAGCAGAACCAGCTTATGTTTTGAAGCTTGCTATCGTAGATCACCTCCCGAGAGCCTCGCAACGTTATCTCGTCGATTTGTGTTGCAACCCTTCTTTTCAGACATGTGAGTCTGAAGTATCCCGTTTCTAACCAGATCTGAATCTCAGGCAGATATGATGGTTGGAACATTCCCAACATTTGCATTTTGTTCCCAGCTTGCACCCCATCGTGCCAATTTTCCATGGGCTGCCCTTCTCAGCAGTTGCTGTCCAGGATCATCTTTAAAAGTGGACTTACCATGAGTCCCATCCATTTCCTATGATAAGCAAAAATCATCCATTGCGTTGTCTTCAACAAGGTAGTCCACATCATCCATTCTAGCCCGAGTGTGCCGTTCTCCCAAACTCCTTCAAACGGTCATTTGTGATTTTCCTTGGGCTGGTTTAGAGAGTTTCAGTGATTTCTATATCAAACTTTTTGCCACTCAAGGGAATATTTCTATGAGTCACCCCCAAGGTGTCCCGTTATGGAATCATGGCGATTATCTCCTCGCTATTTTGAAACCATCCACCATCTTCTAAGCATGGAATTGTTGCCTACAAATCTGAACCTTCATCACCTGCTTCTTTCCATCGCTCCTCGTATGTGTATTGTCCCTCAGCTCAAGAGATGTTTCTACGTCTCGTTCCGTGTGTTGATCCTGTGATCATTAAGATGATCCATCCCTGTAGAGTTATCTTCCTCTTCTGTCCTCGTGTTGGGTGAAGATCTCGAAAGAAAGGTTGTCAAGTTCAAGATGATGCAATGAATCAATATCTTCGACGAGGACAGTTGGATCGTGAAGATTGTTATAGTACGAGTCCCCTCTTCCTTTTTACCCTGCGCTTGAATAACGGGACGAGATTCTTGTTTAGTGGGGGTGATTTGTCACATCCCTAGTTCTGGTACTGCTTAGTGCTAGCATCTTGTGTTGCATCATGTTTAAGTTTCAATTAAAGTTGAAATGGCGATGGTAGAAACCCCCAGCACCACTTAATCCAACTAGGGTTACTAAAATACTTCTTCAATGAACCTGAAATGCCCTTCAAAAATGTTCATCATCTTTGCCTTGGTCTAGAACCTCTGACAAAAATGGTTCACATTTTTCTAGGACACTCTTGGTTATTTAATTATTTCACAAGTATTTGAATTTGGACATTTAAATACTATAAATATTATTTACATGTCCAAAAAATTCTAGAAGTAGTTGAGGAGTGTTGTAAATAATTTCACAAGTGCCCACAATTATTTTCAGCATTTTATCAAATGGTTTAGTTTTCAAGCTAAATCAAAACAGAGAAAAATAAATAGAAAAACAGAAATAAAGGAGAGAGAGAGAGAGAGAGTACCTGGCGCTCACCTGGCAGCCCACCTGGCCCAACTCCAGCGGCCTAGCCCACCGCAGCTGCTAGCGTCTTCAACCTCCTGCAGTAGGCAGGAGGGCGTGTGCCCGACGCGCGCCAGCACGCGCGCGCCACCTCCTGCTTGCTGTCGCCTCCCCGACGTCGCCCTGGAGATGCCACACACCTCTCTGCCCCTCTCTCGCTCTCTGGTTCTCTCTCCCCCTCGCTCCTCTGCTTTCCCTCCCCATGGCCGAGCATGCCCACCGCCACCTACGCCGTTCGCTGCGGCCAGAGCCACTGCCCAGTCTCTCTGTCGTGTCTAAAAGAACCGCCCCGTCGCCCTACTCCTCCTCGCCGAGCCGCGCGGGTCGGGAAGCCGTGCTTCATCCTGAACGCCGCTGTCTTCTTCCGCAGGATCCGGCGATCCCCGTTGTTGCTCCATCGTCTGCAGGCCTTCCCCGATCCCGACGAGTACTTCAATCGACGCGCTGTGAGCCTCCGATCATTTTCCCCCTAACGCCGCGTCCTTTTGCACACCGTAGCCGTCGTGTTCATCGAGGCCGAAGCTCACCTCCGCCCGAGCTCGTCGCCAGTGTCAGTCCGGTGAACCTTTGTTCATGCTAGCATGCCCAACAGCCTTGTTAGCACGTGCAGCCGCCGTAGATGCCAAGCAACGCACGCCTTGCTCACCGTAGCGACGAATCCATCGACGCCCGAGCTCCGATCGCCGCTGACCTCGACGCCATCGTCATTTCTGGCCGCCCCAGCAGGTGCTGCTTGCACCGTTGGATGCGCGCGTTCTCCACCTCCACGTAGATGCTCTCAGTCGCTCCTTTCGACACCAGAGGAGCAATCTCGAGCCCTCCGCCGTTTCTGGCCTTGCCGGCATCAAGTTGCCGGTGGGTTTGACCCACTTTGACCCCGGCTGGACCCCACCTGAGTCAATGACATGTGGGGCCGGCCCCTAACTGAATTAGTTTAAGTTTCAATTAGTGCTAATCACCACCGTTAGAGGTTAATCACCTTGCTATCTAACTCTGTGTCACTGACATGTGGCCCCAGGCCCTTAACAAACCTAGGTTAGGATTAGATTAATGTTAATTAACTTGGTTAGTTAGGTTAGTCACTGACCAGTGGCCCCCACTGGTCAGGTTTGACCAGGGGCAGCCCAGTTAACCTACTGACGCCAGGCTTACGTCATGCTGACCTCATAATAATTTTCTGGCGATTTTATATTTCAGAAATGAATGATAAAATCCAGGAAATTGTTTAAACTTCTAGAAATCATAGAAAATAAACCGTAACTCCAAATGAGATATTTTATATATGAAAAATTATCAGAAAAATATGAAGAATCTGTTTATGGCATTCTCATGCATGTTTGAACAACTTACAGCCACTGTATATGACAATTTGAATTAATGGTATTTGAAATGCCTCATGTGGAGTTCAAATTTGAATCTACTGTTCAAACCAACTCCATTTAAATCATTGCTAGCTGCATTAGCTCAAATCATAGCATATTGCCATGTCACATTAATGCATCATATTGTTGCATTGCATTGATTGTGTTTCCTCTCTATTGCCGGTAATTGTCCCCCTTCAGTAGATGTTGTTCCGGCGATGAGATCGATGACACCGATGAAGAACTATACTATCTTCAGAAGTGCCAGGCAAGAAAAATCCCTTGTTCATTCTGATACAATCCCACTCTCTCGCTCCTGCTCTCTTTTACTGCATTAGGACAACAACGATTCATCTGTTACATGCTGCGGTAGTTGAACCCCTTTCCTCTGCATGATCTGTCATTGCCACAGTAAATAGATGAAACCCACTAGCATGAGTAGGAGTTGTTTGAGCCCTGATGTGCCTACTCATTCATGCTTGTTTGTCATGCCTGCTACTGCTTAGAGTTGACTCAGGTCCGATTCATCGGGGATGAATTGGAATGTAGTGAACATGTCCTACTGTTGAGAGCTAAGTGTGTGAACACGATTTGGTAAAGGTAGCGGTGAGAGGCCATGTAGGAGTACATGGTGGGTTGTCTCATTGAAACCGTCCTCAAGAACTGACATATAATTTGTGATCCATGAACAGCTACTACCACACATTGGGATCCTTAATTGACTCTCTCGGCTTCTTAACCACCCTTGTCCTCTGTCCAAGTGTTGCAAGTAGTTCCTGGTGTTTGTAGTATGCTGGAGGCCGTGCGCAGCGCTGACCCGAGGGGTGGGCTGTGATGCGGTAGGCACATGGCCGGGTATGCCGGGCGCCCGTTTGGTGTCGCGGAACCCTGCACACATCGTTCGGGGCCGTATGTGGAAAGCTCGGCCGGACTCCCTGCGGATGGAACCTGAATAGGCGATAAACCTGGACTAGAGACTTGAGTGTTTAGGTAGGCCGTGGCCGACACCCTCGTTGGGCTTCCGCTTGAAGGTTGTCGAGTACATGTCATGTAACCGACGGTAAGTGGTGAAAGCGTGTGTGAAGAACTACACCCCTGCAGGGTTAACATCATCTATTCGAATAGCCGTGTCCACGGTAAAGGACTTCTGGGTTGCCTATAACAGTTCATAGACAAGTGAAAGTGGATACTCTAAAATGCGCAAGATAAGCGTGAGTGCTATGGATGGCGTTCTCGTAGGTAGACGGGTGCGAATCCATAGTAGTGTATTGATATGGTGAATATGTGGACTCGTGTGCGCTACCTCAAAAGAGTTACTTGCAGTCGTTGTTTAGCATAGCCACCGAGTCAAAGCTGGCTTGCTGGAGTTAAACTCCACCACCCCCTTTGTTGATACCGATGCATATGTACTTAGTTCTGATTTAAGTCTTGTTGGGTACATTTGTACTCACGTTTGCTTAATTTATGTTTTTTGCACAGAGACTTCAGTCTCGCTAGTAGTTCCGCGTGGACTTCGACGTTTAGCTTGTTACCTCAGTTACGATCTTGTGCCCTCAGCAGGATCTTGTAGAAAGTCAGGCTTCTCAGCCTTTTTCATTCGTAGTTGTCTGTACTCAGACAAGTTAGGCTTCCGCATGTGCTTGTTGCCTGTATGCTCTATATGTTGGGTCATGAGACCCATGTTTGTAATACTTGGCTCCTCAGAGCCTAATGAATAAATACTCTGAGTCGTAGAGTCTTGTTGTGATGCCATGATGTATTTGCACATATGGAGCATATTGTGTGTATGATTGAAATGCTTGGTATGTGTGGGATCCAACAACCTAGTTTTCTATCCTTGGTAGCCTCTCTTATGGGGAAATGTAGTATAGTGCTTCCACTGAGCCATGGTAGTCTGCTACAGCCCGGTTTACCAGAGTCCTGTTAGCCCAGTTGCTACTGCTCCGGAACACTTAGACTGGCCGGCATGTGTCCTTCTTCGATCCTGTGTCTGTCCCTTCGGGGAAATGTCACGCGGTGTCTTTCGGAGTCCTGTTAGCCTGCTACAGCCCGAATTCACTCGTTGATGACCGACACGTTCGTTGCTGGGTCATGTATGCATGTCCCTGTAAGTTAGTGCCACTCTCGGCCCGGGTTCTCTGTCATATGGATGATAGCGACACTATCATATACGTGAGCCAAAAGGCGCAAACGGTCCCGGGCCAGGTAAGGTGGCACCCGTGGGAATACCGTGCATGAGGCCGCAAAGTGATATGATGTGTTACATGCTAGATCGGTGTGACTTAGGATCGGGGTCCTGACACTCAGGGGCTACTGTCTATACTGTGACTTTCTTTTTTGTGTCGCTTACCTCAAAGCCTGTCAGCAGGCTGGTGCAGGCTTCGGTCAGTCCGCTCTTAACGGACTGAACCCTCTCAACCACCGTACCAATAAGTATACGGTGTTCCTCCATAATGGAAGCGCCTCGCAGCGCTTCCAGCAGATTATCCGGTGCCTCTGGATGGACAGAGGTCACCGGCAGAATAGGCGCACCTCCTCCCTTCGAAGGAGGCTGCTTGCGTGATTCCAGAGCCGTGTAGGTCTCCAGAATGGTATTCGGCTGGGGGCCAAATTGGATATGGCCCCCATCGCCAGTCTCCATGGGGGTTTTCTCTCCCAGGTGTCCAGACACCGAGGGGTCACCCTCTGGCGCCACCCTGACGGCCTCTTGAACCTCTCCCTAGCCTGGGAAGGTCCTTTGGGACAGCACCTCGGCATCGCCCTTGGCCTCGGGAAGTAAGCCGCCGCCGGTGACTCGCTGGCCATCGCCTTTGAATCCAGCGAACCCCCTGATGAGGATCGCAGGGAGCTGTCGTGGGCCGGACTACAAGTGCATGATTCAACACGTTAAAACTATGAACCAAAGAGGCTGAATACACAAATGTGTCTGGGTCTTTTGAGTACTCATGATTCGGCCAGGGGCTTGTCTCAGGGGCGCCTCTCTGGGCTGCTGTAGATGTCCCACGTGGAGCTATTCACGAGGGAGCCCTTCCCCCTCTTGGACGCCTTTGCCTCCAGATCTGTGGAGGCCGCCCTTTTCTTCCTTCCCCCCTCACAGGGAGAGTTGCTTTCTTCCGACTCCTTGTCGTCGTCCTCAGTGGCGGAGGAGTGAGTCTCGACATCTTCGGACGTCACGTCCGAAGCGCCCTTGCAGAGGGAGCCACTCCCGACCCCCTTGGCCTTCTTCTCGGGCGCCTGGTAGGGCGTCCGAACCAGCATCTTCGTCAGAAGCGGAATTTCTGGTTCCTCGGGCAGCGGAGCCGGACTCCGAATCCGCTCTGCCTTCTTTGTCCAGCCCTGGAAAGATAAATAGTGAGGTTTAGATATCTTCCCTGACTAAGCAACTAAAGCATGCACCTTGAAACGCGAAAGACTTACCGTACTTGCGGGATGGGCCAGGGCGTGCCCATGGTCCTCGGTAGTCTCCGGCCGCGTCTCGTTTCCCTTGAAGAGCACCTTCCGGATATCTCCATGCGTAGTTCCGAAGAACCATTGCAAGGTCTGGTGCTCGGCCGGATTGAATTCCCATAAATGGCAAGTCCGGATCTGGCATGGAAGGACCCGGCGAACTAGCATCACGTGGATCACATTGGCGAGCTTGACGTTCTTGTCCACGATGCTCTGGATGCACGTTTGCAGTGCTGTCAGCTCGTCCGGCGAAGACCAATTCAGGCCCTTCTCTAGCCAGGAGGTGAGCCGCATTGGCGCTCCGGACTTGAATTCGAGAGCCGCGGCCCAGGTGGTGTCGCGGGGCTCTATGACATAGAACCATAGTTGTTGCCACCCTTTGACGGTCTCTACAAAGGTACCTTTGGCCCATGTGACATTGGGCATCTTTCTCACCATGGCACCTCCGCACTCTGCGTGTTGGCCATCCACCACCTTCGGCTTCACGTTGAAGATTTTGAGCCAAAGTCTGAAGTGGGGTGGAATGCGGAGGAAGGCCTCGCACACGACAATAAGTGCCAAGATGTCGAGGAAAGAATTTGGGGCCGGATCATGAAAAGCTAGCCCATAGTAGACATGAGTCCGCGGACGAAAGGGTGGAGAGGGAACCCTAACCCGCGGATGAAGTGGGGGATGAACACCACCCTCTCATCGGGCTTCGGGGTGGCGACGATCTGCCCCTTGGCCGGAAGCCGGTGGGCGATTTCCTTGGCCAGATACCTGGCCTCCCAAAGCTGGGTGATGTCCTTCTCCTTGACGGAGGAGGCTATCCACTTGCCTTGCGCTCTAGATCCGGACATGATCGAGTGCTTTCTTGCGGCAGAAAAGACGAGGATTTGGGCGCTGGAGCTCGAGAATGGATGGGCAGAGAGAGAGAGAGAAGGCGTGGGTGAAAGAAAGGAATCATTATCTCCTTATAAAGGCAGTGAATATCAAGCGCCTCCCCACTCGCCTGTTCCCAAGGGCTGTGCGACACAGTTAGATTACCCACGCCCGATACGTCTCCAACGTATCTATAATTTTTGATTGCTCCATGCTATATTATCAACTGTTTTGGATATTATTGGGCTTTATTATTCACTTTTATATTATTTTTGGGACTAACCTATTAACCGGAGGCCCAGCCCAGAATTGTTGTTTTTTGCCTATTTCAGAGTTTCGCAGAAAAAGAATATCAAACGGAGTCCAAACGGAATGAAACCTTCGGGAACGTGATTTTCATGTAGAATATGATCCAGGAGACTTGGACCCTACATCAAGAAATAAAGGAGGAGGCCACTAGGTAGGGGGCGCGCCCTCCACCCTCGTGGGCCCCCTGTTGCTCCACCGACATACTCCTTCCTCCTATATATACCTATGTACCCCCAAACGATCAGATACGGAGCCAAAAACCTAATTCCACTGCCGCAACCTTCTGTACCCACGAGATCCCATCTTGGGGCCTATTCCGGAGCTCCGTCGGAGGGGGCATCAATCACAGAGGGCTTCTACATCAACACGATAGCCCCTCTGATGAAGTGTGAGTAGTTTACCTCAGACCTTCGGGTCCATAGTTAGTAGCTAGATGGCTTCTTCTCCCTTTTTGGATCTCAATACAATGTTCTCCCCCTTTCTTGTGGAGATCTATTCGATGTAATCTTTTTTGCGGTGTGTTTGCTGAGACCGATGAATTGTGGGTTCATGATCAAGTTTATCTATGAACAATATTTCAATCTTCTGAATTCTTTTATGTATGATTGGTTATCTTTGCAAGTCTCTTCGAATTATCAGTTTGGTTTGGCCTACTAGATTGATCTTTCTTGCAATGGGAGAAGTGCTTAGCTTTGGGTTCGATCTTGCGGTGTCCTTTCCCAGTGATAGTAGGGGCAGCAAGGCACGTATTGTATTGTTGCCATCGAGGATAACAAGATGGGGTTTTTTTTTTATCATATTGGATGAATTTATCCCTCTACATCATGTCATCTTGCTTAAGGCGTTACTCTGTTCTTATGAACTTAATACTCTAGATGCATGCTGGATAGCGGTCGATGTGTGGAGTAATAGTAGTAGATGCAGGCAGGAGTCGGTCTACTTGTCTCGGACGTGATGCCTATATACATGATCATACCTAGATATTCTCATAACTATGCTCAATTCTGTCAATTGCTCAACAGTAATTTGTTCATCCACCGTGAAATACTTATGCTCTTGAGAGAAGCCACTAGTGAAACCTATGGCCCCCAGGTCTATCCTCATCATATTAATCTTCCAACACATAGTTATTTCCTTTGCTTTTTACTTTGCTTTTATTTTACTTTGCATCTTTATCATAAAAATACCAAAAATATTATCCTATCAGATCTCACTCTCGTAAGTGGCCGTGAAGGGATTGACAACCCCTTATCGCGTTGGTTGGGAGGATTTATTTGTTTTGTGTAGGTGCGAGGGACTCGCGCGTAGCCTCCTACTCGATTGATAAATTGGTTCTCAAAAACTGAGGGAAATACTTACGCTACTTTGCTGCATCACCCTTTCCTCTTCAAGGGAAAATCAATGCAGTGCTCAAGAGGTAGCAAGAAAGATTTCTGGCGCCGTTGCCGGGGAGGTCTACGCAAAAGTCAACATACCAAGTACCCATCACAAACCCTTATCTCCCACATTACATTATTTGCCATTTGCCTCTCGTTTTCCTCTCCCCACTTCACCCTTGTCGTTTTATTCGCCCTCTCTTTTTCGTTCGCCTCTTTTCGCTTGCTTTTTGCTTGCTCGTGTGTTGGATTGCTTGTTTGTCACGATGGCTCAAGATAATACCAAATTATGTGACTTTACCAATACCAACAATAATGATTTCCTTAGCACTCCGATTGCTCCTCTTACCAATACCGAATCTTGTGAAATCAATGCTGCTTTGTTGAATCTTGTCATGAAAGATCAATTCGCCGGCCTTCCTAGTGAAGATGCCGGTACTCATCTAAATAGCTTCGTTGAATTGTGTGATATGCAAAAGAAGAAAGATGGACAATGATATTGTTAAATTGAAGCTATTTCCTTTCTTGCATAGAGATCGTGCTAAAGCTTGGTTTTCGTCTTTGCCTAAAAATAGTATTGATTCATGCAATAAGTGCAAAGATGCTTTTATCTCTAAGTATTTTCCTCCCGCTAAGATCATCTCTCTTAGAAATGATATTATGAATTTTAAGCAACTTGATCATGAACATGTTGCACAAGCTTGGGAGAGGATGAAATTAATGATATGTAATTGCCCTACTCATGGTTTGAATTTGTGGATGGTTATACAAAAAATTTATGTCGGATTGAATTTTGCTTCTAGAAATCTTTTAGATTCGGCCGCGGGTGGCACTTTTATGGATATCACTTTAGGAGAAGCTACTAAACTCATAGATAATATTATGGTTAATTATTCTCAATGGCACACTGAAAGATATACTAATAAAAAAAGTGTATGCGATAGAAGAAATTAATGTTTTGAGTGGAAAGATGGATGAACTTATGAAATTATTTGCTACTAAGAGTGTTTCTTATGATCCTAATGATATGCCTTTGTCTACTTTGACTGAGAATAATAATGAATCTATGGATGTGAATTTTGTTGGTAGGAATAATTTTGGTAACAACGCGTATAGAGGAAACTTTAATCCTAGGCCTTATCCCAGCAATTCCTCTAATAATTATGGTAATTCCTACAACAACTCTTATGGAAATTTTAATAAGATTCCCTCTGAATTTGAGATTAGTGTTAAAGAGTTTATGAATTCACAAAAGAATTTCAATGCTTTGCTTGAAGAGAAATTGCTTAAAGTTGATGAATTGGCTAGGAACGTTGATAGAATTTCTCTCGATGTTGATTCTTTAAAACTTAGATATATTCCTCCTAAGCATGATATCAATAAGTCTCTCAAAGCCTTGAGAATTTCCATTGATGAGTGCAAATAAATAACCACTAGGATGCGTGCTAAGAGAGATTGCTTTATGAAAGCGTGTTCTTCTAATTTCTATGAAAATAAAGATGAAGATCTAAAAGTTATTTATGTGTCCCCTATTAAATCTTTGTTTTGCAATATGAATCTTGATAATGATGGGACTGAATATGATTCACCTTTACCTAGAAGGCGTTCCAAAAATTCGGAGTTTTTAGATCTTGATGCTAAAATTGATAAAAGTGGGATTGAAGAAATCAAAACCCTAGATATTAATAAACCCACTATTTTGGATTTCAAGGAATTTAATTATGATAACTGCTCTTTGATAGATTGTATTTCCTTGTTGCAATCCGTGCTAAATTCTCCTCATGCTTATAGTCAAAATAAAGCTTTTACCAAACATATCGTTGATGCCTTGATGCAATCTTATGAAGAAAAGCTTGAGTTGGAAGTTTCCATCCCTATAAAACTTTATGATGAGTGGGAACCTACTATTAAAATTAAGTTTAAGGATCATGAGTTCTATGCTTTATGTGATTTGGGTGCTAGTGTCTCCACTATTCCCAAAACTTTGTGCGATTTGCTAGATTTCCGTGATTTTGACGATTGCTCTCTAAACTTGCACCTTGCGGATTCCACCATTAAGAAACCTATGGGAAGAATTAATGATGTTCTTATTGTTACAAATAGGAATTATGTGCCCGTAGATTTTATCGTTCTTGATATAGATTGCAATCCTTCATGTCCTATTATTCTTGGTAGACCTTTCCTTAGAATGATTGGTGCAATTATTGATATGAAGGAAGGGAATATTAGATTCCAATTTCCATTAAAGAAAGGCATGGAACACTTCCCTAGGAAGAAAGTTAAATTACCATATGAATCTATCATGAGAGCCACTTATGGATTGCCTACCAAAGGTGGCAATACATAGATCTATCCTTGCTTTTATGCCTAGCTAGGGGCGTTAAACGATAGCGCTTGTTGGGAGGCAACCCAATTTTATTTTTAGTTTTTTTGCTTTTTGCTTCTGTTTAGGAATAAATATTTGATCTAGCCTCTGGTTAGATGTGTTTTTATGTTTTAATTAGTGTTTGTGCCAAGTTAAACCTTTAGGATCTGCTTGGATGATAGTTATTTGATCTTGTAGAAATTTCCAGAAACTTTCTGTTCACGAAAATAATTGTTCAAAATCACCTGATAAAATACTGATTCCAATTGCTGCTGATCAATAAACAAATTGTCTAGGTCTTCCTATTTTGGCTGATGTTTTGGGGTTCCAGAAGTTTGCGTTAGTTACAGATTACTACAGACTGCTCTGTTTTTGACATATTCTGTTTTTCGTGTGTTGTTTGCTTATTTTGATGGATTATGGAACAAGGAGTGGTAAGAGCCTAAGCTTGGGGATGCCCATGGCAAACCCAAGATAATCTAAGGACACCATAAAGCCAAAGCTTGGGGATGCCCCGGAAGGCATCCCCTGTTTCGTCTACTTCCATCGGTAACTTTACTTGGAGCTATATTTTTATTCACCACATGATATGTGTTTTGCTTGGAGCGTCTTGTATGATATGAGTCTTTGCTTTTTAGTTTACCACAATCATCCTTGCTGTACACACCTTTTGAGAGAGCCATACATGATTTGGAATTTTTTAGAATACTCTATGTGCTTCGCTTATATCTTTTGAGTTATATAGTGTTGCTCTAGTACTTCACTTATATCTTTTAGAGCACGGTGGTGGATTTGTTTTATAGAAACTGTTGATCTCTCATGCTTCACTTATATTATTTTGAGAGTCTTATATAGCATGGTAATTTGCTTAAATAATCCTAATATGCTTGGTATTCAAGATTAGTAAAACTTTCTTATGAGTGTGATGAATGCTAAGAAAAGTTTGATGCTTGATAATTGTCTTGAGATATAAAGATGGTGATATTAGAGTCATGCTAGTTGAGTAGTTGTGAATTTGAGAAATAGTTGTGTTAAAGTTTGTGATTCCCGTAGCATGCACGTATGGTGAACCGTTATGTGACGAAGTCGGAGCATAATTTATCTATCGATTGTCTTCCTTATGAGTGGTGGTCGGGGACGAGCGATGGTCTTTTCCTACCAATCTATCCCCCTAGGAGCATGCGCGTAATACTTTGCTTTGATAAATTGTAGATTTTTGCAATAAGTATGTGAGTTCTTTATCACTAATGTTGAGTCAATGGATTATACGCACTTTTCTTCCTCCCACCATTGCTAGCCTCTCTAATACCGCGCACTTTTCGCCGGTATCATACACCCACCATATACCTTCCTCAAAACAGCCACCATACCTACCTATCATGGCATTTCCATAGCCATTCCGAGATATATTTCCATGCAACATTCCACCATTCTGATCATTGTCATATTGCTTTGCATGATCATGTAGTTGACATCGTATTTGTGGCAAAGCCACCGTTCATAATTCTTTCATACATGTCACTCTTGATTCATTGCATATCCCGGTACACCGCCGCAGGCATTCATATAGAGTCATATTTTGTTCTAAGTGTGATGATCATCATTTTTAGAGCATTGTCCCAAGTGAGGAAAGGATGATGGAGACTATGATTCCCCCACAAGTCGGGATGAGGCACCGGACTAAAAAAAAATAAGAAAAGAGGCCATAAAAAAAGAGAAAAGGCCCAAAAAATGAAATGAGATAAAAAGAGAGAAGGGACAATGTTACTATCCTTTTACCACACTTGTGCTTCAAAGTAGCACCATGATCTTCATGATAGAGAGTCTCTCGTTTTGTCACTTTCATATACTAGTGGGAATTTTTCATTATAAAACTTGGATTGTATATTCCAATGATGGGCTTCCTCAAGATGCCCCAGGTCTTCGTGAGCAAGCGAGTTGGATGCGCACCCACTTAGTTTCTTTTGTTGAGCTTTCATATACTTATAGCTCTAGTGCATCTGTTGCATGGCAATCCCTACTCACTCATATTGATATCCATTGATGGGCATCTCCATTGGCCATTGATACGCCTAGTTGATGTGCGACTATCTTCTCCTTTTTGTCTTCTCCACAACCACCATTCTATTCCACATATAGTGCTATGTCCATGGTTCACGCTCATGTATTGTGTGAAGATTGAAAAAGTTTGAGAACGTCAAAAGTATGAAACAATTGCTTGGCTTGTCAGCGGGGTTGTGCATGATTTAAATACTTTGTGTGGTGAAGATAGCGCATAGCCAGACTATATGACTTTGTAGGGATAATTTTTTTTGGCCATGTTATTTTGAGAAGACATAATTGCTTTGTTAGTATGCTTGAAGTATTATTATTTTTATGTCAATATTAAACTTTTGTCTTGAATCTTTCAGATCTGAATATTCATACCACAATTAAGAAGAATTACATTGAAATTATGCCAAGTAGCACTCCGCATCAAAAATTCTGTTTTTATCATTTACCTACTCGAGGACATATAAACTCATAATATAACTGTCATCGTAACGTTAAGCGTGCGGACCCTACGGGTTCGAGAACTATGTAGACATGACCGAGACACCTCTCCGGTCAATAACCAATAGCGGAACCTGGATGCTCATATTGGTTCCCACATATTCTACGAAGATCTTTATTGTTCAGACCGCATAACAACATACGTTGTTCCCTTTGTCATCGGTATGTTACTTGCCCGAGATTCGATCGTCGGTATCTCGATACCTAGTTCAATCTCGTTACCGGCAAGTCTCTTTACTCGTTCCGTAATACATCATCCCGCAACTAACTCATTAGTCATAATGCTTGCAAGGCTTATAGTGATGTGTATTACTGAGTGGGCCTAGAGATACCTCTCCGACAATCGGAGTGACAAATCCTAATATTGAAATACGCCAACCCAACAAGTACCTTTGGAGACACCTGTAGAGCACCTTTATAATCACCCAGTTACGTTGTGACGTTTGGTAGCACACAAAGTGTTCCTCCGGTAAACGGGAGTTGCATAATCTCATAGTCATAGGAACATGTATAAGTCATGAAGAAAGCAATAGCAACATACTAAACGATCGAGTGCTAAGCTAACGGAATGGGTCAAGTCAATCACATCATTCTCCTAATGATGTTATCCCGTTAATCAAATGACAACTCATGTCTATGGCTTTAGGAAACATAACCATCTTTGATCAACGAGCTAGTCAAGTAGAGGCATACTAGTAACACTCTGTTTGTCTATGTATTCACACATGTATTATGTTTCCGGTTAATACAATTCTAGCATGAATAACAAACATTTATCATGATATAAGGAAATAAATAATAACTTTATTATTGCCTCTAGGGCATATTTCCTTCAAGGCCCGTATAGAAGGCCGATGGATCCTACGGCCGGACGAAGGCCCATGGATCATACAGCCTGTAGGAGGCCCATCGTTACAACAGTCCGTGTGTTTCCATGATTATTTTGGCCTAGTTACCAAAAATAGGCTATTGTGGCCACTAGAAAAAAAACAGAAAAAGAACTGCAGTGACTACAAGCAAAGAACTAAACAAGACAATAAGGAAATAAATAAGCAAGCAATTAATGCTAGCCTATTACCGCTATTACACATATTACATCCACTGGGCATCGAAGTTCGCCACAATGCAAATATAGGGAACAAAGCAGCACATTACATACACTGGCCGTCAAAATTGGCCACCAGTGCAAATAAACGCGGCAGCAAAACAAGAGCATAACTATGGCTAGTTCTGCGAGTTGACGGGACACACGAAAAAGTAGTGCTAGTCCATACTCCCTCCTTTCCGGTTAATATGGCTTAATCTTTTTTGCGGGTAAATGAGAGAGCTTTATTCATATATAAGCATTCTTAGGACGATCAGCCAAGACACTGGTCACTAGGAAGCGAGGTACCCCGCAAAAAAAGAAGTAGGAAGCGAGGTGTTTCATCAAGCCAGCTCTCGGCCACATTCAAGGTGCAGCAAGCACGGTTCGCACGAAGATGCGCCACAAAGTTTGCTGACCTGTTTACATGCTGATTATTTTGGCCGAGCACTACTATTTGTAACAAGATATGAGCCAGAATTAAGCGAGAATTGTGGTGAGTGTTCCATGCAATCAACTTCCATTATCACATGCGAGAACCCTCGAAGAGAACCAAATGTGTTGAAGATTGCTTTATCACATTTTAAAATTATAATAAGAGTGCAGACGCTCCTCCATCTGGTTCCTAGTACTAGTATACTACGTACCTTTATAGACTATAGTAGTAGTACTAGTAAACTTTGCGCTTGGCTGTTCGCCTATTCGGGAAGTCGAACAATAATAGCACTAGTAGTATAGTGTATGCTTCTGGCAATCTAACACCGAATTAACTGTTGCACGTCCACCGCCTGAGCGAGGGAGAGCTTGCATTAGTCAAAAGTTTCTCCTTGTCCTGCGAGCCACCGCGCGCAAGCTTCTCCCGTCCTGCAACCTTCTCCTCATTCGGCAATTTGACGGGACACAGCAAAGTAATGCTAGTCCATACTGCCTCCTGTCCGGTTAATATGGCTTAATTTCTAATGAGATAAATACACTGTCTGTCACTATATATTTGTAAAAATACGGTCAGTGGACTTCATAATACGCTCATTGTGCTCAATATATATATTTTCCGGTGTTTATACGGTCACTAGCTCACCCTGACTGAGTATGTGTGTGCATGCACGTGTAGATTGAGCACTTGAGTGTGACCGTGTGTGTTCCGTCGTGTGCTCGGACATGCATGCATTAGGGCGTCGCGCATGTTTTTTCGTCCATGTGTACGTGTGACTATTGCATACATGTAGGGGGAGTACGTGTAGGGGCCACTAAGGAGCAGTCAAATCACACAGTAAGTTAGTCGGAAGAAGCAACCATCATTTAGCTCTTGACTGACACGTACGCAATATAAAATGGTTGATATGGAGAGAAAAAGAAAACCACTATATATACACTAGCAGGAGCCTAAGCTACAAGCCTGCTTGCTTAGGTTGCTCTCTTCACAAGCATAGAAGGTTTAATTATTCGTTGTTCACGCATGCATTCCCGATATTTATACGTTGGTAAAGACAACTTCTTGAGGAAAACGAGCCCATGAATTGAGTACAAAGGGGACCAATAAGCCAGGACAGAGGGAGTACCAGTAGTGAACCGGAAGGAGGGAGTAGGTACTAGTAGTACAATACTACGTAACAACATGCAGTAACAAAATTCCTCTATGTGCATCCGGTCTACGTGTCATGCAAGAAAATAGAGATAAGTACAAGTGAGACTCAGGAACGGTCATACACATGGGGGGAGTACGTGTAGGGGCCACTAAGGAGTAGTCAAATCACAAAGTAAGTTAGTCGTAAGAAGCAACCATCATTTCACTCTTCAATGACACGTACGCAATATAAAATGGTTGATATCGAGAGAAAAATAAAACCACTATATATACACTAGCAGGAGCCTAAGCTACAAGCCTGCTTGCTTGGGTTGCTCTCTTCACACGAGTAGAACGATGGTGGCCACACCGCTGGTCACATATCTGGCCTAATCCCGCCATTGGGGGAAGGGAACAATGTTCTGCGTAGACGCGGTCGACATCGGCGAGGGAGAAAACCCACAGTCGGTGCGTCCCAATCGGGGGTCACCGCGGTATGGGCCGATGTCGCGTCCCAACCGCCCTTCTAGCTACAGCCCGACATCCCAGGTAGTCCATCTTCCTTTTGGAGACAGCTTGCTCCACTACCGTAGCTCCATCTCCATGTCGATCTTTCTCTACTTCTACCGGCTTCTACTTGTGATGAGTTTATGTCTCATGAACTAGTGCCAGTACTATTATTCTAATCACACTTCTTCAATATCTTTGCCATCAGGGATGCTCAGGTCAATTTTAGTGGAACTGCACAAAAGCATCGTATGATCCGAGGGTGCCAGCCGTCTTTCCTTCGACAAGTTCTACCTGGCCAGGAAATTAAATCATGTTTAGGGTTTAGGGTTTAAGTCATAGATACCCCGTCAGTAGTTTTTCTTTCATACACGCTCTCACAACTTTTTTCTTTAGTTGTGAAGTAAATATTGGCTATGATCTGTGAATCATTGAGATGCATCAACATGCGTGTTAGTTTTCCTTTGTATTTGATGGAATGTTGTAACGGGGCAACCTTGGAATAGGAATGACAATGGAGTGGAAAGTTTCCGTTTTTCTGGAGAAAAAATGGAAACGGAGAGAAACCAACGTTTCGTTTTGTTGGATCGCGCCATCGAGCAAAACCAACGTTTCAATCACGTCTGTCGTGTTCGTGTCTCACCCTCCTCCACGGCTCGACCCCACACAGTCGCTTGGCACGCCACTCACCGCAAACCAAGTATACGATAACTTTCCCACCTGCTTGTCGATGGATCACGCCATGGAGTACTAGCACTACTGGAAGAGATTGACGTGTTGGGGGAGGACAGCTAGCTGTAGCACGGACTCTCAAGAACTATTTACATGCATGTTGTAGCTGGCTATTGCGACCTTTGAACGCGGAGCAGCCGTGTGCACCCGGAAGCGGCGCGGGCGACGCTCTCTCGGCCGGCACGCCGCTTCAATGCCGGCGCCAGTGAGAGGTCGCGTCCGCTCTGGCTGGGCATGAATGCGGCACTGACCGTTTCGGGCGGGAAGCACGCGTGGGTGATGAAGAGGGTTTGGGTTGGTCAGGACCGGCCGTGGCAGCGGTCCGGACGTGCGCAAACAAGAGATGTTGTACGTTAATATTGCTGCGTATATAATTAACAACGTAAATAATGTGCCAGTTGGACAAATATGATTGGAGATGGAGATGGAAATGGAATTTTACGTAAGCACGGATATGCATGTCTATATCTATGTGTGTGTGCGCGACGACTCTCGCGACCTGGAAGCGGGGGCGTGTTTTTGATCGAGTTTTCTTTCTTGGTACGTTAGAAAATCAGTTTGTCTAATTCACATCTAGATGTTATTTAAGGATATCAAATCTAAGATCCCACAAGTATATAATGTAGCAACAAGAAACCAAAAAAAAAAGGAAAAAATAGACCACAAACAGAGTGGAGATCAACTTAGATGTGACATAACTATGTCACATCTAGATGTGTCCTAGACAGACCCATAAAAAATTGTCCGCCAATTTTCGTTTCTTTTTTCCGGGAACGCGCGTATTCTATTTAAAACCACTGCTATGGAGAGATTTTTTTACTCCATTATAGCCTCTTGTTGATAGAGTTTCTCGCGTCTCGCTGTCTCACCCTCTCCAT
The DNA here is from genome assembly GCF_002575655.3 of Aegilops tauschii subsp. strangulata. Lineage (NCBI taxonomy): Eukaryota > Viridiplantae > Streptophyta > Magnoliopsida > Poales > Poaceae > Aegilops > Aegilops tauschii. The sequence continues at coordinate 279,167,960 of NC_053038.3, read as the reverse complement.
ATCAAAACGAGATGACAGTGTCCACTCTATCTCTCTCCTCACCGGTGGTCACAGATCCGGCCGAATCCCGTCCGCTGCGGGAGGTTTGCTATATTCACAGTCTCTCACCCTCTCTTCACCAGATCTAAACAAGACTGCGTTGGCCTCTTGTCTCTCTCTCCCCCCTCACAGCTGGTGAAGGAGGCGTCCGTATCCCGTCGCACCGGGAAGGGGAGGAGGTGCAGCGTTCACTCTATCGCCTTCGGCGAGGGAGGCAATCCACTGCCGGCTACGCTGTTCTCTTTCACCCAGCGCTTGTGCGGGAGGGCCACCGACCACTTCTTCCTCGCCGCCGTATGTAGTGTGGGCAGATCCGGCCTCCCTCGCCGAATCTAGGTCTTGGTTCAAAGAGGAAAGAAGGTTGCGGTGGGCTGGAGCAAGAATCTAGGACGTGGTTCAATGAGGAAAGGAGGGGCGGAAAGTAGTATAGACTGGCTATCCAGCCACTTTGTAGGTCGAAAAGGGAAACAGGGGGCAACCCAGTACACACATCTGTAAGGAACCGATCTCTTTGTTGAAAAGGGAAAGAAACTGGGGGGTCGGGTAGTTTGTGCAGGACTAGATTTGCTGCCCTCACATAGGAAGAAGGTTCAAAGAGAACAAATATGGGACCAGCGCATATATGCTGCTTGGCTACATACTCTGCATCACCCATTTATACGTGTGGACGCACATGGTGCTGGCATGTCCCATACACCTATTTTGCTGTTGTTAATCTAAGAATGCCGCCGGAAAATTGAAGCAATGCCACTATTAAAAGTAAATTACATTTTTTAGCGAATGTTGTTTCAAGAGAATGTCTCTGTTAATATGAATCAATGCAACCGTTTTAGAAATGCTACTGTCCTACTTTGTTTTCCATCCAAGATAAGTTAGATGCTTCTTTCTGTCACCGTTTGTTTCATGCTCCTTTGTCGGCAAGTAATCGTTTCCTTTTTTGCCTCTGTTAAAACAGGGCTATCGATTCAACTTGTTGCTATTGCGACATTTTGCTTTGCTACTCGAAACACTTATGTTTTAAGAGTGTTTTGTGCAGTTCAACTTGAATGTCACACCGGTGACTTTTCTTAATTTTGGTGGAACTGCACAAAAGGAGATTGAGATTTGTTTCCAGTCTTCGTGGCGAGTTGTTTCAAATCTTTGTCTCAACCACATGATGTGCAGTGTGCTTTGAGATGTTGTGCTACTTGTTTTGGTACTGTTTTAAATAAATGTTGAATTGAATCTATTGTATTGCTGTCTTTTCCCATTAAGTAGTGAACAAAAATGGGACCAACCCAGACATGATGCTTGTTGCTTTGTTACAACAAATTCAGCATCACCCCCTTTTTAAGCCAGTAATTGATGCCACTCTCAGAATAACTATTGAATCTTATTTCAAAACTGCAACACTTGTTAGGGATTGGCAGGATTACCATTTTTGTGGCCGCATGTTTCATCCTCCTTTATTAGCCAGTAATTGATTCCTTTTTTCCTGTGTTTAAACAGGGATATCTATTCAACTTGTTGCTATTGCGACATTTTGCTTCGCTACACGAAAAACATTGCTTGATTTCAGTGCAACTGCACAAAACGACATTGGATTTCCTATTCGTGTTGGCAGATTTGTATTTTATCTTGTCCGTCTGATGAAAGGTCAGTACAGGCCTTCATCCACATGATTGTGCAGTGTGCTTTGAGATGTTGTGCTACTTGTATTGGTACTGTTTTAAATAAATGTTGAATTGAAGCTATTGTATTGCTGTCTTTTCCCATTAAGTAGTGAACAAAAATGGGACCAACCCAGATATGATGCTTGTTGCTTTGTTACAGCAAACTCTGCATCACCCCCTTTATAAGTAGATGGAAGCACATACTGTTGTTACGCCCACTCTCCCCTGGAACTGTTTATGCTTTTCGTTAATCTAATGCCGCTGGTAAAACTAAGCAATGCCACTCCCAGAATTAATTAACTACTGAATCTTAGTTCAAAACTGCAACACTTGTTAGGAATGGTACTATCCTCCTTTGTAGTTCTTTCTACATGTTTAACCAAGGTATTGTTAAGATAATGTCTCTGTTAAAATGAATCAGTTGCATTGTTTTAGGAATGGTACTTTTCTGCTTTGTCGTTCTTTATACATGTTGAAACAAGGCATTGTTAAGATAATGTCTCAGTCAATATGAATGAATCACACTGATGGAGAATTGCTACTCTCCTGCTTTGTTTCCCATTAAGATAAAGTGGATCAGTAGATGCTTTTCTTCTGGGAGTACAAGTCATCAACCGTTATTTCTCAGTAATTGTTTCCCTTGTACCTATTGTTGCTTACAGGGATATCAAAATTAAAGCTCGGTTTTATTCCGACTTTGATTTTAGTTGAACTGCACAAAAGGAGCCAATGTGTCCAAGGCAAACTGCTGCATTACTGGGTCCAGTTGGTCGTTCCACTTTGCTGAAAGAAGTAGTCACTGTTTGCGCTACATTATAGAAGGAATGACCGAGAAGCTTTACAAAGTATTATTAGACACCGGTGACATGACTACTCTGCAGAGACCATTGGCAATTTAACAACACGTGGAGTGCCCTGGGCAAAAAGTGCCCAAACAAGTACAAGAAGCTACGACAGGACTCCACGATCATAGGCATTACATATTTTGAATGGGAAAAGCTTGTCAAAGTTTAATCATTGATGTTAGCAAGAAGACGTTAGTTTAATATATTGGAATTGGAAAACCTTGTCAAAATTTGCTCATTGATGTTAGCCAGAAGACATGCATTTGATATTTTTGAGTGGGACGCCCTTACTGTGAGCAGCGTCGAGTGTTTTTTCCTATTCCTGTGTTCAGTTTAGAAGTAAATAGTTACTCTGCTGAGATATTCCTGTGTTAAGAGTTTGTTCTGAATATTGTCTATGTAATGCCAGGCCTTGTGTTTGATTGCAAAGTTGAGCTTGGAATGTTGTGGCATGCGGCATCACGAGCTGTTCACCGTGCCTCCTGAGAATAATGCTTCATATTGTTTTGCATGTCGATCTAATGCCAGTGATTTGCTTGTTAAGAAGATCATCCTCTTCGGGTAGGTTAGACGTGAAACCATATGATCTTCCGACCAACTCATGATATTAGGTCGTGATTGGATCGTCGTTTTCCAACCAAAACCGCTTGTAAAACTGACGCTTGTAAATTAAAGCAGATGGTCTCGGGCGAAGGCGCTTGGTTGGTCGATTTCGACTAGTAAAATATCGGAAGTACTTCACACACGATAAAAACGCTGAACGACACTCGGACGATTGCTAATCCAGCCGTTAGCTGTTGTTTCAGCCTTGCCAATGGATGGCATGATACGCACGTCATGCATGTATCGTCTGGTAATGTCGTCCATATAGCAGTGCTCGTAAAATATACACTGGTCTCTCAAATTACACGTGTAACCCGCCGGTTTTACTTACAGACCTCGGGCCCTCGGTTTCATTACGCCTGTATTTTACGCGTTGTTTCCGATGACGAGTAAATTACAATTGTATGTTAGTACAGGTTTGAAATAAACCAGAGCTCCCAAGCGCGGCCTTACCGTTTCATGACGTCTCAGTTTCTCGAAGGTGCTCATAGGTGTCCGATGATCCTGGCTTCCTGAATGAGCAGCGGGCACTGTATCAAACCATCCGTAGGGCCCGCGAGGCCCTCTCTGTTGTCCTTCGAGTTGTTGCGCTCGCCGTGGCGCCAAGCATTGTTAACATCGTCAATGAACATGAGGATTCAGGAGATGACTTTATTTTGACTAGATGACACTAGGGACCCACTAGGGCCATAGCCGTACATACGCAAGTGCCTCCTTATTATGTACAACTAATTTTTTTTTGCTTTCTCCTGGTTTCCTGACATCACGGTCCCACACCATTGTCAACCTATGTAGTCAATATAAACGAGAGAATTGCACAAGGTGCGGCCGACAGCTAGGACCAAGCAGCTCGAGCAGTATTTGTGTTTTTGAGGCGTGAGCACTGCAGAGTTTTTCTTGGCGATGATTTCGTTGTTGTTCAGAGGAGAGCAGGGTATTAACTGGGCGGGCTGTGACCCGTCTAGCCCAGGCCAGATATCCAGCCCAGATACTAATTTTTTCAAGATGAAAATGGCTGGCCCAGCTATACGTCTTTTTGAGGAATACCCAGGCAAGGTCAACTTGTTATTCTCCGCCCCGCTGGGCTGCAAATCTTTCCTAGGAGGGATGCATTAGGCTTAACAGGAAAATCGGCTTGAAAAAATAATAAGTGGGATGTAATTATAAAAACTGGGCTGTAATTTTAAAAAATGCACCAAACACGAAATTAGTTTATAAAATATTATTTATGGACTTTGAAAATCTTAAATTTTCATTGTTGCGCGCGCAATGTTTCGTTGGATTTTTACGTAATACAAATTTATATTTAATCTGACTAGAAATTTCGGGATAAAAATATTTCGGATCCCATCAAAATGTGGGAAATTTTATTGAATTTTGTCTTCAACGGTTGGTTGAAATTATTAATTGTTGTCCTAGCTAGAAAATGGGTTGTACTTTTAACAAACTGTAAATGGGCTGTTGTAAATTCCATTAGAATTCAAAAATGGGCTGTACATTCTTACAGAACACAAATGGGCTATAAGTTCTCTGCCGCACACTTGTGGGCCTACTAAGTGATGCGTCCCCTAAAAGAATAAGTTGACGCGTATGCAAGGCTTTGTCAACTTATTATAGTCAACACACGGTTCTAGCAGCAATGGCCGTTGGATGTCTATCCAACGGATGTCGTGCTTCTTCTTCAATCTCGGATATTCTTAGCTTCGGCCGCCCAAAAAACGATTCCTCCCCCTGACATCTTTGGCGCACCGTTTCGGAGGCTGACCTGTGGGCCTACTAAGTTGGAGCGTACCAAGGGCTTTGTCAACTTAGTCAATATAAACGATTCTAGCTTCAGTGACCGTACGATGTCCATCCAACGGCCGTAGTGCTTCTTCAACCTCTGGTCTTCTTGGTCCAGCCGCCCAAAGCAGCGCCGGTCGTGCCGCCTGCTCCTGCCTCCCGTGGCCGGCTGTGCTACTGCGGAGGCCTCCCCGTCCCCATACTACTCCCACCGCTGGCCAGGCCATCCCTCCACTCACTCACACCCCCTGTTATTCTGTAGCGACGGCAGTCGAACCAGTGAACCCTCGTACTCCTCTCCGCGCGGGCTCCACTGCTGCGTCTTCCCTGGCTCCGCGTCGTCCCCTTCCTAGGCCTCGCCGTTGTCCACCGCCCTGGTGCTCTCGGCGCGGCGTGGTCAATGTGGTCAATGACCGACTTCCATCGGTAGAGTACTTTACGTGGAGAGGCTGACAGCTGGGTCCACGGCGGCCGCAAGGAAGTGCCTCCTTATTACGCGCAAAATAATTATTCCTCCACCTGACAGCGGGGACCCACCGGACGGGCCATCTTATTTTGCGAAAAAAACGTTTCCCCCCGACTGCTGGGACCCACCGGACGGGCCAGCGTATTTCGCGAAAAAAATGTTCCCCCCGCTGTCAGCTCGGACCCACCGGAAGTGCCTCCTTATTACGCACAAAAAAATGAATACTCCCCCTGCTAGCTGGGACCCACCTTGGTGGGAGGCTGACTTGTGGGCCTACTAAGTTGACGGAGACGGAGGGCTTTGTCAACTTAGTCAATATGAACGATTCTATCTCCAGTGACCGTACGATGTCCATCCAACGGCCGTAGTGCTTCTTCAACCTCTGGTCTTCTTGCTCCAGCCGCCCAAAGCAGCGCCGGTCGTGCCGCCTGCTCCTGCCTCCCGTGGCCGGCTGTGCTGCCGCGGAGGCCTCACCGCCCCCAACTATTCCCACCGCTGGCCAAGCCCTGCGGCGACGGCAGCCTCACACCGCAGCCGAACGAGTGAACCCTCATACTCCTCTCCGCGTGGGCATCTACTGCCGCGTCTTCACTGGCTCCGCGTCGTCCCCTTCCTAGGCCTCGCCGTTGTCCACCGCCCTGGTGCTCTCGGCGCACCGTGGTCAACGTGGTCAAGGAATGACTTCCATCGGACGTGGACTGTATGTGGAGAGGCTGATAGCTGGTCCACGGCGGCAGCAAGGAAGTGCCTCCTTATTACGCGGAAAATAATGATTCCTCCACCTGACAGCAGGGACCCACCGGACGGGCCACCGTATTTCGCGGAAAAAACGTTTCCCCCTGACTGCTGGGACCCACCAGCTACACCTTCACACGCAAGGAAGTGCGTCCGGGCAAAAAAACGATTTGCCCCCCTAACTGCTAGGACCCACCAGCTACATCTTCGCACGCAAGGAAGTGCCTGACAGTCATGACCCACCTGGTCGAAGCGTACGTAGCGTTGTCATTCTGGTCACGAACGTGTATGTACATATATACTGGTGGATGTAGAGGCGCGCACGTGTCGTAGTAGAGGCGCGCACGTAGCATGTACACGTACGTATAGCGGCCAGGGTGCAAGAAAGAAAATACGGCCACGTATGTGTACATACGGGCGGGGTCTCGAACGCCTACTCGCGCATACGTACGGCGAGGGCTCGTTGACATGGCTGGGTCAAAATAGAGAAACAGCGTCGTCGTCGTGTTCATGGGGAGGCAACGGAATGCGTCGTGTTCATGGGGAGGCAACGGAATGCGTCGTGTTCATGGGGAGGCAACGGAATGCGTCGTGTTCATGGGGAGGCAACGGAATGCGTCGTGTTCATGGGGAGGCAACGGAATGTGTCATGTTCATCGGGAGGCAACAGAATGTGTGGGAGCCAACCGGCTAGGTCAGAACGGAATGCATGGTCGTGTTCATCAGGAGGGCTTGGATGGAACAGGCGATGGAAATGAGGCCTGGCGTACCACAGAACGGAGGAAACGGCCTTGTGTTCGACCGGCCACGTTCGAAACGGGATCCTGTTCATCGGGAGGGGTCTGGCGTACCGCAAAACAAAGGAAACGGACCTCCTACGGTCGAAACGGGGGTCCTATTGATCGGGAGGGGTGTGGCGTACCGCAAAACGGACGAAACAGACCTCCTACGGTCGAAACGGGAGTCATGTTGATCGGGAGGGGTGTGGCGTACCGCAAAACGGACGAAACGGACCTCCTACGGTCGAAACGGGGGTCCTGTTCATCGGGAGGGGTGTGGCGTACCGCAAAACGGGACTCCACGGGAAACTGTTCATCTCCACCGTCGACCTCCTCCAGCCTCCACGGGCTACCGTCGACCGCATCCAGCCTCCACGGGCTCCTGTTCATCCAGCCTCCACCGCGCGCTACTCCACCGGCTACTGTTCAACCACCCCTCCACGGGCACCCCTCCACCATCTACTGTTCATCCAGCCCTCCACACCACGGGGTCCTGTTAAACCACCCCTCCACGGGCACCCCTCCACCGTCTACTGTTCATCTAGCCCTCCACACCACGGGGTCCTGTTCATCCATAGGCAACGCCACCGCACACTGTTCATCCAAACCCCCCCCCCCCCCGCAACGCTCACTGTTCATCCAATCGATCGGCTTCAGTTAGCAACAGTAGCGAAGGAATCGCTCGATCGGGTTCAGTTAACAGCCATCGAGCGATCGCTCGGGTTAACAGCCAACGCCTCGCACACACGCGCATACGTGTACGAGAGAAACGCGCATCGCTCGGCCCCTGACCTCCCACCGTAACCGGGAACTCCCCGAAATTTTCCTCCCCCTCGCTTCTACCACGGTTTTTTCCGTCATGGACGGCCCAAAGAATGTCATGCAGCTGCGTCTCCGGCCCACCCAGGATGAAAAGATCATTTTCTGTCATGATTTTTTGTCATAGAAGTAGGAGCCCACCACATCTATGATGATACCGGGTTTTCTCACAATTATCGTCATAGAAGTGTCATATGTATGACAGAAAAAAATCGTTCGGCCCAAAATGTCACGGATGTGTCTTTTTTTGTAGTGTTTATTCCTCTCCTACACATATGCATGGATGCCGATCAATCTCCCTTAATACATAAGGTAGGCCTCTCTCCTCCTCCACACATATACCAGCCATTGTACCTCTATAATTAATTAGGCCTCCCCCCACCACACACCGATAGTCGAGCGCTGTAGGTAGGTATCCATGCCACAGACAAACTGTACCTGTCCCCTCTCACATTCCAGTAGGCCAGCCACTCTATATCTTAGACGTGGGCACACACAAATTCGATGGCACTCTTTATCGATCGCGCGCGCACACACACACATCATCCCTCTCTTCGATTCTATGGATACCTCAAGCCGATGATACATCCACTCTCTTCTTGTGGATCGCCCCCTCTTTATATATGATATATCCAGGACTCTATTTCACACACATTGCATATGTTACATTTTTTGATTGACCCCCCCCCCCCAAAAACACTCACGAACCCACACACTATATCTCTCTATGTTTGTATCTCTCTCACAAAACCGCACGTAGGTGGTGTACGTACACGAAGATAATAGGTGCACGTACTCATGCTTCATGCCCAGCCAGACCCGCGCGGGTAAACGGTGGAGCTCATTTCTGTACGAAAATGGCAGCCCACGTGCTAATTTGAACGCGTGTAGCGGTTGTTTACCTACGGAGGTCATGTACCACGCGTGCACGAAACAAAGTTCGACTTGATATGTTGGCGCGTCATTTTTAAATAAGGTTATATCACTCAATGGCATGTACACATAATATAAAACAATTTTTATGGAGAAAAAGGTAGTCCGCTCCACTATATACATGGAGCCTGCCTGCCTGGGTTTCTCTCTCTTCAGAGTATCTCATACAAGGCGGCGGTGGCCTCTCTCTCTCCCACCGTTGGTCACTGATCCGGCCGCATCCCGTCCGCCGGCGGAAAGGGAGGATGTGCATCGTTAATCCGTTCGACGGCGCAGAGGCAGCACGTCCCGATCTGCGATACCCGCCGTTCTCTCTAACTAAGCTCCGGCGCGGTAGGGCCTACGCCACCTGCTCGCTGCCTCAGTATGGGCAGACCCTGCCCGCCGCCGCTCACCTAGTTACATCCCGACGACCCCCAGGTATCCCCTCCGGCCTTGCTCCACTGCCCGTCTTCCCACGTCGCTGCATGTGGATCTTCCATAGTTCTTTGCCCAAAACGTAGCTCGTCTGGCGTACTTTCCATATTGCAATCTCGTCCTCACACCGTTTTAGACAAACACAACCGTGTTGTTATCTTCCCTTAGGACAAGGAATATGCTTCTTTTTGTCGTTGTATGTGTCATCAACTGTTATTGGCCAGTAATTGTTTCCTTTCTACCTCTTTTTTGCAAACAAGGCTATCCATTTCACCTCGTTGCTATTGCGACCTTTTGGTGAACTGCACAAATCAATTTTTTCTTAAGAGTGTTTTGTGCAGTTGTACTAAAATGTCACACGGGCAACGTCTCTACATTTTAGTGCGACTGCACAAAGGGAGATTGGTTTTGCTCTATCCTCGTCATCCAACTCCGACCCCAATCTTCGCCAACTATTTGCTTAATCTTCTCCAACTATCTAGTCTTAAGAGAGAATGCAAAGGTGGCAGGCTTCTATTTGTGTGTTTATTGTTTCATCAGCTGTCATCTATTATCGAAATCACACTTAATATCTTTGGAACAGGGACGCTCAGCTCTATTTTAGTGGAACTGCACAAAATGATCGGAATGTTGCACGCTCCAGACAGCTACTTTTTTCCCACCATGCCTTGTTGATTTAGACAGAGCTGGGGGGACATTGCTGCCAATGAAAGCATGGATCAATTTTAATTTAACACCTTCTCACAAATTTGTCTTCAGTTGTGATGTAAATATTAGCTCTGATCTGCTAATCATTGAGATGGATTAGCAAGGAAGTTAGTTTTTTATTGTTTCCGAAAGAGATTAGATGGCAAGACACACGAAACAAAAGCTGAAAGCTCAGAGCATTGTACAATTTCATGTCGCTGGAAAATTATTTGTATAGTACGTCAATTATGTAAACAAAATGTTGGAATCTTGATAGCATAGCCAGAAGCCTCTTCAGCATTCGGGTCCATGTGCCATTCATAAAATTATACTCCTCCGTTCCTAAATATCTGCCTTTTTACAAATTTCAAATGGGCATATTTTAGAGTGTAGATTCACTCATTTTGCTTCATATGTAGTCACTCGTTGAAATCTCTAGAAAGACAAATACTCCGGAGTATTTTTAAGAACCGAGGGAGTAGTGCACAACCGCATGGGAGACTCAGCCCGGTCGTTGCGCCGCATTAATATTGAGTAATGAGTAGTAAAATAATAAGCCCCACCTTTCCCACTGTAAGTTGCTCGGAAGAAGCAACCATCAATACGCTCTTCTTTGAATCCGCTCATACTACTCCAGCCGTCACGGTTTATAGAGTGCGCTTCAAAAAAAATCTCTGGGACCAAGGCGGCTAGCGATCGGCCAGAAAAATAGCATTGGTAATTATAGCACGACGTCTATTACTAGAAGAAATAATGCGTACACACATGCATGCAATGCTTCCACCCCGGGTACAAACATGCATGCACTTACTCCACTCCGTAGTACATCGAGAGAAAATTGTGGACTTGATTGCGGTTACCACGCCCTAATTAATTGAGCATTAAACTAAACGCGTCTAAAGTCTCTCTGGTGGTGGAAATGCATTGAGAGAAATGCATTAGAATAAAGCGCACCCTGTAAACGGTGACGGAGGGAGGAGTAGTATGAAGGTGCAAAACCAAGTACGCGTATGGCCAGTCCGTCAACGCACCTCCTCTTGGCATATCACTGACATGTGGGACCAGAGTGTGAGCAAACCGATCTCAATTAACGGCAAAATGGCCAACCCGCCATTCCTTGAGAGAGACGAGGAGCGAGAACACACAGACGGGCTCGCACGCCGGCCAAGATATATTCGAGCATGGTTGATCAATATCATCATTACATGTTCGATGTTTTTTAATACTATACTATTAGGCTGCCATTTTCCACCCTTCTCCCGAATAAATATGTACTTTATCAGATATTAAAATAAAATAAGAGTACAGACGCCCCACCATGTCGTTCTAGTAGTAGTACTACTCGTACTACTAAACCTTGCGCTTGGCTCTTCGCCTTTTCGTGAAGTCGAACAATGATGGTACTCCGCATGTTGGGTACTAAAGTGTATGCCTCTGGCAATCTAACACCGAATGAACTGATGCATGTCCACTGCCTAGGCGAGGGTAGGTTGCATTAGTCAAAAGGCGTAAGCGAGCTTCACCTTGTCCTACAAGCTTCTCCTCGTTCTGCGAGTTGACGGGACAAACCAAAAAGTAGTGCTACTCCATACTCCCTCTGTTCCGGTTAATATGGCTTAATCTATTTTGCGGGTAAATGAGAGAGCTTTATTCATATATAAGCATTCTTAGGACGATCAGCCAAGAGACTGGTCACTAGGAAGCAGGGTACTCCGCAAAAAAAAGAAGGAAGCGAGGTGTTTCATCAAACCAGCTCTCGGCCACATTCAAAGTGCAGCAAGCACGGTTCGCACAAAGATGTGCCGCAAGGTTTGCTGACATGTTTACATGCTGAATAACAAAAAAGAGGAAATATTACCCAGCGCTCCTATTTGTAGCAAGATATGCGCCAGAATTAAGCGAGAATTGTGGCCAGTGTTCCATGCAACCAACTTCCATTATCACATGCGAGAACCCTCGAAGAGAACCAAATGTGTTGAAGATTGCTTTATCAAATTTTAAAAATATAGTAAGAGTGAGATGCTCCTCCATCCGGTTCCTAGTAGTATAGTACATACCTCTACAGTAGTAGTACTAGTACTAGTAAACTTTGCTCTTGGTTGTTCGCCTCTTCGGGAAGTCGAACAATAATAGTACTAGTATAGTGGATGCTTCTGGCAATCTGACACCGAATTAACTGTTGCACATCCACCGCCTGAGCGAGGGAGAACTTGCATTAGTCAAAAGTTTCTCCTTGTCCTGCGAACCACCGCATGCAAGCTTCTCCCGTCCTGCAAGCTTCTCCTCGTTCGGCAAGTTGACGGGACACATCAAAGTAATGCTAGTCCATATTGCCTCCTTTCCGGTTAATATGGCTTAATTTCAAACGAGATAAATACACTGTCTGTCATTGTATATTTGTAAAAATATGGTTAGTGGACTTCATAATACGCTCATTGCGCTCAATATATACATTTTCCGGTGTTTATACGGTCACTAGCTCACCTAGGCTGAGTATGCGTGTGCATGCACGTGTAGGTTGAGCACTTGAGCGTGATCGTGTGTGGGTTCCGTCGTGTGCTCGGACATGCATGCATTAGGGCGTCGCGCGCGTTTTTGCGTCCATGTGTACGTGTGACTGTTGCATGCATGCACAAGGTTGTAGTCCCTCACATTCACATGTTCATAAGTCATTGCTTTGTCAAAACGTTGCATGCAAGGTTTAATTATTCGTTGTTCACGCATGCATTCCCGATATTTATACGTTGGTAAAGACAACTTCTTGAGGAAAACGAGCCCATGAATTGAGTACAAAGGGGACCAATAAGCCAGGACAGAGGGAGTACCAGTAGTGAACCGGAAGGAGGGAGTAGGTACTAGTAGTACAATACTACGTAACAACATGCAGTAACAAAATTCCTCTATGTGCATCCGGTCTACGTGTCATGCAAGAAAATAGAGATAAGTACAAGTGAGACTCAGGAACGGTCATACACATGGGGGGAGTACGTGTAGGGGCCACTAAGGAGTAGTCAAATCACAAAGTAAGTTAGTCGTAAGAAGCAACCATCATTTCACTCTTCAATGACACGTACGCAATATAAAATGGTTGATATCGAGAGAAAAATAAAACCACTATATATACACTAGCAGGAGCCTAAGCTACAAGCCTGCTTGCTTGGGTTGCTCTCTTCACACGAGTAGAACGATGGTGGCCACACCGCTGGTCACATATCTGGCCTAATCCCGCCACTGGGGGAAGGGAACAATGTTCTGCGTAGAGGCGGTCGACATCGGCGAGGGAGAAAACCCACAGTCGGTGCGTCCCAATCGGGGGTCCCCGCGGTATCGGCTGATGTCGCGTCCCAACCTCCCTTCTAGCTACAGCCCGACATCCCAGGTAGTACATCTTCCTTTTGGAGCCGGCTTGCTCCACTGTCGCAGCTCCCCACGTAGCTCCATCTCCATGTCAATCTTTCTCTACTTCTACCGGCTTCTACTTGTGATGAGTTTATGTCTCATGAACTAGTGCATTATTCTAATCACACTTCTTCAATATCTTTGCCATCAGGGATGCTCAGTTCGATTTTAGTGGAACTGTATAAAAGCATCGCATGATCCGAGGGTGCCAGCCGTCTTTCCTTCGACAAGTTCTACCTAGCAAGGAAATTAAATCATGTTTAGGGTTTAGGGTTTAAGTCGTAATGACCCCATCAGTAGTTTTTCTTTTGTACACGCTCTCACAACTTTTGTCTTTAGTTGTGAAGTAAATATTGGCTATGATTTATGAATCATTGAGATGCATCAGCATGTGTGTTAGTTTTCCTTTGTATTTGATGGAATGTTGTAACGGGGCAACCTTGGTTAAGGAATAAAAATGGAGTGGGAAGTTTCCGTTTTTCTGGAGAAAAAATGGAAACGCAGAGAAACCAACGTTTCATTTCGTTGGATCGTGCCATCGAGCAAAACCAACGTTTAAATCACGTTCGTTGCGTTCGTGTCTCACCCTCCTCCACGGCTCCACCCCACATGGTCGATCAGCATGCCACTCACCACAAACTGAGTATACGATAACTTTCCCGCCTGCTTGTCGATGGATCGCGCCATGGAGTACTAGCACTACTGGAAGAGATTGACGAGTTGGGGGAGGACAGCTAGCTGTCGCACGGACTCCCAAGAACTTTTTACATGCATGTTCTGGCCGGCTATTGCGACCTTTGAACGCGGAGCAGTCGCGTGCACCGGGAAGCGGCGCAGGCGACGCTCTCTCGGCCGGCGCGCCGCTTCAATGCCGGTGCCAGTGAGAGGTCGCGTCCGCTCTGGTCGGGCATGAATGCGGCACTGACCGTTTCGGGCGGGAAGCACACGCGGGTGATGAAGAGGGTTCGGGTTGGTCAGGAGCGGGCGTGGCAACGGTCCGGACGCCCGCAAACATGAGATGTTGTACGTTAATATTCCTGCGTATATAATTCACAATGTAAATAATGTGTGTAACACCCCGGATGTAACTTTCCATATTTGTAACTCCAACTCTTGCCATTTTCGGCTATGTGTTATGATATTCCCTCCGTGGTTGGGTTTTTTTCTTTTGTTTTGCATTTTGTTCATGTCATGCATCTCATATCATGCCATCATGGGCATCTCATTTGCATACGTGTTCGTCTCGTGCATCCGAGCATTTTCCCCGTTGTCCGTTTTGCAATCCGGCACTCCCACATGCACCGGCGCACCCCTCTTGTCTCTTTTCGTGAGCGGGTGTTAAACATTCTCGGAATGGACCGAGGTTTGTCAAGTGGCCTTGGTACACCACCGGTAGACCACCTGTCAAGTTTCGTTCCATTTTTAGGTCGTTTGATGCTCCAACGGTTAACCGTGTAACCGCACAGTCCTTTTGTGTGTTGCAGCCAAACCCGCCTCCAAACAGCCCAATAACCCATCTAAGTCCCCTCCATGCTCTCGGTCGTTCGATCACGATCGTGTGGGCGAAAACTACACTCCGTTTGGAGTCTTCTAGCTCCCTCTACCTATAAATATGTGATCCCCTCCGAAATCTCGGGTCCTGTTGAGGATATAGACCTGGGGGTCACCCGCCAGGAGGGCCGGGTTACTCCAAGGATCATTACCAGAAGCCCGGAGCTAAGTTTCAGGATAATGGGCTAGAGATGGGCTGAGACCCGGATATAGCTTAAAGCCCGTAGTTACAATCATTGTTATAGTAGACTTGTAGTATAAGGCAAGTATTGTTTAGAGTCCGAGCCGGACACTCTTATGAGCCGGCCGGGACTCTAAGGGCTGCTGGGCGTCAGCCTCCTTATATAAAGGGACGACCCGACAGCGGTTTAAGGGCGACAACAATTTGATCGAGAGCCGGGCATAGCTGTTTAGCTCCCTGGCAATCGTAACCCTAATCAATAACACCTCGAATTGGACGTAGGCTTTTACCTTCACCGTAAGGGGCCGAACCAGTATAAACCCTCGTGTTCCTTGTCCCGCTTAACCCCTTCAAGCTTCCCAATTGCGATGGCTCCACGACTAAGTCCCAACTCGAGGCCATCTGCCATGACAATTCCACGACAGTTGGCGCCCACCGTGGGGCTGGCGCACGGTGGATTTGAGTTCTTGAAGGGCAGATTCGAAGGGCTCAAGGGATACGTTGTGGGCCGGATGACCAAGAGTCGTCGCGGCAAGCTCTACATCGACGATGCGGACTGGGGCCCCGACGCCGGCTCAATGGAGTACGGGTACCGGGTCCCCTTTGGCGGAATTCATGTCTTCATTGGCAAGGTTGGTGAGCCGGGCCCCGAGCCGGATCTCTGCGCCGATTTCATCGAAACGGCTCAGTGCGCACGACCCGCCCGGGCCCGGCCTGCCTTAAAGCGCGCTTTTGTGGGATGCATCCATGGAAGGCCCTCCGATCCATCTGGGTCTGGGGATGAGGCGGCCGCCGGCTCTGACGGCGAGTCGGCCGCTGATGAGTCAAACTCGTTGTACCAACTTCAAGATGGCAGGCTCATGAGTTATTCCGATGGCAACAGTATTCCGGACCTTTTTGAGCCGCCAAGTCAGGTCGGAGTTTTTATGGCTGGTGCGCAGCCTGTTCAGAACCCCGCAGCTGGATCGGGAAACCCGGTGCCTTCTCCGGCTCAGGTGCTGATGAATCTCACGGACAAGATGACGGCCCTGTTAACCACCACGGTTGACCCGGCAGATCAAGCCCAGCATGACGCGGAGGTGGCACAGTTAAAATTGGATCTGATGAAAGCTAAAGAGGATCTTGCAGTAGAAGGGATCAGGCTGGCGGCGGAGCGGGCGGCTCTCGACGCCCGGACTCAGTTGATTCAGGCGCAGTCCTTCCAACTCATGATGGATCAGAACGCGGCCAACGTGGTCAGGAGAAGGAGGCATCAGAAGGCCCAGTCTCGACTCCCGCCGGTTTACGATCCGCGCAATCTCTTCAACACGCCGGGTGCGGGATCCAGTAACCCACCAGGGGGCATTGCGCCCGGGTCGGGACCCCTTATTCAACCACTAGTAATGGGGCTTCCCCAGGTGCCCCCTGCCCCGCCTCAGTATGTGCCGATACCCCCGGGTCATTACGATAACCCGCTGGAGAACATGGTAGCTGCGGCAGCACGACTGGCGGCTTTCATGGCCCGGGCGGCGGGTCAAATTCTGGTCCTTAGAACGGTCAAGGGGGCTTTAATCAACAGTCTGGTCAGGGTCATCAACAGCAACAGGGGGGCTATCAGACCAACCCAAAGCAGCTTAGCGGTGGACAGTATCACGTGTTCACCACTAGTTTGTGCAAACGAGACGAAAAGCTTCACAAGAGGGTTGTTAATGCTGTCGCGCCGGCAGTTCCACGCTACTTACGGTGGTCGGAGCAGCCCATAGTGTGGAGTAGGGAGGATCACCCTCCCCGGGTGGATAACCCGGGCCACCTGGCCTTAGTGGTGGCTCCTCAAGTGGGAGGCTATAAGTTCACAAAGGTACTCATGGATGGAGGCAGCAGCATCAACATCCTCTATTATGAGACTTTCCGTCGTATGGGGCTAGTTGATAAGAACCTCAGCCAGTCAAATACTATCTTCCATGGTGTGGTACCTGGTAAATCGGCTTATCCAGTCGGCAAGATCGAACTGGAAGTGGCCTTCGGTGATGAGAACAACTACAGGGTGGAAAAGTTGACCTTTGAGGTGGTCAAGATAAGAAGTCCATACCATGCTATATTCGGACGGCCGGCTTACGCCAAGTTCATGGCACGGCCGTGTTATGTGTACTTACAACTCAAGATGCCGGGTCACAACGGGACCATTACGGTTCACGGCAGCCGGAAAGTGGCTCTGGAGTGTGAGGAAGGTGACGCGGCTTATGCAGAGTCTGTTTGTGCCACAGAAGAGTTGAAATTTTATAAAGAAAATGTTGACCCAACATATATGACCTCTCTGAAAAAGCCAACCACGGAGAATGAACCAGCAATGAAGTTTAAATCAGCTGATGAGACTAAACTTGTTGATTTTGTTCCAGGTGACTCGTCTCAGCAGTTCAGCATCAGTGCAAATATGGACCCGAAATAGGAAGGCACGCTCATCGAGTTCATCCGTGAGAATAGGGACATCTTTGCATGGAAACCTTCTGACATGCCAGGTGTACCTAGAGAACTCGCTGAGCACACTCTCAATGTTGATCCAAAATTTAAGCCGGTCAGACAGTTCCTTCGACGGTTTAATGAAGAGAGGCGGAAGGCTATTGGTGAAGAAGTGGCCCGGCTTTTGGCGGCCGGGTTCATTGTTGAGGTTTTTCACCCAGAGTGGTTGGCTAACCAGGTGCTTGTACTTAAAAAGAACGGCACCTGGCGGATGTGTGTGGATTACACGGACTTGAACAAGGCGTGTCCGGCTGACCCTTTTGCTCTCCCCCGTATCGATCAGATCATTGATGCTACGGCAGGTTGTGCACGCTTAAGTTTCTTGGATGCTTATTCCGGGTATCATTAGATTAAGATGGCAGTTAAGGACCAGGAGAAGACGGCGTTCATCACTCCCTTTGGAGCCTTCTGCTATGTGTCTATGCCCTTTGGACTCAAGTGTGCACAGGCGACTTACCAGCGTTGTGTGCAGAATTGTCTTCATAAACAGATCGGGCGCAATGTTCACGCTTATGTGGACGACATTGTGGTTAAATCCATCAAGGAGGAAACCCTGATAGATGACTTAAGGGAAACCTTCGACAATCTCCGGGTCTATAAGATGATGCTTAACCCGGCCAAATGTGTTTTTGGTGTTCCTGCAGGCAAACTATTGGGTTTCTTGGTTTCTGACAGAGGCATTGAGGCTAACCCGGAGAAGATCAAGGCCATCACTTCCTTGGCTAGGCCGGCGTGCGTAAATGACGTTCAGCGTTTGGCGGGTCGCATCGCTGCTTTAAGCCGGTTTATAAGTCGTTTGGGTGAGAAGGCTATGCCCTTATATCAGTTGATGAAGAAAACTGACAACTTCATCTGGAATGATGCAGCTAATACCGCTTTTGAGGATTTTAAAAAGCAACTGGCAGAGCCCCCTGTCCTCGCTGCTCCGGTTGATAAGGAGCCCTTGCTACTGTATGTGGCAGCAAACGCACGAGCCGTCAGCGTGGCTATTGTGGTGGAGCGCAAGGAGGCGGGTAAGGAGCATCCGGTTCAGCGGCCGGTTTATTATATCAGTGAGGTGCTCATTGAGTCCAAGCACAGGTATCCACATTGGCAGAAGCTTGTGTATGGGGTGTTTATGGCGAGCCGGAAGCTTAAGCATTATTTTCAGGGTCATCCCATCACTGTGGTCAGTTCCGCTCCTCTTGGTGATATTATCCAAAACAGAGAGGCTACAGGGAGAATTGCTAAGTGGGCTATAGAACTTGGACCTCATGACCTTAAATATGTGCCACGCACTGCTGTCAAGTCTCAGGCCTTGGTGGATTTCATCAATGATTGGACAGAGTCACAAGTACCCGAGCAAAAGCCGGATAACACTTATTGGACTATTCACTTTGATGGGTCCAGGCAGCTGGAGGGCTCGGGGGCTGGTGTTGTCTTGGCTTCCCCTAAAGGTGACAAGTTCCATTATGTGCTACGGTTGATGTTTCCTTGCACTAACAATGCGGCTGAATACGAGGCTTTGCTCCACGGTCTTCGGGTGGCTAAGGAGATGAGCTTAAGCCGGGTGAGGTGTTTTGGTGACTCAGACTTGGTGGCTCAACAAGTATCAGGCACCTGGGATTCTAAGGATCCTCTAATGGCGGCTTATCGCCGCGAGGTTGATGCCATTGCCGGGCACTTTCAGGGATATCAAGTGGAGCACATTGACCGCAGGAAGAATGAGGCGGCTGATGCTTTAAGCCGGCTCGGCTCTCAGCGAAAGCCGGTGCCGCCTAACACTTTCCTGGATGTCCTATATAACCCTTCGGTTAAGTTGCCTACAGAGGAGGACTTGGCTATCCCTGACCCGGAGGCACGACTGGTGGCGGCTCTGCATATCATACCAGACTGGACAATGCCATATCTGGCTTATATAACCCGGGGAGAGTTGCCTGAGGATGAAATTCTGGCCAGGCAAATAACCCGGCGGGCTAAGTCAATGATTGTTATCGATGGCGAGTTGCATCATCGCAGTATTTCAGGGGCATTCCAGCGTTGTATCTCCCCTGAGGATGGTCAAGAGATCTTGCGCGAGATCCATGAAGGGGATTGTGGCCATCATGCCGGTTCAAAATCTCTTGTGGCCAAGGCTTTCCGTCATGGTTTTTATTGGCTGACGGCTCACGCTGATGCAGAGGACTTGGTCAGTAAATGTGATGGCTGCCAAAGGTTCTCCCGACGGGTTCATGTGCTGGCTCAGGAATTGAGGATGATCCCGATCACTTGGCCCTTTGCGGTCTGGGGGCTTGATATGGTCGGGCCTTTTAAACGGTCCAAGGATAAGAAGACCCACCTCTTGGTGGCAGTGGACAAATTCACGAAGTGGGTGGAAGCTGAGCCAGTTAGCAAGTGTGATGCAGCCACGGCGGTTCAATTTATGAAAAAGGTGATCTTCCGCTTCGGCTTTCCACACAGCATCATAACAGACAACGGCACTAATCTGTCCAAAGGCGCTATGGAGGAGTTTTGTCAAAGAGAGCATATCCGGCTTGATGTCTCTTCAGTGGCACACCCCCAATCCAATGGTCAAGCTGAGAGAGCTAACCAGGAGATTCTGAAGGGCATTAAACCCCGGCTCTTGGTCCCTTTGCAACGGACACCGGGTTGTTGGGTGGAGGAGTTGCCCTCCGTTTTATGGAGCATCAACACTACTCCTAACAGGTCTACAGGCTTCACGCCTTTCTTCATGGTTTATGGAGCAGAAGCAGTCCTCCCCAGCGACATCCGTCATGATTCACCTCGTGTGGCGGCTTATGTTGAGACGGATAATGAACAGGCGCGCCAAGATGCTCTGGACTTGTTGGACGAACAGCGTGATGTGGCAGCCGCCCGTTCAGCGATTTACCAACAAGACCTGCGCTGTTATCATAGTCGCCGGGTCAAGTCACGGGTCTTTCAGGAAGGCGACCTGGTGCTCCGGCTCATCCAGGATCAAACGGATGCACACAAGTTATCCCCACCTTGGGAAGGGCCTTTTGTGGTCAGTAAGAACTTGCACAACGGGTCATATTACCTCATTGATATCCGGGAGCATAAGGACTCGCGTAAATCTGAGGAGGAGACCCGTCGGCCGTGGAACATAGCTCAGCTTCGGCCTTACTACACTTGAGCTACCGGCTCTTGTGATGTACATATTTATCTCAGCCATGTATATATTATGATAAAGCAATAAAGCAGGACCTCTGTCCTTTGCTCTCTCCCAAGTATGTGTGTTGTTTTTTACATGCTGACTTACAGAAGATCCGGCTTATGATCATCTTCAAATCTAGCTGTAAGCAATAAAGTCACTTGGGGGCTTCCTGTTCACACATGGGTCGTATTCGAACCAAAGAGAACATAGCTGTCGATACCCATTTGATTGGCAAAGTGCCGAGCTCATTGGGAGGTTGCCTTTGGTCATATTTGAATCATAGTGTAACCCCTCTGAGAACCGACGTGGATCGTATTCGAATCAGCGTCGTTAAACAATTTTCAGAATCACTTGGGGGCTTCCTGTTCAAACATGGGTCGTATTCGAACCCAAGAGAACATAGCTGTCGATACCCTCTTGATTGGCATCGCCGAACCCACTGGGGGCTATATGATCGTATCCGAATCTTAGCTTAACCCCTTTGGACCGAGGTTCTGGTCGTATTCGAACCGAAAGCCCTTAAATTTTTACATTTTACCACAAGTTTACTCTGATCATGTCAAAGTATGTACTGCCGGGTTTCACTTGCCGGCTTAATTTTGGTTTATCTTGTTAGTTGAGCATCATGGATGTCATCAAGACAAGTAAATTCGAGTTCAGATACTAACCGTGCTACCCGGGTTATTTAACCCGGAAGTATGCTTACAAGCTGTTGAGTGTGTTATCACTACTATGTTCGGAATATAGTTAAGGACCAGTCTTTTTGGTTTGAATTTCCGAGTTATCCATCTCAGACACCTGATTCTCAGGGCGGTAAGCCGCCTTGTGACTTGCGATTTGCCTTCTTATGCAGATAATTAAAGGTACTTTTTAAAAAAGGTTGAGAGGCACGAAGGATAATTATAACCCGGAGGAGCATCAAAAAGAATGACTTCAAAGGATTTCAGCATTCATTACATGCATGATGGCACGGCAGAGATAAATTGTTGCACCTATTCTATTACAAAAATCTTTCAAAGTTTCAAGGGTGGAGCGTTGTTTGGTGAGCCGCTAGCCGGTTTATGACGCCTGCTGAGTCGAAGTCCCCGGCTCATCTTCTGCTCCGGCTGATCCCAAGGCTTCAAAGGTCGACGACTTCCAGTTGATGCCACTGAGAGCTTCGAACTGAGCTTCTTCATCAATTAACCCGGCCGGGTTAATCTTCGGGGTGAAGGTGTGCTGGCGAGCCGGGGGAATCAGATTGATAGCTTCATAGCGAGGGGTTGGAATCCTCTGATTCTCCGCGTTGTATCCCGGCTGATACTTGGTTAAATCGGTGTCGTTCCCGATGATGGTGGCCACTGGGCGCACAGCCTTCACACAAGCCGCGAAGTCCTTCTGGTCGAACGCTGAGCCGTCTTCTTTCAGGCTGGGGTAACCCTGGGCGATGTCTGCCGGGTCTAGCTCCGGCAAGAAGGCTTTGGCCCGGCTCAGTGCGGCGATTGCTCCGGATCTCGCGGATGCTCGTCGTAGCTCCTGGATCCGCTGCGGCAGAACTGCGAGCCTGCGCAGGACTTCGGCCAGATGAGTCGGCACTTCATTCGACAGGGCCACCACAGCTAAAGCCCGCTGTGACCCGGTGTAGAGCTGTTCCACCAGGGTGTACACGGCCTTTAACTTGGTGACCACGCTCTGGTTCAAGTTGGCGCTTCTGGAACCTGTTTAACAACATCAGATGACCCGGTGATAAGGATGAGTTAAGAGATGTAAACATTCCAACGTGAATGAAAGCCGGTGAGGCGACTTACCGAAGATGGCAGCTACCATTTGGGACACTTGGCGCTTTAGACCGGAGAGCTCAGCGGTCTTCTCAGTAAGGGCCTTCTCCGCCTGTTCTGCCCGGGTCACCAGTGCAGCTTTCTCCTCAGCCCAGGCCTTCCGCTCAGCGTCGAATTCAGTCTTCAACTTCTCCTGAGCGGCGATGCTGGAGACAAACTTGGCATTTGCCTTCCGGGTCTCCATCTCTTGTGCCTTCAGCCGGCTCTTGAGATCCGCCAGGTCCGACTCTAATTTCTTGCCAACAGCCTGCATATATTTCCGGGTTATTAACAGTCATTCTATAAAGTCCCAAGCGCTTTCCAAGCAAAGACACTTGGCACTTGGGGGCTAATGAATATTGAACGTATCTATCTATGTACGGCCGGCTCAGTTCAGTAAGCCGGAATTTAAAGTCTACAACATGTTCAAGTATAAGTCCTAGACTTGGGGGCTAGAATGACAAGGATCACTATGCAGAAATAAGAAAACAGCAGAAGGTTACCTCAGATTTCTATTGGATCTGGCTGACCATGGCGATCTCGGCGTCTCGGCTCTTGTGAACCTGGCTGATATAGCCTGAGACAAGCTCTCCAATGCTTAAATCGGTGTAGCTGGAGAGATCCAGATTCACCCGATGGGGTTGCAGCAACTCCCCCTTCGCGGAGCATTTGGCCAGTGCGGTCGGCCTCCCCGTCTCAACATACTCCGTCCGGGTAATTACCACGTCCGGGTCGTTAGCTGGTGGGGCTGAGCCGGACGCCTCCGGGTTAGCTGATGCTTCGGTTGTTCTCTTGGTGCTCGGGGCAGGGGCTTCAGGTGTCGTGTCCATGGGAATGGTGGCTTCGGGGGCGGAGGCGGCTGGCGACTCTTGAGCCGTCGTCTCCGGCTCAGGCAAGTCTGGCACTCCGGCTGACCTTGTCTTCTTTGCTCTTTTGGTGAGCTTTGCCTGGGCACTGAAAAGGCAGAAGTGTTAGGCATACAAAGGGTAAGTACAGACAGATAATGTAAAGGGATTGTTATTACCCGGGGGCAGTCTTGAAGGCCGGCAGACTTGACTGCATGGAGTCACCCGAAGAGGGGGAGGTCTCCTGGTAATTGGAGTCAGAAGAGTTGAGTGGCTGACGGACGACACCTGCCAACGGATGAAAAGGGTACAGGTGAGAAAAAACCTCAGTGCGACGTTTCCTCGTTGCGTCGGGTAACCCGGTGGAGAGGTCGGTGTCCTTGCGGGCCCGGGTGTGACGCCGGCTCTCGTGAACCTGCTGCTTCAAAAGAAATTGAGGGTCTCGGTGAGCTAATGGATGGGAAAAACTTACTTTCCGGGTTACCCTTCGGACTTTCAGCTGTGGCAAAAGCTCCGAGCCGGAGGAAAGTGATGTTACCTCTTCGACCACCGGGTTACTGGCGCCGGTGTCATCCTGTCAGTAAGCAAGTGTTGATAAGGCGGACAGCATCAGACAACATATACTGCAAGAATTTAAAAGGTTTAAGGGTTACCTCTGACTCGGAGCTATCGCTTAATTGCAGCAGCTCCGAAGCAGTGGGTCTGTTTCCCTTTTTGCGAGGGGCGGCTCTCTTGGCGGCTTTCTTCGCCTTCCTGGCCTTCTTGGCCGCCTCATGGTCATA
Source organism: Aegilops tauschii subsp. strangulata (assembly GCF_002575655.3). NCBI lineage: Eukaryota > Viridiplantae > Streptophyta > Magnoliopsida > Poales > Poaceae > Aegilops > Aegilops tauschii. The sequence goes on along the minus strand of NC_053038.3, from coordinate 279,143,999 downwards.
CTTGACCCGCCAGAATTTATCATCAGCCTGCGAAGTACAGTAATGAGCTCTTAGTAAAAGGATAGGTAAAACAAAATGGAAAGGTTAAAGTCAGCGGCTTACCGCTGGGGCTGGATTGGTCTTGCAGAACGGGGCTAGCCCGGTTCTTCCACAGTCTGCCAGGCTCTCGTTTAACAGAGCCTTGGTCTCTTCTTCAGCAACGTCTTCTGGAAGATCATTGCGACTGTCCCTCTGCGGGTCATCCTTTCGCCCGGTGTACTCACACATTAAGCCGGGGCGGCGGCTCAACGGGATCACCCGCCAAGAGATCCAGACCCGGACCAGGTCTATTCCGTTCAGATCATTGCCTAGCAGGGCCTTGATCTTATTGATTGTTGGAAGCAGAGGCTGGAGTTCCGCGGCAGACAGCTTGTCGGATAGCGGATGAGTCGGCTCCAGGCGCGTTGGGCGAAAGCCGGGCAGCGGGCTTTCATCAGCCGGGGACGTGTCTTGGCAGTAGAACCAAGTCATGTTCCAGTCCTTGGGGTGACTTTGCGGTTCTGCGTAAGGAAATAGGCAGTCCCTGCGCCGTTGGATGGAGATGCCGCCTAACTCTAGACTTGGGCCGTTTGCGCACTCGGCTTGGCGGTTCAAATAAAACAGCTCTCTGAAGAGCAGCAGACTCGGCTCTTCTCCAAGATATACTTCACAAAAAACTTGGAAGTTGTAGATGTTGGATACGGAATTGGGTCCTATATCCTGAGGCCGAAGGTCAAAAAAGTTGAGCACGTCCCGGCAGAATTTTGAGCCGGGCGGTGCGAAGCCCCGGCTCATATGGTCTGCAAAGATCACTACCTCCCCGTCCCTCGGCTGAGGTCTCTCTTCGGACGGGTCAGGGGCACGGTAGGACATCACTTCCTTCCTGGGCAGATATCCGGACTTAACGAAGTTGGCCAGGGTCTCATCAGTGATGTTGGATCTCATCCAGTTGCAAGTGATGGGAGCTTTGGGAGGCATGGTGACGGTTGGTGCTCTATGATAAAGAGGAAAGTGTCCGGGTTAATTATAAGCCGGAGTTTATCATTCAAGTTACAATGACGGCTTATGAAGGGGACTAATGGTATGTATTAACATGGTGGGTTATTTAAGTCATCCGAGCATTCAGGATGAGTTGGTCATCTGCGGCTTACTGCGGTTAAGTCGGAAGATACTACAGAGCATGGTTCTCTTTAAACCGGAAAAGTTCTACGGCGCGTGTTTTCTTTAAGTCGGAAATATAAGCCGCCAAGATTCAAGGGTTGCAGTTTTTACTAAGTGTGGTAAAACAGATTTCATACATTACAGTAACTTTTTCGGATCAAAATGGTCGGGCAAGATGAAAATTTTCTAGACCTAAAGAAACAGAAACAGGAGAAGTTCTTAAGGTGGAACATGGTTTTTAAGTAGTGAAAAGAGGATTTTTTGCAGATAGAATGGATCTCGAACAGTTACCGCAAATGGTCTGTGAAGAGTTAAGATCAACGGGGGCAGTAGCTACAGGGGTTACCGAAACTTGCGGTAATGGTGAAGAACGCGAAGAACACAAGATGAACCCTAGCACAGATTTGTTCTAGCAAGGCAGGGAAGACTCACCGGAGTTGAGGAAGAGCGAAGGTCGCCGCCGTTATCTGGTCCGGGTCAGGGTGATGCAGCGGCCGGGTCGGTGAAGATCAGGGGCGCGACGGCGGCGGCGGCGGCAGAAGCTCGAGCAGAGGAACGGCAGCGCAAGGAAGAAGAAGGAGAGTGTGAGAAGAGAGTGCCGGGCCGGCCTATTTATAAGGCCGAGTCATAAGTGGGCGCGGGATTCAAGAAGGCCACGGCGTGGTTATCTCCCCCTCACGGCGCCTCAATTTTCGCAAAGACAGTAAAAGCAAAGATCCGTTGCGGATCTGGCGGAGTAAAAAACGGACTTAATGGAGGATGACGTCACGGCGGATTATCCGGAGTCCAGAGGATGACGTCACTCCGGGTTATGACCTTCACATGAATGGTAAGCCGGAGAATTTTTCTGTCTGCAGAGCTGAAGATTGACATGAGCCGGCTCAAGTCAATCTGGGGCCTAATGTTGAGGATATAGACCTGGGGGTCACCCGCCAGGAGGGCCGGGTTACTCCAAGGATGATTACCAGAAGCCCGGAGCTAAGTTTCAGGATAATGGGCCAGAGATGGGCTGAGACCCGGATATAGCTTAAAGCCCGTAGTTACAATCATTGTTATAGTAGACTTGTAGTATAAGGCAAGTATTGTTTAGAGTCCGAGCCAGACACTCTTATGAGCCGGCCGGGACTCTAAGGGCTGCTGGGCGTCAGCCTCCTTATATAAAGGGACGACCCGGCAGCGGTTTAAGGGCGACAACAATTTGATCGAGAGACGGGCATAGCTGTTTAGCTCCCTGGCAATCGTAACCCTAATCAATAACACCTCGAACTGGACGTAGGCTTTTACCTTCACCGTAAGGGGCCGAACCAGTATAAACCCTCGTGTTCCTTGTCCCGCTTAACCCCTTCAAGCTTCCCAATTGCGATGGCTCCACGACTAAGTCCCAACCCGAGGACATCTGCCGTGACAATTCCACGACAGGTCCCGAAACCCTAGCCCGCTCCCTCTCCGCCGCCGGACACGTCCGGTCCGGCCGGACGCATCGCCGCCGCCGCCCCGAGCCAATCGGCTCGCGCCACGCGTCCAACCGCCGCCGTCCCCGGGCCGCTGCCCGCCGGGGCCCGGATCGGGCCCCCGAAGCCCATCGCGCCCCGCCACCCGTTCGCTCGCGCCCCGCCGCCGCACCGGATCCTCGCCGGACCCTGCCACCGGAGCTCCCGCCGCCCGCCGCTCCGGCGACCTCGCCGCCCCGTCGCCCGTGCTCCTCCGCCCGCGGCCCCGTGCCCCGCCGCCCGAGCGCCGCCTCCTCTTCCCCGAGCCTCTCCAACTCCGGCCGCCGCGGCTCCGTCTCCAGTGAACAGCCCCGGCCGTCCTCGATCCGCGCGCCGACGAACCCTCCAGATCTAGTTCGAGGTTGACTTTCCCCCTCTCGAATTTTTCTCCAAGTCCCGAAGTTCCAACATTCTGTTGCCATGTTCATTGCATCATAACTCTTTGCATACTGCTCCGTTTCGTGCGTGTAATATATAGAAATGTTCTTCACGAGATGCTATTCGTTTTGTTCCATTGTGCCATGCTCGTTTGAGTCCATCTTGATGCCCAAATCTCTGGTGCAAGAGTGCTATATGATGTTTACTGCTGTTATTTATCAGAACTTGATGTTTTGTTATTTTGTTGCATTTGATGTGTGCATCTTTTGGGCATGAGCTCTACAGGTGTTTCGATCTATGCCATGCCATCTTTACAGAGGTGTATGCCGTGGATTTTTGTGATCTATGTGGTGACTAGCACAAGCATGCAAACTAGGCTTCGTGATGTTTCTGTTTTCAAGGACTTGGGATTTTGCTAGTCTGTTACTGCTGTTATTTTGTTGCCATGTATCCATGTGTCTACAGTGAGATCCATGCTTCTTTTGGGCATGTTCAGTAAAGGTGGTTTGTAGATATAGTTGTGCTCTATCCATCCATGCCACGTTTTGCAATTATGTAGTGCCCTAGAATGTCTCAATCTTGCTCTACTTTTGCTATAAAATATTTCTGGCAGAATGTTAACATGATATTCTATTTTGCCAAGGTTGTTGTAGTTGATACATACATGCTATCAACTTTCTCTTGCCATGGTTAGCTTCATAAACATGCCCTATTGCTGTAGGTATGCTTGTTTTGTCATGCATTGCTTTGTGATGAGTGCATCGAGCTCACAAAGATGCCTTCATAATTCTGTTAACGCCATGTTCTGTTTTCTGCTAAGTCTGAAACCTGTTAACGAAACTTGTTATGTTTACATGGGTGCCATCATATCTTCTGTGCCTTTTTGGCTCTTGATCAGTAAGGGACTTGTGTTCTATGCATTTAGTAGATTAATGCCATGCCTTGTTGTGCTATGTTAATTTCCTGTAGCATGTTGATTGCTTGCACTGAACATTGCTACCTGATGCTGTTTCTGCCATGTCCAGTATTTTTACTAAGTCTGTGAAGCTGATATCTTTTGCATTTTTTGCGATGCTTGTTTGAACCTGTTATTGTGTGATCTAGCCGTAGCTCAGTGTTCATCTTTTGTCAAGATTCTCCTGTAGATTACTTCCATATGCTTTGTTGCTATGTTGGAGTGTTGTAGCATAGTTTCTTGATTTATTCTAAGTGCTATCTTGCTGTTAATCGCAGATTCATGTCATTCTTGTTTTGCTTGCCATTTGCAAACCGTGCTTCCGTTTCCGGTGATCTTTATATCGATTTCGACCGAAATCATCTCATCTTTCCATTGGAATACTTGGTTTGCCAAGTTACTGCCTTGTTCATCCTTTTTCTTCCGGAGCACGCATACGCATCGCATATCATATCTCGCATATCATGCATGTATTGCATCATGTTGCTTGTGCATTTCCCGTGTTTGATTGTGGTTCCATTGCTTGTGTTCTTGCTGTGGGTAGAGCCAGGAGACGAGTTCGTGAACGAGGAACCTGTTGAGTACGCTTACGAGGATCAAGCTTTCGACAACTCTGAGAACCTTGTAGGCAAGATGACCATACCCTCGAAATCACTTCTATCTTTGCTTTGCTAGTTGTTCGTTTTATTGCCATGCTGCACTACCTACCACTTGCTATATCATGCCTCCCATATTGCCATGTCAAGCCTCTAACCATCTTTTCCTAGCAAACTGTTGTTTGGCTAAGTTACCGCTTTTGCTCAGCCCTTCTTATAGCGTTGCTAGTTGCAGGTGAAGTTGAAGTGGGTTCCATGTTGGAACATGGATATTTTGGCATATCACAATATCTCTTATTTAATTAATGCATCTATATATTTGGTAAAGGGTGGAAGGCTCGGCCTTATGCCTGGTGTTTTGTCCCACTTTTGCCGCCCTAGTTTCCGTCATACCGGTATTATGTTACTTGAGTTTGCGTTCCTTACGCGGTTGGGTGATTTATGGGACCCCCTTGACAGTTCGCCTTGAATAAAACTCCTCCAGCAAGGCCCAACCTTGGTTGTACCATTTTCCACCTAAGCCTTTTCCCTTGGGTTTTCGCGAGCCCGAGGGTCATCTTTATTTAACCCCCCCCCCCCCGGGCCAGTGCTCCTTCGAGTGTTGGTCTGAACCGAGCAGCCTGCGGGGCCACCTCGGGGAAACTCAAGGCCTGGTTTTACTCGTAGCTTGACTTATCCGGTGTGCCCTGAGAATGAGATTTTTTGTGAAGCTCCTATCGGGATTTGTCGGCGCATTGGGCGGCTTTGCTGGTCTTGTTTTAACATTGTCGAAATGTCTTGTAAACCGGGATTCCGAGACTGATCGGTTCTTCCCGGGAGAAGGTTTATCCTTCGTTGACCGTGAGAGCTTATAATGGGCTAAGTTGGGACACCCCTGCAGGGTATTATCTTTCGAAAGCCGTGCCCGCGGTTATGAGGCAGATGGGAATTTGTTAATGTCCGGTTGTAGAGAACTTGACACTTGACTTAATTAAAATACATGAACCGTGTGTGTAACCGTGATGGTCTCTTTTCGGCGGAGTCCGGGAAGTGAACACGGTTCGGGTTATGAATGAACGTAAGTAGTTTCAGGATCACTTCTTGATCATTTCTAGCTTCGCGACCGTTGCGTTGCTTCTCTTCTCACTCTCGTTTGCGTATGTTAGCCACCATACATGCTTAGTGCTTGCTGCAGCTCCACCTCATTACCCCATCCTTTCCTATAAGCTTAAATAGTCTTGATCTCGCGGGTGTGAGATTTCTGAGTCCTCATGACTCACAGATTCTACCAAAACAGTTGCAGGTGCCGACGATGCCAGTGCAGATGACGCAACCGAGCTCAAGTGGGAGTTCGACGAGGAACGTGGTCGTTTCTATGTTTCGTTTCCTGATGATCAGTAGTGGAGCCCAGTTGGGACGATCGGGGATCTAGCATTTGGGGTTATCTTATTTTCATTTGGATTTGACCGTAGTCGGTCTATGTGTGGATTTTGGATGATGTATGAATTAATTTATGTATTTTGTGAAGTGGCGATTGTAAGCCAACTCTCGTTATCCCATTCTTGTTCATTACATGGGATTGTGTGAAGATGACCCTTCTTGCGACAAAACCACAATGCGGTTATGCCTCTAAGTCGTGCCTCGACACGTGGGAGATATAGCCGCATCGTGGGCGTTACAATGTGCCAGTTGGAAAAATATGATTGGAGATGAAGATGGAGATGGAATTTTACGTAAACACGGATATGCATGTCTATGTCTATGTGTGTGTGCGCGACGACTCTCGCGACCTGGAAGCAGGGGCGTGTTGTTTTGATCGAGTTTTCTTTCTTGGTACGTTAAAAAAGTGTCCACCACTTTTCATTTCTTTTCTCTGGGAACGCGTGTATTCTATTTAAAACCACTGCTATGCAGAGATTTTTTTACTCCATTGTATATATAGCCTCTTGATAGGGTTTCTCGTGTCTCGCTCTCTCACCCTCTCCATATCAAAACAAGATGACAGTGTCCACTCTATCTCTCTCCTCACCGGTGGTCACAAATCCCGCCGAATCCCGTCTGCTGCGGGAGGTGAGGAGGTGCAGCGTTGACGTTGTCGCCATCGGTAATGGAGGAAGCCGATGCACACCATCCTCTTGGAGCCGGCGCTGGCGTGGACGAAGGTCCTCCGTGCCCTTGTTCGCTGCCATCGTGCGGGCAGATCCCGCCCGCCCGCCTAAGCGACATCTCGCCCACCTGAGGTATAACTTCTTGTACTGGTCCAGCTCCCCAGGTTGCTGCATGCGGATTTCTTCTATGCGACTACTCCCCAGCTCCCCATGTATAGTAGCTAGGGTTCATCGGCTGGTCCAACATCACCTACTATTATAGAGGAAATGCCACTCAAAAATTTGTCCTTATTTATGCCTCGGTGGAGGTATACATGTTGTTTCGACAAAAAGTACATGGTGGTTGTGCGGTCATTGTCCATATGCTCCTATTGCTATTGCTAATCTAATACTATCACTGGTTAAATGAAGAAATGCTTTTTTTCTCGGGTATCCTGGTTTAGAGCATCTCCAATAGCTTGTCTATATGGATGTCTATACTGGTTTTCCACGACGTGAGCCCAAAACAGGCGTCCAACATCTTGTCTATATGGTCGTCCAAATATAGACATCCTCTAAATTGACCTCGACAATGTCCACGCCTGGACAATGTGAAGGCGTCGTCTAAACTCGGCTGCAGTCATGATTTCTTCCTCTCCCCAGCGACGGCCCACCTGTCATGGTACCTGTATATAGACGTTCTGATGCAAAACTGGACGTGTATATGAGGGAATCTTTTTAGACCATTGTCTATATGAATATATAGACATCCAAATATGCACATGCTATTGCAGATGCTCTTAGTTCCCATCAAGATAATCATGATGCTTCTGTTTGTTGGTGTACCTTTCATTAATTCTTATTGACAATTGAGATGTCGTTGTTAATCTTGTACCACTGCCAAAACAAAGTAACAACACTATATCCATTTTTTTATATTTTTGCAAACAGCGATGCGTATCTCCATACCCGGGCATGTCTTCCTCAATTTTAGTGGAACTGCACAAAATTGGATGGCCATTGTTGTTCCGCCTCACTGTCCTCTGCCACGTTGTTCTTCCTTCCTCGAGCTTGATTAATGAGAAGAAACAGACCACAATGAGGATTTGTCGAACTTCATAGGTGCCTCACCCAAACTTAATGCCAAATGGATGATGCATCACCATCATGACCTATCGATGCTCATGGTTGCGCCTCATGGTTGCGTCGGCTGGTAAAGCTGATCGATTTTCCACGAAAAACAAGCTGTCTTCCATCAGTGCTCTTTGCTTGCTACCCACACAGATGATATGCTTCATCAGTTCACCTTGGTTGCGTTGGAGACGCAGTCGTCTTTCACGTTGGTGCAATTTTATCACACAATTGGCTATGAACCAAATGTTTCCTCGAAGAAGGATCGACGTTGGTACTAAGAGCATAAGTTCTGTATTGATTTCTAAGCCTTCTCACAACTTTGTCTTCAACTCTCTTGTAATTTTATTTGTCCAGCTATTAACTTTGATTAAAAAAATGGTGTGGACTAAAAACCCGGATGGACATAGTAGCCCTCCATTTTTATTTACTCTCCATATTAGATTTGACTGAAGTCAAACTTTGTTAAGTTTGACCAAGTTTAGGCCGAACACAACAAACCATAATTATTCAGAGAGGGCAAACTGTACATACTCTCAAACCTTTCCGATAATTGAAATTAAAATTCTTTATTTGTACACACTCTCACACGTTTCGGATAATTTGGCACATGTGTGGTTGTTCACTTAAGGGAAGGTAGTGTACCGCACGTGAAGGACAGGAAGTGCGACCAGGACGCGTGGATCGTTAGTTCATCGGAAGTAGTAGTTTTCTTCACTGGTACGTTAAATAAAGAGTTACGTTTCATACTTACACAATTTAAAACGATTGTTATGGAGAGAATAAGAAAACCACTCCGCTATATATTAGTAGTATACACGAGTACTATATGGACGCAGCTTCATTGACTTAGTGCACCTGCCTTTGGGTGTATGACAGGTGGGCCCAAAATGTGGCTGGCCCACCTGTCATACAGCCAAAGGTAGGTGCAGTTAAGCCACCGGAGCTCAGTCCCTAATACAGTATATATGTAGTATGCTATATAAGCTGGAGCCTCAGCGCTTGTTCGCTAGGGTTTGCACTCTCCACACTCTCGCCGCACTACATATATATACACGCTAGATGCTCAGCGTTCCTTTGCTAGGGTTTGCTATATTCACAGTCTCTCACCCACTTCACCAGATCTAAACAAGACTGTGTTGTGGCCTCTATCTCTCTGTCCCCCCTCATAGCTGGTGAAGGAGGCGTCCGGATCCCGTCACACCGGGAAGGGGAGGAGGTGCAGCGTTCACTCTATCGCCTTCGGCGAGGGAGGCAATCCACTGCTGGCTGCGATTTTCTCTTTCACCCAGCGCCTGTGCGGGAGGGCCACCGACCACTTCTTCCTCGCCGCCGTATGTAGTGTGGGCAGATTCGGCCTCTCACCGCACGCCTTGCCACATCCCGACGACCCTAAGGTATAAGTTTCTTTGAAACCATCATTGCTCTAGCTGCATGCGGATCTTTTTTGATTTTGTTGTCGAATATAGGTCTTGGTTCAAAGAGGAAACAAGGGTGCGGTGGGGTGGAGCATGAATCTAGGACGTGGTTCAATGAGGAAAGGAGGGAGGGAAAGTAGTATAGACTGGTTATCCAGCCGCTTTGTTGGTCGAAAAGGAAAAAAGGGGGTAACCTAGTACACACATCTGTAAGGAACCGATCTCATTGTTGAAAAGGGAAAGAAACTGGGGGGTCGGGTAGTTTGTGCAGGACTAGATTTGCTGCCCTCACATAGGAAAAAGGTTCAAAGAGAACAAATATGGGACCAACGCATATATGCTGCTTGGCTACATACTCTGCATCACCCATTTATACGTGTGGACGCACATGCTGCTGGCATGTCCCATGTCCCATACAACTATTTTGCTTTTGTTAATCTAAGAATGCTGTTGAAAAATTGAAGCAATGCCAGTGTTAAAAGTAAATTACATTCTTAACGAATGTTGTTTTAAGAGAATGTCTCTGTTAATATGAATCAATGCAACCGTTTTAGAAATGCTACTGTCCTACTTTGTTTGCCATCAAGATAAGTTAGATGCTTCTTTTTGTTGCCGTTTCTTTCATCCTCCTTTATTGGCCTGTAATTGTTTCCTTTTTTGCCTCTGTTAAAACAGGGATATCTATTCAACTTGTTGCTATAGCAAAATTAAACGCCAGTAGTAGTAGTAGTAGTAGTAGTAGTAGTAGTAGTAGTAGTAGTAGTAGTAGTAGTAGTAGTAGTAGTAGTAGTAGTAGTAGTAGTAGTAGTAGTAGTAGTAGTAGTAGTAGTAGTAGTAGTAGTAGTAGTAGTAGTAGTAGTAGTAGTAGTAGTAGTAGTAGTAGTAGGAGGAGGAGTAGCAGTAGCAGTAGCAGTAGCAGTAGTAGCAGTAGCAGCAGCAGCAGGAGCAGCAGCAGCAGCAGGAGCAGCAGCAGAAGCAGCAGAAGCAGAAGTAGCAGTAGTAGTAGTTTTCCCGATGAGATGCATCTGTCTATATACCGTCTATGATGTTAATTTCGAAAGGTTCTACATGCTGCATGTGGAACTTGCTACTGGTGCAGTTGTGTACTGGGGTAGCAAAATGCTGCTTCCTTAATACGAAAATGAAATATATTGTGTGCTTAATATGAAATGTCAATTAGATTAATAAATGGATTATGAATAATCAGATAATTAGGCTGCTAATGGCGAATTAGCCTGCTAATTGGGTTTTGCTATTGCAAACGGTTGTTGAAAAAATACCATGGGCGATGACCACAGGCAACGCACACAGTTTCTAGGAATAAACCGTGTTGGATCAATGAACAATCACACACGACTTTCTCTTGAAAACTGTTTGTGTTAGGCCACCGTGCGCAAACGTTTACCACATAAAAACTGTGTGTGATGGATAGCCTTTGCCACACAGTTTCTTCTATGGACCGTGTGTGATACATTCAATAACGCAAATGATTTAATGGGAAAAATTGTGTGTGATGTACCTGTGCACAGAAATGTTTTCCTTGGAGCGACTGTGTGGGATGTACATACGAACGGAAACGTTTATCGGGGACTGACTGTGTGGGATGTACTTGCGACCGGAAACTATTTTCTTGTATAATTGTATTTTTTACCTCTACTGTATGTATTTCTGTATTTGAGCGCTTGCCAATCGCACATGACCTCATTTTGCCGAGCGTGTGTGCCAGGAGGGCATATCCTCGACGGTTTCTGGGTCGTGTGGGAAGGACCCCCCTATCGCCCACACTCACTTGTTCCAAATGCCGTCGCGGAAAGGGGTTAAAAACCGTTTGTTTAGGACCGACGCGTACCAGTGTATTGTTAAGATAATGTCTCTGTTAAAATGAATCAGTCGCATTGTTTTAGGAATGGTACTTTGCTGCTTAGTCGTTATTTATACATGTTGAAACAAGGCATTGTTAAGATAATGTCTCAGTTAATATGAATGAATCACACTGATTGAGAATTGCTACTCTCCTGCTTTGTTTCCCATTAAGATAAGGTAGATCAGTAGATGTTTTTCTTCTGGGAGTACAAGTCATCAACCATTATTTCTCAGTAAGTTTTTCCCTTATACCTATTGTTGCTTACAGGGATATCAAAATTAAAGCTCGGTTTTATTCTAACTTTGATTTTAGTTGAACTGCACAAAAGGAGCCAATGTGTCTAAGGCAAACTGCTGCATTAGTGGGTCCAGTTGGTCTTACCACTTTGCAGAAAGAAGCAGTCGCTGTTTGCGCTACATTACACAAGGAATGATCGACAAGGTTTACAGAGTATTAGTAGATGCTGGTAACATGACTAGTCTGCAAAGAGCATAGGAAACTCTACAACATGTGGAGTGCACTGGGCACAAAGTGCCCAAACGAGTACAAGAAGCCAAGACAGGACTCCAAATCTGTTAATTTCATTCTAAGCAACAATGATGGGGCATCTGGGTATGGTAATCTATTTACCATACTTTCAGTTTGTTAGTCCACTCATTGGTGGGATGACACTGGGGCCAATATTCATGTGTGTGCTGATGTGTCTTTGTTCCTGGCAGCATATAAATACAAAATCCACAGGGATGCTCAACTTGATTTTAGTGGAACTGCACAAAATGTTCAGATGATTCGTGTCCTCCATAATACTTCATCATGCACAATACATCGAATGGTTCTCTAATCATTCATCGTCACTTGAGCCATCGGACTATCAGATGACAAACTGATGACAAACCCTGCCCGTTCCACAATCATAGGCATTACATATTTTGAATGGGAAAAGCTTGTCAAAGTTTAATCATTGATGTTAGCAAGAAGACATTAGTTTAATATATTGTAATTGGAAAACCTTGTCAATTTTTTCTCATTGATGTTAGCCAGAAGACATGCATTTGATATTTTTCAGTGGGACGCCCTTTGTTGTGAGCAACGTCGATCGTTTTTTCCTATTCCTGTCTTCAGTTCAGAAGTAAATATTTACTCTAATGAGATGCATAGTCACATGAATGTTGACTTATGTAAGGTATTTTAAGAGTTTGTTCTGAATGTTTTCTATGTAATGCCAGGCCTTGTGAGTTTGATTGCAAAGTTGAGCTTGGAATGCTATGGCATGCGACATCACAAGCTGTTCACCGTGCCTCCTGAGAATAATGCTTCATATTGTTTTGCATGTTGATCTAATGCCCGTGATTTGCATGTTAAGAAGATCATCCTCTTATGTTGTTTGTGTGCTTAAGAAGTTCATTGTCTTATGTTTCATTCATAGCCTATACGACAACTCGGATAGGTTAGAGGTGAAACCATATGATCTTCTGACCAACTCATCATCTTAGGCCGTGATTGGATCGTCGTTTTCCAACCAATACCGCTTGTAAAACTGACGCTTGTAAATAAAACCAGATGGTCTCGGGCTAAGCGCTTGGTTGGTTGATTTCGACTAGTAAAATATACACTGGTCTCTCAACTAACACGCGTAACCCGCCGGTTTTACTTATAGACCTCGGGCCCTCGGTTTCATTACACCTGTATTTTACGCGTTGTTTCTGATGACGAGTAAATTACACTTGTATCTTAATACAGGTGTGAAATAAACCAGAGCTCTCAAGTGCGGCCTTACCGTTTCATGTTGTCACAGTCTCTCGAAGGTGCTCATAGGTGTCCGATGATCCTGGCTTCCTGAATGAGCAGTGGACGTTGTATCTGACCATCCGTAGGGCCCACGAAGCCCTCTCCGTCGTCCTTCAAGTTGTTGCGCTCGCCGTGGCGCCGAGCATTGTCAACATGGTCAACGAACATGAGGATTCAAGAGATGGCTTTATTTTGACTGGATGACAGTAGGGACCCACTAGGGCCATAGTCATACGTACGCAAGTGCCTCCTTATTATGTACAACTACATTTTTTGGCTTCCTCCTGGTTTCCTAACATCACGGTCCCACACCATTGTCAACCTATGTAGTCAGTAAACGAGAGAATTGTAAAAGGAGTGGTCGACAGCTGGGACCAAGCAGCTCGAGTAGTATTTGTGTTTTTGAGGTGTGAGCACTGCAAAGTTTTTCTTGAGCAATGTTTTCGTTGTTGTTCAGAGGAAAGCAGGGTATTAACTGGCGGGCTGTGGCCCGTCTAGCCCACCCCAGATATCCAACCAAGATATTAAATTTCTTTCAAGCTGAAAATGGCTAGCCCAGCTATACTTTTTTTTTTGAGGAATACCCACGCAAGGTCAACTTGTTATTCTCCGTCCCGCTGGGCTGCAAATCTTTCCTAGGACGGATGCATTAGGCTTAACAGGAAAATGAGCTTTAATAAATATTAAATGGGATGTAATTATAAAAACTGGATAGTAACTATAAAAAATGCACCAAACACATAATTAGTTTATAAAATATTATTTTTGGATTTTGAAAATTTTAATTTCATTAATTGTTGCACGCGCAATGTTTCGTTGGATTTTTACGTAATACAAATTTATATTGAAATTGTATTTAATCTGGCTAGAAATTTTGGGATAAAAATATTTCGGATCCCATCAAAATGTGGGAATTCTGTTTTGAACGACTAGTTGAAATTATTAATCATTGTCCTTGCTAGAAAATGGGTTGTACTTTTAACAAACTGTAAATGGGCTGTAGTAAATTCCATTAGAATTCAAAAATGGGATGTACATTCTTACAACTCGCAAATGGGCTATAAGTTCTGTGCCACACACTTATGGGCCTACTAAGTTAACGTGTCCCCTAAAGAAAAGTAAGTTGACGCGTATGCAAGGCTTTGTCAACTTATAGTCAACACACGGTTCTGGCAGCAGTCGTCGTTGGATGTTCATCCAACGGATGTCGTGCTTCTTCTTCAATATTGGATATTCTAGCTTCAGCCGCCCAAAAAATGATTCCTCCCCCTGACATCTAGGGCGCACCGTTTCGGAGGCTAACCCATGGGCCTACTAAGTTGACGCGTACCAAGGGCTTTGTCAACTTAGTCATTATAAATGATTCTAGCTGTAGTGATCGTACGATGTCCATCCAACGACCGTCGTGCTTCTTCAACCTCTGGTCTTCTTGCTCCAGCCGCCCAAAGCAGCACCGGTCGTGCCGCCTGCTCCTGCCTCCCGTGGCCGGCTGTGCTGCAGCAGAGGCCTCACCGCCCCGTACTACTCCCACCGCTGGCCAGGCTATCCCTCTACTCACCCACACCCCCTGTTATTTTGCGGCGATGGAGGCCTCACACCGCAGCCGAACCAGTGAACCCTCGTACTCCTCTCCGCGTGGGCATCCACTGCCGCGTCTTCCCCGGCTCCGTGGCGTCCCCTTCCTAGGCCTCGCCGTCGTCCACCGCCCTGGTGCTCTCGGCACGGCGTGGTCAACAAACGACATCCATCGGACGTGGACTGTACATGGAGAGGCTGACAACTGGGTCCACGAGCGCACACAAGGAAATGCCTCCTTATTACGCGCAAAATAATGATTCCTCCACCTGACATCTGGGACCCACTAGAAGGGCCTCTGTATTTCGTGAAAAAAATGTTCCTCCCACTGACAGGTCGGACCCACCAACCATATCTTGGCATGCAAGGAGGTGCCTCCTTATTACGCACAAAATATGAATACTCCCCTGCTAGCTGGGACCCAGCATAGTGGGAGGCTGACTTGTGAGCGTACTAAGTTGACGGGGACAGAGGGCTTTGTCAACTTTGCCAACATGAACGATTCTAGCTCCAGTGACCCTACGATGTCCATCCAACGGCTGTAGTGCTTCTTCAACCTCTGGTCTTGTTGCTCCAGCCGCCCAAAGCAACACCGGTCGCGCCGCCTGCTCCTGCCTCCCGTGGCCGGCTGTGCTGCCGCGGAGGCCTCACCGCCGCCTACTACTCCCACCGCAGGCCAGGCCATCCCTCCACTCACCCACACCCCCTGTTATTCTGTGGCGATGGCAGCCTCACACCGAAGCCGAACCAGTGAACCCACGTACTCCTCTCCGCGTGGGCATCCACTGCCGCGTCTTCCCCGGCTCCACGTCGTCCCCTTACCAGGCCTCACCGTCGTCCACTGCCCTGGTGCTCTCGGCGCGGCGTGGTCAACATGGTCAAGGAACAACTTCCATCGGAAGAGTACTGTAGGTGGAGAGGCTGACAACTGGGTCCATGGCCGTAGCAAGGAAGTGCCTCCTTATTACGCGGAAAATAATGATTCCTTCACCTGACATCAGGGACCCACCGGACGGTCCACTGTATTTCACAAAAAAAATGTTCCCCCTGACTGCTGGGACCCACCAGCTACATCTTCGCATGCAAGGAAGTGCCTGACAGTCGGGACCCACCCGGTCGAAGCGTACATAGCGTTGTCATTCTGGTCGCAAACGTGTACGTACATACGGTCGGTCTGTCTGCAGGCTGCAACGATGAACCGTGGTCGTGTAAAGAAGAGCACGTGTCGTAGTAGAGGCGCGCACGTAGCATGTACACATATGTACAGCGGCCAGGGTGCAAGAAAGTAAATACGGCCACGTACGTACATACGGGCGGGGTCTCGAACGCCTACTCGTGCATACGTACGGCCAGGGCTCGTGTACATGGCTGGGTCAGAACGGAGAAGCTGCGTCGTAGTCATGATCATGGGGAGGCAACCGGCTGGGTCGGAACGGAATGCGTCGTCGTGTTCATCGGGAGCCAACCGGCTTGGACGGAACATCAATGGAAACGAGGCCTGGCGTACCGCAGAATGAAGGAAACGGACTTGTGTTCGACCGGCCACGATCAAAACAGGATCCTGTTCATCGGGAGGGGTCTGGCGTACCGCAAAACGGAGAAAACAGACCTCCTATGGTGGAAACGGGGTCCTGTTGATCGGGAGGGGTGTGGCCTACCGCAAAACGGAGGAAATGACTTGTGTTGGAGCGTGATACGTCTCCAACGTATCTATAATTTTTTATTGTTCCATGCTATTATATTATCTGTTTTGGATGTTTAATGGGCTTTAATATACCTTTTTATATTATTTTTGGGACTAACCTATTAATCAAAGGCCCAGTGCAAATTGTTGTTTTTTTGCCTATTTCAGTGTTTCGCAGAAAAGGAATATCAAACGGAATCCAAACGGAATGAAACCTTCGCGAGGATCTTTTTTCGAACAAACGCAATTCAGGAGACTTGGAGTGGAGGTCAAGGAAGCCACAAGGCGGCCACGAGGTAGGAGGGCGCGCCCCCCACCCTCGTGGGCCCCTCGCAGCTCCACCGACCTACTTCTTTCGCCTATATATACTCTTATACCCTGAAACCATCGGAGAGCCACAACCTTCTGTACCCGTGAGATCCCATCTTGGGGCATTTTCCGGCGCTCCGCCGGAGGGGGATTCGATCACGGAGGGCTTCTACATCAACACCATAGCCTCTCCGATGATGTGTGAGTAGTTTACCACAGACCTTCGGGTCCATCATTATTAGCTAGATGGCTTCTTCTCTCTCTTTGGATCTCAATACAAAGTTCTCCTTGATCTTCTTGGACATCTATTCGATGTAATTCTTTTTGCGGTGTTTTTGTCGAGATCCGATGAATTGTGGGTTTATGATCAAGATTATCTATGAACAATATTTGATTCTTCTCTGAATTCTTATATGCATGATTTAATATCTTTGCAAGTCTCTTCGAATTATCAGTTTGGTTTGGCCTACTAGATTGATCTCTCTTGCAATGGGAGAAGTGCTTAGCTTTGGGTTCAATATTGTGGTGTCCTTTCCCAGTGACAGCAGGGGCAGCAAGGCACGTATTGTATTGTTGCCATCGAGGATAAAAAGATGGGGTTTATATCATATTGCTTGAGTTATCCCTCTACATCATGTCATCTTGCCTCATGTGTTACTCTGTTCTTATGAACTTAATACTCTAGATGCATGCTGGATAGCGGTCGATGTGTGGAGTAATAGTTGTAGATGCAGAGTCGTTTTGGTCCACTTGGCACGGACGTGATGCCTATGTTCATGATCATGCCTAGATATTCTCATAACTATGCACTTTTCTATCAATTGCTCGACAGTAATTTGTTCACCCACCGTAATATATGCTATCTTGAGAGAAGCCACTAGTGAAACGTACGGACCCCGGGTCTATTTTACATCATATTATTTCCTATCAACTTGCTATTTCTGCCGTCGTTTATTTTGCAATCTTTACTTTTGAATCTATACAACAAAAATACCAAAAATATTTATCTTATTATCTCTATCAGATCTCACTTTTGCAAGTGGCCGTGAAGGGATTGACAACCCCTTTATCACGTTGGTTGCAAGGTTCTTGATTGTTTGTGTAGGTACTAGGCGATTTGCGTGTAGTCTCCTACTGGATTGATACCTTGGTTCTCAAAAACTGAGGGAAATACTTACGCTACTTTGCTGCATCACCCTTTCTCTTCAAGGGAAAACCAACGCATGCTCAAGAGGTAGCAAGAAGGATTTCTGGCGGCGTTGCTGGGGAGATCTACGCACAAGTCAAGACATACCAAGTACCCATCACAAACTCTTATCCCTCGCATTACATTATTTGCCATTTGCCTCTCGTTTTCCTCTCCCCCACTTCACCTTTGCCTTTTCTTTGCCCTTCTTCGTTCGTCCTTTTGTTTGCTTGTGTTACCATGTACCTTCTTTTTGCTTGCATCTTCGCTTGCTAAAAGTTTATGGATCCTCATCCACTTGTTAATCTCTTTAATAGATCCAATTATGATGAACCTATTGCTAGTGAGTTGAGTGCACTAGATTATCTTTATGAGGTTTTGCTTGAAATTCGTGCATCTGAAAATTGTGATGAAGTACTTTATGAAGCGATTCATGATAGATCTTTGAATAAAAAGCATGATTGCAATGATTCTACTATAAATTATGTTGATGTCAATTGTGCTAATAATATGCAAAACCCTAAGCTTGGGGATGCTAGTTTTGCTATGTCAAGTATTTGTTGCAATGATCATGATTGGGGTGATTCTTCTTATGATCTTGAAAATTTATTTAAGCCCCATGATGAATATGAGATTGATAATAATTTTTGCAATAATATTGAAAATGGGTTTGGAAGAGTGTCAACTTTAGATCCCACATATTTGGAGAATGTTCAATCTCATGAAATTTTTGATAAAGGTGGGTTTGGAGAGGTCATGACTTTAGTTAATGTTAGTCCCACTATTTTGGAAGAGTGTCAACTTCGCATGCATGTGGATCGTGTTGAGAATATGTTATGTGATAGCTATTTTGTTGAATTTGCTTATGATCCTACATGTAATTATTATGAGAGAGGAAAATATGGTTGTAGAAATTTTCATGTTACTAAATTACCTCTCTTCATGTTGAGATTGCTATCGTCTCGTTCTTCTTCCTTGCATATGCTAGTTTTTTCTTGCCTTGATAATGTGTTTGCTTATAAAATGCCTATGCATAAGAAGTATGTTAGACTTAGATGTGTTTGTCACGTGTTTCATGATGCTCTCTTTGCGCTTCAATTCTTGTCTTTCATGTGAGCATTATTGAAATCTCAATGCCTAGCTAGGAGCGTTAAACTATAGCGCTTGTTGGGAGGCAACCCAATTTTATTTTTGTTATTTACTTTTTGTTTCTGTTTAGTAATAAATAATTCATCTAGCCTCTGTTTGGATGTGTTTTTATGTTTTAATTAGTGTTTGTGCCAAGTAGAACCAATAGGATCTTCTTGAGTGATAGTTGTTTGATCTTGCTGAAAAAGACAGAAACTTTACGCTCACGAAGATAATTGTTAAAATTCACTAGAACGTGATAAAATACCAATTCTTTTTGCAGTACATCAATATGCTAATTATCCAGGCTGTCCTAGTTTTTCATAATTTTTGGAGTTCCAGAGGTATTCGAACAAATCAGACTTCTGCAGACTGTTCTATTTTTGACAGATTCTGTTTTTCGTGTGTTGTTTGCTTACTTTAATGAATCTATGGCTAGTATCGGGGGGTATGAACCATAGAGAAGTTGTAATACAGTAGTTTTAACACCAATATAAATAAATAATGAGTTCATTACAGTACCTTAAAGTTGTGGTTTGTTTTCTTTTACTAATGGAGCTCATGAGATTTTCTATTTAGTTTTATGTTGTGAAGTTTTCAAGTTTTGTGTAAAGATTTGATGGATTTTGGAATAAGGAGTGGCAAGATCCTAAGCTTGGGGATGACCAAGGCACCCCAAGGTAAAATTCAAGGACAACCAAAAGCCTAATCTTGGGGATGCCCCGGAAGGCATCCCCTCTTTCGTCTTCGTCCATCGGTAACTTTACTTGAGGCTATATTTTTATTCACCACATGATATGTGTTTTGCTTGGAGAGTCTTGTATGATTTGAGTCTTTGCTTGTTAGTTTACCACAATCATCCTTGCTGTACACACCTTTTGGAGAGACACACATGAATCGAAATTTATTAGAATACTCTATGTGCTTCACTTATATCTTTTGAGCTAGATAATTTTGCTCTAGTGCTTCACTTAAATCTTTTAGAGCACGGTGGTGATTTTATTTTATAAAAATTATTGATCTCTCATGATTCACTTATATTATTTTGAGAGTCCTTTAGAACAGCATGTTAGTTTTCTTTGGCTATAAAACTAGTCCTAATATGATAGGCATCCAAGATGGGTATAATAAAAACTTCCATATAGAGTGCATTAATACTATGAGAAGTTTGATACTTGATGATTGTTTTGAGATATGAAGATGGTAATATTAGAGTCATGCTAGTTGAGTAGTTGTGAATTTGAGAAATACTTGTGTTAGAGTTTGCAAGTCCCGTAGCATGCGCGTATGGTAAACGTCGTGTGACAAATTTGAAGCATGAGGTGTTTCTTTGATTATCCTCCTTAGGAGTGGCGGTCGGGGACGAGCGATGGTCTTTTCCTACCAATCTATCTCCCTAGCAGCATGCGCGTAGTGCTTGGTTTTTGATGAATTGTGGATTTTTGCAATAAGTATGTGAGTTCTTTATGACTAATGTTGAGTCCTTGGATTATACGCACTCTCACCTTTCCATCATTGCTAGCCTCTTCGGTACTGTGCATTGCCCTTTCTCACCTTGAGAGTTGGTGCAAACTTCGCCGGTGCATCCAACCCCCGTGATATGATACGCTCTATCACACATAAACCTCCTTATATCTTCCTTAAAACAGCCACCATACCTACCTATTATGGCATTTCCATAGCCATTCCGAGATATATTGCCATGCAACTTTCCACCGTTCCATTTATTATGACACGTTTCATCATTGTCATATTGCCTTGCATGATCATGTAGTTGACATCGTATTTGTGGCAAAGCCACCATGCATAATTTCATACATGTCACTCTTGATTCATTGCCCATCCCGGTACACCGCCGGAGGCATTCATATAGAGTCATACTTTGTTCTAGTATCGAGTTGTAATCTTTGAGTTGTAAATAAATAGAAGTGTGATGATCATCATTAATAGAGCATTGTCCCAAAAAAAGAGAAAAAAGGAAAGGCCAAATAAAAAAAGGGACAATGCTACTATGCTTTTTCCATACTTGTGCTTCAAAGTAGCACCATGATCTTCATGATAGAGAGTCTCTTATATTGTCACTTTCATATACTAGTGGGAATTTTTCATTATAGAACTTGGCTTGTATATTCCAACAATGGACTTCCTCAAATGCCCTAGGTATTCGTGAGCAAGCAAGTTGGATGCACACCCACTTAGTTTCTTTTGATGAGCTTTCATACATTTATAGCTCTAGTATCTGTTGCATGGCAATCCCTACTCCTCGCATTGACATCAATTGATGGGCATCTCCATAGCCCGTTGATTAGCCGCGTCAAGGTGAGACTTTCTCCTTTTTTTGTCTTCTCCACACAACCCCATCATTATATTCTATTCCACCCAAAGTGCCATGTCCATGGCTCACGCTCTTGTATTGCGTGAAAGTTGAAAAAAGTTTGAGATTACTAAAGTATGAAACAATTGCTTCGCTTGTCATCGGGGTTGTGCATGATGAGAGCATTTTTCTGTGACGAAAATGAAGCATAGCCAAACTATATGATTTTGTAGGGATAAGCTTTCTTTGACCATGTTATTTTGAGAAGACATAATTGCTTAGTTAGTATGCTTGAAGTATTATTATTTTTATGTCAATATTAAACTTTTGTCTTGAATCTTTCGGATCTGAACATTCATGCCACAATAAAGAAAATTATATTGAAAATTATGTTAGGTAGCATTCCACATAAAAAAAATTGTTTTTATCATTTACCTACTCGAGGACGAGCAGGAATTAAGCTTGGGGATGCTTGATACGTCTCCAACGTATCTATAATTTTTTATTGTTCCATGCTATTATATTATCTGTTTTGGATGTTTAATGGGCTTTAATATACCTTTTTATATTATTTTTGGGGCTAACCTATAAAGCGAAGGCCCAGTGCAAATTGCTGTTTTTTTTGCCTATTTTAGTGTTTCGCAGAAAAAGAATATCAAACGGAATCCAAACGGAATGAAACCTTCGCGAGGATCTTTTTTGGAACAAACGCAATCCAGAAGACTTGGAGTGGAGGTCAAGGAAGCCACGAGGCAGCCACAAGGTAGGAGGGCGCGCCCAGGGGGGTAGGCGCGCCCCCACCCTCGTGGGCCCCTCGTAGCTCCACCGACCTACTTCTTTCGCCTATATATACTCTTATACCCTGAAACCATCGGGGAGAGCCACAAAACACCTTTTCCACCACCGCAACCTTCTGTACGCGTGAGATCCCATCTTGGGGCCTTTTTCGGCGGTCCGCTGGAGGGGGACTCGATCATGAAGGGCATCTACATCAACACCATAGCCTCTCCGATGATGTGTGAGTAGTTTACCACAGACCTTTGGGTCCATAGTTATTTGATAGATGGCTTCTTCTCTCTCTTTGGATCTCAATACAAAGTTCTCCTCTATCTTCTTGGAGATCTATTCGATGTAATTCTTTTTGCGGTGTGTTTGTCGAGATCCGATGAATTGTGGGTTTATGATCAAGATTATCTATGAACAATATTTGATTCTTCTCTGAATTCTTATATGCATGATTTAATATCTTTGCAAGTCTCTTCGAATTATCAGTTTGGTTTGGCCTACTAGATTGATCTCTCTTGCAATGGGAGAAGTGCTTAGCTTTGTGTTCAATCTTGCGGTGTCCTTTCCCAGTGACAGCAGGGGCAGCAAGGCACATATTGTATTGTTGCCATCGAGGATAAAAAGATGGGGTTTATATCATATTGCTTGAGTTTATCCCTCTACATCATGTCATCTTGCCTAATGCGTTACTCTGTTCTTATGAACTTAATACTCTAGATGCATGCTGGATAGCGGTCGATGTGTGGAGTAATAGTAGTAGATGCAGAATCGTTTCGGTCTACTTGTCACGGATGTGATGCCTATGTTCATGATCATGCCTAGATATTCTCATAACTATGCGCTTTTCAATCAATTGCTCGACAGTAGTTTGTTCACCCACCGTAATATATGCTATATTGAGAGAAGCCACCAGTGAAACCTATGGCCACCGGGTCTATTTTACATCATATTGTTTTCCTATCAACTTGCTATTTCTGTCGCCGTTTATTTTTCAATCTTTACTTTCCAATCTATACAACAAAAATACCAAAAATATTTATCTTATTACTTTATCAGATCTTACTTTTGCAAGTGGCCGTGAAGGGATTGACAACCCCTTTATTGCGTTGGTTGCAAGGTTCTTGATTGTTTGTGCAGGTATTAGGCAATTTGCATGTAGTCTCCTACTGGATTGATACATTGGTTCTCAAAAACCGAGGGAAATACTTACGCTACTTTGCTGCATCACCCTTTCCTCTTCAAGGGAAAAGCAACACATGCTCAAGAGGTAACAGAGCGCTACAGTCGAAACGGGTGTCCTGTTCATCGGGAGGGATGTGGCATACCGCAAAACGGGACTCCAGGGGATACTGTTCATATCCATCGTCGATTGCCTCCACGGGCTACTGTTCATCTACTGTCGACTGCCTCCACGGGCTCCTTTTCATCCACCGTCGACCTCCTCCGGCCTTCACCTGTGACTGTTCATCCACGGGCTCCTGTTCATCCAGCCTCCACCGCTCCTCCACTGGCTACTATTCAACCAGCCCTCTCCACGGGGTCCTGTTCAACCACCCCTCCACGGGCTACTATTGATCCAGCCCTCCACCGGCTACTGTTCAACCAGCCCTCCACGGGGTCCTGTTCATCCAGCCCTCCATGGGGTCCTGTTCATCCAGCCCTTCACCGGCTCGATTGATCGGGGTACTGTTCATCCAGCGGCAACTACCACGGGGTCCTGTTCATCCAACCCCCCATCGGGAACTGTTCATCCAAAACCCCCAACAACGCTCATTTTTCATCAAGGGAAGGAGGCAGCAGTGTTCGATCAGCTTCAGGTAGCAGCAGTAGCGAAGGAATCGCTCGATCGGGTTCAGTTAACAGCCATCGATCGATCGCTTGGGTTCAGTAACGCGTAGCCTGCAGTGCAATCGCTCTGGTTCAGTTAGAGCCCAACGCCTCGCACCCACGCGCCTACGTGTACGAGAGAAACGCGCATCGCTCGGCCCCCAACCACCCACCGTAACCGGGAACTCCCCGATATTTTCCTCGCCCTCGCTTCTACCACGGTTTTCTCCGTCATGGACGGTCCAAAGAATGTCATGCAACTGCGTCTCCGGCCCGCCCAGGACGAAGAGCCCATTTTCTGTCATGATTTTTGTCATAGAAGTAGGAGCCCACCACATCTATGATGATACCGGGTTTTGTCACAATTATCGTCATATAAGTGTCATAAGCATGACAGAAAAAAATTCGTTCGGCCCAAAATATCCCGGATGTGTCTTTTTTTTTGTAGTGTGAGCTGCAGTAGGAGGAGGAGCTCCCAGACCCCTTCACCCCCCTTGCCCCATCGTCGCCACCAGAAGGAGGCCGACCACCATGTAGTTCTGTGTAAATTTGGTTGAAATTTATGTAGTTTGAGCTTCTGTATTCCTCTGATTTTTCTGTAAGTTTAGGGTTTTAAAAGTTAAAATTTAGCATTCATGACTTGGTTGCTAACTTCATAGGCCAGTGTAGTTGGTTACTTTATGCATGTCCATCGCTTGTAGCATCTAATACTATTTTTTTTACGGTGCTAGTGTTTGTGATTTACAGTGTGTGCCATGTAAATTTGGTCAAAATTATTGTATGTTCTTTGTAAAGTTTCAGTCTTTGATCTTTTTCTTTTTCTTACTGACTTGTTCTCTGTTTATTGTGAGTGACACGCCAAGCAAAATTCTCCATCAACTGGCTATTTCATGGGGAGGGCGTATGATATTGTGAGTATTAACAAGGAGAAGTATGGTGTGGATCTACTGTTTTCAGGTTAACTTTATTTGTAGCAGGCCATTCCATTCTCTCCTAGGATTTTATCTTGTTAGAAGTGGGTACACTATACGTACTACGATTCTATAATTTGGTACTTAGTATACTCCTTATTGGCTTGTTTTCCGGCTCGGTTAGTGTGTTCAGAATACCATTTCTTTACAAAATGTTGTGACTATAGGAAATTTTTATGGAAGTCCCACAGCTTTGTTTCTTACTCCAGTTATCCGTGTTCTGATTTCTTTTTGAAACTGTTGGGCGTAATACTTCACCATCAAGTGAAGAATGGATGCATCAACTCTCATCTCATTCACCAAATGAGGAACTGTCATGTCTCTATTTTAAATTTCCCTTTTAGGTACAATTCATATATTTCTTTTAAATGTTTTAATTAGGACTCATCTTCCAATTACAAAATAAATTCTATATACAGCTAAACACTTGTCCAAATGGCGAACATATTTGTTGTTTCTGTTTTTGACCAAATGACGGACAGTTCGAGCTTGCAGATTTAATATTTACTTTTTTACAACAAATATAATTGTCCTTTCCTTGGGTTTTGCTTCAGATTTTTATATACTATGAAGTGCTGGTTTTCCTCATCTTTAACCCATGGGTACCATATTCCTTGGGGGTTTTAGTGGTGATACCTGTAATTAGCGTTACCATATTCCTTGGGGTTTTTAGTGGTGATACCTATAATCAGCTACCCATGGTTTCGATATTACAGTTTTATGCCACCTGATGTTAATACTTCTGATTGTCGAAAGTCATGCCCTCCAGTTGCATATTTGAGCATGCAAAATCATTTTTCTCACCAGGTATATTTTAGTCGTCACAGCTATTATGTAGCTCAAATGTGAAACATGTATCATTTTTCTGGCACCACTCGCTTAGGTTCGGTATTTATTTATTTTTGTTAAATATGCATACTGATAGGGTGATAATATTTCCTTTTTCCCTCACAGGCTAATGATCTAATTTAATCAAACACAGTATGTTCAAAGAAGCGGACAAGGCTGGACCCGGTGATGGGGGTGACCTGCCAGCGGTGGTAGCAGGGGCAGGCCGTGACCGGGACCCGCGCCACGTCGAGGGCGCGGCGAAGCTCCGCGGAAGACTCGACAGATGGGGGTACCTGCTGAAAAGGAAATACCTTCTCGTAAAAATACATGTGCCTCGAGGTATACATGCGATGGGATAGAAGGTCATGCGCCGATAACCTCTAGAGTTGGAAGGGTAGCCGTAGCCCGAAAAAATGCAAGCGAGCGAACGGTGTGCGAGCTTGTGTGGTGTGCTCGATATAGCTGATGTTTCCTCCCTAAGATTTTTTGATTGATCAGGCCGGACAGAGGATGACAAGCAATTGTAGTTGTTCTTTCCTGGTGCATTGATTTTGGCCGAGTTGATCCGCTCGAGCTCCAGGGATGGCTTTAAGCCAATTTATCTTGTGGTCTAATTAGTACTAGTACTCCTCTTGACGAACACTGCTAGTTTAAGCTTAAAATCATCGAACAAACAACATACAACGATATGAAGCACGACACATACAGGTAGGTCAACCGACCGACATGCACGAGGCAAAGGCAGCCACAGCGAACGCCAACTCAGGTCATGCTGCTGGTCAGAACTGTTGTTTAGGAATACGTCGTTCTCCAGCAGTCGGATCTTGTCACGCATATCCACCAACCCGCTCACGCATGTACGGGCTCTGCTTGGGATCAAGCCAGTGCTAGAGAGGACGACGGCAAACCTGCATCCATTACAAAGCTTGGCTTTTCACACATGTCACCGCCCATTGACCAAGCCCTGCGACAGGAAAAAGAAGAACTGCGTGCTCACCATCGCCGGTGAGCAAGACAGGTATCTCCGGCCTGGGTTGGCGTCTGTCCACAAGGTCAGGCGGGCTGCCTTTGCGCCACAGCTCCAGAAAACAGCTGGCCCGTAGTACAGCGGGTTCCCGGCGTAGGGGAGAGGGGCTCTCCTGCTGCTCGCGAACGGAGACGAGGCGGAGCTACCGTTGGACATGGCTGCTAACTGCAGAACTGCGGACGACAAGAGGAGGTTGATGGGTTGAGGCATTTGGCATGCCTGACGTTGGTATGTTTTATAGTGATATCGAGCTGGGTGTATGGCGGATGATTCCGTGCCGCCATAGTAAAAAAGGAGCACCCGTGAGCGCTACTAGACTAGAGATCATGATCTCCCGTACCGCCACGGCCACGTTCGATACGGCACGCAACATTATAGAGCATGGGCTACGGGCGGAAGGATGCTCATGGGCGCATCTTAAAAGATAAAATCATTCTCTCTCGATCTTTTTATGCGAGTGCATTGGCATAGTTAACAATCCATTTACTTCACGTAGGACTACGTACTTGCACCCCTGCGTTTTCTACTGTTGTTTTTCAATACGTTCATGTTAATATGGTTTATGTTTATTTTTTTATCCAACCCATCCGACCATTAAAAAACCGCCGAGTTAGTTTCAGTGAAGTAAAATTACTCACAAAGTTTAAGCTTAAAAACTAATCCGGTGCAAACAAACACAAAATAGATTCAACAAAGTATACTACTTAAACATACAAACTGAAACTTGATGCCGTTTCCATAAAAAAAATTAAGTGTCAATCAAGCTAAACCATACTAATTCTAATTGCTATCAGATTATTCGACGATCTCCTTACACTATGCTCTGGACAGACCCCGATCAAGGTACGCGTTTGTGCCGTCGTCTAGGTCACCGTACATGCTCCCGCCGACCCCGCTGCCGCCACCGCCCGCCCTTGCCTCTATTGCAGTCATTGTTCCCGTTGTCGCCATCTTCGCCATGGCCGCCACAATCGGCAATGTCGATTGTGGATGGGTCTCGGGTAGCGTGTATGGGCGACAGGGGAGTGGATAAGGCGACGGGGGCGGTGGAGTGAGCGGTGCCAAGGGGGCGAGTTAATTTACTCCTCGGTGGTCGCCCAGAGTAATTTATTTACTTCTCATTGGATTTTAGACAATCGGCTAGATTCGGTTTAGAGGAGTAGACTGTTTTTTTTTCACGTCTCCAAAGCGATTTAGGGGATCGGCTAGAAATACCCTTAAAGCCAAAGCTACTTGCCAGGCATTAGAGCAGCAACTTCCTTCACCCTCACCATTCTTACGTCTTGGGTGCGCTACGACATGCCAACGATTAGTGACCACACAATAATCAACCCTGTGAAACAGTTTTTGATTAATATGTTGTTATGTTCTCTTTAAAATTGGTTAATCAAAAGAACCCTGCGCAGGGGGGAGGTTATGGTGAATAGTTACATTACCCATTATCAATTGCCCGCCCACCCTCCCTTTCGTGTGTTTCACACGCACCAGACTTTTGCCCCACGGGGATGATGACAAAGGACGGGAGCATGCGCGTTGGGTTTGATAAAAAAAACCTCACCCAGCCACCCCGAGGAACCTTCTTTCTGTGTTCGAGAACCTTATCTATTGGATGAACCTTACATATCCGCACAAGGGGGGCTCCCTTTGTGGATTTCATGTGCACCACATTTTTCTCTCCTACAAGGTTAGAGATTGTCTTCACAATAGTCGTCCACTAAGGATAGACACCGTCAGCTAGGTAGTATCCTTTGTTATAGTTCTGGCTGTTGATGTTAATATTCACCGGCGGGCAGTTGCCTTCGGCAACCCTTGCAAAAACCAGCGAGCGTTGAAGCACGTAGATATCATTGTGTGGTCCGACCATGCCGAAGAAAGAGTGTCGGATCCAGAGATCTTGTGAGGCCACGGCCTCAAGCATGACAGTGCAAGCCTCGACATGGCCCCTATACTGGCCTTGCCAAGCAGAAGGGCAATTCTTCCACTCCCAGTGCATACAGTCTATACTGCCAAGCATCCCTGGGAAGCCCCTACTAGCATTCATCGCCAATAAGCGGGTTGTATCTTCAGCATTTGGCTATCTCAAGTACTCGGGGTCAAACACTACAATCACAACATTGTAGAACTTATACATGGAGTCTAGGCACGTAGACTCGCTCACACAGACGTACTCATCAATGAGCACCGGGCACTTCGTATGCAAGCATCCGGATAGTTGCAGTGCATTTCTGATAAGAGGAGAAGCCAATCTTTCCAGGGGCATCCTCCTTGCAATCAAAATAATTATCATATCCGACTAGTGCCTCCCGAATACGGTTGAAAACGTGCCTAGCCGTACGGAAACGACACCGAAATTAGTGATGTTTGAAGAATGGGTTAGGTGTCTCAAAGTAGTCCTTCCAAAGAAGGAAATAGCATGCAAACGCCGGGCCATGCTCTGAACTAACATGAAATTGGACATCTCTGAAGCGTTTTACTCGGTTCAATGGTCATTTCTCCTGGAAGTTATGGAACAGCTCGACTTTGGCCCAAGGTGGAGATCATGGGTGTGTGGAATCCTGGCTACTTCCACAACAAGGATAATGGTAAATGGGGACCTAGGTGAAACTATATACAACTGCAAGGGTATGTGACAAGGTGACCCCGTATCACCAATGCTCTTCATCCTCACCATGGAGCCACTACAACATTTGTTCGAATGGGCTGTCGAGCGTGGGTTTTTGCAGCCTTTGGCGACAACAGGAATGAAGAAAAGGCTCCCAATTTTTGGCGATGACGTGGTCTTGTTCACCAAGCCAGAACCGATGGATCTTGCTATTTGTAAATGCATCTTCGACCTATTTGGTGAGGCATCGGGCCTGCACATAAACATGAGCAAACCGCTCACGCTGCCGATATGGTGTTCGGAGCAGGGCATAGCTATGGCCAGTCAGGAGCTTGGGTGTCCGGTGGGATCGTTCTCGGTTAGGTACCTTGGATTGCCCTTGTCCGTAAGGAAGCAATCAACGGCACAACTTCAGTACCTCATGGATCAGATGGTGAATCGCTTGCCAAGGTGGAAGGCAGCGCTTATGCCTAAAAGTGGTAGGCTTACATTGGTGCAATCCGTTCTGTGCGCTATGCCCATACATGCGATCATGGCATTGGACCTTCCTATGAAAACCCTTGCGGCCATGAATAAGATATGCCGTGGATTTCTCGGGTGCCGAAAAGCGGAGGAAAATGGAGGCAACTGTGTGGTGGCATGGGATACTGTGTGTGCTCCGAAATGGGCAGGAGGTCTAGGACTGCCTAAGCTGAGACGGATGAATGTGGCCATGCAGACCAGATGGCCATGGTTACAGAGGACAGACAACGGCAAGCCATGGAGCGAATTCACAATCAAAGTGCCAGATGAATCGATGAAAATCTTCCAAGCGGCCACGAGGTGCACGGTGAACAATGGACTGAACACACTATTCTGGGAAGATCGGTGGCTGGATGGGAGGCGGATACAAGAGACTGCCCCGACCATCTATGACATGATACCGCATCGTGTTCATCGTGTTAAATAGACGAGTTTGCTAGGCCAGGTGGCGGGCAATGGATCGTGGGCAGCATGCCTCAGCCCCAACTTGAGTATGGATGCACTACAGGAGTTCTTACAGCTTTGGCAGAGGGTCCAGACTTGGGAACCAGTTGAGAATGTCTCAGACAAGTTAGCATGGTTATGGGAGACGATTGGACAGTTCACAGTGAGATCAGCGTACGCATCTAAGTTTTAGGGCAGGGAGGTTATTCCCACAGCGGAGTTAACTTGGAAATCACGAGCTCCATCACAATGCAAGTTTTTACCTAGATGGCGCTATGGAACAGATATTGGACGTCCAACCGGCTTGCTAGGAGGGGGCTGCCGCATCAAGACAAGTGCCCTCTTTGTGACCAAGAGGAAGAAACAATAGACCATGTTTTATTAACATGCGTCTTTGCCAGGACGGTTTGGACGGAGGTCTGTAGGGCATTGGGGAAGCCAGTGGACGCCAATTACGCAGGATGCCCTTGAACCATGGCTATGTGGAAAACAAGCAGGAGGCACCATGACCAGGAAGGATCTGCACACTTTCCTGCTATCGACTTTGTGGGAGTTAAGCATAGGAATGCAGTTGTGTTAGACGGTGCCTCGCCATCGACTGGTTGTCTCATGCAGAGAATTGAAGCGGAAGGACGGACTTGGTCGATGTATGGACTTATGAAAGGAAACATAGATTTTGTGTTTGCAGGCTTAGCAAGCTGGACCAGTGGTGAGGAGTAGTCTAAGTCTAGTAGGTGGAGTGGAGTTGTACAACGAGTGTGAGAAATCATAGCACTTGTAAATGAATGGTGGAGGCTTTCTATGCCTTTCATTCTTTAATATATGATATGCATACTCGTGCATATTCGAGAAAAAAAGAAGGAAATGGCCGCTCTCTCGGTTGCGATTGAACGTCGGGGTCGAGCCCCGGAACAACGGCTGCTGCCTACTAAGGTGGTCATGGACGACCAACACAGCAGCAACTATCTCCTCATCGTCGGGACGAGGAATCATTGGAGTCATAGAGGAAATTGTGGAAAAAGAACTCATCGGCGGAGTCCATTTGTACCTTGGGGGAAAACTGTCGAATAGCTTGCGGGCGCCGTCGAAGAAGCTGGCCCGCAAAGAGAGGCGCGCCTCCCTTGGACCAGGTAGCTGGCCTGGCGGCGTCAGACAAAGGTGTTGGTCGGGGTCGCGGGTGGCGACTTCATGCTCGCGGCGACGTCGTGGGTGGGGGAAGCTGTGGTGGCCCAGTGGCGAGGCGGTGGTGGCGATGTCATGGGAGGTTGCGGTGTGCGCGAGAGGTGTGTGGGTGTGGACTGCTGGCAAGGGCACTGGGCTCGGCGGCGGCGACGACGGGGTGGGGCGAGCGGGGGCTTGATGTCGCTAGGGGTGGAAGAAAATGGCCTATGTGCCACCGAGTAGCGGGCCAGAGGGAGGAGTATGCGGACGTCACGTGCGTTCGCTTCGTGTCCGCACCGACGCAAATGACTCCCAAATTTGGGCCGAAATGGATCGCCCGACGGACAAAAAGTGGACACGCGTCCGTTTGAATCGGTGTGTTGGGCCGACTTTTCTGTCTGCGGTGAATCAAACGGACACGCGCGGACGAAATAGATCGGCATGTTGAAGTTGCTATAAGTCGGTCCACGTATGAACATCCACTGATCCTCAATCTTGCTCAAGCCTTCTATCTCTCAGTACTATTCAGTTCAGGACAACAATGACCTGCTTGCATTTCGGAGACATAGTTGCTATGAATGTACCACGGGCCACATCCATCTTGGCGAGCGGTTGTGCTGGCTATTGCTGCTCGTGAGGGGTGCTGGCTACAGCTGCTCGTGCTGGTGAGTGGGATCCCGGGCCGGAAATTGGCAATGGCTCCTAGGTGCATATGCACACATTGTCTAAATACACATTTTGAAAAGTTGAAAAATTCCGAACAAAAATTCTGTGTGTATATCCGGACATTTTATGTGCGTGTACAAAGTTTTTGGTGAAAACAAGGTTTTTTGTAGCTTGTGTAAAAAAGACAAATTCTGATGCTTCATTACAACTATTCATTTTGTATTTCTTCATCTTTTTTACACAAGCCATAAAAAATGTCGATTTTCATCCATATTTTGTGCATGCACATAGAATGTCCAGATATACTGCGGGATTTTTGTTCTGAATTTTTTAACTTTTCAAAATGTGTATTTAGACAATGGGTGCATATGTGACGTCCATCTTCCCTACAATAGAGCATGGTCGAAAGGAGCACGCGGACACAATACATCAGGCAATATCTAATCCCAGGATTCCAGGAAGTAGGCCACTGTCGTTTTTCTCGGGGGTTGAGCATTGACTTATTCCGTTTATCTGGACAACCGGTTTTTTAAGGTCTCGACAGCCAGTTTAGCTTAGTACTGTGTATATTTACCATGACCTTGCCATAAATAGTCTCCCGCTTTTTTGAGTTTGGCAACACATGAAACTTAGTTTGGTCTTAAGACGGGTCGCAAAAAATATATGGCGTGGTCAATACTGCATGTTGAACTTGGGGAGGCTGTGAGACATGAAATATGCCTGT
Source organism: Aegilops tauschii subsp. strangulata (assembly GCF_002575655.3). Lineage (NCBI taxonomy): Eukaryota > Viridiplantae > Streptophyta > Magnoliopsida > Poales > Poaceae > Aegilops > Aegilops tauschii. The sequence goes on along the minus strand of NC_053038.3, from coordinate 279,111,377 downwards.
TTTTTTGTGCGCTCGCAGTGTGCGGGCCGCTGGCTAGCGTACCGGCATGAACCATGGGGTGTGATCATTTTGTAGGCTCGCATCGCCGGTGCTGGGGCTCTGGCTGGCATGAACTACGACCACTGGCATGTCTATGACCGCAGTCTAATTTAGTTTTCATTATTTTTGTTGCAAAAGGGCCGCACAAAATGCACCTGTCAATTGGGTGATGCGGTGAAATTTGCTCCGAGGCAGCCAGAGAACATCCCTTTGCACAATTCAAACGGACACAATCCAGACAAAACAGATGTTCGTTTGGGGTCGTGCACTGGAGTTGGCCTAACAAATCGTTAACTTCATGGATCCCAGTCCCCAAGCATTGTCTTGTTCAAAAACACACACTTCTATGTTTATTTACACATTTTCAATCTTTTCAGCTACAGATGATCATTAGAGCATCTACAACCGCGGTCATCAAATCTGGGCATTCAAACGCTGGCGGACGTGTCCGAACACGTCTCTGGGTACTGAACTGGCCGCCCCATATTCGGTAAGCCCAGGTGTTGAGGATATAACCATTAGAGTCACCCGCCCAGGAGGGGCCGGGTTACGTCATAATGATCATCACGTGAAGCCCAGTACCAAGCTTGAGGACGGCGGGTCAGTAATGGGCTTAAGACTCGGAGATGGCTTAAGGCCCGTAGTGATAAACCGCCGTTATGGTGAAACTTGTAATGTAAGGCAAGAATAGTTAAGAGTCCGAGCCGGACACTGTTATAAGCCGGCCGGGACTCTGAGAGCCGCTGGGCGTCAACCTCTCTATATAAAGGGACGACCCGGCGGCGGTTCAGAGACAAGTAAGATCAAATTGATAACCAGGCAGGGCGGTTTAGCTCCTGGTCGTCGAAACCCTAATCAATACAACCTCAACTGGACGTAGGCTTTTACCTTCACTGTAAGGGGCCGAACTAATATAATCCTCGTGTCCTTTGTCCCACTTAACCCCTTTAAGCTTCCTAGCTGCGATGACTCCACGACTAAGTCCTTGCACGAGGACATCTGTCGTGATAATTCCACGACAGTTGGCGCCCACCATGGGGCCAGCGCACGGTGGATTTGAGTTCTTGAAGGGCGGCTTCGAAGGGCTCAACGGATACGCTGTGGGCCGGATGACCAAGAGTCGTCGCGGCAAGCTCTACATCGACGATGCAAACTGGGGCCCCGACGCCGGCTCAATCGAGTACGGGTACCGGGTCCCCTTCGGCGGAATCCATGTCTTTATTGGCAAGATTGGTGAGCCGGGCCTTGAGCCGGACCTCTGCGCCGATCTCATCGAGACGGCTCAGCGTGCACGACCCACCCGAACTCTGCCTACCTTGAAGCATGCTTTCGTGGGATGTCTCCATGGAGGACTCTCTGAAAGATCTGGATCTGGCGAGGAGACGGCCGCTCGCTCTGATGGCGAGTCATCCACAGAGGAGACCGACTCGTTATAACAACTTCAAGATGGCAGGCTCAGGGGTTGTTCCGATGGCGACAGTATTCCGGACCCCTTCGAGCCGCCGAGCCGGGTTGGAATCTTCATGGCTGGCGCACAACCTGTTCAAAACCCCGCCGCCGGGGCAGGAAGCCCTGTGCCCTCGCCGGCTCAGGTGCTGATGGATCTCACAAACAAGATGACGGCCCTGTTAACCGCTACGGTCGCCCCAGCGGATCAAGCTCAGCATGACGCGGAGGTGGCACAGTTAAAGTTGGATCTAGCAAAAGCCAAGGAGGATCTGGCGGCGGAAGGGATCAGGATGGCTGCGGAGAGGGCGGCTCTCGACGCCCAGACTCAGCTGATTCAGGCACAGTCATTCCGGCTCACGATGGATCAGAACGCGTCCAATGAGGTCATGAGAAGGAGGCATCAAAAGGCCCAATCTCGACTCCCTCCGGTTTACGATCCTCGAAACCTCTTCAACACGCCTGGTGCAGGGCCCAGTAACCCGCCAGAGATCACGACGCCCGGGGCTGGAATGTCAATTCAGCCCCAAGTGATGGGGCCTCCCCGGGTGAACGCTGCCCCGCCTCAGTACGTGCCAATACCACCGGGTCATTATGCCAACCCGTTGGAAAACATGGTCGCCGCGGCGGCGCGACTGGCGGCTCTCCCAATCGATGGCGACTCTCCAACGGCGGTTGAAAGCCGCCGGGTCAGAGAACTCCTTCAGACGGCTCTGGCGCAGCAGGAGGCATATTCTTATAGCCGGGACAGGATTCATTCAACCTCTCGTCCAGGCCGCAGCCCGAGTTATAGCAGACACATGGTCTCAGCGACCGGCTCAAGCAATGTCCGACGCCATGACTTGCCTCCTGGCCACGGCCCGGCTCATAACGGAGCCTTTCACGCGGTAGACCAAGACAGAGCACGGCAAGAGGCGGAGCAGGCGCCTCAGTTGACGGCTTACCAGCCACCCTCGGCTTATCCGAGGGCTTCTGTCGATGCGGGTATACCTACGAGGACTGGAGGTGTCCCTTGTCTGGTGCCGGCTCTCCGCAATGAACGTCTGCCCAAGGATTTCAAAGGGCCTAGGAAGGTGCCTAATTACACGGCTGATTTACAACCCGGAGCATGGATTGAGAGTTATGAGATGGCCATGGAGTTGCTGGAGGTCAGTGAAGCGGCAATGGCCAAGTACTTCACCATGATGTTAGATGGGACTGCCCGCACTTGGTTGAAACGACTGCCGCCTAACTCTATCGGGTCTTGGGCTGAGCTAAAAGCCCGGTTCATCCAAAACTTTAAAGATACATGTAGGCAATCTATGTCAATTGTGGATTTGACTAACTGCAAGCAGCAGGAGGGTGAGTCTACAACCCATTGGGTTCGCCAGGTCAAGGAGATAATACATTCATCTGATAAGATGGATGCCGGCTCTGAAGTCTTAATGTTGGAGCAGAATTGTTGTTTTGCGCCCCTGAAGATGAAGCTCGGGTGGCTCAAGCGCGACTGCAATGATATGGGTACGCTGATGGCGGCTCTGGTCAAGTACGCCGATTCTGATAGTACCAAGGATCCCGCGTCGGATGATGAAAGGACAGGGAAGGGAAAACGGATTGGCAATGGCAAGGGCCCCCAGCATAACCCGGCGAACCAGGGAGGTAACAAGCGTAAGGCTGATGGCAGTATGGAGTTTGTGGCCAACGCCAATTCACAGGGTAACAACCATCGGCGTAAGGGGAGACCACCTCCCCGAGCCGGCGGGTCAGGCCCGACGCTTGAATAGTTGTTGAATGAGCCTTGCCCAAGGCATGGCTCTAGGGAAAAGCCGGCCACTCATTTATGGAAGGACTGCGCAATCATGAAGGCCTTTAAAAATTCCAATGCTTTCAATGGCAACAGTGGCCCGGGCGGTGGCTCAGGTGGTGGCGGCTTTCATGGCCCGGGCGGCGGTTCAAATTCCAATTCTCAGAATGTTCAAGGGGGCTTTAATCAACAGCCCGGCCAGGGTCATCAGCAGCAGTAGCAGGGGGGATACCAGACCAATCCAAAGCAGCTCAATGGTGGACAGTATCATGTGTTTACCACCAGTCTGTGCAAGCGAGATCAGAAGCTTCATAAAAGGGCTGTGAATGCTGTTGAGCCGGCGGTTCCACGCTATTTAAGATGGTCTGAGCAGCCTATTGTGTGGAGTAGGGAAGATCACCCTCCCCGGGTTGATAATCCGGGTCACCTGGCCCTGGTGGTGGCTCCTGAGGTGGGGGGATATAAATTCACTAAAGTGCTCATGGACGGAGGCAGCAGCATCAACATCCTCTATTATGAGACCTTCCGTCGTATGGGGTTGATTGATAAGAACCTCAACCAGTCCAATACTATTTTCCATGGTGTGGTGCCTGGTAAGTCGGCATATCCAGTTGGTAAGATTGAGCTGGAAGTGGCTTTTGGAGATGAGTACAACTACAGGGCGGAAAAATTAACCTATGAGGTGGTTAAGATAAGAAGTCCGTATCATGCTTTATTTGGGCGGCCGGCTTACGCCAAGTTCATGGCACGGCCGTGTTACGTGTATTTGCAGCTCAAGATGCCGGGTCACAATGGGACCATTACGGTTCATGGCAGCCGAAAGATAGCCTTGGAGTGTGAGGAAGGTGACGCGGCTTACGCGGAATCTGTTTGTGCCACAGAGGAGTTGAAGTTTTACAAGGACAATGTTGACCCGACAGATATGACGTCTTTGAAAAAGCCAACCACGGAGCATGAGCCGGTAATGAAATTTAAATCAGCTGATGAGACTAAAATTGTTGACTTTGTTCCAGGTGACTCATCTCAGCAGTTCAGCATCAGTGCCAATCTGGATCCGAAATAGGAAGGCGCGCTCATCGAGTTCATCCGTGAGAACAGGGACATCTTTGCGTGGAAACCTTTTGACATGCCAGGTGTACCTAGAGAACTCGCTGAGCACACTCTCAACATTGATCCGAGATTTAAGCCGGTCAGGCAATTCCTCCGGTGGTTTAATGAGGAGAGGCGGAAAGCCATCGGTGAGGAAGTAGCCCGGCTCTTGGCGGCCGGGTTTATTGTTGAAGTTTTTCATCCAGAATGGTTAGCTAACCCGGTGCTCGTGCTCAAGAAGAACGACACCTGGCGGATGTGTGTGGACTACACGGATTTAAACAAGGCTTGTCCGGCTGATTCTTTTGCTCTCCCCCGTATTGATCAGATTATTGATGCTACGGCGGGTTGTGAGCGCTTAAGTTTTTTGGATGCTTATTCTGGATACCATCAGATTAAAATGGCAGTTAAGGACCAGGAGAAGACGGCGTTCATCACTCCCTTTGGAGCCTTCTGTTATGTGTCTATGCCTTTTGGACTCAAGAGTGCACAGGCGACTTACCAGCGTTGTGTGCAGAATTGTCTTCATAACCAGATTGGGCGCAACGTTCATGCCTATGTGGATGATATTGTGGTTAAGTCCAGGGAGAAGGAGACCTTGGTAGATGATCTTAAAGAAACCTTTGACAATCTCCGGGTTTACAAGATGATGCTTAACCCGGCCAAGTGTGTTTTTGGTGTTCCCGCAGGCAAGCTCTTGGGTTTTCTGGTTTCTCACAGAGGCATTGAAGCTAACCCGGAAAAGATCAAAGCAATCACCTCTCTGGCTAAGCCGGCGTGCATAAACGACGTCCAGCGTCTGGCGGGCCGCATCGCTGCCTTGAGCCGGTTTATAAGCCGTTTGGGTGAAAAGGCCATGCCACTGTACCAGTTGATGAAGAAAATAGATGACTTTATCTGGAATGATGCTGCTAATGCTGCTTTTGAGGATTTGAAGAGACAGCTGGCTGAGCCCCCAGTCCTTGCTGCTCCTGTTGACAAGGAGCCCTTATTGCTGTATGTAGCCGCTAACACACGAGCTGTCAGTGTGGCTGTGGTGGTGGAGCGTAAGGAAGCAGGTAAGGAGTATCCGGTTCAGCGGCCGGTTTACTATGTCAGCGAAGTACTCATTGAGTCCAAGCAACGGTATCCACATTGGCAGAAGCTTGTTTATGGGGTATTCATGGCAAGCCGGAAGCTTAAGCATTATTTCCAGGGTCACCCTATCAATGTGGTTAGTTCTGCTCCCCTGGGAGATATCATCCAAAACAGAGAAGCCACAGGAAGAGTGGCTAAGTGGGCTATAGAACTTGGGCCTCATGGTCTGAAATACGTGCCACGCACTGCTATCAAATCTCAAGCATTGGTGGATTTCATCAACGATTGGACAGAGCTGCAGGTGCCTGAAGAGAAGCCGGATAATACATACTGGACTATTCACTTCGACGGGTCTAGGCAATTGGAAGGCTCAGGGACTGGAGTTGTATTAACTTCCCCTCGAGGTGACAAGTTTTGCTATGTGCTACGGTTGATGTTTCCCTGTACTAACAATGCGGCTGAGTACGAGGCCTTGCTCCATGGTCTTCAGATGGCTAAGGAGATGAGCTTGAGCCGGGTAAGGTGCTTTGGCGACTCAGATTTAGTGGCCCAACAAGTGTCAGGCAAGTGGGATTCCAAGGACCCTCTCATGGCGGCTTATCGCCGCGAAGTTGATGCCATTGCCGAACATTTTCAGGGTTACCAAGTAGAGCACATCGATCGCAGGAAGAACGAAGCGACTGATGCATTAAGCCGGCTGGGCTCTCAGCGAAAGCCGGTGCCGCCTAATACTTTCTTGGACATTTTGCATAACCCTTCTGTTAAGTTGCCTACAGAGGAAGACTTGGCTGTTCCTGACCTGGAGGCACAGTTGGTGGCGGCTCTCCACATTACCCCAGACTGGACAATACCGTACTTGGCTTACATGACCCGGGGAGAATTGCCTGAGGATGAAACTTTGGCCAGACAAATAACCCGGCGGTCTAAGTCAATGATAGTTATCAATGGCGAGCTGCAACGTCGCAGTGTCACTGGAACTTTCCAGCGTTGTGTTTCCCCTGAGGAAGGTCAAGAAATTTTACGTGAAATTCATGAGGGGGATTGTGGCCATCATGCCGGCTCAAAATCCCTTGTGGCCAAGGCTTTTCGTCATGGTTTTTATTGGCTGACGGCTCATGCTGATGCAGAGGATTTGGTCAGTAAATGTGACGGTTTCCAGAGGTTCTCGCGACGGGCTCATCTGCCGGCTCAAGAATTGAGGATGATTCCAATTACTTGGCCATTTGCGGTCTGGGGGCTTGATATGGTTGGGCCTTTTAAAAGATGCAAGGATAAGAAGACCCGCCTCTTGGTGGCGGTCGACAAGTTCACAAAGTGGGTTGAAGCAGAGCCAGTTAGTAAGTGTGACGCAGCCACAGCGGTTCAGTTCATGAAGAGGGTGATATTTCGCTTTGGTTTTCCACACAGCATTATAACTGACAATGGTACCAATCTGTCTAAAGGCGCCATGGAGGAGTTTTGTCAACGAGAGCATATTCGGCTTGATGTTTCATCAGTGGCTCACCCTCAATCCAATGGTCAAGCTGAGAGAGCCAATCAGGAAATCTTGAAGGGCATCAAGCCCCGGCTTTTGGTCCCTTTGCAACGGACGCCGGGTTGTTGGGTGGAGGAGTTACCCTCCGTGTTATGGAGCATCAATACTACTCCTAACAGGTCTACGGGTTACACGCCTTTCTTCATGGTTTATGGAGCGGAGGCGGTCCTCCCTAGCGACATCCGTCATGACTCGCCTCGAGTGGCGGCTTATGTTGAGGCGGATAATGAGCGGGCGCGCCAAGATGCTCTTGACTTGTTGGACGAACAGCGTGATGTGGCAGCAGCTCGCTCGGCGATTTACCAACAAGACCTACGCCGCTATCACAGCCGCCGGGTTAAGTCCAGGGTCTTCCAGGAAGGTGATCTGGTGCTCCAACTCATCCAAGATCAAACAGATGCACACAAGTTATCCCCGCCTTGGGAAGGGCCCTTTATGGTCAGCAAGAACTTGTACAACGGGTCATACTACCTTATCGATGTTCGGGAGCACAAAGATTCACGTAAGTCGGAGGAAGAGACCCGTCGGCCGTGGAACATAGCTCAGCTTCGGCCTTATTACACTTGAGCCACCGGCTCTCATAATGTACATATTTCTATAGCCATGTATATATTATGATAAATAATAAAGCAGGACCTCTGTCCTTTTCTCCTCCAAAGGTAAATGTGTTATTTCCATTACAACATTACATGGTCACTTGGAGGTGGATCCGGCTTACGATCGTATTCGAATCTAGCCGTTAACAATATGATCACCTGGGGGCTTCCTGTTCAAACATAGGTCATATTCGAACCAAAGAGAACATAGCTGTCGATACCCACTTGATTGGCAAATTGCCGAGCTCATTGGGGAGTTTTTCTTGATCATATTTGAATCATGGCTCAACCCCCTTTGGGAACTGACGTGGATCGTATTCGAATCAGCGTCGTTAAACAACTCTTAAGGTCATTTGGGGGCTTCCTGTTCAAACATGGGTCGTATCCGAACCCAAGAGAACATAGCTGTCGGTACCCTCTTGATAGGCAACGCCAAAGCCACTGGGGGCTATATGATCGCATTCGAATCTTAAGCTTAACCCCTTTGGGACGGTTCTCTGGTCGCATTCGAACCAGAAGCCCCTAAGTTTTGATCTTTTGGTTTGCAACAAGTTCTTTTGATCATATCAACAGTGTGCAAGGGCGGTTCTTACTCCGCCGGCTTAACTTTGATTAATAATGTTGATAGCACACAATAGGCATTATAGGTGCTGATGAACCGGAGTTGCGTTCTCAACCTCATTATTTGGGTTACATAAGCCGGAGGTGTACTTGCAAGGCTTGCAGGTATGCTATTGTGGTTATCCCGAAGATATGATTGAGAGCCGGTCTTTTATGACCTTGGTTTATATTCCGGGTTCTATGTAAGATATATGACTCTCCATGCGGTAAGCCGTCTAGAGACTTGTGATTTATTTTTCTATGCAGAATAATTAAAGACAATTCTTCAAGCTTAAGGAAAGTAAATGATCAAACATAATCCGGAGGAACATGAAAGAGCAGCTTCAACGGAGTTAAGCGCTGCACACGTGCACGATGGCACGACAAAATTAACTGTTTTTCCTACTCTATTACAGGACTCCCCGAGTCCAAAAGGTGAGGCATTGTTTATAAGGCGTAACCATGAGCTGCCTAAGTAGTCAAGGTGCTTGTTGGGTTGAAGCTTCCGGCTCATCCCTCTCCGCTCCTCCGGCTGTTTCCATGACCTGGAAGGTTGATGATTTCCAGTCAATGCCGCTCAAAGCTTCAAATTGAGCCTCATCATCAATTAACCCGGCCGGGTCAACTTCTGGGGCGAAGGTATGCTTACGAGTCGGAGGGATCAGGCTGACTGCTTCATAGCGTGGAGTTGTTATCCTCTGATTCTCCGCATCATAGCCCGGCTGATACTTGGTAAGGTCTGTGTCATTCCCAATCAAGGTGGCCACCGGGCGAACGCTCTTCACACAGGCGGCAAAGTCTTTCTGGTCAAAGGGGGTGCCGTCTTCCTTCTGGCTGGGATATCCAAGAGCGATGTCGGCCGGGTCTAGCTCCGGTAGAAACGCCTTGGCCCGGCTCAGAGCAGCTATGGCTCCAGCTCTTGCAGAAGCCCGTCTCACCTCTTGGAAGCGCTGAGGAGGTACGGCAAGCCGCCTGAGTACATCTGCCAGGTGAGTGGGAACTTCATTGGACAGAGCCACAACGGCTAAAGCACGTTGTGACCCGGTGTAAAGTTGCTCCACCAAAGTGTAAACCGCCTTCAGCTTGGTCAGCACGTTCTGGTTGAGGTTGGAACTCCTGGGACCTGCATTACAAAGTCAGGTGAGCTGATGGCAATGGTGGGACTTATCAGACGTAAATGAAGTAAACTTGTTAGAAGCTTACAGAGTAACTTACCGAAGATTGCGGCGACCATCTGCGATACATGGCGTTTTAAGCCGGGGAGTTCGGCGGTTCTTTCAGTAAGAGCAGCCTCCACTTGTTCAGCCCGGCTGAGCAGGGCAGTCTTCTCATCGGCCCAGGCTTTTCTTTCTGTTTCAAATTTTTTCTTCAGTTTTTCTTGTGCAGAGACACTGAACTCAAACTTGGCATTGGCCTTCTGGGTCTCCTTTTCCTGAGTCTTCAGGCGGGTCTTCAGATCAGAGATTTCCGACTCAAGTTTTTTGCAGGCAGCCTGTACAAGTTCCGGGTTACAGTTTGAGTGATTATCATGCAATATTAAAGTCCCAAGCACTTTGCAAGCAAAGACACTTGGCACTTGGGGGCTAATGTAGGCTGAGAAGCTTTATTTACAGTGCCGGTTCATGAAAATAAGTCCCAAGCACTCTGCAAGCAAAGGTGCTTGGCACTTGGGGGCTAATGGGCAAAGGTGTTTTGGGCCGATTTGAGGCGTCCGAATGAGTCGGTTGTTTCTTGACCTGTAAGTGACCGGTCCGCCCGTCTGAGCGTTTAAGGACGTTTTGAGGCACCCTTTTTTGTGCACAAAAGCCTTCTATATAAGTTGGTCATTGCACAAGAACCCCAGTTTCACACTGTAATGCCATGCGGTTTTTCCAATTGATTCCATAACCCATTCAAAATGTGTCGTCACATCATTAGATTACACATAACCACCACACCCTTTCTTTGCAGTGGACGTTGCACCCAGTGTCATCACTATAAGGCGAACCTTGCACCCACCGACACCATTTGACCCCATGTAAGTTTTTTTATGATGTGTGGGCATTAAACCAGATACTAACTAAAGGACTAGAGATGGATGGAGCGATAGATAACTAGATATAGCATCACCTCAGCGCTTACAAAAGAACCTTTTCTTTACATTGTCAGAACCATGCATACCCACCTGAGGGCACCCTTTCTCTGTGCACGAGAGCCTTCTCTATAAGCTGGTCGGTGCACGTGAACCTCCATTTTACATTGTTGGAACCATGCATATGTTGGGGAACGCAGTAATTTCAAAAACTTTCCTACGCACACGCAAGAACTATCATGGTGATGCATAGCAACGAGAGGGGAGAGTGTAGTCGACGTACCCTTGTAGACCGTAAGCGGAAGCGTTATGACAACGCGGTTGATGTAGTCGTACATCTTCACGATCCGACCGATCCTAGTACCGAAAATATGACACCTCCGCGATCTGCACACGTTCGGCTCGGTGACGTCCCACGAACTCTCGATCCAGCTGAGTGTCGAGGGAGAGCTTCGTCAGCACGACGGCGTGATGACGGTGATTATGAAGCTACCGGCGCGGGGCTTTGCCTAAGCACTACAACGATATGACCGATGTGGATTATGGTGGAGGGGGGCACCGCACATGGCTAAGAGATCAATGATCAACTTGTGTGTCTATGGGGTGCCCCCTCACCCGTATATAAAGGAGTGGAGGAGGGGGGAGGGCCGGCCCTCTATGGCGCGCCCTCGAGGAGTCCTGCTCCCACCGGGAGTAGGATTTCCCCCTTCCCTAGTTGGACTAGGAGAGAAGGAAGGGGCAGAGAGGGAGGAAGGAAAGGGGGGCGCCCCCCCCCCCTTTCCTAGTCCAATTCAGACCAGAGGGGGAGGGGGCGCGCGGCCTGCCCTGGCTGCCCCTCTCTCTCTCCACTAAAGCTCATTAGGGCCCATATACTCCCCGGGGGTTCCGGTAACCCCCCGGTACTCCGGTATATGCTCGAACTTACTCGGAACCATTCCGATGTCCAAACATCGGCTTCCAATATATCGATCTTTATGTCTCGACCATTTCGAGGCTCCTCGTCATGCCCGTGATCATATCCAGGACTCCGAACAATCTTCGGTTCATCAAAACACATAAACTCATAGTACCGATCGTCACCGAACGTTAAGCGTGCGGACTCTACGGGTTCGAGAACTATGTAGACATGACCGAGACTCATCTCCGGTCAATAACCAATAGCGGAACCTGGATGCTCATATTGGTTCCTACATATTCTACGAAGATCTTTATCGGTCAAACCGCATAACAACATACGTTGTTCCCTTTGTCATCAGTATGTTACTTGCCCGAGATTCGATCGTCGGTATCTTAATACCTACTTCAATCTCGTTACCGGCAAGTCTCTTTACTCGTTCAGTAATGCATCATCCCGCAACTAACTCCTTAGTTACAATGCTTGCAAGGCTTATAGTGATGTGCATTACCGAGAGGGCCGAGAGATACATCTCCGATACACGGAGTGACAAATCCTAATCTCGATCTATGCCAACTCAACAAACACCTTTAGAGACACCTGTAGAGCATCTTTATAATCACCCAATTACGTTGTGACGTTTGATAGCACACAAGGTGTTCCTCCGGTATTCGAGAGTTGCATAATCTCATAGTAAGAGGAACATGTATAAGTCATGAAGAAAGCAATAGCAATTAAACTAAACGATCATTATGCTAAGCTAACGGATGGGTCTTGTCCATCACATCATTCTCTAATGATGTGATCCTGTTCATCAAATGACAACACATGTGTATGGCTAGGAAACTTAACCATCTTTGATTAACGAGCTAGTCAAGTAGAGGCATACTAGGGACACTCTATTTTGTCTATGTATTCACACATGTATCAAGTTTCCGGTTAATACAATTCTAGCATGAATAATAAACATTTATCATGAAATAAGGAAATAAATAATAACTTTATTATTGCCTCTAGAGCATATTTCCTTCAGTCTCCCACTTGCACTAGAGTCAATAATCTAGTTCACATCGCCATGTGATTTAACACCACTTCACATCACCATGTGATTAACACCCATAGTTCACATCGCCATGTGACCAAAACTCAAAGGGTTTACTAGAGTCAGTAATCTAGTTCACATCACCATGTGATTAACACCCAAAGAGTACTAAGGTGTGATCATGTTTTGCTTGTGAGAGAAGTTTAGTCAATGGGTCTGCCAAATTCAGATCCGTATGTATTTTGCAAATTTCTATGTCTAAAATGCTCTGCATGGAGCTACTTTAGCTAATTGCTCCCACTTTCAATATGTATCCGGATTGTGACCTGGAGTCATCTAGATCGGTGTCAAAGCTTGCATTGACGTAACTCTTTACGACGAACTCTTTATCACCTCCATAACAGAGAAATATTTCCTTAGTCCTCTAAGGATATTTTTGACCGCTGTCCAGTGATCTGCTCCTAGATCAAAATTGTACTCCCTTGCCAAACTCAGGGCAGGGTATACAATAGGTCTAGTACACAACATGGCATACTTTATAGAACCTATGGCTGAGGCATAGGGAATGACTTTCATTCTGCCGTGGTCAGGTTTTTAGTCTTACTCAACTTCACACCTTGCAACACAGGAAATAACTCTTTCTTTGAATGTTCCATTTTGAACTATTTCAAAAACTTGTCAAGGTATGTACTCATTGAAAAAACTTATCAAGCGTCTTGATCTATCTCTATAGATCTTGATGCTCAATATGTAAGCAGCTTCACCGAGGTCTTTCTTTGAAAAACTCATTTCAAACACTCTTTTATGCTTTCAAGAAAATTCTACATCATTTCCGATCGACAATATGTCATTTACATATACTTATCAGAAAGGCTGTAGTGCTCCCACTCACTTTCTTGTAAATATAGGCTTCACCGCAAGTCTGTATAAAACTATATGCTTTGATCAACTTACCAAAGCATATATTCCAACTCTGAGATGCTAGCACCAGTCCATAGATGGATCGCTGGAGCTTGCATATTTTGTTAGCACCTTTAGGATTGGCAAAACCTTCTGGTTTCATCATATACAACTCTTCTTTAATAAATCCATTAAGGAATGCAGTTTTGTTTATCCATTTGCTAGATTTCATAAAATGCGGCAATTGCGAACACGATTCGGACAGACTTAAGCATCGCTACGAGTGAGAAAAACTCATCGTAGTCAACACCTTGAACTTATCGAAAACCTTTCGCGACAAGTCGAGCTTGGTAGATAGTAACACTACCATCAGCGTCCGTCTTCCTCTTGAAGATCCATTTATTCTCAATGGCTTGCCGATCATCGGGCAATTCCACCAAAAGTCCATACTTTGTTTTCATACATGGATCCTATCTCAGATTTCATGGCCTCAAACCATTTTACGGAATCTAGGCTCATCATCGCTTCCTCATAGTTCGCAGGTTTGTCATGGTCTAGTAACATGACTTCTAGAACCAGATTACCGTACCACTCTGGTGCGGAACGTACTCTGGTTAACCTACGAGGTTCGGTAGTAACTTGATCTGAAGTTTCATGATCATAATCATTAACTTCCTCACTAACTGGTGTAGGTATAACTGGAACTAATTTTTGTGATGAACTACTTTCCAATTCGGGAGAAGGTACAATTACCTCATCAAGTTCTACTTTCCTCCCACTCACTTCTTTCAGGAGAAACTCCTTCTCTAGTAAGTATCCATTTTTAGCAACGAATATCTTGCCTTCGGATCTGTGACAGAAGGTGTACCCAACATTTTCTTTTGGGTATCCTATGAAGACGCACTTCTCCGATTTGGGTTCGAGCTTATCAGGTTGAAACTTTTTCACATAAGCATCGCAACCCCAAACTTTAAGAGACGACAGCTTAGGTTTTTTGCCAAACCATAGTTCATATGGTGTCGTCTTAATGGATTAGACGGTGCCCTATTTAACATGAATGTAGCTGTCTCTAATGCATAACCCCAAAACGATAGTGGTAAATCGGTAAGAGACATCATAGATTTCACTATATCCAATAAAGTACGGTTATGAAATTCGGACACACCATTACGCTGTGGTGTTCCAGGTGGTGTGAGTTTGTGAAACTATTCCATATTGTTTTAAATGAAGGCCAAACTCGTAACTCAAATATTCATCTCCGCGATCAGATCGTAGAAACTTTATTTTCTTGTTACGATGATTTTCCACTTCACTCTGAAATTCTTTGAACTTTTCAAATGTTTCGGACTTATGTTTCATCAATTAGATATACCCATATCTGCTCAAATCATCTATGATGGTCAGAAAATAACGATACTTGCCACGAGCCTCAACACTCATCGGACCACATACATCAATATGTATTATTTCCAATAAGTCACCTGCTCGCTCCAATGTTTCGGAGTCTTAGTCATCTTGCCCATGAGGCATGGTTCGCAAGCATCAAGTGATTCATAATCAAGTGATTCCAAAAGCCCATCAGCATGGAGTTTCTTCATGCGCTTTACACCAATATGACCTAAACGGCAGTGCCACAAATAAGTTGCACTATCATTATTAACTTTACATCTTTTGGCTTCAATATTATGAATATGTGTATCACTACGGTCGAGATTCAATAAACCATTCACCTTGGGTGTATGACCACAAAAGGTTTTATTCATGTAAACAGAAAAATAATTATTCTTTGACTTAAATGAACAACCGTATTGCAATAAACATGATCCAATCATATTATGCTCAATGCAAACACCAAATAAATTTTATTTTAGGTTCAACACTAATCCCGAAGGTAAAGGGAGTGTGCGATGGTGATCTTATCAACCTTGTAATCACTTCCAACACACATCATCACCTCGCCCTTAACTAGTCTCTGTTTATTTTGCAACTCCCATTTTGAGTTACTACTCTTAGCAACTGAACCAATATCAAATACCGAGGGGTTGCTATAAACACTAGTAAAGTACACATCAATAACATGTATATCCAATATACCTTTGTTTACTTTGCCATCCTTCTTATTCGCCAAGTATCTAGGGCAGTTCCACTTCCAGTGACCATTTCCTTTGTAGTAGAAGCACTCAGTTTCAGGCTTGCGTCTAGCTTTGGGCTTCTTGATGGGAGTGACAACTTGCTTGTCATTCTTATTGAATTTCCCTTTCTATCCCTTTGCCCTTTTCTTGAAACTAGTGGTCTTGTTAACCATCAACACTTGATGTTCTTTCTTGATTTCTACCTTCGCCGATTTTAGCATCGCGAAGAGCTCAGGAATTACTTTCGCATCCCTTGCATATTATAGTTCATCATGAAGTTCTAGTAACTTGGTGATAGTGACTAGAGAACTTTGTCAATTACTATCTTATCTGGAAGATTAACTCCCACTTGATTCAAGCAATTGTAGTACCCAGAATATCTGAGCACATGCTCACTGGTTGAGCTAGTCTCCTCCATCTTGTAGGAAAAGTACTGTCAGAGGTCTCATACCTCTCGACACGGGCATGAGTATGAAATACCAATTTCAACTCTTGGAACATTTCATATGCTCCATGTCGTTCAAAACATTTTTGAAGTCCCGGTTCTAAGCCGTAAAGCATGGTGCACTAAACTATCAAGTAGTCATCATACCGAGCATTGTCAAACATTCATAACGTCTGCATCTGCCCTGCAATAGGTCTGTCACCTAGTGGTGCATCAAGGATATAATACTTCTATGCAGCAATGAGGATAATCCTCAGATCACGGAGCTAGTCTGCATCATTGCTACTAACATTTTTCAACTTATTTTTCTCTAGGAACATATCAAAAATAAATGGGAAATTACATCGCGAGATATTGATCTACAACATAGATATGCAAATACTATCAGGACTAAGTTCATGATAAATTAAAGTTCAATTAATCATATTACTTAAGAACTCCCACTTAGATAGACATCTCTCTAGTCATATAAATGATCACGTGATCCAAATCAACTAAACTATGTCCGATCATCACGTGAGATGGAGTAGTTTTCAATGGTGAACATCACTATGTTGATCATATCTACTATATGATTCACGCTCGACCTTTCGGTCTCCAGTGTTCCGAGGACATATCTGCATATGCTAGGCTCGTCAAGTTTAACCCGAGTATTCCGCGTGTGCAATACTGGCTTGCACCCGTTGTATGTGAACGTAGAGCTTATCACACCCGATCATCACGTGGTGTCTCGGCACGACGAACTGTAGCAACGGTGCATACTCAGGGAGAACACTTATACCTTGAAATTTAGTGAGAGATCATCTTATAGTGCTACCGCCGTACTAAGCAAAATAAGATGCATAAAAGATAAACATCACATGCAATCAAAATAAGTGATATGATATGGCCATCATCATCTTGTGCCTTTGATCTCCATCTCCAAAGCACCGTCATGATCACCATCGTCACCGGCTTGACACCTTGATCTCCATCGTAGCATCATTGTCGTCTCGCCAACTATTGCCTCTATGACTATCGCTACCGCTTAGTGATAAAGTAAAGCAATTACATGGCGATTGCATTTCATACAATAAAGCGGCAACCATAAGGCTCCTGCCAGTTGCCGATAAGTTTTCAAAACATGATCATCTCATACAACAATTTATATATCATCATGTCTTGACCATATCACATCACAGCAAGCCCTGCAAAAACAAGTTAGACGTCCTCTACTTTGTTGTTGCAAGTTTTACGTGGATGCTACGGGCTTTAGCAAGAACCGTTCTTACCTACACATCAAAACCACAACGATTTTTCGTCAAGTGTGTTGTTTTAACCTTCAACAAGGACCGGGCGTAGTCACACTCGATTCAACTAAAGTTGGAGAAACAGACACCCACTAGCCACCTGTGTGCGAAGCACGTCGGTAGAACCAGTCTCATGAACGTGGTCATGTAATGTCGGTCTGGGCCGCTTCATCCAACAATACCGCCGAATCAAAGTATGACATGCTGGTAAGCAGTATGACTATTATCGCCCACAACTCATTGTGTTCTACTCGTGAATATAACATATACGCATAGACCTGGCTCGGATGCCACTATTGGGGAACGCAGTAATTTCAAAAAAATTCCTACGCACACGCAAGATCTATCATGGTGATGCATAGCAACGAGAGGGGAGAGTGTAGTCCACGTATCCTTGTAGACCGTAAGCGGAAGCGTTATGACAACGCGGTTGATGTAGTCGTATGCATTCACGATCCGACCGATCCTAGTACAGAAAATAAGGCACCTCCATGATCTGCACACGTTCGGCTCGGTGATGTCCCTTGACTCTCGATCCAGCTAAGTGTCGAGGGGGAGCTTCGTCAGCACGACGGTGTGATGACGGTGATGATCAAGCTACCGACGCAGGGCTTCGCCTAAGCACTGCAACGATATAACCGAGGTGGATTATGGTGGAGGGGGGCACCGCACACGGCTAAGAGACCAATGATCAACTTGTGTGTCTATGGGTGCCCCCCTCCACCGTATATAAAGGAGTGGAGGAGGGGGGAGGGCCGGCCCTCTATGGCGCGCCCTGGAGGAGTCCTACTCCCACCGGGAGTAGGATTCCCCCCTTCCCTAGTTGGACTAGGACAGAAGAAAGGGGGACAGAGGGAGGAAGGAAAGGGGGCGCCACCCCCTTCCTAGTCCAATTCGGACCAGAGGGGGAGGGGCGCATGGCCTGCTGTGGCTGCCCCTCTCTCTCTCTCCACTAAAGCCCATTAGGGCCCATATACTCCCCGGGGGTTCCGGTAACCCCCCGGTACTTCGGTATATGCCCGAACTCACTCGGAACCATTCCGATGTCCAAACATAGGCTTCCAATATATCGATCTTTATGTCTCGACCATTTCGAGACTCCTTGTCATGCCTGTGATCATATCCGGGACTCCGAACAACCTTCGGTTCATCAAAACACATAAACTCATAGTACCGATCGTCACCGAACGTTAAGCGTGCGGACCCTACGGGTTCGAGAACTATGTAGACATGACCGAGACTCATCTCCGGTCAATAACCAATAGCAGAACCTGGATGCTCATCTTGGTTCCTACATATTATACGAAGATCTTTATCGGTCAGACCGCGTAACAACATACGTTGTTCCCTTTGTCATCGGTATGTTACTTGCCCGAGATTCGATCGTCGGTATCTTAATACCTAGTTCAATCTCGTTACCGGCAAGTCTCTTTACTCGTTCCGTAATGCATCATCCTGCAACTAACTCATTAGTCACAATGCTTGCAAGGCTTATAGTGATGTGCATTACCGAGAGGGCCCAGAGATACATCTCCGATACACGGGGTGACAAATCCTAATCTCGATCTATGCCAACTCAACAAACACCTTCGTTGACACCTGTAGAGCATCTTTATAATCACTCAGTTACATTGTCACGTTTGATAGCACACAAGGTGTTCCTCCGGTATTCAGGAGTTGCATTATCTCATAGTCAAAGGAACATGTATAAGTCATGAAGAAAGTAATAGCAATTAAACTAAACGGTCATTATGCCAAGCTAAAGGATGGGTCTTGTCCATCACATCATTCCCTAATGATGTGATCTCATTCATCAAATGACAACACATGTCTATGGCTAGGAAACTTAACCATCTTTGACTAACGAGCTAGTCAAGTAGAGGCATACTAGGGACACTCTGTTTTATCTATGTATTCACACATGTATCAAGTTTCCGGTTAATACAATTCTAGCATGAATAATAAACATTTATCATGAAATAAGGAAATAAATAATAACTTTATTATTGCCTCTGGGGCATATTTCCTTAAGCACACCCACCCGAGGGCACCCTTTTTTTGTGCACAAGAGCCTTTTCTATAAGTTGGCCGTTCCACAAGAACCTCCGTTTTACATTGTTGGAACCGTGCATATATATCCCCACGTGGGCACCCATTTTTCTGCATGAGCACATTCTTTGCAAGGTGGTCATTGCACACACCGAGTGCATTCGTGCCCCGTGTAATTTTTTAGAGATGCATGCACACTAATGAGATGTTAAAAGACCACAGAGAGAGAGAGAAAGAGGGAGAGGGAGAGAGCAATAGATAGCTAGATATAGCATCACCGCTCACCTTACACAAGAATCTACATTTTACATTTGTCGGAACCATTCGTAGCCGCGGGTGGCACCCTCTTGCATGTGAACGCGAACCTTTCTTATACCGATGCGTTGCACCTACCTGCACCCTTCCACATCGTGTAATTTTTCCAGATGATGATGTTGTGTTGTAATGCCATGTCAGTTTTCCAATTGATTCCATAACCCATTCACAACGTGTCATCGCATCATTACATTACACATAACTACCGCACCCTTTCTTTTTAGTGGACATTACACCCACCGACATCACTATAAGGTGGGTGTTGCACCCACTGACACCATTCGACCCCCGTGTAATTTTTTATGATGCGTGAACCAGATGTTAAAGGACTAGATAGAGGGATGGACAGATAAATAGCTAGATATAGAAGCACCGCAACGCTTACACAAGAACCTTTGTTTTACATTGTAGAAACTGTGCATACCCACATGAGGGTGCCCTTTTTGTGTGCATGAGAGCCTTCTCTATAAGTTGGTCGTTGCACAAGAACCTTCATTTTACATTGTCAGAAATGTGCATATCCACCAGAGGGCACCCTTCTTTATGCATGAGCACATTCTCTGTAAGGTGGTCGTTACACCCACCGACACCATTCCTGCCTCGTGTAAGTTTTCTAGAAATGCGTGCGCACTAAATCAGATGTTAAAGCACTAGAGAGAGGGAGCAATAGATAGCTAGATATAGCATCACCACTCACCTTACACAAGAACCTCCATTTTACATTTGTTAGAACCATACATAGCCACAGGGGCACCCTCTAGCATGCGAACACGAACCTTTCATATAACAATGATGTTGCACCTACCAGCACCCTTCCAAACTATGCAAGTTTTCTGGACGGAATTTTTGTGTTGTAATGCCATGTCAGTTTTCCAATTGATTCCATAACCCATTCACAACATGTCATCGCATCGTTACATTACACATAACCACCGCAGCATTTCGTTGCAGTGGACCTTGCACCCACCATCATCACTATAAGGCTGGCATTGCACCCACCGACACCATTTAACCATCGTGTAAATTTTTTATGATGCGTGCACGTTAAATCAAATGTTAAAGGACGAGAGAGTGATGGAGCCATAGATAGATAGATAGATAGATAGATAGATAGATAGATATAGCATCACCACCATGCTTACACAAGACCCTTCGTTCTACATTATCGGAACCATGCATACCCACCTGATGGCACTTCTTTTTCACACGAGAGCCTTTTCTATAAGTTGGTCATTTCACAAGAACCTCCATTTTACATTGTCGGAACCGTGCATATCCACCCGAGGCACCTTCTTTTATGCATGATAACATTCTCTGTAAGGTGATCATTGCACCCACCAACAACATTCGCGCCCCGTGTAAGATTTTTAGGGATGTGTGTGTGTGTGGTGGTGCGAACACTTTTGACGTGGTTAAACTCACTTAAGAGGAAACAACACTTGCGGACGGATAGAAACGGATTATAATTTAATCTAGACACCAACATTTAACGTGGTAAAAAACACTTAAAAATATATTTATACATTTGGCATCAGAAGAAACAACAATTATGAATGGACAGTTTCGAGCAAAACATGCAACTTATACCCCTCACGGTTGTCTAGTATCCCCGTATCGTCATAATGACATGAGAGTGTTCATTTTTACATTGCTCGAACCTTGCACAATCATATGTGTGCACTCTTTATATTAGACTGGGCACATTTTTATTCCCAGGTCACCGCCATGGCCGAGCAGCTCCATTAGAATATCCAACGTCGTTCCCATAGAATGTCCGTCGCCGCCCCCGCCCGACCAGCACGCAACCCAAACCTATGGGCAGACAACACCCCCACATATATTCATCCCTATATGCACACCAGACCAAAACGTAGCCACCCCATTCCATCTCCATCTGTCCCCTTACTCGTCTTCGGCGAACTCTGGTTTTCTCCGGCATGCCAGATAGTGGATCCATCTTTGAGAGGTCCGAATACGTCATCTGGGAGATTGTCCTTTCCGGTCCATTAGTAGAAAATGATCGTCCAGACGGATGTCCTCCTCTCCCGGGAAGATTGCGCCCCACCGTGGATGGACTCCATCCGGCGGGACCCCCTTTCATGTCTGCGCAATTGGCGCTTGGGTCCATCGGGACTGGTCGCGGGAGGTGTGTGACCGCTACATTGCCGAAGACGAGCGGGTCGTCTAACACTTGAATGTCGGGGTGGCGGCGCAACGCCTTCGGTGGTCTGCAGACCCCACGGGGTCTGGCCACAAGCCGGAGATAAACACCAGCATGGCTTACTGCCAGTACGCTCCTAACGCAAGGTGTGCATGTCATGAACAGTACATAGCAGGGGAGGCCGCGGATGCCTTCGCGGTGGAGTCCAGGATGGGGAGTCGCACCCTGCCGAGCCGCAACGCCCAACCACCTCCAACATCAATGTCACCTTGACCAATATGGTCCGACTAGGAATAGTAGTGCATAGGAGATGGTGGCGCATTGTGCCCCATACGGGCATGTCCGTAACTGTGTGGTGCCATCCGATCACTATCCACGGATGCGTCTGGGTCATGCATGCAGATGTTTCATGTGTGCATTTTGCTACGTCCCGGTAGATCGCAGGCGCCTTTTTATACAACGACAAATCCTGCTCTAGATTTGCAGGCTTTAGGCGATGCTAAAGACTATAACTATCTTAGTTTGGTAAAAGGAAATAATTTTTTTGTTAGCCGAAAAATGGTGTTATTACGGTAGCTTGCAAATCTAAGGATGCAAGACAAGATAACAAGTTAGTCCATTTGTTTTTAAATCACCCAAACATTTGTCCGCTTTTAAATGTTTGTTACCAAGTTTGCCCGTATGTGAAAACAGTAGGCCCCGTGCATAAAAAGTATTGTCGATGTAAATGGTTCTCCGCCGAATTATACCTTGTTACATCAAACTATTCAAAATATTCGTCATAATTTATAAAGTTGAGCATGGCAGTTCTGATCAGCCGGACGATTATAGCGCGCGCGTCATCTGCCTTCCTTAGTCGCCACATGGCCATGGTCTCAGCTCCCACAGCACTCAACACCGTGCCATGGCGTTTTTTTAACATCAGTATAGACACAAGCGCTCATATACATGCGCATACACTCACCCCTATGAACGCGCACACACACACCCAACCCCTATGAGCACCTCCAAAAGACTGAGCCGGCATATCATTTGAGATTTACAAAGTCACCGTTGGCGCCTCGTCGTCGATGAGAACGTCTCCTCCCACTGAATGCGCATCGCCGGAAATCCCGAAAAAAATACAAAAATAAATGCGAGCACCACGATTTAAATCCTGGTGGGCTGGGGATACCATAGTCCCTCTAACTATCCAACCACAGGTTGGTTCGCCGTGTCGTGGCATTTTTGATTGAGCGCCTACTGCACAACGTCCCAGGGCTTTGTGCGTGTGGTCCCCTATGTGGTTCATGGCTTGATTCGACTACTACCTATACTCCCAGCTCCACGTCCAGGGCTTGCACGAGTATATGTGGATTATAGACTAGTGGTTGGGGCGCCACCTGTGTGGCGCCGCTTGAGAGGAATCTATGCGCGCATGTTTTCAATTTTTTTAAAATACAGTGTCCTCGCCTCTGTCTAAAAAAGCATCTCAGAAAAATTCATCATCTTCATCTAAAAAAGTTAAAAAAGGAAAAAATTACCACCGCAGCCTACCAACGAGTGCCACTTTGCATAACCCTCCATTTAAAATATACGAGTGGTCCTCACTTTCATCTAAAAAGAAAAAATACATTTAAAAAATAATCCACACCTTCATCTAAAAAGAATCCAAAAGATTTCTCACCACGGCCAACCAGCTTGTGCCACGTGGCATAGCTGGTTGGCCGCCCTTCATGCGTAGCTTAATGGTTTTAATTCCAGTACTACTAGCTACAAGAAATACGGTTGACACTACGGCTGGTGTTGACTCAACGCAGGATGGCACAATGTATTTTGATTTTTTATTTGTTTTGCTACAACAAAATGGCGATTAGCTGCATGAAAAAATGATTAAAAGCATCCGGCTAAACCACACGTAGCGTCGGTGTTGCAAGTCAAATGTGTTCTGCTGTAAGGCTGGACACCAGCATGTTGCATGCTGGATGCATTTTTTATGTTGCAAAGCCAGACGAGGATGCTGCGACGCCAACCGACGACGCTGCAAACCGGATGCGCGACACCGCAAACAGGGTAGAGGACGCTAGAACTCAAACTGGCAACATTGCAAACCAGATGCGCGACGCTGCAAGCCGGGACGAGAACGCTACAACACCCACCGACGACGCTGCAAACCGGGTGCATGACGTTGCAAGCCTGGTCGAGCCATGCTGCAACACCGGCTAACAACCCTGCAAGCCGAGACAAGGATGCCGCAACGCCAACCAAGCCGGGACGAGCGATGCTGCAATGCCAACGACGCTACAAACCGGACGCGCGGTGCTGCAAGCTGGGACGCGTGAGTGATGCTGCAATGTAAGGGGACACCGGTGCAAACCGGATGCGCCATGCTAGAAAGCTCATTGTCGTTTTTTTGATGCAAAGTAGGACCATTATGTATGAAGCACGCCAATGTTGCAAACCGGCTGTCGATGTTTCTTTTGCTACAAAGTCAAACAAGCACGTTGCAAAGCCGGTCAGTGGATGGTGCAAGCTGGTATGTGCAATGTTGTAAGCACAAGCGTCTCTGTTTTACCGGACGTGGGAAGATGTAAATATGGACGTGGCTCTTCTACTCTTTGTTGCCTGGAAGCCAGACCACCATGTTACGAAATTAGCCGCTGCAAATAATGGTTTCACAAAACAAAACAAAAATAATTTTTTCGATTTTGTTGTTGCGACCATTTAAAATAGAAATGTTGTTCGACATTACTGATTCTATTACAGCAGTCTAGCTCTTTTTCACAAAAGATTGAATTGTTTCTATGGAGTACTTGTATAGTTTTTTTTCTGCAATAGATTATGGATTTTCACTACAAAGTCAATGGAGATTTTTCCTCTCTCTTCACTCTGTCTAAAGGATCCATAGAAGCATGCCCATGACTTCCACTGCAAAAGTGATGAAGTAGAGAAGGACGTGAGGCAGTCAGTAACAAAGGAAATTAGGTAGGGTCCAACCATCATAGTTATTAGTACTACTAAACTCACGCTGCAACTATGCGTCAAGTCAAAGCAGTCATGCGGGCCCCAACATCCATGTGTTGCGTGAGAGCAAAATCCAAGTGTTCAAGACCCACGTGATCGAAGATCAAACTGCTCAGGATGCTTTGGCCGATTCAACCGCACGTCTCACAAGGCGGCTGATTTTCTGTAGTATACATCTGGATGGCGCCTAGTGCCCGCCTTGCAGATACTAAGCCGTCCAGGTCTATGCCTCTGGGATTCCTGCTGGTAGTATAACACAAGATTAGGGTTGTGTCTTGCATTGCGTCCTACACGCTGCTTGGGGCGTGGCCCGAGACGCGCGACAAAAATTCGACAGTCTTCGATGCGCACGAAGTGGCCCCTACATCAAGCTTTTCTCTGCTTGCTCTCCATATCCATCTCACACCAAGGGAGAGAGCTCAGTGTGAGGAGAGAAAATTTAGCCCCTTCATACACACCACAGTTTACTTCACGCAGCGAAGAACCACCACTAACCCACAAGCGATTGATAGAAACCACAGCGAGATGCATGGCGGCTGCCCCATCAACAACCTGCTTGGCGAGGAGCCGGATCTGTTGTAGCAGATCTTCCTCCATCTTGGAAGCGTCGACAACCTCATCCGAGCCGCCGCAGCTTCTCCATCAAATCTAAAATTCAGAAACACTGGATGATTTGAGGAACACTGGATTCTTGACGGTGCAGTACTGATACAAATCTAAAATTCAGCAGGAACCCTTCTGTTCATAATCAAAGTGGACGAACCACTGATACGTACGTGCAGGCCACTGTTGTGGATCGCTGCAACACTAGCAGGATGGACATTCTCGTCGGCAGGGACAATGGCGCCTGCAAACGCGTCTTCAATCCCAGCACTGCTCACCGTGGAACTCCAGCTTCCGTTGTTCGCGCAACCATCTCTCAGACCCTCCATTTTTTCGATCAGACGATGGTAGTGGTAGAAGAAAAGGCAGAAAAAACTAGTAGGGAAACATAATAGATAGATGTTCTATTATGAGGGAGATACTTCTTATCAGTATATGCAAAACAAGTGCTACGTTGGCCATAGTAATTGTAAATCCGCGGCCGTACTATTGTATGCGTGGAGGAGACAGCGGGCTTTACCTCTACAAAAACGACTTCATCACGCGGTAGTTCAATCCCTGGTCTGCGGTGTAGCACTGTCTTCGTTTAGCTAGACGAAAACGACTCGCGGTCCATTTACTAGCAGTCCAGAGGGTGCCGAACCTTTTTTTGCGGGGGATAGGGTGCCGAACCTTGTTCGGTTGGCTATACGAAAATGGCAGTTTTTACAGTGCCCGTCCAGCAAGCGTCACCCCAGAACTTTTAGTAAACTAGCACCATCGGTCAAATTCAGAAATTTGCCCGAAGTAGCTCCTGTCGCCCCTGCCACTTGAGAAAGGCCCAACTGCTTTTGTTCTGAGTGCGCCTACAAAGCAAGAGAGTAGGCTGCCATTTTTAGGCCAGTGATTTCGGAAAGGTCCGGTCTATCAATCGTCATCTGTCGTGGCGATATTCAACAATTGATAAAATTGGAAAATTATCCACCTAAAGGTGCGGATCCTAAAGCGAACGAACGGTTCTGATAACAACCATCCGAGCTAGTGTGGATAGCAAATCCATCCTCTATTCTGATCATAGGATCAGAATATTATTCTGATCAAAACCTGAACTTCCTGAGTTACACAACCTGAACTTCCCTTTGTAATAACCCGACCTTCGGGCTATCTCCACAATCGTGTCTCCCCACATGAATTATTCTGGCCAGTCGTGTTCTATGTGATGTAAGTGTAAGCTGCAAACAATTTTTAGCAACTAAATGCCCGTTTTAAACAGGAATCTCGCTCATTGGCGGATTTTGCTCTCGGGTTGTGATGAACATGTGTCTGTTGCAATTTTACTGTCTGGGTTGTTCGACCTGAACTTCCCCCAGTGCTAGATTGAACTTCCGTCATCATTACCCAAATGGGGCTTGCAATATACCACTGGAAAGCTATGGACAAGAGTATCATGAGCCAAGTTAATTTTTTGGCAAAATGTAAGCGGTTAAAGAGCAGTTTTGAAAACCGTTTTTTCTTCATACAAAAAACGTGAACCGTTTTTTCGATCATATTTCTAAACCGTTTATCGGAATGAGGCAAATAATATGGCGTTGGGAAGCTGCTGCAAAACCGCTCCTTCCACATGTTGAAAGTTTTCTCTAATTCCCTATCATTAAAAAGTAATTTGGAAAATTTTAAAATTTCGCAAACCAAACAGCCGAGTTCGTATTTTCGATGCCACTTCTAAATGGCAAATCTAATGGAGGCAAATGATATGGGCTTGGAAAGTTTGTGAAAATGCGCTACTTTTTCCTGTTGAATGTTTTTACTAATTTTGAACGGTTCAAAAGTAATTTAGAAAACGGTACAAGTTTCACCGAGTTCATATTTGCAAGCTAATTTTTTAACCGTACATCCGAATGAAGCAAATGATATGGAATCAGAAAGCTCGAGGAAATGCAAAACTTTTTGGTATATATTGCTTCTCCCAATTCCTTACGGTTTAAAGTCAATTTTGATAATGACTAAAAATGTTTTTTGGCCGTAATTTCTACAAACTTTATCGGAATGGGGCAAATAATATACTGTTGAAAAGCTACGGAAAATGTGAAACTTTTCTATTTAGATGGTTTTCTCTGATTCCTAGCCGTTTTCAATTACTTTTGAAAATTATGAGATCATGTGTTCTGTCTCTATCGCGAAACGAATTCTTCGAAAATGCACCGCGTGAAGAACTTGAACTTCTCGGCATGTCTACTTGAACTTCACTCTATTTTTCACGTGTTTTTTGCTCATATCTCTCTATCCACTCACCTGAATTGAGCAAGTGATACGTAGATGGAAAGCTGTTGTAGACACGCAACTTTCCCGTGTTGATCATTTTTTCATACTCGCAACAATTTTAAAGGTTTTTCATGTGAAATTCATTCAGTGTAGTAGTTGAACTTCCTGCTATTTTCAAGTTGAACTTCTGTGACGTATTTTCGTTTATAATTTTCTCATCCATTTGTTAGTGTTATACAAATGATATTCCTTTTGTACAAACCTCTCTCACAATAATTTTTTTAACTTTCTCCGACCGAGGACTTGAACTTATAAGAACAACAAATTTGGACCTTGCTGTTTAATTCATTTTTCTAATATTAAACACATACCATGTAGTACATGAACTTCTTCCATTTTTATAATTTGATTTTTTTATTTTTGAAATCAGATTGCTCCCAAATAATAACTGAATTTCTTTTGTGGATTGAGAGAATTATTTTAAAACGCAAAAAAATATTCTTTTTTGTGTTTTTGAACATGGAAATACAAGGTGAACCACTCTCGCAAGAACTTTCGAACTTCCTCGGACAGAGCACTTGAACTTCTTTCAACAAAACTTTTAAGTTCTTATTTTTCTATACTTTTATTCTGACCTGACATGCATTCCTTGCAGTAGTTGAACTTATCATTGTTTTCACCATGATGTTTTGTCACTATTTTTGTTCAACCTCTCTAAGAAGAATTTTTGAACTTTCTCGGGTCGAGCACTTGAACTTCTAGCAACAAAACTTTAGGCTTTGCATTTTCTTTCTTTCTTTAATACAAAATGCACACCGTGTAGTACGTTAACTTCTGCTAGTTATCAATCTGAACTTCTGAGATCATGCATTCTGCCTTCATCGGAAAAACAAAAGTCTCCGAAAATGCACTTCGTGAAGAGGTTGAACTTCTGGAGCAGTTCTTTTTGAACATCACTCTGTTTTTCACGTGTTGTTTTTAACCATAACTCGCCAACCACTTACCGGAATTGAGCAAATGATATACCGATGGAAAGCTGTTGAAAACATGCAACTTCCACGTGTTGATTATTTTTTCATACTCGTTGCGGTTCAAAAGAATCTTTTCAATACATAAAAATGTGTTTTAATTGGTATACGTGAAACTTTTAAACTGTATATCGGAATGCAGCATATAATATACCGTTGGAAAGCTTATGAATAGGAAAACTTTTTGATGCATATAGTTGTTAGAAATTCGTTGTCGTTTGAGAGCAGTACTAAAAATGACAAAAACAACGTCGTTTTTGCCTGTTTTCAACTTGTAATTAAAGGTCGCACGTCTCACACTAGAGATCTTGAACTGCACCGGGAGGAGGACGTGAAATTCTCGTAGCAAACCTTTTAGGCGTTTGGTTTTTTATTCTCATCCGAAGAGCTGCTTGCTATTTTCACGTTGAACTTCTGTCACGTATTTTTGTTCGTAATTCCTCACTCGTTCATCGGATGTGTACAACATTTTTTGTGTATTTTGGCACATCTAAATACGCGGTGAACCTCCTTCACAATAATTTTTTAACTTTCCTGGGCCGGCCACGTGAATTTCTAGCAAAAGTGTTTTTAGAAAATCTGAGTTTTTTAATATACTTTGAACTTCTCTGTTATTTCAATTTGAACTTGTTAGTCTTATTCTTAGATTTTTTTAAATAAGCAACAAATATTTCTTTCGAAATTGAACTTCATATATTTATTTTTCCTAGGAACGGAAAGAATTTATGTTTCCCATATATATCGACTACTCCTTTTTTTATTCGATCTTCTTCATTTTTATTCTTTTGTAACAATGAAAGTTTGAGCTTTTTTTGGTAAATATCAAACTTCTCTATTTTTGTAATTTGGACTTCTTGATTATTTCTTTTAGTAACAGAAATATCCTAGTTTTGTAATAAATGTTGGACCACCCGTTTATTTAAATTTGAACTTCTAGAGTTTTTTAATTTAGAAACATTGAAAGTCCCTTTTTATGATTTTTTGAGCTTCTCTATTTGTAAAATTTGAACATCTTGTTTTTTTATTTTTAGAAACAGTGAAATATCCACTTTCCTAAGTGTTTCTTTTATTTTGGAGCTGCTTTGTTATTTTTTTTGAACTTCCTATGATCCTCTTGTCAGCGGATTTGGATTTTCCCATTTTTACACACCAAACTACTGCATTATTTTATTTTTGAACTTCTTGTTTCCATTCTTCTAATAACGAGGAAATTTGAATTTTGTGTAAACATCGAACTGCTCCTCTTTTTTCATTTGGACTTCTTGGTTTTGTTTCTTTTAGTAACAGAAAAATCCTAGTTTTCTAATAAACATCAAGCCACTCCATTTTTTAATTTAAAATTCTAGTTTTTTAAACTTTTAAGCACCTTTTCACTATTTTAGGTACATTTTTTCATTAACGGGTTTGATTTTTCCAACCTCTCGAATTTGGTTTATTTATATGCATCAATGTTCCTGGAGGAGAACACTTGATCCATTTTTAAATTATCATTATGTTACATGTGGGCTCTATGTTTTTACTCCTCGGGGACGACCATATAAGCATCAGGAATTCGAGAACATGTACTTTTCAGTACATCTTTTTCAGAAATGCACCCTTTTACTCTATGCGAACTTCAGCTTTTTTATACATGAACTTTATTGTGGAATTCATTTTTTTCCGCATGCAAATTTCGTACACGGAATTTTTATCGTGTTACATATTTTTGAACCTTGTCAATTCTTATTTTTGAACTTATTTCTCTTTCTATTATATACAAAAAAAGGAAATCTCAAAATCTGAAAAAGTGTCGAAAGTAATAACTCAGCGAATTATCTTTCAAATGTCAACCAATTCACTAATAGCTACTCACGGAAGTTCAAAAAAGAACCGATAGATATTCATGGACATGCTTCATGCACCAACAGAAAAATGCATTTTTTATTAAAATCAATAAAAGCCAAAATGTCTATATATCTCTGCGACATAGCCCAACTAGGAGGTACTTTTCATCCTCAGCCCCCAGGGCATGAGCATACAAACAGAGGAACTTATCAGTTCTTGATTCTCCATGCATAAGAAATGTGAACATTGTTTTTGTTGCAGACATAAAACATCTCTATAATTTTCAACAAAGTCTCTATTGTGCGTCTGATTCAGTAGCATAGGGAGGGTAGGGACCGGGTGACTGCCATGAACTGAAGCTCGCGCTCGGCTCGGCCTCCCTACCACTGTAGGGCTGGACTGCACAAGCGAACTAAATTAAACAATACTAAAGTTTTTCTCAATGAATGAATACATACACTTTTTACATACACAATCATTTTTCATCTGCTAATGCGCATGACAAAATAAAAAAATGAATTGCTGAACTGCCAGCCAGCGACACACAAGCACGAACTCCGGTGACCAGAATTCCCAAATTCGGCATTTGGAACAGGCTCTCCCCCGAGGCGACATCCCGAAGCTCGTTGGGTTAGGGTTAGTGGTCACCACTGAGCTCAACAGAGGAGAAGTAGCGGGAAGGCCCCCTTGAACTGGACGCCCGCCCCATGTCGTTTGCTTTCAGTGCCCCGTCTGGAGTCTGAAAGGAGAATGTGAGCTGGAGGAGGGGCAGAGGAGGAGTTCTCACGTCTGCTGCCGAGCGAGAGAACGAGGGACTGCGCATGCGGACGAGGTTGGACAGCACGATGATCGCAGTTGGACGGGGAAGGGGCCGCATCGGCCCAAGGGGGAGGCGTGTTGCCTGTGGCTAGTGGTGGAGAAAAGGAAGGCCAAGCAAGGGCGGACGGGATGGCGTCGCGCCTCCGGCGGTGTCAGAGCGAAGTAGGATGCTCTCATGGGAAGGAGGCACGTTGTAGGGGGAGGCATGGATAGGGGGATTGGGAGGGTGGGGCTCTAAGGCCATGGGAGGATCCGCGCCTCTGGATGGCCTTGGTTACCGGATCCGCATCTAAAAGTGCGTTATATCGACTAGAGGGGGGGTGAATAGACGATTTTTATGAATTCTTCACTGAGGAATTTGCGGGTGAGGAAATTCCTTAGCGAAGAACTACTTGCCGCGGAATAAGTATTCAGAAGTAAGCATAATAGAACACAAGCTTGGTCATCATGATGAAATGAAGACAAGCACATAGTACGAAAAGCGTAAACACAGGATAACATAGGATGAAGACAAACAGACTGAAGAAATTGAACTGAGGAAATTGAGAAAGTCTTCAGTCAAAGTCTTCACACACAGATATGAACAAGTGCACAACACAGTTATGAGGAAATGAAAGAGTTGAGGAAATAGAACCGGTAAGCTTGGTGAAGACAATGATTTGGTAGACCAGTTCCAACTGCTGTCTCAGTTGTACGTCTGGTTGGAGCGGCTAGGTATTTAAACCTGAGGACACACAGTCCCGGACACACAGTCCTCACCATATTCTCCTTGAGCTAAGGTCACACAGACCTCGCCCAATCACTCGTGGTAAGTCTTCAGGTGACTCCCGAACCTTCACAGACTCGGTCACTTGGCGATCCACAATTCCTCTTGGATGCTCTAGACCATGACGCCTAACCGTCTAGAAGAAGCACAGTCTTCAAAGGTAACAAGCATCGGATCCACGCAGGATCAATCTCTTCAGTGATGCTCAATCACTTTGGGTTTGTAGGTGTTTGGGTTTGGGTTTCCTCACTCGATGATTTTCGCTCAAAGTCCTCAGAGGATGGGATGCTCTCAAATGACAAGTGTCTCTCTCAGAGCAGCCAACCAGCTAGTGGTTGTAGGGGGCGGCTATTTATAGCCTAGGGAGCAGCCCGACATGATAAGACATAAATGCCCTTCAATAATATGACCGTTAGGTGGGTAGATATTTTGGGACAGCTGGCGCGTAGCACAACAACGGTCGGAAATTTGAGTATCAAATTCCTCAAGGCTATCAGGTTCCTCACTGTGTAGGCAATCCGCACTAGCGAATTCCTAACTCCTCAGTCAGAACAAATTCCTCAAAGACCAGAAGAACTTCGTCTCTGTCACTGAAGAATATGACTAAACTGTATGAGATTTCCAATGGCTTCAATCGAAGGGATTGGTAGGTGTAGGATTTTGAGTTGAGCATCACATGGAAATTTTTCCTTAGTATTTCCTCGACCCCCTTTAACAGTACGGTGTTTCCTATGTCTCAAGAAAGAGAAAATGAAACTACGAAAACAAAAGTCTTCACGCTCCATGTTCCTAGAATGAATACCAAGTCTTCAAGGTCACACCAATTTCTTCACTTTCAAAGTCTTCAGAAAGTCTTCAGTCGAAGAACTTCATTTTTAGGGGTCGACTTTCTCTGTAAATATCAAACTCCTCATAGAGTTATAGACCTGTGTACACTCATAAACACATTAGTCCCTTAACCTATAAGTCTTCAATACACCAAAATCACTAGGGGCACTAGATGCACTTACAATCTCCCCCTTTTTGGTGATTGATGACAATATAGGTTAAGTTTTCAACAGGGATAAACATATGAAGTGTAAAAACTGAAATTGAGGAATTTGATTGCAAGATATAGAAGAACTCCCCCTGAAGATGTGCATAGTGAGGAATTTGCTTTTGAAGCAATGCACACTTGAAGAGTAGAAACATGGAGATCTCCCCCTATATCTTGTAATTCATACACGCATTTGACATATACTGTGAAGAATTTGAAATGCATGATGAAATATGGTGACTGATGTAATTCAGCATGTGTGCATTAATATTAACGAGGAATAAGCATGCAAAAAATCTCAGCAAAAGTATCAGGCCACCATAGAGTTTAAGTTTACAACACGATCCAGCAAAGTCATTAGAAGAACGGGAGTTGTAACTTAGCAAAAAAAAGCCCATATAAGATAGACCCGCTTGAAGACTAACTCAAATTTCTCCCCCTTTGTCATCGAATGACCAAAAGGATCGAAAAATGAGGACTAACACCCCTGAAGAATATCATGTTGATGGAGGAGCCCCGGCATTTTTGGGGTCATTTGTCATTGTAGGGCCTGTCGCAGTGTTGTCCAAGTCTTCATGCTCGTCGGTTTCGCGCGATGAAGAATATGAGCTGGCCACCAAGGAAGGAACCTTGACCTTCTTGTATTTCTTCGGTGGAGGAGCGGACCAGTCAAAATCTTCCTTGAGACCCATTTTCTTCAGATCTTCTTCACCATATACATGTGACAGAATAGCCCAGGTGCCACCGAAGACTTCATGGAGGTAGTAATGGTTTTTCTTCACTGCATTATGTGTAGCAGTCATGTTGTGAAGAATAGAACCAAACTGACGCTTGACCCATTTATGGTTTCGATCCACCTTCTGGTGAAGACTAAGATGCAGGTCACGGTCAGTCATCACTCGTGGAGCTCTGGCTTGAGGAGTAGACTTGGGTGCATTGGCTATAGAATCATGTGTGGCAGAGTCATCATTGGTGGAATAAGATGCAGCTTTGAGAAACTGACCATCCAATGGATGAATGCCTTCATCAATAACAGCAGGTGCCTTGCCCTTTTCATCAGCTGAGGAATAGGTCTGCTTGAGGACTTCGATTGGGGGCAAGTAGCTGAGGTGATTCTAAAATTCAGCCTTGTAGTTGAGTGAAGACCTTGTTCTGAGGAATCTCATAATCCAAGGAGCATAAGGCTTCAGCTCAAACAGAGAGAGAGCGACATTGGCTAGAGTCCTCATGAAGAAATCATGATAGTTGACAGGAATGCCATGCATGATATTGAACAGCAGATTCTTCATGATGCCAACAACTTCATCATTCGAGTCATGGCCTTTGATTGGACTCATAGTCTTCGTCAGAATGCGATAGACTGTTCTTGGCACATAGAGCAATTCCCTCACGAGGAATTTGGTCCTTGGGGCTTGACCAGGTTTCAGAGGCTTCATAAGAACTTGCATATAATGGGTAGTCAGTTCAGGCTCTTGGTACAGGCAACAAGCTCCTTCATGTGGAGGACTGATGGGCAGGGCGTGAAGTAATTCAGAGGCCGGTGCCTTATAGTGAGTGTTTTCGGTCATCCAGTCCAAAACCCAGGAGTTCACATCGTCAGCATCTCCTGTGATGTGCAGTGTTGCGTAGAATTGAAGAATGAGCTCTTCATTCCAGTCAACTATGTCTGTGCAAAAGTTGACGAGGCCTGCGTCATGAAGCACACTGAGCACAGGTGAGAAGCATGGCAGTGATTCCATGTCCACATGAGGAATATGCTCGTGATCGAAGACTTTGTCCTTGTTGAAGAGAAGTGAAGAATAGAAGTTGGCCTGGCTGGCGGTCCAGAAGTGTTTCCTTCTAAGACGAGCAGAATCATAGGGATTATAGTCAGTGAAGAACACGTTCTCGCTGAAGAAGTCATCAGCCTTGAATTTCTGCTTCTTTGAGAATGGATCCTTTGGCTTGGGCTGAGGAGTGTCAGTCAATTGCATTATCACCTCAGGAATTGCAATCTCAGGTTCCACGGGCTGAGGAATTTCAGCTTATTCTTCAGTGACAGCCTGGGTCTTCAATTCTTCATTTACATTTTCATCAGCACTAGTGGCTGGAATTTCTTCATGGACAGATGGAATCTTACGAGGTTCTTCAGATCCCATTTGTACTTCAGTAGCAACAGGGGACTGAGGAATTTGTTGTAGTGGTGTGAACAAAGGAGAGTTGGGGTGCTGACTTTCCCAAAAGTCATCATTCATCACTGGAGTAGTGCTTCCAATGTCCACATCTTCTTCTTCCATTTCTTCAACGCCGGCCTCTTCAGCAGTGAACTGAGGCATGGGCGAGGAGACGATTGGAGTTGAAGGGATTGCATCCGCTTCAATTTCTTCATCCAACTGCTCTGACGAAGCAGCAGAAGGATTCTCTTCATCGGATTCACTTGGAATCACATAATCTTCATCAAAAGGAACAAGGTCCTTTGATGGCATGGTTGAGATAGGAACAGCATCAATTGGATTGTCATATGAGCTAGTCAATGGCTTCATCTTCTTCGGGGCTGAAGAATCTGATGAAGTTGATGCCTTCCTTTTCTTCACTGCTGCACACTCTGCAGCCTTGGTCTTCTTCACATCTGATGCAGATGGAAGGATCGGAGTTGGTGTAGGCGCAGGAGGAGCAGAGGAATTTGGTTGAATTTCTTCAGGCACAACTGATGCAGTTGCCCTGACTTCTTCATTTTCTTCAGGTACACCACTAGTGGATGCCCTGGAAATTTCTTCAGCGGCTGGAATGCAGTCATCACCCCTGGTGCTTTGAGTTTCTTCAGCAGCCTGATTGTCATCAGAGGTGCTGGCATTTTCTTCACTCGGCTGAGCAGATGCTTCAGCCTGAGGATTTTCTTGTTGCATTGGGGCTGCAACATTGGACGTGAACTTTTCAGTCAGTTTCACAAATCTGACTTTGGCTCCAAGCCAGTCAGTGTAGTAACGATCAAATTCATCACTCAGTTGCTTGGTCTCAGCTTGCAAGGCAACAAGTTCTTCGGGGGAAAGCTTCAGAACATTTTGCTTCAGAAAACGTTGTTTCTTGTACTGCGCTTTCTTCACTCTTCTTCCTTGTTCAAATTTTCATTTCTCTTCTTCGATGAAGGCAGTCAGCATATGACTTTGGCCAGGAGTCAGCTTGAAATTAGGCATAGGAGTGTTGGGGTCCTTGTGCCAGAGATCGATGTAATCAAGGATCAACTTGGGATCCAAAAGAAGAGGCACATTGCTGCCTTTGGCTCTAGCGGCCTTGACCTGCCTATCTCTGATGATTTCTGCACGTTCATCATCATCAGCTTCATCTGTCAGGACCCCGATTCTAAGTCACACCGATCTAGCCTGTAACACCTCATATCACTTTGCGGCCTCACGCATGGTATTCCCACGGGTGTCGCCTTACCATGGCCCGGGACCGTTTGCGCCTTTTGGCTCACGTATATGATAATGTCGCTAGCATCCATATGACAGAGAACCCAGGCCGACATGACTAGACGCAAACCCAAAGTGGCACTAACTTACGGGGACAGGCATACGTGAATCAACATCGAGCATGTCGGTCAGCAGCGTGCGAATCCGGGCTGTAGCACTGGGCTAACAGGACTCCGGGAACCCGGGCTGTAGCAGGCTAGGCAGGACTCCGGATGTCACCACGTGACATTTCCCCGAAGGAACAGACACAGGAACGAAGTGAATCACATGCCGGCCAGTCAAGTGTTCCGGAGCAGCAGTGCTGGGCTAGCAGGACTCCGGTGAACCAGGCTGTAGCGGACTACTATGGCTCATGGAAGCAAAAGACTACATTTCCCCATAACAGAGGCTACCAAGGATAAACAACTAGGTTGTCGGATCCCACACATACCAAGCATTTCAATCATACACACAATATGCTCGATATGTGTAAATACAACATGGCATCACAACATAACTCTACGACTCAAGTATTTATTCATTAGGCTCCGAGGAGCGAGATATTACAAACATAGGTCTCATGACCCAACATTCAGAGCATACAAGTCAAACACATGCGGAAGCTTAACATGTCTGAGTACAGACATCTACAAATGAAAAAGACTGAGAAGCCTGACTATCTACCAGATCCTGCCGAGGGCACAAGATCGTAGCTGAGGTATCAAGCTAAACGTCGAAGTCCACACGGAACTACTAGCGAGACTGACGTCTCTCTGCAAAACATAAAATAAGCAAACGTGAGTACAAATGTACCCAGCAAGACTTACATCAGAACTATCTACATATGCATCGGTATCAACAAAAGGGGTGGTGGAGTTTAACTGCAGCAAGCCAGCTTTGACTCAGTGGCTAACCTGAACTACGACTGCAAGCAACTCTTTTGAGGTGGCGCACACGAGTCCACATATCCACCATATCAATACACCACTATGGATCCGCTCCCGTCTCCCTACGAGAACGCCATCCATAGCACTCACGCTTATCGTGCGCATTTTAGAGTATCCACTTTCACTTGTCTATGAACTGTTATAGGCAACCCAGAAGTCCTTTACCGCGGACACGGCTATTCGAATAGATGATGTTAACCCTGCAGGGGTGTACTTCGACACACACGCTCTCACCACTTACCGTCGTTTACACGACATGTACTCGGCAACCTTCAAGCGGAAGCCCAGCGAGGGTGTCGGCCACAGCCTACCTAAACACTCAAGTCTCTAGTCCAAGTTTATCGCCTATTCAGGTTCCATCCGCAGGGAGTCCGGCCGAGGTTTCCACATACGGCCCCGAACGATGTGTACAGGGTTCCGAGACACCAAACGGGCGCCCGGCATGCCCGGCCACGTGCCTACCGCATCACAGCCCACCCCTCGGGTCAGCGCTGTCCACGGCCTCCAGCATACTACAAACACCAGAAACTACTTGCAACTCCTGGACAAAGGACAAGGGTGATTAAGAAGCCGAGAGGGTCCATTGGTTTCGGGCCCAATGCGTGGTAGTAACTGTATCATGGATCACAAACACAGAACTCAGTTCCTGAGGACGGCTTCAATGAGACAACCCACCATGTACTCCTACATGGCCTCTCACCGCTACCTTTACCAAATCGTGTTCACACACTTAGCTCACACACAGTAGGACATGTTCATCACCATTCCAATTCATCCCCGATGAATCAGACCTGACACAACTCTAAGCATAGCAGGCACGACAAACAATCATGAATGAGTAGGCACATCAGGGCTCAAACAACTCCTACTCATGCTAGTGGGTTTCATCTATTTACTGTGGCAATGACAGGTCATGCAGAGGATAAGGGGTTCAACTACCGCAGCATGAAACAGTTGCATCGTTGTTGTCCTAATGCAGTAAAATAGAGCAGAGCGAGAGAGTGGGTTTGTATCGGAATGAACAAGGGGGTTTTGCTTGCCTGGCACTTCTGAAGATATTATAGTTCTTCATCGGTGTCATCGAACTCAACGTCGGAATCACGGCTATCGAGAGGGGACAATTACCGGCAATAGAGAGAAAACACAATCAATGCAATGCAACAATATGATGCATGGTCATGACATGTCAAGAATGTTATGATTTACACTAATGCATCTAGCAACAGTTTAAATGAAGTCCATATGAAATAAGGGTTCATATGCAACTCCACATTTAGCATTTAAATGTCATTATCATGTTTTCACCTATACAGCAGGCATAACTTAGTTTGACATGCATGAAAATGATACAGATGGATAGATTGCATTTTTCTGATAATTTTCATATATAATTTGTTTCATTTGGAGTTATGGTTGAATTTCTATGAATTTTAGAAGTTTTGGGTATTTTCTGGAATTTCCTGTATAAAAATAATTCCAGTAATTAAATTAATGCGTCAGCATTGCGTCAGGGTGACGTCAGCTGGTCAGTGGGGTCGTCCAGGTCAAACCTGACGTATGGGGTCCACACGTCAGTGTCACTGTTAGTAAACTAACTAATTTAGAATTAATTAAAAGTTAATCCAGGTTAATTAGCAGGTGGGCCCCACTTGTCATTGACTCAGGGGAGGGGGTCAGCCTGGGTCAAACGGGGTCAACTCGCCGGCGTTTAGCCGCCGGCGAGGCCAGACGCGGCGGCGAGCCACGGGTTTGCCCTACGGGGCGCCGTTTCGCGCGCGGAGCACAGCTACGGGATGTGGACGCTCGTCCGCATCTAACCATGGGGGTGGCGCGGCCGGGGAGTGGCCGGAGTGGCCCCGGCGACGAGCTCGGCGGTGGCGCGTTCGGACGTCCGCGGAGCGGCGTCTACGGCGTACCGGGGAGGAAACGGAGAGCGGGGTTAGATGGAGAGGCTCACCGTGAGTGCAGCGGTGGCCTCGTCGAGCTCGGGGAGGGGCTGGTGACGAGGGAAGGTTGCCGGCGATCTCGGCGACCGAGATGTTGAAGACGATGCCGTGACGATGGAGCAGGGCTTCCGGCGAGGTGTGAGTCGACGGAGGGAACGTGGGCAGCGTGGCGATGCTCGTGGACACGTCGGGGAGGCGAGGGGAGCACGGTGGGCGCGACTACGTCGGCGGGACGGCGACGGCTGCTTCGGCCATGGCGAGGAGAGGTCGAGAGAGAGAAGCAGGGGGAATGAGGTGTCGGGGCGGTCGAGCGGGCGACGTGGGCGTCGTCCAGATCCTCCAGAGGCGCGGGCGGCATGCAGGTGACGCCATGGCGCGCGCGGCGGCGTCGCGGTGTCCCTCCTCTGCGTACTGGCAGAGGTGGGGAATGATTGGCATGGCCGGGTGGGCTGGGCCGGCTAGGTAAGCGCCAGGTATTCTCTCTCTTTTTTTTATTTGTTTTTGTTTTCTAATACTCTGTAGTCTTTAGGGCTTTATTAAAAATAGTTAGACACTTCCAAAAATCATGAAACTACTCATGATCACTGTTGGGAATATATCCTACAGTAAACATTTTAGTTTATGATTATTTGAGCATTTAAAATATTTAATAGCATTTAAATGCCCAAGTGCAAATAGAGTATGATTTAATCCAGAGCCCAAATATGTCATGGAAAAATGTGCATCACCTCTGGTTACTGTTTCCAGCATTTTCCAAGAATGATGAACATTTTTGAAAGCCATTTGGATTTACTGGAAATATTTTGGTTGAACCTAGTGAATTCCTTTAATGCTAGGGTTTAGGCAATCCCCATTTCAAGTTTCTTTCAAAGTTTAAACATGATGCACACATGAAGTTAGCCTAGTGCAATGTCAGAAGCTAGGGATGTGACAACTCACCCCCACTAAACAAGAATCTCGTCCCGAGATTCAAGTCGTGAGGTAAGAAGACAGAGGGACACAAGCTAACACAATCTTCTCGATCCAATTGCCCTCATCGAAGATGTTAATTCATTACTTCAAATTGATCTTGTCGTCTTTGCTTCCGGGATCTTCATCCAACACGATGACGATAGAAGAAACTCTATAGGAACCGATCTTCTTAAAGATCGAGCAACTTACGATCAACTCACGGAATGAGATGTTGAACATCTCTCGAGCTACGACACGAAGCATACATCCCGAGGAATGGAGGGAAACAGAGAACGAGGATCCAAGTTGATAAGCACAATTCCATGCTGAATAAGATGGTGCATGGTTTCAAGATAACAAGGAGTTATCTGCCATGATTCCATAATGGCACCTTAGGGAAGGTGAGTTATAGAAATATTCCCTTAAGTGGCAAAAAGAATTACTTTTGATTCGGAGATCATTGAAACTCTTATATCAGCTTAAGGCAATCACAACAATCGTTTGGCGGAGTTCGGGAGAATGACACACTCGGGCTAGAATGGATGATGTGGACTACCTTGTTAAAGACAACGCAAGGGATGATTTTGCTTGCGCGTGCTCTCAAGAACTTGAGCATTTCCATATACATCAAGGTTTTACCATTATCCGTGTCGAGGATCCTGGCAACACAACATACTACCATGATGAGCGGTGATGGAGGATGCAGGTGCAAAGGAGGACAACACTTTCTCAGATTTCACCTTAGCGAAGCCAAGGGAGCAAAATCTGGATGATCGACCGAGAGACATTTAGCACTCCGCTTCTAATGTTCTCCTTGATGTGCTAGCGTAATCCATTCATAGATATGGTTTGATATCTAGAACATCAAGTAAAAGGTCGGACTTCGGGAACACAAAAATCCATAAGGAACATCTATTGGAATAAATTCTACGAGATCCTTATGGGGGGTGGCCAACTTCCTCAATCAAGATACTACAATAATAGGCCTTCCAGCTGGATGTGTTGGCCACGACATCCGCTTTACCGGTTATCGAGAGGGCAATATTATAATTCTTGGGAAATGTTCCAACCATCATATCTGCCTGAGATTCAGATCTAGTTGGTGTCAGAATATTCCAGACTCATCAAGTCTAGAAAGAAAATTAAAGTTTGCAACACAAATCGACGAGAAGACGTTGCAAGATTCTCGGGAGATGGACTACGGTAGTAAGCTCCAAAACATGAGCTGGTTCTGCTACAAACATGTGAACACTCTGTCCCAGACAAGCATGACCACATGGTAGTCTTACAGCAGAACACTACCGAGCTCTGGTTGGGAACCATCGTTGAAATAACGAAGTCTTGTGCATGTCCGTCCGGTCCCTTCAGGAGTAGCGCATGAACTTCTTTTCTTTGAACAAATCAATCAGTGGCTTGGTGTGCTAGGAAATACCGATGGGATGGAGGTAGCTAATCTCTCAAGCCATGGTATACTTCGCACGTGCATGACTGACTTGGGATGATTCCAGAGGAAGCGAAACAAACTTTCTCAAATCCACGACGGCAACTGGCACCTAATGCACGTGAACTTGGAGAAAGCCACTTCTTGCACCAAACATATACCTCATGAACGCAACATGAAGGCAATGGTTACAAAGTTTTCAACACTAGGTTGATGTTCAACATGAATCATGGGGGAGACAAAATGCTGCTGATGGGCTCAACAACAACTCATCGGAATTTCCATATCACTGGACTTCCACCAACATGTGAACACGGTGATAGCATTGATCAGACCAAAGGATGTAATGGTGTATGCTCAAAGGATCAACCACGAGTAAGACAACATTACGAACATCACTGGTTCTGATTTGATTTGATGATAGCCCATACTCAAATCAAAGTTTGGACAAGACAATAGATCCAACAATTGATCACGAGGATCAATCAATGAATATAACATCTTTCTTCAACGCACATACAAGATATCCCTTAAGATGAACTAAGCCGGGCAAGCTTTTATCTTCCAACTCTCCAAGTTGTTGTTTGGCTTAACCAACTAGCTCAGGGGTATCCAACACAGATTCTTGGAGAAAGAGTGGTTTATTGGAAAACCAACTTGATCACAAACTCAACATATCGGTCAGGGGACAACCTGGTGGTACTTCCAAGAAGATATTTGGAAAATCACGATCCACCGACATGTTATTAAGATCGAGAACAATCTTGCTTTTCAGAGCAAGACGATATGATCAAATAAGCAAGGGATTCAATCCTAACTCAAAGATCGAAGAGTGCACCAGAATAAGAACAAGGTAGCACGATCAATCCTAGTATAGTGATTCAATAACCAACACGCTAAGAATGATATTAATGTCCATTAACTACCAAGCAACACGGTTGCTAGGAGTATTGATTTCACACATCATGGTTCACTTGTCGGCATTCCGGTTGCAACAACACGGGACCAAGAAATGAATGATGATGGCGAGGAGTATCACTGCGTCAAGAATTCACAAAAGGTGGTGCAATTCCTACGATATTCTCGACATAAAGGGGGTAATACTCGAAGGTAGAAGAGAACAAAAGCTGGATTGGCATTTTGATCTGCGGAATACAACTACTTTGACCCAATCCTAGAAATGGACGAGGTACTGGAGTTTGTTTCTCCTAGTCATTCCGGATTAGAATGGCTTGACAGACCACAAGAATAATAGGCATCGATAACACGAATGCACAATTACTCCTAACTATCAATTGATAGACGAGGGCCAGAAAATAACTAAAGAGGGACAACCCAAAGGAACATATGTTTTTCTGAGTTGTGGATGCATGGATTACTATGTCGAACAAATTCAACATATTTCTTCTGGATAACCCATGCAGAGGAGGAAGGACTGGCAGAGTCACAATATGAATGGAGTACTCCTCAAGAGCGCCCTGGTTGTGATCTTTTGGTTAAAAGAACTTCTGCCATGATGGTTCATGGTATCGGAAGAATGAAATACCACGGACCTTGAGGACTAATGCAAAGGTTACTAATAACCTAAA
This sequence comes from Aegilops tauschii subsp. strangulata, assembly GCF_002575655.3. NCBI lineage: Eukaryota > Viridiplantae > Streptophyta > Magnoliopsida > Poales > Poaceae > Aegilops > Aegilops tauschii. The sequence goes on along the minus strand of NC_053038.3, from coordinate 279,068,292 downwards.
GGAACGAGCAAACACTATCAACAGGAGGTAAGTGGAGTGAATCTTGGGCTCAAGAACCCAGAAATAGAATGCCTACTAACTAAATGGCATCATGGGATGCTTTCGAGAATAATGGCCAGAATCATCACACTGGGGATGCAAGCATTGCTAGATTACTAAGTGGTCCTCTAAGACACCTAGGGTCATAATAATAACTCCAACATATATGTCAAGGCAACAGAGTACCTCAACTCAACGATTAGTGTGGTTAATCTGGCCCAAAGGAACATCGAGAACGGAAAGAGGGGATTTGCAAATGCATCAGATTATTTAGAAGCCTGGGATGACTCGGACAGCATAACGGCTGTAAATGATCAAAGGATTTGAGACATCCTGCAAAAATGGTGGCATAACCACTCAGAAGCACAATATCAAGGTTCCGAGATCAACAGTTAACATACGGAACTAGTAGAGACTGAACTGAGGCTTGAAACCAACAATCCTATAAGTCTACGGATTAGTAACACGTGATCCTGATAGAAAGACGAGGAGGCCTAGTTCTTAATCCCCGTAGAAGAGAAGAGGGTGACTCAGATCAGAAGGGCATAAGATAAAGGAGTAAAAAGAGCCTTACGTTCCCTTCCACAATCAATTCCCTTATATAACTAAAGCATTTCTAGACTCAACTTCGACCAGTTTGGCTTGGTAATCCTACAGGCAGTCAGGCTCTGATACCAACGCTGTCAGGACCCCAATTCTAAGTCACACCGATCTAGCCTGTAACACCTCATATCACTTTGCGGCCTCACGCACGGTATTCCCACGGGTGTCGCCTTACCATTGCCCGGGACTGTTTGTGCCTTTTGGCTCACGTATATGATAATGTCGCTAGCATCCATATGACAGAGAACCCGGGCCGACATGACTAGTCGCGAACCCAAAGTGGCACTAACTTATGGGGACAGGCATACGTGAATCAACATCGAGCATGTCGGTCAGCAGCGTGCGAATCCGGGCTGTAGCACTGGGCTAACAGGACTCCGGGAACCCGGGCTGTAGCAGGCTAGGCAGGACTCCGGATGTCACCACGTGACATTTCCCCGAAGGAACAGACACAGGAACGAAGTGAATCACATGCCGGCCAGTCAAGTGTTCCGGAGCAGCAGTGCTGGGCTAGCAGGACTCCGGTGAACCGGGCTGTAGCGGACTACTATGGCTCATGGAAGCAAAAGACTACATTTCCCCATAACAGAGGCTACCAAGGATAAACAACTAGGTTGTCGGATCCCACACATACCAAGCATTTCAATCATACACACAATATGCTCGATATGTGTAAATACAACATGGCATCACAACATAACTCTACGACTCAAGTATTTATTCATTAGGCTCCAAGGAGCGAGATATTACAAACATAGGTCTCATGACCCAACATTCAGAGCATACAAGTCAAACACATGCGGAAGCTTAACATGTCTGAGTACAGACATCTACAAATGAAAAAGACTGAGAAGCCTGACTATCTACCAGATCCTGCCGAGGGCACAAGATCGTAGCTGAGGTATCAAGCTAAACGTCGAAGTCCACACGGAACTACTAGCGAGACTGACGTCTCTCTGCAAAACATAAAATAAGCAAACGTGAGTACAAATGTACCCAGCAAGACTTACATCAGAACTATCTACATATGCATCGGTATCAACAAAAGGGGTGGTGGAGTTTAACTGCAGCAAGCCAGCTTTGACTCAGTGGCTAACCTGAACTACGACTGCAAGCAACTCTTTTGAGGTGGCGCACACGAGTCCACATATCCACCATATCAGTACACCACTATGGATCCGCTCCCGTCTCCCTACGAGAACGCCATCCATAGCACTCACGCTTATCGTGCGCATTTTAGAGTATCCACTTTCACTTGTCTATGAACTGTTATAGGCAACCCAGAAGTCCTTTACCGCGGACACGGCTATTCGAATAGATGATGTTAACCCTGCAGGGGTGTACTTCGACACACACGCTCTCACCACTTACCGCTGTTTACACGACATGTACTCGGCAACCTTCAAGCGGAAGCCCAGCGAGGGTGTCGGCCACAGCCTACCTAAACACTCAAGTCTCTAGTCCAGGTTTATCGCCTATTCAGGTTCCATCCGCAGGGAGTCCGGCCGAGGTTTCCACATACGGCCCCGAACGATGTGTACAGGGTTCCGAGACACCAAACGGGCGCCCGGCATGCCCGGCCACGTGCCTACCGCATCACAGCCCATCCCTCGGGTCAGCGCTGTCCACGGCCTCCAGCATACTACAAACATCAGAAACTACTTGCAACTCCTGGACAGAGGACAAGGGTGATTAAGAAGCCGAGAGGGTCCATTGGTTTCGGGCCCAATGCGTGGTAGTAACTGTATCATGGATCACAAACACAGAACTCAGTTCCTGAGGACGGCTTCAATGAGACAACCCACCATGTACTCCTACATGGCCTCTCACCGCTACCTTTACCAAATCATGTTCACACACTTAGCTCACACACAGTAGGACATGTTCATCACCATTCCAATTCATCCCCGATGAATCAAACCTGACACAACTCTAAGCATAGCAGGCACGACAAACAATCATGAATGAGTAGGCACATCAGGGCTCAAACAACTCCTACTCATGCTAGTGGGTTTCATCTATTTACTGTGGCAATGACAGGTCATGCAGAGGATAAGGGGTTCAACTACCGCAGCATGAAACAGTTGCATCGTTGTTGTCCTAATGCAGTAAAATAGAGCAGAGCGAGAGAGTGGGTTTGTATCGGAATGAACAAGGGGGTTTTGCTTGCCTGGCACTTCTGAAGATATTATAGTTCTTCATCGGTGTCATCGAACTCATCGTCGGAATCACGGCTATCGAGAGGGGACAATTACCGGCAATAGAGAGAAAACACAATCAATGCAATGCAACAATATGATGCATGGTCATGACATGTCAAGAATGTTATGATTTACACTAATGCATCTAGCAACAGTTTAAATGAAGTCCATATGAACTAAGGGTTCATATGCAACTCCACATTTAGCATTTAAATGTCATTATCATGTGTTCACCTATACAGCAGGCATAACTTAGTTTGACATGCATGAAAATGATACAGATGGATAGATTGCATTTTTTTGATAATTTTTCATATATAATTTGTTTCATTTGGAGTTATGGTTGAATTTCTATGAATTTTAGAAGTTTTGAGTATTTTCTGGAATTTCCTGTATAAAAATAATTCCAGTAATTAAATTAATGCGTCAGCATTGCGTCAGGGTGACGTCAGCTGGTCAACGGGGTCGTCCAGGTCAAACCTGACGTATGGGGTCCACACGTCAGTGTCACTGTTAGTAAACTAACTAATTTAGAATTAATTAAAAGTTAATCCAGGTTAATTAGCAGGCGGGCTCCACTTGTCATTGACTCAGGGGAGGGGGTCAGCCTGGGTCAAACGGGGTCAACTCGCCGGCATTTAGCCACCGGCGAGGCCAGACGCGGCGGCGAGCCACGGGTTTTCCCTACGGGGCGCCGTTTGGCGCGCGGAGCACAGCTACACGATGCGGACGCTCGTCCGCATCTAAACGTGGGGGTGGCGCGGCCGGGGAGTGGCCGGAGTGGCCCCGGCGACGAGCTCGGCGGTGGCGCGTTCGGACGTCCGCGGAGCGGCGTCTACGGCGTACCGGGGAGGAAACGGAGAGCGGGGTTAGATGGAGAGGCTCACCATGAGTGCAGCGGTGGCCTCGGCGAGCTCGGGGAGGGGCTGGTGACGACGGATGGTCGCCGGTGATCTCGGCGACCGAGAGGTTGAAGACGACGCCGTGACGATGGAGCAGGGCTTCCGGCGAGGTGTGAGTCGACGGAGGGAACGTGGGCAGCGTGGCGATGCTCGTGGACACGTCGGGGAGGCGAGGGGAGCACGGTGGGCGCGACTACGTCGGCGGGACGGCGACGGCTGCTTCGGCCATGGCGAGGAGAGGGCGAGAGAGAGAGAAGCAGGGGGGAATGAGGTGTCGGGGCGGTCGAGCGGGCGACGTGGGCGTCGTCCAGATCCTCCAGAGGCGCGGGCGGCAAGCAGGTGACGCCGTGGCGCACGCGGCAGCGTCGCGGTGTCCCTCCTCTGCCTACTGGCAGAGGTGGGGGATGACTGGCACGGCCGGGTGGGCTGGGCTGTCCAGGTAAGCGCCAGGTATTCTCTCTCTTTTTTTTATTTGTTTCTGTTTTCTAATACTCTTTAGTCTTTAGGGCTTTATTAAAAATACTTAGACACTTCCAAAAATCATGAAATTACTCATGATCACTGTTGGGAATATATCCTACAGTAAACATTTTAGTTTATGATTATTTGAGCATTTAAAATATTTAATAGCATTTAAATGCCCAAGTGCAAATAGAGTATGATTTAATCCAGAGCCCAAATATGTCATGGAAAAATGTGCATCACCTCTGGTTACTGTTTCCAGCATTTTCCAAGAATGATGAACATTTTTGAAAGCCATTTGGATTTACTGGAAATATTTTGGTTGAACCTAGTGAATTCCTTTAATGCTAGGGTTTAGGCAATCCCCATTTCAAGTTTCTTTCAAAGTTTAAACATGATGCACACATGAAGTTAGCCTAGTGCAATGTCAGAAGCTAGGGATGTGACATCATCTTCATCAGACGGCACTTGGAAGGCGACCTGCTTCTTGTGAGGACTTGGGCGAGAGCCATGTCTAGCAGTGGCCTTTGTCTTCAGCAGAGAGGGGCCAGTTGAGGAAATTGGTGCAGCTGAGGAACTAGCAGAAGCTCCTGAGGCAATAGAGATGCATGTCGTCCTTTGGCACGTGGCAAGGTGCACAGGTGCAGAGGATTTGGTCGGAGCAGCTGAGGACTTTGGCGGAGGAGCTGAGGACTTTGGAGCGGGAGCAGCATGAGGAGTTGGCCGTGCGGACTTTGAAGATTCTGGCCGTGAGGGCAATGCTGAGGAACTGGGCCGTGAGGACATTGAGGGTGAAGCACTTGGCTTATGAGCAGGCTTCTTTGCCATGGCCTTCTTCGGCTTGCTAGCAGAGGCCTCAGCAGTGGCAGCAGCAGCAGCAGAGTGTTCTTTGAATTTCCTCACTGCTTCTCTTGCTTGTCTGGCCAACTTGCCCTGGCGCTTGGCCCATTCATCAGGATAATCCTCACCGCGCTTGAGGCTGGTGGGATCTGCTTCTTGGCCAGGTGCCAATGGAGGTCTTGGGCATGGAGGATTGAGAGCGAATTTTTCATGTACTTGGGAGTAACATACCTGTACTCCCTCCACTCTCTTGCCCATCTCCTCTCTATCCTCTGGATGCGCACCTTGCGCTTAATTTTGTCCTCCTTGCCAAACTTGACCTCATCAGGAGTGCAGTAATCCTTATATATGTCATCAGGGATCTCAAAAGAAGTATTAACCTCAGGCCTCTTTCCTCTCTTCTGTGGCTTCTTTCCATCAGCCATTTTCTTCAGCTGGGGAATTTGGACAATTGAATTTTCTGAAGATGTATGCAACTTTTTCTTCGAGGAACGCTGCAAATGAGTTAAGTTGATGAGAACCTAGTGATTCAGCAGCTGACATGTGTACCTGTGAATAGAGTATAGTTGCGAGGAATTTGGAGAGGTCATATGCGTTCTCATAGGGTTTTCAAAAAGAACAAGTTTGAGGAATTTGACCTGATGAGTCTTGAAGAATTTCACTAAGCGTTCTTTGTCTTAGGTTCTAGAGTTGTACAGATCAGAAATCCACACAATTGAGGAATCTTGAAGAAAAATATAGCTTAGAGAAATGAATCAAGAACAGATGACATGTGAGGTGTTTAGTGTGTGAAGAATTTGAAGAATAAACACTTTTGAAAATTTTGTAGAAATTTGTCGAATCAAAGAGGGTAGTAAAAGTAATTTTTAATTACCCTGGACGAAGAAAATGATGAACTAAGAGATGTAGATGTGAAGTTCGTCAGTTCAGACCTTCCACGCCCTAACTCGGCTGAGGAAGACAGCTACGGCTGCGGCGGAGAGAAGAAATCCGCAGCCGGCGCGAGTACGACAGCGACGAGGTCGAGGCAGTGAAGCTCTTCCTCACCGGCGACGCTAGGGTTTGAGAAGCTCGAGCTGGCGTGAGGTCGAGCGGAGTAAAAGAGAAGTGAGGAAGGGGAGGGGTATTTATAGCCACGGTGAAGAACTGTTCGCCCGAAGAAATTGGATGAACGTGCCCCTGACCCTTCTCATTCGCTTGACATGTGTCACCCACGTACTGAGAAGTGGAGATCATGTGAGATCGTTGGTGAATAGATAAGTGTTTCGTGTAATGCGGAACGGTTTGAGCGGCAAAGCCGAAAATTTAGATAAGATAAGTTAAAAGTTTTGTTCGCAAATTCTTCAGCTGACAAGGACACAATGAAGATTTTGAACGAGTTTCAAATAGAATGCACATGAAGAATTTGTGAATAGATTGGGTTGAGTTTAGCATAGAGGGGGAAGGGTCCGATCACATTCACTTAGCAAAAAAAACTTGAAGAAATAGCAATAAGTGAATGCTGTAGAGGACATAAACTCATATATATATAACCAATGAAGAAAAACGACAGAAACAGTGAAGACAATGCAAAGTTGAAGAACATGAACAACTGAGGAATTTCAAAACTGAGGAAAAACTCAAATTGAAGATTTTCAACTTTTGGTGGTGGCTTGACCCACCGTATAAGAATGATGATTTCAGACACCGCGTACAATTGTTGTAGGGCTCTGAGAATCAAATTCTTCGTTAATTTCTTCACACTTAGATTGTTAGTCTTCATTAATTGAAGAAAAACGTTTCTTCATGTGTTGCACATCTAAGTCATGAATTTTGCATAAGTGTTAGGATGAGTGTCCTTTTCAAAGAACATTCGAAGATTCTAAGATATTTAGCTCACACCGCAACTTGCTAAATCTCTTCTCATCCAAGGGCTTTGTGAAGATATCGGCTAGTTGTTCTTCAGTCTTCACATGCTCAATAGAAATGTCGCCCTTCAACACATGATCACGAAGAAAATGATGACGAATCTGAATGTGCTTGGTCTTCGAGTGTTGAATTGGGTTATGAGCAATCTTGATGGCAGTCTCGTTGTCACAGATGAGAGGCACATTCTTCACGTTGATGCCGTAGTCCTTGAGAGTTTGCTTCATCCACAGCAATTAAGCACAGCAAGAACCAGCGGCAATGTACTCAGCTTTAGCAGTAGACAGTGATACGCAGCTCTGTTTCTTCGAGGACCAACAGACCAAAGATCTTCTGAGGAAATGACATGTGCCAGATGTTGACTTGCGGTCCATACGATCACCAGCATAGTCAGAGTCTGAATATCCAATGAGATCAAAAGCCGAGCCCTTGGGGTACCATAGTCCAAGTGTTGGTGTGTGAGCTAGATATCGAAGAATATGCTTCACAGCCTTATGGTGTGATTCCTTCGGTGTAGCTTGAAATCGGGCACACATGCAAACACTAAGCATAATATCTGGCCTAGATGCACATAAATACAATAGAGAACCAATCATGGAGCGGTATACCTTTTGATCGAAGTCAATACCATTTTCATCAGTGCATAGATGGCCATTTGTGGGCATTGGAATTTTGACCCCTTTGCAATCTTGCATGCCGAATTTCCTCAGTACATCCTTGAGGTACTTCTCCTGAGATATGAATATGCCATTGCGCTGTTGACGAATTTGAAGAACTAAAAAGAATTTCAACTCTCCCATCATAGACATTTGATATTCTTCACTCATCATATAGGCAAATTCATCACTTTAACGTTGGTCAGTACAGCCAAAGATAATATCATCAACATATATTTGGCACACAAATAATTCACCATCATAAGATTTAGTGAAAAGAGTAGGGTCAAGTGAACCGGGTTTGAAGCCTTTCTTCATGAGGAATTCCTTCAAAGTATCATACCACGCCCGAGGGGCCTGCTTGAGGCCATAGAGGGCCTTATTGAGTCTGAAGACTTTGTCAGGATGCTTTGGATCTTCAAAACCTGGGGGTTGAGCAACATATACTTCTTCCTCAAGCTTACCATTGAGGAATGCACTTTTCACATCCATTTGATATAAGGTGATATCATGATGGTTAGCATAAGCACGTAATATGCGAATGGCCTCAAGTCTAGCAACAGGTGCAAAAGTTTCATTGAAATCAATTCCTTCAACCTGTGTGTAGCCTTGAGCTACAAGCCGTGCCTTATTCCTCACCACAAGGCCATTTTCATCTTGCTTGTTGCGGTAGATCCACTTTGTGCCAATGATATTGTGCTTGCGAGGATCTGGATGTTTGACCAGTTCCCAGACGTTGTTGAGCTCGAATTGATGTAATTCTTCTTGCATAGCTTGAATCCACTCAGGCTCCAGAAATGCTTCATCTACCTTAGTGGGCTCTGTGATAGAGACAAAAGCAAAGTGCCCACAAAAGTTAGACAAATGGTAAGCTTTTGAGCGTGTGAGAGGACCTGGTGCTTCAATGTCATCGATGATCTTCTCAATTTGCACTTCGTTTGCAATGCGAGGATGAGCTGGTTGTCGTCGAGGAATTTGATCAGCATTTTCTTCAGCACCATTTTCTTCAGGTGCATTAGCTCGACGTTCTTCATGTTCTGGAATGAATTCTTCATCATATTCTTTGGTAGGAATGACATCCTCAGTAGCCTTGAACTTGATAGATTCCTCAGGTGCTGGTTCATCTATCACAGAAGGTAGGTGCTCTCTTTGCGAGCCATTAGTTTCATCAAACCGCACATCTACAGTTTCAACAACCTTGTGAAGAACGTTGTTGAAGACTCTGTAGGTGTGCGAGTCCTTTCCGTAACCAAGCATGAAACCTTCATGTGCTTTCGGTGCAAATTTAGAGTTGTGATGAGGATCTCTAATCCAACATTTAGCACCGAAGACTTTGAAATAACTCACATTGGGTTTCTTGTCAGTGAGGAGTTCATATGCAGTCTTCTTGAAGAATTTGTGAAGATATACTCTGTTGATGATGTGGCACGCAGTGTCAATTGCCTCAATCCAGAAATGACGAGGCGTCTTGTATTCATCAAGCATAGTGCGAGCCATCTCAGCAAGAGTCATGTTCTTGCGCTCCACGACGCCATTCTGCTGAGGAGTATAAGGAGCAGATAACTCATGAGTAATACCAAGTTCATCAAGATAGTCATCAGACCAGAGTTCTTGAACTCAGTTCCATTGTCACTTCTGATGTGCTTGATCTTCACACCAAAGTTGGTTGAAGCCCTCGAAGAAAATCGTTTGAAGACTTCCTGCACTTCATGTTTGTAAGTGACAATGTGTACCCATGTGTAACGAGAGTAATCATCAACAATAACAAAGCCATATTGAGATGCATCATTTGAAATAGCAGAATAATGATTAGGACCAAAAAGATCCATATGAAGCAATTCAAATGGTCGAGTGGTAGTCATGATTGTCTTCGCTGGATGCTTGGCCTTGGTCATATTTCCAGCTTCACAGGCTCCGCACAAGTGATCCTTGAGGAATTTGACATTCTCAATGCCAATGACATGCTTCTTCTTCCCAAGCGTGTGCAAATTCCTCATGCCTGCATGACCAAGTCGTCCATGCCATAGCCAGCCTTCTGAAGCTTTTGCAAGTAGACATATGGCTGGTTGTGGTCCTGTAGAGAAATCAACAATATACAAGTCTCCTCTTCTAAAGCCTTCGAAGACTTTGGAATTGTCAGCTTCCATGATCACACCACAACGATACTTGCCAAAGACAACAACCATATCAAGATCACAAAGCATTGAGACAGACATGAGGTTGTATCCTAAAGACTCGACAAGCATGACTTTGTCCATGTGTCGATCCTTTGAGATCGCAACCTTACCTAGACCCAATACCTGACTTTTGCCTTTGTCAGCGAAGATGATATGCTTCAGATGCGATGGAGATAAGGGAGCATCAATCAATAGATTCTTGTCACCAGTCATGTGATTTGTACATCCACTATTGAGGACCCACTCATTGGCTTTGGGCTGATCATCCTGTAGATGAATTAGTGCAACTTACAAACTCATATACTTCATCAGTGAAGAATATGACATCAATTCATCAGATCAATTTCATCAAGTAATAGAACAGATAAAGCAATATGAGGACGTGAGAAATGAAAGTTCATTTCTTCATGATTAGCCTGCGTCCTTTCAGGCATTTTCAGGTCTCCGGCAAATTCTTCAGACGTTTACGCACGTCTGGAGACCTGACCCTTCAGAAGAAATTAGTTCTTTTTCTTCACCACCCACATCTGAAGGGGTGGCAAAGAGTTCATCACTCTACGAGCTCCATATGAGAAAGGTGGCATAGAAGCCAATCCATTTCATTTCACATAAGAGAAGTTAGGGTAAGCATATGAATAAGCAGAGAAATTCTTCGAGGACTTATGAACATAATGGTTAGAAGAGTAATGCTCATACTCATAGCCCTTAGCTCTTCCCTGCAAAACAGAGGTGTTAGCACGATGATAATCATATGAGGACTTTGATCCTTTTGAGGAATATGATCCACGTGAGGAATTTGGTCCGTATGAGGACTTGGATCCATATGAAGAATTTGGTCCATATGAAGAGTTTGATTTGGGTTCCTATTCTTCACAGGTGGTGTCATGACGACATTCACCTAAAGACTTTCAAGGCATCTTTTGTGAACCCAGATTTTCTTCATAGGGGAACCGTTCCTGCAGTTAGTGCCAACATATCTAGCAAATACTTCACCATTCTGATTTTTGAACAGTTTATAGTTGGAGTCAAATGACTCATTAGATGAATGAGGAGATTCACATGTAAAGCCAGATAGATTAGATGGATCTACTGGAGGTCCCTTTGCAGCAACCCATGAGGTTTTGGGGTACTTCTCAGGCTTCCAATAAGTACCATCAACATTGAGTTTCCTCTCAAAGGCAATACCCTCTTTCCTAGGGTTCCTGTTGAGGATCTTCTTTTTAAGCACATCACAAAGAGTCTGATGCCCTTTGAGGCTTTTGTACATGACTATCATGTACAATTCCTCCAGCCCTGCATCATCAGTGATACTAGCAATGTCCTCAGATGAGGAATTAGTGATAGTAGAGACAGTTGAAGAATTTGTAGCATTAGAAGCATTTGAGCATTCAGGTGAAGAATTAGCAGATTCACGTTCAATGCATTTCAAACATGGAGGAACAAATTCTTCCTGAGCAGCGCTGATTTGTTGAGCAAGTAATGAATCGTGCTCCTTCTGAATATCTTCATAACTCACTCTTAGCTTTTCAAGATCTTGCTTTCTCTGAAGAAATTCATAAGAAAGCTTCTCATGATCAGATAAGAGAGTGTTATGATGACCTTGAAGGTGATCAAACCTAGACTGAAGTCTCTGAAGATTTTCAGTTAAGGTTTTAGTGCGATCCATTTCTTCACCCAACATATCATCACTTTTGTCTAGCATATTTTGAACCTTTTCAAAAGCCTTTTGTTGTTTCACAGCAATCTTAGCAAGTTTAGAGTAGCTGGGCTTGAGGTTTTCATCAGATTCATTCTCACTTGATTCAGAGGAGGTATATTTGAGTACCTTGGCACCCTTTGCCATGAAGCAATAGGTGGGAGCGTAGTCATCATTTCCTACATCAGCCTTGTTGGTGAGGTCATTTTCTTTAGAGTTGAAGATAGACTTGCTGACGAATGCAGTAGCGAGGGCTAGACTCGCCACACCGGACTCGGACTCCTCAGATGCCTCCTCTTCCTCCTCTTCCTTAGATTCAGCCTCAGAGTCCATTTCCTTGCCAATGAATGTCCGAGCCTTCTTGGAGCCGCTCTTCTTGTGGTACGAAGACTTTGAGGATTTTGATGATGAAGACTTTGAGGTTTTCTTCTTCTTCTTTGCATCATCAGAACTGTAATCCTTGTATTTCTTCTTCTTTGATTCCTTTTCCCACTGAGGACAATCTTGAATGTAGTGACCAGGTTTCTTGCATTTGTGCCAAAGCCTCTTCTTGTAGTCACTGGATGAGGAATCATTGCTCCTTGAGGGTTTTCCAAAGCGACCACGTCTTGAGAACTTCTGAAATTTCTTCACGAGCAGTGCTAGGTCATGGCTCAGTTCTTCAGGATCACCAAGGCTGCTGCCAGAATCTTCATCTTAAGATTCAGACACTTCCTTGGCCTTCAGGGCACGTGATCTGCCATAGCTCGAACCATAGAGATCTCTCTTTTCAGCAAGCTGGAAATCATGAGTATTTAGCCTCTCGAGGATATCAGCGGGATCAAGTGACTTGTAGTCAGCACGCTCTTTTATCATCAGTGCCAGAGTATCAAATGAGGAATCAAGCGATCTCAGCAATTTCTTCACCACCTCATGGTCGGTGATGTCAGTGGCACCAAGTGCTTGAAGCTCATTTGAGATGTCAGTGAGGCAATCGAAGGTTTGTTGAACATTTTCATTGTCGAGTCTTTTGAAGTGGTTGAAGAGATTGCGAAGAACGTCAACTCGAGAGTCACGCTGTGTTGAGACTCCTTCATTCACTTTGGACAGCCTATCCCAGATAAGCTTGGCAGTTTCCAAAGCACTCACTCTTCCATACCGCCATTTGCTAAGATGACCACATATGATGTTCTTCGCTTGAGAATCGAGTTGCTTGAATCTCTTCACATCAGTAGCGTTCAGAGAAGGTGTGACTGAGGGAACACCATTTTCCACAACATACCAGAGATCGTTATCAATTGCCTCAAGATGCATACGCATCTTATTCTTCCAGTAGGGGTAGTCCGTCCCATCGAAGGTAGGACACCCAGCTGAGACCTTGATCATACCTGCGGTCGACATAACTAAAACTCCAGGCAGTTAAACCAAAATCACACAGAACAAGGGAGTACCTAGCTCTGATACCAATTGAAAGTGCGTTATATCGACTAGAGGGGGGTGAATAGACGATTTTTATGAATTCTTCACTGAGGAATTTGCGGGTGAGGAAATTCCTTAGCGAAGAACTACTTGCAGCGGAATAAGTACTCAGAAGTAAGCATAACAGAACACAAGCTTGGTCATCATGATGAAATGAAGACAAGCACAGAGTACAGAAAGCGTAAACACAGGATAACACAGGATGAAGACAAACAGACTGAAGAAATTGAACTGAGGAAATTGAGAAAGTCTTCAGTCAAAGTCTTCAAACACAGATATGAACAAGTGCACAACACATTTATGAGGAAATGAAAGAGTTGAGGAAATAGAACCAGTAAGCTTGGTGAAGACAATGATTTGGTAGACCAGTTCCAACTGTTGTCTCAGTTATACGTCTGGTTGGAGCGGCTAGGTATTTAAACCTGAGGACACACAGTCCCGGACACACAGTCCTCACCGTATTCTCCTTGAGCTAAGGTCACACAGACCTCGCCCAATCACTCGTGGTAAGTCTTCAGGTGACTTCCAAACCTTCACAGACTCGGTCACTCGGCGATCCACAATTCCTCTTGGATGCTCTAGACCATGACGCCTAACCGTCTGGAAGAAGCACAGTCTTTAAAGGTAACAAGCGTCGGATCCACGCAGGATCAATCTCTTCAGTGATGCTCAATCACTTTGGGTTTGTAGGTGTTTGGGTTTGGGTTTCCTCACTCGATGATTTTCGCTCAAAGTCCTCGGAGGATGGGATGCTCTCAAATGACAAGTGTCAGTTTCTCTCAGAGCAGCCAACCAGCTAGAGGTTATAGGAGGCGGCTATTTATAGCCTAGGGAGCAGCCCGACATGATAAGACATAAATGCCCTTCAATAATATGACCATTAGGTGGGTAGATATTTTGGGACAGCTGGCGCGTAGCACAACAACGGTCGGAAATTTGAGTATCAAATTCCTCAGGGCTGTCATGTTCCTGACTGTGTAGGCAATCCGCACTGGCGAATTCCTAACTCCTCAGTCAGAACAAATTCCTCAGAGACCAGAAGAACTTCGTCTCTGTCACTGGAGAATATGACTGAACTGTATGAGATTTCCAATGGCTTCACTCAAAGGGATTGGTAGGTGTAGGATTTTGAGTTGAGCATCACATGGAATTTTTTTCTTAGTATTTCCTCGACCCCCTTTAACAGTACAGTGTTTCCTATGACTCAAGAAAGAGAAAATGAAACTACGAAAACAAAAGACTTCACACTCCATGTCCTAGAATGAATACCAAGTCTTCAAGGTCACACCAATTTCTTCACTTTCAAAGTTTTCAGGAAGTTTTCAGAAATCCAAAGTCTTCAGTCGAAGAACTTCATTTTTAGGGGTCGACTTTCTCTGTAAATATCAAACTCCTCATAGACTTATAGACCTGTGTACACTCATAAACACATTAGTCCCTTAACCTATAAGTCTTCAATACACCAAAATCAGTAAGGGGCACTAGATGCACTTACAACGTCCGTGGAGGGCGGTGGCGGCGTGGGATCCTGGTTGGCCGCGGCGCGCGTCACCGGGCCCGGTGCCGGCGGGGGTGGTTTGTGGCCCGAGGTGCCTCCGCGCTGGGAAGTCGTGGGGGCGGCGAGTGGGTGGAGGTGGGAGGTGGGGTGCCGGCGGCGGGGCCATTGGTGGCCATGGGGCCGCCGGCGGCGGCGCAGTTGGTCGGGGCTCGGCGGCGGCGCGAGCCAAGTGGGATGCAGTTTGGGGGATCGAGGGAGGTGAGGGGATCATGGGAGGGGTGGGGGCTTTTTTTTCTTGTACCGGTTGGGTTGGGTTGCTCGCGATCTCAGGAAGTTCTCCGTCGCGTCCTTATAGGGCCGATCGTGATCCAAATAACTATTCTGATCCCATGATCAGAATAGTGCTACCCTATTAATATATATGACAAATTTTATCTACCACCAGTGATAGTTATCACCACTTCAGTTTTGTATGTTGTATGTAGTATCTATCAAATCGGAGAATATGTGTATGTAGTATGTAGTAAGAATGTTTAGGTAGTCTATATACTAATTTTTAGGTAGTATGCATTGTATTTTATGTATGCTTTTTTTACGTACAAATATATACGTATTTTACGAATACAATAAAAACCATGGGTCGACTCGTAATTTTTTTATATAAGTCATTTTGGAATATTTTATATATAATATATGAATATATTTATAATGATAAAGTAGTATATATATAATATCATATGGTAGTATATAACACATGTGGATTTTCCGTACCACGGTCAGTCCTATATAGTCGGGCCCGATGGACTTGTTCCGAACTCCCCCAACCCGCTTAGAAAAAAAGGCCACTCCCCGTCCACCATCTCCCCCGATCCCCAACCTCTCTCCCCGGTCCTCGATCTCCTAGCGCCGCCGCGCCCCGCTTCCCCTACCTCCCGGCACCGCCGTGCCCACTTTCCCTACCTCCTGGTGCCACCGCCCCCCCCCCCCCCCCCCCCACCCCGCTTCCCATACCTCCAAGCGCCACTGCCCCAACCTCCAGCGTGCCACCAGGCTGCCTTCCGCCGCCGCCCCTTGCTCCGGCGTGCCTCCCATCGCCCTGGCTCCAACACGCCTCCCACCGCCACACCCCCGGCCCCGGTATGCCTCCCACCATCGCCTTCTCTCCAGCAGCCGCGGCCAGCGACGACACAACCATCAGGGAGCCGCCGTGGCCCATCGCCAGCTTCCAACGGCTAGGCGACCGCCGTGATGCCCGCATCCCCAGCCCCCGGGCTCCAACGCCCATAACCGCATGCAGATGGACACCAGATCCCACGCCGTCTCCCACGACCACCTACTGGATTGAGTCACCGTCGGTGGCCACAGATCTATGCGCCGGCCACTAGATCCAACGGATGCTCACACATGGGAAGCGATGCTGCTCCAGCTAGCACCTTCGTCCTCGAGCATGGCACGTCAACGACGACCTCCTCCCTCTCGTTCCCTCCTCCATTTGCTGTCGCTGATGTTGCTGTTGTTCAGCATCGTGTGGTTGTAGACGGTGCATGGCAGGTCGAGTTGACTTCTTATTGTCGGTCAATTAAAAAATGGCAGCGACATCATGGCGGCCGATGGTTAGAATGCATGGTGAAAACTGAAGTCTGAGTGTTGCAGTACATCCAGTGTAAGACATTTTCACTTTTCTTCAGGAAAAACATTTTCTAAGTCTAAACCTGATGTTCACTTTCCTATTGGAAGACATTTTCTGTGAAAAGAACTACATCCCATTAGTCCACTTATATTCTTCTTCAGTAAAAGACGATGAAGTGCATTTACATTGGTAGGGTCGGTATATGCATCCATGTGGAATTGTGTGAAGAAAGAAAGGAACAGTCGGACTGGATGAGCAGTTTGAGTTGAACACTCCCTACAGATACTTTGATTTCTGTTTCCAAGTATTCACTTTTTATATGTTCTACAGTCTCTAAACAAAATTTGATTTTGTTTCATCCTCTGATCTGTTTTGTTTTACAGTCCAAGACGTGTCTCCTCAGATTTGATGGATTTACTGTAAAAATCCATTTTTTTTCCTTTTGCGTCCATAAACTAATTTCTGAGATGCTTATAGACGTTCCCTGAAGTTCTGGTACGACTGTATGCCAAGTTCTAGATGGCTATACGCCAGCAGCCGTGAAGTTCTAGTATAGCTATATGCAAGGTCCTCAAGGTCCAACTACGGCAAATACGCCGATTACCAGGTTGGTTTGCGTGACTTTCTGTTGCTGTCTACTAGACGTGTGTGCTTGCGGGCTACTGTTGGACCAGTGTTTGCTCCATTTTTTTCATGTTACATTCTCATGCTATTAGGAAACGAGAACTGATGACTTGTTTTTTTTGTAAAATTGTGTAATCCATGTTTTTATCAATGCAGAAACAATTCCTCTAAAGAAATATAAGAGCATTTAGATCACTACCTTAGTGATCTAAACACTCTTAAACATGAAAACATAGCAGTTTGAATTTAAAAACTCGGATTTTTCTTGCTACTAAAGAAATAAAACCGAGAAGTCCAAAATAAAATACGGAGTAGTTTGATCTATACAAAAAACAAAGAGAAGTTCAAAGTGAAAATAACCAGCAGTTCAACTACTACATGGAGTGTGTTTCACATAAGAAAAAGGAATAAAAAGACAACATGTGAAAAGACTCTTGCTATAAGTTCACGTGTTTATTACATAACTAGGACTTTTCCCTATACTAATGAATAACACCAAAAAGTCTTAATTAAAAAATGAAGTTGTTTGATGTTTGTAAAAATCTTAGATTTTCCCGAATACTAAAGATTAAAAACCATGAATTTCAGTTTTAAAACTGAGTAGTTCAATGCACATTAAAAACTCAGTTTTCTCTCGTTGCTAAATAATAAAACCAAGAAGTTCAATTTTTAAAAGCAGAGCGATCTGGTATTTAATTGAAGACTCAGTTTTTTTCGGTTACTAATGAATAAGACCAATAAGTTCTATTCGAAATAATGAAGAAGTTCGATGTTTCTAACAAAACTCCAATTTTCACATTTCTAAAACACACACCAAGAAGTTCAAATAAAAAAGTTAGAGCGGTTCAATGTCTACAAAAAACATAGATTTTTTCCATTATTAAAGTGAAACAGAGAGAAGTTCAAAGTGATAACAGCCAGATGTTCACGTACTGCATGGTCTGCATTTTCGTATGAGAAAAGAAGAATAAAAAGGCAAAGTCTAACTATTTTGTTGCTCGAAGTTCAACTGACCTGCCCGGAGAAGTTAAAAAATTCTTGTGAGAGATGTTCATCGTGTATTTACATGTTGAGAAACACACAAAAAAATGTTGTTTTGGTGTCTTCAAAATAATCATGTCAATCCTGTCAAAAAATGTTCTTTCTATTCAACAAATTTCCAAGGGCATGTCATATTCTTATTCCAAAAAAATAAACGGTTAAACACAAATTGGTGTATGTTGTTCGGAAAAAAAGTTTAACCGCATTAAAAAAAGTTGCATCTTTTCAACAAGTTTCTAATGGTTTATCATTTGTGGAACTCCGAGGAACGGGTGTGGAATTACAAACAAAAAATTACATGGCCGAAGTTCAACGCGAAAACAGCGAGCAGTTCAACTACTATACGGTATGCGTTTCGGATGAGAATAAAATAATACAAAATTAAAAACCTAAAATGTTTGTTCCAAGAAGTTGCATGCTTTCAACAGCTTTCCATCGGTATATCATTTGCTCAATTCCGGTAAGTGGTTGGGGAGTTATGGGTAAAAAACAACACGTGAAAACATAGTGAAGTTCAAAAAGAACTACTCCAGAAGTTCAACGTCTTCATGAAGTGCATTTTCGGAGACTTTGTTTTTCCGATGAAGGCTGAAGGCATGATCTCAGAAGTTCAGATTGATAACTGCTAGAAGTTTACATACTACAGGGTGTGCATTTTGTATTAAAAAAGAATGAAAATGCAAAGCCTAGAGTTTTGTTGCTAGAAGTTCAAGTGCTCGGCCCGAGAAAGTTCAAAAATTCTTGTGGCAGAGGTTGAACAAAAATACGTGACAGAAGTTTAATGTGAAAACAATGATAAGTTCAACTACTACAAGGAATGCATTTCAGGTGAGAATAAAAGTGTAGAAAAATAAAAGCTTAAAAGGTTGGTTGAGAGAAGTTCAAGTGCGCTGTCCGGGGAAGTTCAAAAATTCTTGCAAGAGAGGTTCACCTTGTATTTTCATGTTCAAAAACACAAAAAAGAAATTGTTTTTTGCGTTTTACAATAATTCTCTCAATCCACAAATAAGTTCAGTTATTATTTGGGAGCACTTCCATTTCAAAAAGTAAATAAAAGTTCAAATTATAAAAATGGAAAAAGTTCATGTACTACATGGTGTGTGTTTAATATGATAAAAATGAATTAAAAGGCAAAGTCCAATTTTGTTGTTGTTATAAGTTCAATTCCTCTGTCGGAGAAAGTTAAAAAAATTATTGTGAGAGAGGTTTGTACAAAAGGAATATCATTTGTGTAACACTGACGAATGGATGAGAAAAATTACAAACAAAAATACGTCACAAAAGTTCAACGTGAAAATAGTAGGAAGTTCAACTACTCCACTGAATGAACTTCAGATGAAAAACTTTTAAAACCGTCGCGAGTATGAAAAAATGATCAACACGGGAAAGTTGCGTGTTTACAATAGCTTTCCATCGGTATATCACTTGCTCAATTCCGGTGAGTGGATGGAGAGCTACGAGCCAAAAAAGCACGTGAAAAACAGAGTGAAGTTCAAGTAGACATGCCGAGAAGTTCAAGTTCTTCACGCAGTGCATTTTCGAAGAATCTGTTTCGCGATAAGGGCAGAACGCATGATCTCGTTGTTTTCAAAATTACTTGAATACGGCCAGGAATCAGAGAAAACTTTCAACATGAAAAAGTAGCACATTTTCATAAGCTTTCCAATGCCATATTATATGCCTCAATTGGGTTAGCCGTTTAGAAATGACATCGAAAATACGATCTCGGTTGTTCATTTTGCAAAATTTTATGATCTTCCAAATTACTCTTTAACCATAGAGAATCAGAGAAAACTTTCAACATGTGGAAGGAGTGGTTTTGCAACAGCTTTCCAAAGCCATATTATTTGCCTCATTCCGATAAACGGTTTAGAAATGCGATCGAAAATACGATTCACGTTTTTTGTATGAAGAAAAACCGGTTTTGAAAACTGCTCTTAAACCGCTTACATTTTGCCAAAAATTTAACTTGGGTCATGATAGTCATGTCCATAGGTTTCCAACGGTATATCGCAAGCCCCGTTTGGGCAGTGTTGGTGGAAGTTCAACCTAGCACCAGGGGAAGCTCGGGTCGAACAACTCAGATAGTAAAATTGCAAAAGACGCAAGTTCATCACGACCGAGAACAAAATCCGCCAATGAGTGAGATTCCTATTTAAAACGGGCATCTAGTTGCTCAAAACTGTTTCTGGATTACACTTATATCACGTAAAACACGACTGACCAGAATAATTCGCGCGGGGAGACACAGTTGCGAAGATAGCCCGAAGGTCGGGTTCCTACAGAGGGAAGTTTAGGCTGCGTAACTCAGGAAGTTCATGTTGTGATCAGAATAATATTCTGATCCCGTGATCAGAATAGTGTTTATAAGGGTCGCGCTATTTGTCACCCTGAGGAATAGTTATTCTTCACCCCCTCTCTATTTTGACATCAATGCAGTGTATTTTTACGTTTCGTAAATTTTGCCTTATTTCATACATAAAAAGAGAACGTAAGAAAATATGTACTCACCGTGAAAAATATTTTATGTTACGTAAAGTTAGAAATGTAAAAACATACTGTAAAACATACATAAAATGCGATTTTTCTGGTCTTATGACCTATATTTTTGTTTTCTTATACCAAACTTTACATACTGAATTAATATGAATGTACTACTTATATTCTAAAGGTAATTTATTTAGGAAGGAAGCTATTGTAAGATTATCTCCAGTGAATAATAACTTATTCTGCATCCTGGATGCTGAATAATATTACTATATATTTATATATATATATATATATATATATATATATATATATATACGTTCTGTCATCTACATCATTCACTTATAGCTATGTCTTCAAGTTCCCATTTTCTGCACTAAGTGAATGTGATCGGACACGAACCCCATTTGTGCTTATCTCTCCTACTCTCTCTAAATCTTCATATGCATTCTGTTGACACGTGTCGATTGTCTTCACTATGTCCTTGTCACTCGAAGATTAAGAGATAAACTTTTAAAACACATTTAATATCCTATCCTTTATGCTGGAATCCGGAGAAGGCGGAACGACCGCCCATCATACCAGGTGTATGTGGGGTCATGGCATAGTTTTTAAACTGTAGCATGCGCGCCACGTGTCGCCCAGATGTGTAATGCCAGGGGTAGCTGAGTAATTTCACTACAGTCATTATTTCCTTACTCTCCTCGCTGTCTTGCACAAAACCCTAGCACCGACGCTAGCTCTCGTCGTCGCCGGAGCCGAAGTGCTTCGCTGCTGCGACTTCTCTGACGTCGTCTTCACGCCGTTCCCGGGCTTCTTCATCCCGCCGCCGCCGTAGCCGTCTTCCACCGAAAAGTTAGGGCACGGGAGATTGAGCTGTTGGGCCTCTATCCCACCTCGTCTAGCAGTTCTTCATCTGTTCTTGAGCGATAAATAAAGGCTTACTTTTCACCGTTTATTCGATCCAATGAACTTACTAAATCTTCAGAAAGTTGTTTTACTACTTCCAAATCTGGATCTTTCCTTCTGTGCATCTCATTATTTGCAAGTACCTTCACTTATGCTTCACAAATAGTTTGATTCCTCGCTTATACCTATTTGGGGACTATCGACGATAAATTGGTTGAGGGACTAATGTGTTTGTGAGATTCACAGGAGAACCCAGGTAAAAGTCCCCCATTGATTCGGTTTACCTATCAGAGATGATCTCCAAAAATGTATGAATACATTGAAGACAATGGTGGTTCATGAAGACATTCACGTCGAAGATAATGACATGTGATGATGATATGTCTCCATCGTATGTACTTTTCCAAACTCTTTTGCCCTTGTTTGGACTCTAATTTTCATAATTCTAATGGAACTAACCCGGACTGACGCTGTTTTCTGCAGAATTGCCATGGTGTTAGTTTTGTGCAGAAAGTAAAGTTCTCGAATTGACCTAAAAATTTACGGAGATTTTTTGTGGAATATATAAAAATACTGCCACAAGAAGTTACAAGAGGGGGCCACCCAGAGGCCACAAGCCCTGGGGGGTGCCCTGCAGTTTTGTGGGCCCTATGGACCTCCTCCGACCCTACTCCAACTCTGTAAGTACCTATTCACGGAGAAAAGAAATCAGAGAGAAGGATTCATCGCGTTTTACGGTACAAAGCCACCGCCGCCTCCTGTTCTTCATCGGGAGGGCTGATCTAGTGTCCGTTCAGGGCTCCGGAGAGGCAGATTCGTTGCCATCATCACCAACCTTCCTCCATCACCAATTTCATGATGCTCACCGCCATGTGTGAGTAATTCCATCGTAGGCTTGCTGGATGATGATGGGTTCGATGAGATTTATCATTTAATCGAGTTAGTTTTGTTAGGGTTTGATCCCTAGTATCACTATGTTCTGAGATTGATGTTGCTATGACTTTTCTATGCTTAATGCTTGTCACTAGGGCCCGAGTGCCATGATTCAGATCTGAACCTATTATGTTTTCATGAATATATTTGTGTTCTTGATCCTATCTTGCAAGTTGTAGACACATATTATGAGTTATGATCCGCATACCCCAAGGTGGCAATAATTGGGATTCTTTTCGGTGATTACCGTAGTTTGAGGAGCTCATGTATTCACTAAGTGCTAATGCTTTGGTCCGGTTCTCTATTAAAAGGAGGCCTTAATATCCCTTAGTTTCCATTAGGACCCCGCTTCCACGGGAGGGTAGGACAAAAGATGTCATGCAAGTTCTTTTCCATAAGCACATATGACTATATAGGGAATACATGCCTGCATTATATTGATGAATTGGAGCTTGTTCTATGTCACCCTAGGTTATGACTGCTACATGATGAATATTATCCAACACAATTATCATTGCCGATCCAATGCCTACAAGCTTTTCACATATTGATCTTTGCTAAGTGTCGTTGCTACTGTTGTTACAATCACTACAAACTGCTACTGTTACTTTTGCCACCGTTACTGTTACATCCATACTACTTTGCTACTAAATACTTTGCTGCAGATATTAAGACTTTCAGGTGTGGTTGAATTGACAACTCAACTGCTAATACTCGTGAATATTCTTTGGTTCCCCTTGTGTCAAATCAATAAATTTGGGTTGAATACTCTACCCTCAAAAATTGTTGCGATCCCCTATACTTGTGTGTTATCAAGACCTTTTTCTGGCGCCGTTGCCGGGGAGCGTAGCTATATTTGCTGAGTCAATTGGGATTTATATCTGTTGATCACTATGAGCAATATGAAAGATACTAGAACCAAGATTTTTCCCTCTACTATTAGGGGAGGTAAGGAACTGCCATCTAGCTCTGCACTTGATTCACCTTATGTTTTTAGTAAGCTTGCGACACCTACACCTGCTACTAATTCTGATATGTCGCAAGTAATTGATGATACTACTTCTGTTATGCATGATGCTTATTATGATACTACTACTTTGCTTGATAATACTTTGCCACTGGGTGAATTTCTTGATGAACAACTTGCTAGAGCTAAAGGTATTGAGAATGCCGAAACTGATGATATTTATGGAAGTGATGAAATTATGGAAACTGAACACTTTGAAACACCTGTTGGACCTAGCTCTCCTAGATATGAATTGACTGTTATGCCTGAGGGTTATGTTATGGATGGATAGGTAGCTAGGGACTTTCTTGCTTGTAAGGATAGAGATGATCTTAAGAAATTACTTTGCAAATGGAAAGAAAAATCTTTGAATGCTAGAATGCAATATGATCCTAAGTTTTCTACTTCACCTATCTTTGTTACTGATAAGAATTATGAGTTCTCTATCGATCCCAAGTTAAGTACTTTGGTTGAATCTGGTCCTTTCCATGGTTATGAATCTAAAACTGTTGTGGCACATCTTACTAAACTGAATGACATAGCCACCCTATTTGCTCATGAGGAAAAAAATCGCTATTAATATATTCTTAAGTTATTTCCTTTCTCGTTAAAGGGTGATGCTAAGATATGGTTTAATTCTTTTGCCTCTAGTTGTGTGCGTAGTCCCCAGGATATGATATACTACTTCTCTTAAAAATATTTTCCTGCTTATTAGAAACAAGCTGCTTTACAGGAAATATTTAATTTTGTGCAAATTGAAGAAGAGAGTCTCCCACAAGCTTGGGGGAGGCTTCTCCAATTACTTATGCTTTGCCAGATCATCCTCTCAATAAAAATGAAATACTTAATATCTTTTATAAGGGATTAACCGATGCTTCTAGGGACCACCTAGATAGTTGTGTTGGTTGTCTTTTCAGGGAATGAACTGTTGAACAAGCTGAAGTACTATTGAATAATATCTTGAGTAATGATAATGATTGGACTCTTCCTGAACCACCTCCTGAGCCAACTCCGAAGAAGAGGGGTATTATATTTCTCAGTCCTGAAGATATGCAAGAGGCAAATAAATCTATGAAATAAAAAGGTATTAAAGCTGAAGATGTTAAGAATTTGCCACCTATTGAAGAAATAAATGGTCTTAATACTCCGACACAGGTCGTGGAGGTAAATTCTCTCTATAGTTTTGATGAAGGTGATATTGCTCATAATAAATCTGCTAGTCAATGCTTGGATGAATTTGATAACTTTATTGTTAAACAAGAAAACTTCAATGCATATGTTAGTAGACAATTGAAAAGAAATGCTTTTATGCTTGAACGCTTGGGTGATTATATGTGTAGAACTGTTAATGATCTCAAGATTGTTAGTAAACATGCTTCCATGGTAAAAAAAACTCAAGTAGAACAAGTCCTCAAGGCATAAAATGATTTGCTTAATGAAATGAATAATAAGATGAATGATCATGTTGTTAGAGTTATGACTAGAGGTGGTAAAATGACCCAGGAACCCTTGTATCCTAAAGGCCACCCTAAGAGAGTTGAGCTAGACTCTTAGAGAATTAATACTGATACACCTAGTCCTCCTAGTAATAAAAATAAAAAGAATGATGATAGGACTTTGCATGCTTCTAGTGAATATGTTATAGACACACCTGAGAATCCAAATGATATTTCTATTTCTGACGCTGAAACATAATCTGGTGATGAACATGAGCCTAGTGATAATATTAATGATGATGTTCATGTTGATGCTCAACCTAGAAATGATAATGACGTGGAGATAGAACCTGCTGTTGATCTTGATAACCCACAACCTAAAAATTGAAGATATGACAAAAGGGACTTCATTGCCATGAAACATGGTAAAGAAAGAGAACCATGGGTTCAGAAACCCATGCCCTTTCCCCCTAAACCATACAAGAAAAAGGATGATGAAGAATTTGAGCACTTTGTTGAAATACTTAGACATGTCTTTTCGCGCTTGCGTTTGACTGATATCCTGAAAATGTATCCTTATGCTAAGTATATGAAAGATACTGTTACAAATAAGAGAAAGATACCGAAGCTGAAATTTCCACCATGCTTGCTAATTATACATTTAAGGGTGGAATACCAAAGAAACTAGGAGATCCAGGAATACCAACTATACCATGCTCCATTAAAAGAAACTATGTTAAAACTGCTTTATGTGATTTGGGAGCTGGTGTTACTGTTATGCCTTTCTCTTTATATCGTAGACTTGATTTGAATAAGTTGACACCAACTGAAATCTCTTTGCAAATGGCCAATAAATCTACTGCTATGCCCATCGGCATTTGTGAGGATGTACCTGTCGTAGTTACAAATGTTACTATCTTAACAAACTTATTCTTGATATACCGAGGACGACAGTATGTCGATCATCCTTGGCAGACCCTTTTTGAATACTTCAGGGGCTGTTATTGATTGCAACAAGACCAATATCACTTTTCATGTTAATGGTAATGAGCATACGGTACACTTTCTGAAGAAACAACCTCAAGTGAATAGCATCAATTATATTGGAAAAAAATTCAACTATTGCTATTGGAGGTTTTGAATTCCCTATTCCTACTGTCAAAAAGAAATATGATATTCTTATTGTCGGGGACATGCATATCCCCATTGAGGTAACCTAGTGTTATAAAAACATTCTCCGGTTTCATGTCATTCGGAAGAAGTTTGTTAACAAGACTTGATCAACTATTAATGGATTCCTTTTGATGGGCATGAGATGGATGAATTTAGTAAACACAACTTTATGTACCTACTTTTTACTTTCTGTTATTTAGAATTAATAAAGTAAAAATATTATTATTATTATTTTGTTTTCTTAATTATCTATGCAATAAAAAATGACCAAAAAATAAAAGCTCTCCAAATGCCCTGAAAATTTAGTATGATTTTTCCTACAATATTTAAGAATTTTTGGCACAGAAAACACCTCAGGGGAGGTGCACCAGTGGGCCACAAGCCCACAGGGCGCGCCCACCCTCCTGGGCCTACAGGGCTTGTGGGTCCCACGTGGGTCCCCTTCACTTATTCCAGCACCCATCCACTTTGTCTTCCTCCAGAAAAATCCCACCATTTCTCAAACACGTGTATGTGACTCCTACAATGGTCCAATTAGTTTTTGTTCTAGTGCTTTATATATTGCAAATATTTGCTGCTATGGTGACCTTGATCTTGAGCTTGCATGTCAAATTTATATGTTCCAAAGTAGTTTTGTTGCATGATATAGCCTCTAGACACTTGTGGGAGTAGTTGCTATCAATCTTGTTGAGTTTGGTTCACTTTTATTTTGAGTCATTAAAAATTTCAGAAATTTTTCAGAGGAAGAAAAATCACTGGTATGCGTCGGTGCTATACAAACTATTTTTAACCACTTTCCGCGACGGCATTTGGGACCGTCGCCAAGTGAGTGTGTGCGATAGGGTGCCCTTCCCACACGAACCAGAAACATTCGGGGATATGGAGCAGTGATCCAGAGGGCTTCCAAAATGTAATCGTGTGTGATGCAACACACACTAAATTCTTTCGCACATGTGGTATCGGTGATTAAACGTTTCTAATGACGCAGTGAAACCATACGGTCTGTCATAATGAACCGTTTGGGAAACAGTATGTAAGGCACACGGGCCAACATATGAACTGTGTGCGATTTGTGCCCCATCACACATGAGTTTTCTGCATAACCCGTCTACCATGCTAGACTCCAACGCACACGTTTGCCAACAATTACCGTCTGCGATAATGTTCTATCACAAACGGTTCAGGAGCCCCTTCGCACACATACAAGTGCCGCAGACCATTTGTGATTTGTTGGGTATCACCGACAGTTGACGCAAGAGTGACGTGTGCTTTTTTTTTGGGTTCCCACACGTTTCCTGAAAAATTATGACTGGGATTGTATTTTACATTGGGCACTGTTTACTCCCAGTTCTCGTGTGCGATAACACGATATCACAAAAGGTTCCGGAGACCCTACGCACACGTAGTAGCGCTGCAATTTTTTTGCGATCTGCTGTGTATCACCGACGGTTCCGCTATGATTGACGTATGCTTTTCGATGTGGATCGCACACACTCATTTAGTTGAACCCTGTGCGGAGCAATTGCTAGGTTAAAACAAAAATATCCCATTTTGAATTGGCATTGTCACAGCCTGATTTTTGGCCCTTTCTTTTTCTTTTGTTTTTCTGAGGTTTTTGCTTGAGTTTTCTTTCTCTGTGGCTTTGTGGTCTGAAAACTGAAGAAGATGACCTCTTCTTTGTTTCCAGAGTGGCTTGTCATCCTCAAATCCTTCCCTATACCTTTCCATTTCCATCCTTGGACCAAATCCCAATATTCTTTTTATTGGGAATATTCCTTTTCTATTAAAGGAATAACCCTAATTGCCCTAGGTTGTGAAGCAACCTATATTTCCATCACTCCTAAAATTCCCAAATAATTCTCATAAATTGTTTGGGTCCTATATTCATCAAATATGGCAAAACTTTTTCATTCCCATGTTCAAAATAATTCCCCAATAATTATTTTCCTATTCTGTCCTAAATGGCACTTTGTGAATTAAGTGCTATTTATCTCTTCCCGATTGACTCCAAACTTCTTGGACATATTTTCCTGTCCATATCTTTGCCACATGCCAAAATTCAACCTCATTTGCCTAGTAGTCATTTAATTATGATTTTCCAAAGTTTCTGTCCAGAAAGAAACTTTGTGAAGGAGATACAAGCTAGGCATATCCAAATGAGTTGCACTTTTGCATGGTCTTTCATATCATCAAATCATAGCCCTCCACCAAAGTTGAGCTCATTTAATGCCTCCATGTGAGCACAGCTTCAAATCTTTGATTCTGTCCAAAATTTCAGTTTGTGAAGCAAGTATATTTTATCTTGCTTCATTATGGCTGTAAATTTTTCTAGGCGTTCTCCTATCCATATAAACTCCCTCCACCAAGTTGTGGCTCAATCCATTTAGCCATTTTCCCTCTAGCATTTCTGCAAGTTTCTGGTCAGTGGGGATGTTTGTGAAGGAAGTACCATTTTGGTTTATCCAAATGGTGTGAAACCTTTTTCATCATCTTCATATGACCAAATAACTCTGCCCTGCCCAAGTTCAGCTCAAGTGGCTTCACCATTTGAGTGCATCATCATGATTTCTATTTTGGACCAGATTATGCAGTTGCAAAGCAACTATATTAATTCTTGGTCCAAATCACCTCCAAATCTCCAGGATCATAGTTCTTCCGTAGATAATCACACCAGACAACTCGTTTGGCTCCAAGCCCTTCCCTGTTGATCAGCAGTGCTCGGCCAAATTTGATACAGCAACCTTGTCGAGCTTGCTCCCCTTTGCTCCCTACACTTATGCGTGATCCATCACCTCCCTCGGCCTCTAGTATGCAAGGACTAATCACTAGACATCTCAGGGCATCCCTTGGCCTCTTCTCCTTGCCAGCTCACGCGGTGACCACCGCCCTGGCACGCCATGGACGCGAGCTGAGTGACGTTTTGCTCGGGCCCCTCCTCGGTTCGTCGTGCTCGCGCGCCTCGTCGTGTCCAACAGCTAGCCCGCATTGTCGCCGTTCCCCTAGAGCCGTCTCCCCCACCCGAAGCCTCCTCGCTGGCGCTCGTCGCCGTGTGCCCACGGGCGAACTGTAGTCGACCGGCTCGGTTCGCGCCGCGGCAGCTTCCCTCTCTTGTCCCCGAGCTCCGCTCGTCTCCGTGACCTCTGGCGCTCGTCCGTTCCCTCCGCGTCGTCTTCCCCGAGCTCATGCGCGAGCACACGCGTCCGCGGCGCCGTCCACATGTCCGCGGCGACGCCAGCTCGGCCATGACCTCGCACGGCTATAAGTAGCCCTCCCCGCGCAGCCCGAGCACTCCAGCAGCCTCACCTCGCTCCCGGGAACCTTCCTAGCCTCTTAGCCTCCAGGAGCTCTCCCTTCTCCGGTTCGTCGCCATGGCCGCCGTCCCCTCCGGCCAAAATTAGCTCGAGCTGAGCCCTCCCCGCCCTTCCACCACCACCAGTAGACCCCCACCACTCCGGTGAACCTCCCCGTAGCCTTGCCCTCTCTTCTTCCCCATTGGAGTACCCTGCCCGTCCCCGTCTGTCTTCGGTCGCCGCGCCGGTGTTCCGCTCGTGCCAGGGCTCTCTGGCGAGTGTGTACCCACCAGGCGGGTGTGCCGCGTCCCTCTGAGCACCCCGCTAGGTCGGGCGCCGCCTGAGGTGGCCCGTGCCGCCGGAGGTCGCCGCCGGAGCGCAAGCCCCTCCTCTGCATCGGGCGAACGGCGGGGTGAGGAAGAAGGAGACGACCCCAGCCCCGCCATCCTCACGGCCCCACCGGTCAGCCTAACAAGGCGTTGACCCCGGGCGCCGACGTGGATAAGTGGCCGCGTATTTCCTGGAATACGCCTTCCTTAAGCCAAAAGCGTACTCTTCCTCTTCTTCGGGCCAGAATGCGCTTCCTCTCTGGGAAGCGTATTTCTGAGAAAGGCGCGTTCGTTTTAATTAGCCAGGGACCTGTTTGTGAATATTTTTGCTACAGATTGGTCCCTGAGCTTTAAACGGTCGTATCTTTTTACCCGTAACTCCAAATGAGGTGAATTCAAAGCCTACTTCTTTGTCTCGTCGAGCCCGAACTTTTGGTACCTTTTTCATTATGGTTTGAGATACTGGAATTGACCATTTTGCCCTTGCCCCTAATCAGCCCCCTCCGAGAGAGTACCCTTTCCGGCGATTCTTTCCGCGGTCATTCCGCACTTCTTCCCGGAGCCTTCTCCATCCCCAGGCAAGCCACAACCACCATTTGCATGATAGCCATGCAGAAGCATTGGTTTTCAACTTGAATCTTTAATAACTGTTTGATTGTTTTGCTACTGCTGTCGTTATTTCGTTTATGCTTATGGATCGGTGTTTACCATCATGCTATGTTTTCTTGCACTCTGTTATCATGAACTACTTGCTAGTAGTACTTTCTTATTACCATGCTTGGTAGTAGTACATGCTTGTGATGGTCTTCGGTGCATGATTATCGTCTGTTCCGAGTACCGTTCTTATGCATGTTCTTTTGCACCCAGTTGGTTAAATGCTTGCATGGTAGTTTATCGTTATGTTAATGCATGGTAGTTATTGCTGACGCTAGTAGTCATGTTATGCTATGAGTAATGTTCTAGTTGTGATATTCATGCTCGTAGGATGCCATGCTCATCTGGATAAATGCTCAAATGTTGTTGTTATGCTCGTTGATTATGTTACACCTCCATGCTTATTTTGATATCATGTTCATGCATTGTAGATGCATCCTGTTATTTTTGTCATGGCTCAGCATATTGCATTCAAGTTTAACCGGATTAAATTAAACTTGAACAACTGTTGGCTGAGTCATGGTGCCACCATATCGAGCTGACCAGTGCAACCACGTTTGCCTTATGGGAAGGCCCTAACTAGGTCTATTGTCATGCCTCTCACCGGTGCCTCCCGCGAGGGAAGGTTATGCGTGGGCGCTACCTTGGCCAGGTAGGACGGCATAAGCCTTGTGTGCCCGTTGTTGAGTATGGATCCTTGTCCCCGTTTGGGACCGTTTTGCCATGACGGTGGCCGTTGGTGCCTTTGGTAGGCACGGGGCCACCCAGGACCTAGCCCAAAGGGGAGTTGGCCGGAGTGGCTGGGGAGTGTCATGGCAACAGATCGGTTTTGTCGGAACACCGTGTCCGCACGTATGGGAGTGCGAGACCATGGGTTCCGTGGTGTGGGTACAGTGTGCTAACCTCTGCAGAGAGAGTGTGTTAAATCTATCGTTAGCCGCGCCCGCGGATAAGGGCCCAGTTCGTGTCGGTCACACTATGGGTCAACAGTAATAATAATGTGCTTAATGACAACCCCGGTTCGGTGCTGAAAGAAGTTGGGTGATATTTATGTGATCGTGAGAGGATCACTGTGGTATCGTGAATACCGACTTGTTGGATATTTGTGATGTTATGCAAGAGTCAAGGGTAAAGGTCAAGCTCCTTGTGGTCATAAATGATTACTATGGTATTGTTAATACCAAGCTTGATTGGATCCTGAGATGATTGTGTGATATCTGTGATGGTAAGTTTGTGCAGGTGATGGTTACGATGTAACCCGAGCAGAGTAAGTTGGTGCATGATAGCGTCATCATGTTGCATGCTAGTATTATCATGCTCATATGTTTATGCCATGGTCGTATTGTTCTAGCTGTATCATCTTGTTCATGCTATGATTGATCCGATAATACCATGTTAATCCTTGTTAACCTGTAATTGCCATGCTATTGTTTGTCTTGATTGCTTTGGTTGCTGTGAGCTTGCAAGTACATTCAATGTACTGACCTGGCGTGTCATGCCAGTTTGCAGGTCATGCCAGATATGATTGCTTGTTTGTCGTGGATCCCTTGTTTGCGCGCTAGGATAAGCATTCCAGCCAGAGTCCCTGCGGAGTGGAGTTCACCACCGTCGTCGCTGTTCCGCTACCAGTAGTCATTCCGCTGCGTCGTGTTGTTCTGCTGCTTGCATAGAGCAACCGTGGCAGGCGTAGCGTCGCCGTGCCGATGTAATCCCCTTGTACCCCAATAGATTGCAATAAAGAGCTGATTTGTTCTATGCTAAGCAGTGCCGTATTCCAGAAGACTTCTCCTCGATCTCTAGGCTGGAATATGGGGCGTTCCGGTTTCTCTGAGCCGGGGTGCCACAGGCACGCAAAAAGCAAATTCACCACAATATTCAATTGAACAAATAAACAAAAATATCCCATTTTGAATCGGCACACAAAAAGCAAATTCGCCACAATATTCAATTGAACAAATTGTGTCCACAGGAAGAACATTCATCAGATTTCGCAACAATTGCAATTGAACATATGGTAGCTAAATTCCAATGATTTTTCCACACATATGTGCATTACCTAATTAAGATAGTGTACGAAATATGAAGACCACATCAGATGGAAAACAATGGATCCATGCGTTATATGTTTAGCGGCTAACTCTTACTCAATGTTTTAGGAGAAGGTATGCTAAAATCTTCATTATCACCAGTGGGATTGATGTAGTGATCCAGGAAGAAGTCATTGATAAATCTCGGAACCATCAGCAATTCACCAGCCGGGGGCGGTTTAGGGGTCCTCGGTTTTAAGATGAGCTGCAGTATTTTTAAGATGAGAATGTTCCATATGAGTGGAGTAGATGATATTAATTAAGATAGACTTACTGGTACTAATTCGCGAGGATCGTCACAACTATCAGCAGATTTGCAGATGGAGATCATGTGTCTTCAAACATAGTATTCACAAAGGTTGGTCCCTGCTTCTTGCTGACGACACTTAATTTTTTTGTACAGAATTAGTCATGTATTTGTCCTGTTAGGAACAACCTAACCGGTCTTACATGTATTATTTTTACTTTGGACAAAATACAAAGAGGTTTATTTAGAAGCTTGAACATTTGACTAGCGTAAGGAAAGGTATTTGCAGACTGTTTGATAAATTTTCCAAAAATAACGGATTTCGATGTGTTACTGGAGAAACGATCTCGTGCTGCAGAGGTAGTTCCCTCTTGAACATGTTCCCTGGTTTAGTTTTCCACAATGCGAGCACACTGCAAATGATGATGAATTTTGACAACATCAATTATTGAACTAGATATGAATGAAAATTAATTTCAACATCATAGAATTCAATACGTAACCATGAATTGCTGAAGATGCGTCAGATCCTGAGCGTTTGTTGACTCTCTGAGAGAATCGATGTAGTAAACTGTGTTCTTGTTTGGAACAATGAATACCAATATCCAGTGATCGCTACATATTAATGCTAGCTCTTGAGCACTGCGTTGGTTTTCCCTTGAAGAGGAAAGGGTGATGCAGCAAAGTAGCGTAAGTATTTCCCTTAGTTTTTGAGAACCAAGGTATCAATCCAGTAGGAGGCACGCTTAAGTCCCTCGTACCTACACAAATAAATAAGAACCTTGCAACCAACGCGATAAAGGGGTTGTCAATCCCTTCACGGCCACTTGCAAAAGTGAGATCTGATAGAGATGATAAGATAATATTTTTGGTATTTTTATGATAAAGACTGAAAGTAAAGAAAGCAAAATAAACAAAGATAAAAATACCTTGTTGACGGGAGATTAATATGATGGAAAATAGACCCCGGGGCCATAGGTTTCACTAGTGGCTTCTCTCAAGATAGCATAAGTATTACGGTGGGTAAACGAATTACTGTCGAGCAATTGATAGAATTGAGCATAGTTATGAGAATATCTAGGTATGATCATGTATATAGGCATCACGTCCGTGACAAGTAGACCGACTCCTGCCTGCATATACTACTATTACTCCACACATCGACCGCTATCCAGCATGCATCTAGAGTATTAAGTTCATAAGAACGGAGTAACGCTTTAAGCAAGATGACATGATGTAGAGGGATAAACTCATGCAATATGATATAAACCCCATCTTTTTATCCTCGATGGCAACAATACAATACGTGTCGTTTCCCCTACTGTCACTGGGATCGAGCACCGCAAGATTGAACCCAAAGCTAAGCACTTCTCCCATTGCAAGAAAGATCAATCTAGTAGGCGAAACCAAACTGATAATTCGAAGAGAGTTGCAAAGATAACCAATCATACATAAAAGAATTCAGAGGAGATTCAAATATTGTTCATAGATAATCTTGATCATAAACGCACAATTCATCGGATCTCGACAAACACACCACAAAAGAAGATTACATCAAATAGATCTCCAAGAGAATCGAGGAGAACTTTGTATTGAGATCCAAAGAGAGAGAAGAAGCCATCTAGCTAATAACTATGGACCCGAAGGTCTGAGGTAAACTACTCACACATCATCGGAGAGGCTATGGTGTTGATGTAGAAGCCCTCCATGATCAATGCCCCCTCCGGCGGAGCGCCGGAAAAGGCCCCAAGATGGGATCTCACGGGTACAGAAGGTTGCGGCGGTGGAATTAGGTTTTCGTGGTGCTCCTCGATGGGTTGGGGGTACGTAGGTATATATAGGAGGAAGAAGTAGGTCGTTGGAGCCACGAGGGCCCCACGAGGGTGGAGGGCGCGCCCAGGGGGTAGGCGCGCCCCCTGCCTCGTGGCCTCCTCGTTGGTTGCTTGACGTCCACTCCAAGTCCTCTGGATCACGTTTGTTCCAAAAATCACGCTCGCGAAGGTTTCATTCCATTTGGACTCCGTTTGATATTCTTTTTCTACGAAACACTGAAATAGGCAAAAAAACAGCAATTTGGGCTGGGCCTCCGGTTAATAGGTTAGTCCCAAAAATAATATAAAAGTGTATAAATAAGCCCATTAAACATCCAAAACAAAATATAATATAGCATGGAACAATAAAAAATTATAGATACGTTGGAGACGTATCAATTAAGAAAGCCATGAACTTACGAATTATGTCGAAATCACAAAGACAATAAGTGTATGCGTGGTTGTTTACTTGACTCATGATATGGCCAGAGAAATGATCCTTCATGGGACGTGTTTTCGAGGAGACGGTCGACCGTGTTAACGGCCCAGTCCCGTTGGTCCTTACCATGTATTGTTGTTCCATTTGCTAATTCAGGATCTATGAAATACACACCCTCCCTTTTTCTTCTCTGTGCGTTCAATCCCCTGAGAGGAATATAATGCAGTCAGCGCTTTATCATTTACAACCTTGTATGGAGAAGTTGATCAGACTTTGTTAAGTACTTACAAAATCAGGCATCTAAAAAGAGTGGCATCGAGCACGTTGAAGTTGATGAAGAGATGTAAGTCCTTGAAACTCACATTGATGAAACTAGCATCGTGTCGGAAATGATCTCTATTGTAGTGGACTAGCAAACCATGAAGACCTGGTGACATTTGATCCATGCAATATTCATGTAACTCGCGGCAACTGGAGCTGCACTCATCAAAGTATTCGCCAACAAGAAATGGCCGGCCATGGACGTAATTGCATGCATCAAGTACGTCTACTTTACTTTTAGCAAGCAACAAACATACTTCTTCATGGGCGATGAGTGCTTTAAGTAAGAGGCAATCGTTCCCTTTCCTCTTCACTCTCCCGCCGCGCTTCCTTGTGGTCGTGGGTGTAGCCTTTTTGGCCACTTCCTTCTTGGTACTTGAAGCATTTTTTGCAGAACGTCTGGTTTCCTGCAAGGTAGACTGTCGAGCAGACGGTGAAGCTTGGACAGACTGCTTAGCAAACGGTTTATCTATGCCGGACCACTGAGCTGGTGGTGCTGCTGTGACGGACTGCTGGGCTGTAGGAGTAGAGGCATCAGACTGCTGACCATGCGTTGAAGCTATGTCGGTGTCGGCGGTGTCGTGCGACATATGCCAAAGGATGGCGTATCATGGAGGGGGCAAATAATACGTCGCCGGTGCCAGGAAACAGGATAAGGTGCAAACATGCCCGCTGGCGAATCTTACCCAGGTTCGGGGCTCTCCTAGGAGATAGCACCCCTACTCCTGCACTGCGGGGTCTCCGCATGATCACTCAAGCAACAATGGTGGCTACAAGCTTGCTCCTTGAGCTGTTTCTCTAGAGGGGGAAGAAGAACAAGGCTAGCCCTAGCTTCCTCTCTCTTTGTATGTGTGTGGGTGGACTAAGGTCTGAACCCTTTGCATGGGTGCCCTGGGGGGTTTACATAGGCCTACCCCCAGAGGTACAAAGGTAATCTGGCTGGGTGTAGGACCCGGCTGTCAGTGTCCATGGTCGCCGGCTTCTCCGCCGGCCGTTGGGGCCCGCCGCCTGGTGGGTCCCGCCGGCTATCTCATACTTGGCCGACAGGCCGCGCCCGCCGCTGGCGGGTCCTGCCGGCTGCTTAGCACTGTGGCAATGGCACTGATGATGTGTTCTTTGTCCGGGAGGCATGGCTGTAGTACCGCCGCCTTGCGGGCGATCACTGTAGCCACTCCCCATCTCTTCTGATTAATGGCGCACAAACTTTGAGGGAGGGAGAGGGCTGCTTGCTGAGAGTCGGCCTCCCCTCGTGCCGACTGGTCCGAGCTCGCCGCCTTCTGGCTTCTCACTAAAAGGTAGGGCCCACTGCGCGTGGGCGTTACCAACAGCCCGTAGTGGGAGCATGGCTTTCTCTGCCATGGGTGATGTCATGGGCTACGTGGCAACAGTGCTGCGCCGGGCGGGGATGTCCGCCCAGTACACTGCACTGTGGCCATGATCCGCCCTGGATTCAGGGGTGGCAGGCCGCACTGTAGCCACACACCGTCTCATCGTCATGATGTGGTGCAAACTTTGAGGGCGCTTGGGGCCGCCTACTAGGAGCCGGCCCACCTCGAGGCTGTCTTCTGGTCCTTGCCGTCTTCTGGCAACCGGCCGCTTGGACCAGTCGGCCGCAAGAAGGCGGCGCTTTGGTCTTTGATTCTTGAGGGGCGCAGCCGGCCCCGATGTCTTGAAATACCATGGGAGGGTGATGAGGCTACCCATGGTCATTTACTCCGACAGTCGGGTTTCTGCGCAGGTGGTGCCAACTTGTCGATGTGCTGAGGAGGCCGTGCCAACGCGTTGGTTTGCTGAGTAGGAAGTGCTGATGCATTGGTATGCTGATCACGCGACTGTGGACCAAGGGACTAATGAGGAGTCAGTTCTGGACCTACAGACTGCTTAGCAGGAGGTTCCGAGGCATCAGACTGCTTAGCAGTCTGTTCCACTAAGTTGGTCTGCTGGGCATGTGCTGCAGCTGGGTCTCCTCCTGCTGCTTCAGCGGCCGGCATATGAACCGGTGGTGCGTCTTCAGTAGCGGTAGGCCTTGCCACTGGCTGCTTTGGGGCGGAGGATGACATGGCCTGTACGCCACAAAGTCGGGTCGGCTGATCACAAGTTGATGCATTAGCCCCCCAGAGCTGCTGTGGCAAGGAGAGCGTCACCGGTTGAGGGGCGACAGTGGTTGCCCTTGGCGGGGCTTCAGGGATCTCATCGATCAACTCTATTTCCTTTCGTGGCCACTAGATGTGATGTAACAGTGTTTCTGCCAAGGTCCTTTGCTCATCGAGGTCTCCTAGGATATTCTTCAGGGCAAATTCATTGAATCCAGGCTTTACTTTAGTCATGTAGCACTTCACACAGCCCGGCTTCAATGGCACATTATCCAAGAAGAGGCCATCTTCCAAGAAGGGTGGGCAAACCCAGGCTGTTGCACATCTTAATGTACCTTCATAATGTGTAAGCATGCCCTTCAGTCTGTCTTTCATTCCAGATAGATCAGATATAGCATCATCACGAACAGCTACAGTCTCAGTGTCGCTGGGGTCAGCTAATGCACAACTACTCTTGTGCAGTGTTGTCGTGCAATAAACAGCATCCTCCATGCCCGCCTCCCCTCCCATCTGCTGGCTATCTATCAGTGTTAGAGTCTTCTGCATCATCATTGACTCCTCAACATCCTTTCGAATAGCCGGATAAATCTTCTTGCTCAACCTTTCATACAATGCATTCGGCTTCATTTCACTCCTCGCTTTTTTCATGTTGAGCCTCTCTTCTTTGGTGAGTGTGAAAGCCCTCTTGTGCGGGACATTAAAACCTATACCCCTTGCACGGCCAGGGGTATCTTTTATTTCCCGAGCAATGGACAGAATGTCACATGGCCCTGAGTTCCTATAGAACCTTCTAGGGATCTTGGAAGCCTCTAACATCACTTCATACAGTTTGGCGTCACGTGAGTTTTCAAAGTAATAAGTTCTGTCATCACGCCTCTTTGCACGTGCCCGCATGTAGTCTCTGGCGTGTTCGCCCCTGATTTCACTAAAGGCCGGATTCCCGCCCGCTGCTACTGCTTCTTTGTCCTCCTAT
Source organism: Aegilops tauschii subsp. strangulata (assembly GCF_002575655.3). Classification (NCBI taxonomy): domain Eukaryota; kingdom Viridiplantae; phylum Streptophyta; class Magnoliopsida; order Poales; family Poaceae; genus Aegilops; species Aegilops tauschii. The sequence goes on along the minus strand of NC_053038.3, from coordinate 279,030,372 downwards.
TCCCATATCAGTTTCATGCCGTAGTATCCTGCCACACCCGTACGGTGGGGGTGTATGTTCTTCTTCTGAAGAACCGATTGCTTGAAACTCTTCTCAGCAAACTCTTTAGTTGCCCTGACCCTTTTGAATTCTGCCCAGTCTGCCTTTCTAATTTGGGGGTATGCGAGGATTGGGTCCTTGCCTTCACTCAAGTACCTTGCCTTCACTCAAGTACTTCTTGCACAAAACGTGCTTCCAGTTTCTCCAAGCATCCCTAGCCTTCTTCAGTGCAGCGTGTTCCACCTGCATTCTCTGCAGCTCTGGAATGTTGAACTGATCCATGATCTCCCGGACTATCCTTTGTCGTGTTTCTGTGTCAGCCTTCTGAAACCCCAGCAGATTAATGCTGAGCCTTGCCTTGCCAACAAATCCACACACGCTCCTGAACCTCGTGGTGCTTTATCTGGTTTAGTTGGAGCCCAAGACTTTGAATCAATCTCGGTTACTTCATATACACCTTTAGGCTGGTGTGCGAGCTTCCTTGGAGCGTTCCTCCATGTCCTGACCGGAAGGGTAATTGTTGCAGCTCTATCCCGTTCAAGATTACTTGATCCCTCACAGTCTGCTGAAGACCTAGGGTTGTCCGAATCAGATGAAGATACATGGCCTGAAGCATGAGTGATGTCACTGCTACTCGGCATCTACAGAGAACACATGCGAAACTCAGGAAAGGAGGATAAGCATAAAACTAACTACTTGGTATCATGCCTTCTAAACATGCCATGCAATAATTTAGAAAATGTATGGCTAATTTGTTAAGTTTGTGTGACTCGGGCGCCCGCGATCTGTAAATAGGCAGTAACTTATTGGAACAAATACAGCTTATATGTAGTAAGGAAGGTAGATAATGAACATATATACGCTCTCTGTTGTTTTATAGCCAATTTGGGAACATACGGAAGGAAATTGGAAGAGGGATTGCGAGGAAATATGCCTCACCGCGATGGAGAGCAGTAACTAGCAGGCGTCTTAATGCAAACCTGGTCGGACCATAGGAGAGGCGAGGGTTACTGCATCGATATGCTCGAGGGAGGCTACCGGGCAAAGGAAGACGGCGAGGCGCGGGCCGCCACATGTTGGGAATGGTAGTGGAGGTAGGCTTGACGCCGAAGAGCGGGCACATGGCTAGGGTGAGCACGGCGGTGCCGGAGAGGGTTCTGCTGTTGATCTGGGGGAGGGGGAGCTGGCCAAGGAGATTGGGTGGACTAGTTGAGTGAAAGCGGGTGGACGGTGGGGGGTGTTGGGGACTCTGGGTGTTGGCGGCCTAGGTGAAAAGTGTGAAAAATATCCCCGGTCGCCGGGCGCGTGGAAAGGCCTATGCAAACGGTTTCCTCTGAGCGCTCGTGTGCACAAACAGAATAATTTCGTTTGAAATGAAGACTTGAGTTCATCGTTTCGCCTCTAAATTTTTCCCACGTAAAGCAATCACAATTATACCACGGGTTTGATTTGCTGGCGCATTTCAGGTCTCGTGTGCTATATGTAAGACGTTTTTGGCTTTTACCGTGCATTTTGGCATATAAATTAATTCCTAGCTGGACTGCATTTCCTGTCGAAAGGGATGAGGATTGCCGTTCGATCTGGGAGCATCCAACGGTGCAGACGTATGATCCGTGGGGTTTGGATTCTGGCCACTCAGAACGCACGACTCAGATCGCGCGTGCAGCAAAGGGGGGGCATCGCCCACGGTTTGGTAGGCACATGACTTTCGTGTGTGAACCGTGTGCTATTTGAAAACTTTTTTGGAGGGCTATTTGAAAACATTTACATGTGATGTCCAAAGGGATGAGGATTGTCGTTCGATCAAGGAGAATCCAATGGTGTAGACGTACGATCCGTGGGGTTTGGGTTCTGGCTAATTAGAACGCACGACTCAAATCACACGCGTGGCAGAGGGGAGGGTGCATCGGCCACGGTTTAGTGGACACACGGCTTTCGTGAGTGAACAGTGTGCTCTTTGAAAACATTTACATTGCCTAACATCATATTTTTGTTTGAATGAAAACATGGGTTCATAGTTTTGCCTCCAATTCTTTTCCACGGTAAGAAATCACGAGTATAGTGGAGAGTGTCATATACTAGCATCATGCATATACAATATATATGATACTAGTGTATGATACTACCTTTAATTAATTATAGCGCATAGTATAATACATAGATTATAGTATCATAGATCATATTTATTGCCATGCATGACACAAATTAGCATCGCATTTATCATGATACAGTATCTACCTATATGTTACTCTAACCCTCTCTATATATATTTAATTCTTTGCCACATTAGCATACTTGCTATTTTCGAGTGCATGACATCGTCGGCTATGATACTACCACTATGGCCAGCCTTATATAGTGGGGAGTATCATATACTATATATAGTATCATGCATATGATACTATTGTATGATACTACGTACGTACCTTCATAGTGCATATATAGTATCATAGAGTAGTATATATCATAGATGACCGTATTTATGGCCATGCATGACACAAAATAGTATAACATTTATTATATATATATATAGGACAAATGTTTCCTACAAGTAGTGGTAGTTACCACCACTTGCGTTTTCTATGTTGTATGTAGTATTTATCGAAACCGAGAGTATGTACATGTAGTATGTAGTATATAACAATGATTAGGTAGTATATTTACTAATTTTTAGGTAGTATGTACCATGTTTTGAGTATGCTCTTTTTTACGTACAAATATGTACGTATTTCACAAATATAACAAAAACTATGGGCTCATATGCAATTTTTTCGTGTAACTTGCTTTGAAATATCTTAGATATAATATATGAACATATTTAAAATAAAATAATAGTATATATAGTACCACATGATAGTATATGATATATGTGGGGTAACTACCACCGGGTGGTAGGATGGATTTTCCCTATATATATATATATATATATATATATATGTTACGGTATCTACCTATGTTACTGCTTCTTTGCCACATCACCATATTTGCTATTCCGAGTGCATGATACCGGCTATGATACCCCCACTATGGCCACCCTAATAAGGCTGGTCGTAACATGGGAGTATCAAGCGGTATGATGCATGCCAACTAGAATTTTTCGATGATGTGGCACACAGTTAAATGAGGAAAGAGAGGGTGTGGTATCATATCATGATACCGTATCATATTAAATGTTTTACTACTTTGTGTCATGCATGGCAATTAATAAGGCAACCTAAGATACTAACTTATGATACTATGCATGCGCGCATTACGGAGGTATTACCGATCATATACTACTACCTCCGTCTAGGTGAATAAGTCATTCACGTAGTTCTAGGTCATCTATTTGAGAAATTAAATATGTGTTATATGTCATGAAAAGTATATCACTAGATTTCTGCATGGATGTAGTTTCTAAATATATTTTTTTGTTACATATAATACATATTTAGATAGTTAAATCGTCGACCTAGAACTACGTGAATGACTTATTCACCGAGACAGAGGTAGTAGTATCATGCATATATACTCCCTCCTTTTTCCGGTTTATAGGCTTATCTCAAAATTTTAGTTTTTCCATTTTATAAAGCTCAATTTGGTTGTTCCCCATCACATGTTCAGATTCCAAGGTGCATTAAATCATTGCATGCAAGTATTAAGAGAAAGTTGACCAATGCATGTACTTTATGCATGCATGTATTGCAATTAATACATTGGAAAACATAATGTTTTGAGGAAAACAAAAGCATTAATTGGGTGTTTTTGCAAACTACAAAAAGTATTCCACCACTCACCATCTACCTTGGTTGGTGAGATTTTTTAATTGAGCCCTATAAGGCTAGTTGTAATGGGGAGTATCTTATACTAGTATCATGCATATGATAAATACTAGTGTATGATACTACTTCCGTAATGCATAGTATCATAAGTTAGTATCTTAGGTTGCGTTATTAATTGTCATGCATCACACAAAGTAGTACAACATTTAATATGACATGGTATCATGATATGATACCACATCCTCTCTTTCCTCATTTAATTGTGTGCCACATCATCCAGAAAGTCTAGTTGGCATGCATGATACCGCTTATGATACTACCATTACAACCAGCCTAAACCGGAAAGGAGGAAGTATAAGACTAGCCACAATGGAGAGTAACATACACTAGTAACATACACATATCCCTAGACTATGCTACTACCTTCATAGTGGGTAGTAACATAGGTGTAGTGTCATGCAAAGCTTCATTTATTAGGTTATAGACTCATATTGCATTGGGGCATGTGATGTTACAGTAACTAGCTAAGTTACTGAAACTATCTCTCTCCTCATTAACTTATTGCCTCATAAGCAAGTTTGCTGAGTTAGAGTCGATGTTACCGCTGAAGTTACTCCCACTTTGGCTAGTCTGATACTAGCTAGTCTATGATATACTACCTACCTCACTAAGAGCATGGTTAATAATACAGCCAACGGTCGGCTATAAGAAGTTGATGTCATGTACAACCAACCTCTTAGCGGGCATGTACAATAATAATTTTTAAATACGTACTAGTTTATCAATAGTTGGCCCACCTTACATCCTCACAAAGTGTCTTGGGTCTTGTTTTGCAGCTAGCTCTACTAACCAAGAGCCCGCTTCTCTTCTCTCTCCTCTTCTCTTTCCTCCAACCAATAAGCACATATATATTATTCTATTCCTTATGGCCTTTATGTCACTCTATTATACTTGCTCTAATGCATAGTATCATAGAGTAGCTAGTATCATATGTAGTACTTTATTTTATATTGTCATGCATGACACATAGTAGCATAGCATTTATTATGATACGGTTTCTTGATATGAATCTTAACCCTCTATTTCTTCATTTAATTCTATGACAGCTCATCAAAATTGCCTAGTTGGCATGCATGATACTAGCTATGATACCCCATCACTATCAGCCTAGCAAAGAAGGTGTGCAGATCATTTGTGCGTCGCTTTGTGAGTTTTCATCCATTTGTTCGAGAAGCAGGAGAAGTTTCAAACATTTCGGCGGCAAGGTGCGGCCACTAGCGTAGGCCTAGTTGGTATTTTAATTACAGGAAATTCAGATGGAGTTCGGACATCATCCAAATTGATGTGTGCCCGTGGTGTGCTCTCATGACCCCGTGGAAAAAAATTGGTAAAGTTTGGCACAAGTTTTGATGACCGCTCCTTCCAAACCGGAGCATCTCACATGATGGATCATGGTTTCCAAAAGGAGACGTGTCAATTCAAACTCGTGTGGCCGGTGACTTCATCGTTTGGCCTCATAAAAATTTCCACGGTACGCAATCACCATTATACCACGGGTTTGATTTTCTGGCGCATTTCAGGTATTGTTAGCTATATTTAAGACATTTTTGAGATTAGCATGCATTTTGTGCATAAAAATAAAATTACAACCGGAACTGCATGTGATGTCGGAAGGGATGAGGATCATCGTTCGATCTGGGAGCATCCAACGGTGCAGACATACGGTCCATGGGGTTTGGGTTCTGGCCAATCAGAAAGCACGACTCAGATCGTGGGCGGGGTGGCGGGGTTTGGTCGGCTCACGACTTTCATCAACGAACCGTGTGCTATTCGCAAACCAGATTGCATATTTTTCTTCACACATACTGTTGTGAGATTAATTGAGTGTGCTACCTCTATGATATAATAATAATAATAATAATAATAATAACAAAAAATAGTTCATATTCATTGCCTGAGCTGACAACATATCAAGGTCAACATATTAACGGTTCTTACATCAACAGAAAACCGGGCATAACTCACAAATTCAGTACGCGACAGTTCTAAATTGAACGAATTAAGTTGCACGGTAGGCATAAAGACTAGTCTTACGGCTTAACTCCCATGTACATGGGGGAACTAGGATCATTAAGTTGACCCCGAATGAACTTGGGGTTTTTAATGATTTTACGTTGCTCTGTTACACGGGTGTGTGATCCCTTGGCTGGCAACTCATCAAATTCATCGTACTCATCCTCATCGGCAACATCGTCGACACCCAGTACCCTTCCCTTCCCATGCATCTCTAAATGGCAGTTCTTATGCAAGGGGTCTTCTACAAAGAAAATCTGGGTAGCATCGCTGGCAAGAATGAATGGGTCCTGTGATATGCCATCGTTGTCCTGTTAACACAGGTCTTCCTGTACTCATCAATCCTTACCTGACCAAGAGGGATCCATGCGCACCTGAATAATGCCACCTTAACTTTCACATAGTCAAGCTCCCAAATCTCTTTGATGGTTCCATAGTATACCCTTTTATCAGCTTCATTTACAGTCATGCATTCTATTCGAACAGAGCTGTTCTGATACGAGGTCTTCTGATCATGTTCCTCGGTGTAGAACATGTATCCATTTATGTCATATTCTTGGTACGTCAACACCGTAGGTGATGGCTTTTGTGCCAACCACGTAGCAATGTCATCGATGGATCCTTGTGCCAAACGATTATTCAGCCATTCAGCGTAGTTCTTTGTGTGCTCCTTCATCTCCACATCTGATGAAGGCACCATTGGTAAGAATGTAGCGACCCGACCTGAGACGGTCAAGTCTCTATGCTTCAGTGTCATCCCTGGATCGGTAATGCTGACACACACAGTACTCGAATGGATTTATAACAGAGTAGCAATCACACACTTATTACATCGATAGCCAATCCATGCCGAGTATCACATCCAATCCTTGTGACTCCAAAATTATCAAGTCTGAGGGGAAAACATGCCTACCTATGGTCAATGGCATCTGAAAACATCCTTGGATTGCCATATACTCCGCTCCTGGCGAGCTTACTAACATAGGTGTCCTAAGAACTTTGGTGGGCAACTTATACTTATCCATAAATCCCCTTGAAATGTATGAATGCGATGCACCAGTATCAAAAAGAACGATTGCAGTAAATGACTTAACCAAAAACTTACCGATAACTGCATCTGGCTGCTCTTCAACCTCTTCCATGTTCACGTGGTTCACTTGTCCTCTGTTGAAAGGGTTGGGCTTCTTTCCAGAGTTTCCATTGCCGTTACCATTCTTTGCTTCAGAACACTCAGTGGCGTAATGTCCAGTCTTCCCGCACTTGAAACAAGTAATGTGACTTAGATCCTTCTTGGCGGGTGTAGAGGGGTTAGAACGGTTCTGATTGCTGCCTGCTCCATTCCCGTTTCCATTCTTGGGGCCACTGTGGTTGTGTGCACTTCCTGCATTGTGGGTATGGCCTCCATGGTTATGGGTATATCCTCCCAAGTTCGGGGTAAAACGAGGCTTCTGCTGAGCTCCTGAATTGTACTTCCCTTGTCCATACTTCCTTTTGTGGTTCTTAATTTGCTGCTACTTCCCTTCAATCATAAGAGCCCTGTCTACCAACTCCTGGTAGTTAGCGAACGTCGCTACCATCAACTGCATGCTCAACTCATCATTCAGCACTTCCATAAACTTCTCCTGCTTCGCGGCATCTGGGCCACATCATCTAGGGCATAGCAAGCTAGCTTGCTAAACTCATCCACGTACTGCCCCACAGTACGGTTTCCTTGGCGTAAGTTGCGAAATTCACGCTTCGTCATGCTCATAGCTCCAGTTGAGACATGTGCAGTGCGGAATGCTTGCTGGAACTGATCCCAAGTGATATTGGCTATAGGGAAAGTGGCTGTGTAATTCTCCCACCATGAAGCTGCAGGTCCATCCAATTGAAGTGCGGCAAAACGCACCTTCTCAGCATCTGTGCAACCTGCAGTGGTCAACTCCCTTCCAATCCTGTGTAGCCAGTCATCAGCAACTATCGGCTCGGTGCTACTGGAAAACACCGACGGCTGCAACCTCAGAAAACGGGATAAGTTATCAACTGGAGGTGGTGGCGATGGGTTGTTGTTGTTGTTGTTTTTGTTGTTGCCTTGGTTCTGGACTAGTAGCTGCATCAAGGCATTCTGCTGTTGGATCAACTGAGTGAGCTCTGGTGGGAAGACAAATCCGGTGTCACGTCTTGGAGGCATCTGATGGGTTTAGAGGGGAGAGATTAGAATAGAATGAGGTCTAATGAGAAAGAACTACCTATATGCACATGAGACAAACACAATCATATCACACCAAAATCAATACAAGCAAGGGCATACAATCGGTCTACAACTATCGTTACAAAAGTGCTCGGACTACTACTATATACATGGGGGAATACTACTAATCATATGGTGGTCTACTAGCAATTTTGATCGGTGGAAGACTCCATGATATCTGCTCCAGCTTCGTCTTCATAATCATCATCACTATCGTCGGGGTCGGAGTTGGTGTCGTCGATGATGATGTAGTCCTCTGGATGGTCGTCATCTGCTCCTGGCGCGGGGTCTCCCATGAATACTCCTAGCTTCCTTGTAAGGTCGTCATTCTTCTCCACAAGTATTGCGATTTCCTCCTCATATCAGTCACGTGTAGACTTGAGTTCCTCTTCTAGCTCCGTGTTCCTGGTCATCGCCTTCTTCAAATCTATCATGCTTGCGCACATCTGGTTCTCCTGGCGATGAATGTGCTGGTTTAACTCCTGGATGAAAGCTGCAATGGACCTGTCCCTCCTGGCACTACAAAAAAATACACTTCCGTGATGATACGTGTTTGTCACAGTAGGTCGCGTTTTTTGTCATGCATGTACATCCATGACGATTTTATGATAGAATCAAGATAGTCATACCTGTGCTGTCGTAGAAGTGTTCCATGACATTACCAAAATTATCATCACGGAAGTGTCCACTTCCATGACGATAAATCGCGCGTCACAGAAGTGCTTTCATCAAGGGTGACCGACACGTGGCATCCACCGTAACGGAACACCGTTAAGCTATCGGGTCGGGTTTTGGATCCGATAACCCGTTAACAGCCCCGACCAATGGGAAATTTCCACGTGTAAAATTCTTATTGGCCGGACGAAACACGTGTCAGCTCGTCAGTGGGTCAGATAGGCGCCTATGATATGTCGACACGTGCCACGGCCCACCACTGGCCCATTTAGCTTACAAAGCCGGTCCGTTTGACTTGGTCAAAAGTTAACGGGCTGGCCCATGAAAAGCCTGTTAACGGTCTCTTTGCAAATAGCCCATTTTACGGCCCGTTAAATCACGGCCCGTTAGGCCCTAAAGGAAATCGACCCAACAACGTCATGTGGGCCATCGAATATAACACCAGCCCATTTCACTTTCGGCCCATGTATGGCCCACGACGTCTTTCGACCCATATGAGGCCTTCGTATCTTTGTCCCTTTACAGGCCCACGGTGACTCTAGCCCATAATGAACAGTAATTTTCTTTATACCCGTTAACGGCCCGTGATTTACATGGGCCGTTTCCAGCCCGTGTTAGCTTTCGGCCTATTGAGGGCCCATACGTTCTTGGGCTCCTTTTCGGCCCTCGATTACTTCCGGCTCGTTACTGGCCTGTTCCCCTAATGGGCCAAATTGGGCCCATGGCAAGAGTCGGCCCGTTACTGGCCTGTTCCCCTAATGGGCCAAATTCGGCCCATGGCAAGAGTCGGCCCATTATTGGCCTGTTACCCTAATGGGCCAAATTCGGCCCATGGCAAGAGTCGGCCCGTTTCTGGCCTGTTAACCCGTTGTGCCGTTTCCAGCCCGTCCTATATTCTGGCCCATTAATGACCCATTATGCCTATGACAGAATTAAGCCTTTGCTGTCCTACGGCCTGTTAACGGCCTATTACCGTGCTGGGCCGATACCAATTATGACCGATTACGGCCCATGTAGACCCATTTATCCGACGGCCCGAGGCCCACCGATTACAGGCCCATTTATCGACGGCCCGTAGGAGACCCATGGATCCTACGACCCGTATATGGCCCATGGTAGTTGCGGCCACTAGCAAACCAGGGAAAAAGAAGACTAGGAAATAAATAAGGCCGAAACTAATGCTAGGCTATTAAGGCGATTGCACAGATTACATCCACTCGGCATCAAAGATCGCCACCAGTGCAAATATAGGGAACACCCTACACTATACAAAAATGCCTTGCTGTTTTCTTCAGCCCGTGGCTGCACGTTAAGAATAAATTTTGTATCGCACCAAAACAAATTACAACTATATAACAAAAGGAAGGTTGGCATAAAACTTAACAGTCTAGCAGATAAATGCACCACCAGAAGTTCAGAAGCTCAGTTCATTTGACCTGACTGTTACGTTTTCATGCTGAATTGTCCGATGGAGCACCATAACCCTCGCCTTCATTTCCCCTACGCTCCTGAACAACATAGCAAATGTCTGATAGTCTGGTTTCAAAACCATGCATATCTTGACGACATTGAGCAATGTTTCTCCTTGTTTCACAAAGGGTCTCTGTTAGGAAACGGACTTGTGTCTGGAGCGCAGATACAACATTGCTTTGAGCTTGCATATCTTGCTCATGAGGCAGTTTGGACGATATTGCCTTAACAACCAACCCAGTATTACGCAGGAACGTGCTTTTGGCATTGTTAGTGGACAGGTACTGACCCACTACAGCAAGAGCTGACATTGCGGTTATAGTTGCCTCGCCACCTTCAGAAGGTGGCGGTTCCACCATTTTTTCCATAGCTCGCTGAAAAGTTGAGGTTTTACATTAGTAGTACCAGAACAGAAGATATTAAGGAGGCAGCAAAACCAAACAAAATAGCTTTGGTCTATATACAGAACTTATTCTGGTGAACCCATGTAAATATTAGTTGTATTTTATTGCAAAGTACATAATAAAACCAGGTTCCAAACATATGACCATGTACCATCTCTAATGTATTGTCTATTTCTTCACATTGTATTGAGGGCTAAGGATAAAGAGACGAAGTTTATAATACGGTAAGCATAGTATGACATCATTCATATCACAAAACAACTGAGAACAGACAAACAGGCAATTGTAACATTGTGTGGGCAAGTCCAGCACGGGACTAGATTACGGGTCAAGATCAAAGGAACATCACTCCTCTCTTTTAAACCTTGTAAGGTGCAATGATACGCTAAGACAATTGTGTATAAAATTGAAAAGAGTAATAGACATTGGCTACAAACCATGAAGTTCAAGGCACAAGTCAGAGTAAGTAGTAGTTAAAAGGCATGAGGATTAAGGACTTACAACAGCGGCTTTGACTGGTGTAGTCATGCCCTTCTTCTTGCTGGTGTGACAGTCCTTGAAGATTTCCACAACATTTGGTTCAGGTACTTTTTGGTCCTTGCAGGCTTTCCTCTGCATTTCGAACAAGTCAATATAGATCTGATAACAGCAGCTAATTACAAGAGCCTCGCAGTGTGCAATATAGCTACGAGATCCTGTCATCTGTTGGAATTTCACTTTCATACGGTTGGCCTTGTTCTTTGAACAGTTCACCTACAAGAAGATAGATTTGTGTGGCACATGCATAAATAGGACTTCAACATGTGATCTGATCACATATATATATAATGTACCTGATACTGCGGATCAGACCAGTGTTTAACAAGGCCCCTCCAGTCTTCATCCGATATATTTTCCACTGGAGATGTTTGGGAAAGTTCACTGTTAGCCTTGCCTTCAAAGTGAGTTTTCCTCAAGTTATACCGATACTGTCACAGAGCAGACTTGAAAACATGGGTGCAAGTTTGTCTGGTTGCATCATCTTGGCTATCCAACTTGAACCTCATCTGTTGAAAATTATGGGAGTCTCATTATCAGCAACCTAGAAAGTATGGGACAGAGCAAGACGATATTACTAGTTTCCATACATAACCATACTTAGAGATAAATGGTCGAGGAAGGTGTTGAACTGGGTTTTGTCTTTGTCATTCCTGTACTGAATCCATGTTGGGAGGATACGTACATGACACCTAACCGCAACCGCTGCCTCTGATACTAATTTGGCTGACTCTGTAGCATCACGTGGCCTTTTTAAACCTGCCTCAAAACGGATCTCCATTCTTCCTCCTCTAGATTTAGTTAACCTATCGAGCATTATCCCTGATGTTTGTTTCCTCTTGCACCTAGGTGCTAGTCCAACAACGAACATAGGAAGTGTTAGTGTACATCAAATTGTGAGACTACATATAAAGAAGCATGCAACTGTAACTTGACTCCAGCAACTACCTTCTTGCTGTTGAAGCTCACAAGGTTCATCTGATATTGCCAACTCGTCTTGTGTCAAGAGTGCTTGGGAAGTAGTGTCAGGTGGCAAGGGAGCTTGGGAACGTGCTGCTAGCTCAGTTGATGCACGAGTAAGTTGTGCAGCTTGTAGTACTGTGGTAGGTGTTGCAAGAACTAGGGCTGTCTCTGCTTGTTTGGTGGCAGCTATTTGTTTCTGTTTGGCTTTTTTTGCAACTCGTGTAGCATGGGATGCCGTGTTTGTAGAATTTTCCGCTGGACTTTGACCTTCTATTGCACCATCAGTACCAGCAGAATCTGCAGGATTCATCCGCTTCTCATTCCCTGCCATTCTGTGTTTCTTACTCTTTCTCTGTGCCATGTTAAGTCAAGCCGACAATAAAAACGAATAACAATTTAGTTCTTCAGAACAAATTGATGCGTGATGCAGACGAACTAAACTTTGATGTTAGACAACCACATGATAGGAGGATGTAATATGTATGAAAAACAGGATGGAAGAGATAACCAGAACTATGATGTGTAAACTAAGAAGAAGACATTTCACCAAATTAGAAGCAATGCAATGGAAGGTAGACACCATATGAAGACACTACAAATATCGCTCTGCCAAGTTAACAGTGTCTCATCATAAATGGCGTTTAAACAAATGTGAAGCAGTACAAGAAATAAATCATATGGAAGATGCAAACAACATCACACTACCATGTTAGAGGTCTCTCGTCATTAGTGCCATTGCATATTCACAGCATTGCATATTCACAGCTTATGATGTGTAAACTAAGGAGAAGGCATTTCAACAAATTATAAGCAATGAAAGCTAGACACCATATGAAAGATGCAACGAATATCACTCTACCAAGTTAAAACTGTCTCGTCATAAGTGCCATTTCAACAAATTAGTAGTACAAGCTAGAAAAGAATGTGAGATGTAACCTATATCACACTCCGAAGTCAAATGTGTCTTATGATAAGTGATTGTTGCAGGTTACACAACAGTAGTAATTTGATGTAAGAACATGGTGTGATAGACAGATATTGTATGTTCTAGAAACAGGAACACGTGTCTTATTCAAGTATAATGTGTAAAGTAAGAAGATGGAATTCAACAAAATTAGAAGCAATACAAGCTAGACAGCACACATAACATGCAACCACATATAACAGTGCCAAGTTAGATGGAGCACCGGCGATGCTGCACTAGGGGAAATGTGCTCATCATAAACACAGCTTTGTTGAGTGTCTATGCATGTGTTGTCTTGGAAATCATCTTGGGCGTGTGGAGGAGTAAAAACTGTAGAGGCCCTCCGTTCGGAAGGAGGACCTTTATCCGCTGCCTTGCTAACTTCCTTCCGCTTTATTGATTTTGAATTGTCAAGTAAAATCGACAAGAAAAAGCAATAAAATTCTCTCTTCAGAACTCATTCATGCATGATACTAACAATCACTACTTTGATGTAAGGCAAACACATGATACCAGGATGGAATATGTACGAAAAACAGGACGGCATGGCAGGTTCACAACAGTTTGTGTAAACTAAGCAGAAACCATTCCAGCAAATAAGAAGCAATGCAAGCTAGACACCACATGAAAGATGCAACCAATATGACTCTGCCAAGTTAAAAGCGTCCCATCATAAATGGAATTTCAACAAATTAGAAGCAGCGCATGCTATAAATCATATGAAAGATGCAACTAATATTGCACTGCATATACTAAAGGTGTCTCGTCATGTTGATTGATGCGGGATACAAAAAAAACAATAGTTTTATGTAAGGACATGCTTAATAGACAGATGTACTATGTACTAAATATAGGAAGGCATGTCACATTAACAGGTATAATGTATAAGCTAAGCAGACTAGCACATGCAGTTTAACCAGATTGGAAGAATTACAATCTAGACACCATATGCAACATGCAACCACATATCACGCTGCCAAGTTAGAGCAAGCACCTGCGATGCTAGTGTAGGGGAAATGCTGTAATCAACTACAGAGCTACGTTCACTATCTTCATCAAGCATTTCTGTTTCTTGAGAATCATGTCGGGAGGCTGACGCTGCATTCTTTAAATGAGGAGTAGTCCCCTTGCCTGCCTGCCTCGTCATAAGTGATTGATGAGGGATACACAAGAACATTAGTTTGATGTAAGAACATGGTTAATACACAGATGTACTAGTATGTACCAAACACAGAAAGGCATGTCATATTCAAAGGTATAATGTGTAAGCTAAGCAGGTACAATTTAACCAAATTGGAAGCAATACAAGCTAGACATCCGGCTGGAGTGGTGAGCATGATCATCTAGGACCTGAGAGCCTGGTGGGAGGCGGGCTGCTTCGCCACCATCGCAGCTTTTTAGTTGGCTTCCAGGTGATGCCTATCTTTGCTGGGCTTGTCAGTGGCTCGGCCAGTGCCCTGACTAGCTATGGTGCTCACGGGATGGTGGTTCATGTAAAAAAATATCTTTCCTTATCTTACCGACTTCGGCCTTTCGAATACAAGCTAGACACCATATGACACCGTGAAGTTAAAGCAAGCACCTAGGATGGTGGTTCATTGCGAGCGAGGTCATCAACTCCAGAGCTACGTTTACCGTCTCCATCTGCTGACACTGCACCCTTTATAGCGCTGTAACGTGTCTTGCCTACCCGCATACGAAGCTGGAGCGACTTCTCTCTTTTCTTTTTGGCTTCTCTCATGGCAGCAGAGTCTGAAATACCCTTGCATAAAAACACAATAGTGAGAGTAAGGGTGAAGTGTGTGCAGAACAAGTGCACTGTAAAAGTAGCAGATAGCAGGTGGCTAAAAAATAAATGACAGGAGACATATGATAGCTCTACAACATTGCATGGCAAACAAGATTAGATTCTACTCCGTATGATTTTGTAATATATGAGCACAGGAAATGCAGGTACTCCTCCAGCACACCACCACATGTGGTCATATCTAAGATAACAGTCGACTGAAAATAAATAGGTCAGTCGATTTTTTTAATGAACCGTCCGATCTATAAGGAACGGGCAGATGGCCTTCGTCTACCTCCCGCCAGTCATTGTTGACGATCTTTCTCGAACCGCCAGCGACCACCGGCCTAGACCCCTACCTCCGCTGCCCCACCCTCCCATCGACCTCACACCACCGCCGTGCTTGGCAGCGCCCCCAGGCCATCCCTTTAATACCGGCCGACCTCCAGATTGGGCGCCAGTAGCTCTAGGCCGCACACGCCCCTAAGATAAACTCCAAGGCGCTGCTTCCCCGGCGTAATAGGCGTACTAGCGCCTATTACGCCGGGGAATGCTTCCGTTAATTGGGAATCAACTGGCCAGAAATTGAAATTTAGGGGGGCGATGGACCTCTAGCTAAGGTGAAATAGTATCTGAGGAGAAACCTTGTGCATCGCGAGTTACTAGGAACATCTAGTATCAAGAAGAAGCGGTCAACTAGTGTCTTCTGTGGGATGAATACCGTGCAAGCAGAGACGTAAGATTTGCACGAATAAGGGAAGAGGAGTACCTTTTTCGCTTGCCGGTGTGGTCACCTCCACATGTCGCGCCGATCTTCTTCTTTTTACCGGGGAAACCGATGTTCTGGAGGGTGCAGGCTTGGACGAACCCATGGCCAAATTGTTGACTGTGTTGCCGTGGCCGTATGTCGACGGAGGGGAAGCAGATCCGAGGTGGCGAAGGACGGCGTAGCAGGAACAGCTCCGGTGCGGTGGAGGGTGGCGAAGTTGGAGCGGCAGCGGTGAGGCGCAGGACGACGTGGTTGAACTGGCTCGGGTACGGACGGCTCGGCCTTGGCTTCAACTACTAGCCGTGGAGGGCGTTGCGGTTGAGGTTGCGGTGGACGACGACGTCGGGGTATCGGCTCCGGCATGATGGAGGAGGGCGGCGGTTGATGGGTGGAATGGGGTGGCGGACGGAGGACGCCGGGGTTTCGCTGCTGGTGGAGAGGTAGTTTTGGCGCCCACGGAGTACGAATGGGGAATTAGACGGGTGGGGGGGAACCATGTTTCGGTCTGGGACTCGCTTGTTTTTGGCTTTTTTGAACAGAAGACGGGACGCGCTTGTTTGAAATCTAGGGAAAGTACAAACTTTGCCCCCCTCTTAAATTTCGGACCTACTGCGGGTCAGGGGTAGGATGGTAATCCCAGGTGTCCCAAATAGTGGGCGGGAGCGATTTCGGCCGCGCGCATGTGTGCTTAGGCGGCCATTGTGTATGAATGTTTTTCGGATGCGGTTGCGTGGCGTCTAGATGAAGCTACAAACCTACCCCAGTTTAGACCTTTGGACGTCGGGCCGGTAGGTTTCATGGGTCGGAGTTATTAGAAAAGTAATTTCCTTGTACTACCAAACATTGGTCTCACGCGGTTTCGGGCGAGTAGAGGCTCTTTTGGCGCTTCG
This sequence comes from Aegilops tauschii subsp. strangulata, assembly GCF_002575655.3. NCBI lineage: Eukaryota > Viridiplantae > Streptophyta > Magnoliopsida > Poales > Poaceae > Aegilops > Aegilops tauschii. The sequence goes on along the minus strand of NC_053038.3, from coordinate 279,013,811 downwards.
TTCGAAATTTTGAAACACAAGCATTCACGTTTAGAGTACTCTTGAACTATGAGGATTGACCTAAATAGACAATGTTATATTTGACCTTGTATGTTTGAAAACCTCATTAAATTATCCGCTTCTTTTTGAAATTTTGACACTAGAAAATCCTATAACTACGATTATTTTGGAATGGAGGAGCTAAATTTGAATCTATTTTGTACACGACTACATATGCTATTATGTACAAAATCAGAGCAAAGATTGGTGCCCCCATAATTTAGGTATGGTTTACAAATGCCATGATATCAAATTCAAATTATTGAATGGACTTCATGTTGAATTCGATTTTTTTAAACCACCTTAAGTTGAATTCAAATGTATGCTAGTTCATAGGTAGCTATTTATATTGTCCATTGTGTAACTTTTGTATGTGTAATGTGCTTTACACACACAACATGAACTATACTCACATTTATATTCGATTGCTAAAGCGATGCATTGTCTGGAGTTCAAAATACTAACTATGTGGATCAATTGTGTCGAATAATAACATAGACATGCTCAAATTCGATAGAATCTAGATGTCTGATGGATCAATGACCGCTCCTTACGCGAATTGCAAATATCATGATCCCATCCTAATATTTGGATACAATTTATATCTTTAATCAATGTGTAGAGCAGTCTTTTACGTGTAGTTTCACTCTCCATCGGTGGTCTCTCACACATGCTCACACACTCTCTCCCGAGGTGTCTTTCTCGCACACATGCTCTAGATATAACCCTCCCTCCCTCTCGTAACCATTTACAACTGTTTTCACTAACCTTTATCACAAGCACTCTTCCTCTCGCAAACATACACACGCACAATCCTCATCGACCCTTTCTATATACATGGACCTGCCTACGTGTCTCATGTACGCACATTATATTTACGCCTGTCTCTCACGTATTGTCTCACACCTCTCTTCCTAATCGACGCGTATGATTCTAGCAGAGCATTCTTTAGAATGCCCCTTAAAGTTAGGTTGGATGAATAGTAATATCAGAGATAAAGGGGTTACCTCAGTCCGAGAACCTAGGGTTACAAATCCTAGCCGGCTTTGTCAGTGGACACAGAGTCCTTCACAATTCTGCTATCTTTGGCTTGTACGACTAGTCATCCATGGGTCTTCCTAAATGCATCACGGGCCGACCAATGTGGCGCAGGACGGAACCGAACGAAGGGCCTCACCTCGACCCACCGGACCTCACGTGGTGACACACCCTCTGCCCCCACATCACATTATCTTCTCACACCCACACATACCAACACAAACACCACACACACAGAAAATTTCTCCTAGTGCCTCTATTCCCTCCCCCCTTGCATATACACACTCAAGGGAATGGAATCTCTTGTCATGACGTCATGTTCATCTCTCTCTCTAGACCACTCTCATTTCTCGTGCTATCTCTCCCACGCCCCCACCCCCCGTCGGCCCCTCTATCCATGCCTCTCTCGAATACGTAATACACACACATACCTCCCTATGCCCCGCCAAATGCATCAACTACACATTCACACATGTTACATCACGTACCCGACTGATCTAAAAAGCCCTCTCTTCACATTTATTTCGCATACAACATTCCTTTTGAATAAAGTGTGGCCAAAAAATTATTTTAGAGTTTCTACATATATAAAACATTACAAAGTTATATGGAGGAGTAAGAACGCTAATTTGCATTGCATGGTGTCCACAATGATATTTATTCCGCACTGTGAATTTGTATATTTTTATACTATATACAAAGTTAGTCATAATAAAGAGAAACGAAGAGCATCTCTCTCTCTCCATCGCATACCCCCCCTGTATGCCCCTTTCACGTATGCACACAAAACTATCTCCAGGTCCTCTAAAAGTAAGACCCCAGAAAATTCACGCATGTTTCATCTTTCTCTCGCAATATATGCAATGACGATCATTGTATTTGAAGCGAAAGCACAATACGTACATTGGACTTCAGAATCCACTCATTATGGTCACCATTTATGTTTAGTGGTTATTATACAGTCACGGGCTCACCGTACAACTCTGTATTTGCTCATGACATGACTAGTTGACCAGTTAAACGCTCCACGTGGCACCTCTAGTGTTGCATCACATTATCTCACTACCATCGTGCCCACCTGTCGACTTGTATCTACTCTACATCTACACTCTTATAAAATACATAAAATACACTCTTATAAAAAACAGAGTTGGTGATGATGGTGTGCCTGCCATCCTGCAATATAGGCCGTCCGATTTATATCTGACGGATAGGAAAGAAACTATGGCAATTTTGCAAAAAGGTACCCACACACCTCTCCACATTTGCAAATAAGGCCTTCCCTCGTTCATCCTTTTCTCTCACAAGATAAACAAGTCATACAAATGCATCTTGATGTTACGTGCAACGCACAGGCATCTTGCTAGTAAGAATGAAAACAAACGACAAAAAAATATTTGGACGGTGGTTCGAAGTCATGACCACGGGCACAGCGGACAAGGTGGCCTTGTATTGGTATGCTGAGTCGTCTGTTTTAACACACAGGAGCTGGTGTGGTGATTATACACACACGCACACATGCACACGAACTGCATCCACGCAACACTCACACAAACACATGCACCCACACACGTACGCAACACTCACACGTACACACGCATCCACGCATGCACGCAACACTCACACGCACACACGCACGCATGCATGCACACACCAGTACACCACACGACCAACACACACTCTCATGCTCAAGTGCTCAACCTACACGTGCATGCGCACACATCAGGCCCTGACAAACACATACACAACCAGGTGATTCCTGCACACGGTTGGAGCCTTGTCGCCCCTGCGTAAATTTGTGTTTATCTGACCTTTTTCCTATGCGAACTGACAGGTGGGACCCACAAGGAACATGGTCAATTTAACTAGTCAACATGGCGCCACGTAAACTATTTGGCCGGTCAGCAGAGTGCAATCCGATGCTGAACTATGAGCAAGTGACCGTATAATCACCGCAAAATGTATATAGTGACCGTAATCAGCTTATTCTGAAGTTCGGTGACCGTATTACGCTTTTCTCTCTATAGGCCCTCCAAAACTACATCTCTACACGTTCTCGCATGTTACATCTAACAACTATGCAATACAACACTACTACTACAGTCTAACACAATAAATCATAAGTGTTTTTAGTTTTACTAGATATCATATTGTTACTTATAATTATTCAGTTTGCATACATTAAAATTGCCTTTGAAATGTATGGCCAGTATCATCTACCCCGCGGGAAAAATCCCGCCCTTTCCTGTTTAATCGGGTTTGTATCGATGGATCATGCGAAACAGCAAAACTACAGTACTATACAGTACTACAAGTGACAGTTCACTGGGCCGTCGTGTCGTCTACTCCTCCGTCGTAAGAGTGGAGCGCTCGCTTTCATAAATCTTCTAGTCCCTTTCGCCGACATGTGGGACATCAAGCTACCGGGTCCACGTGCCATACCGGAATACAGTGCAGAGCAGCCGGGGTTAAGCACCCCAGTCATGGCGCCGGCGTAGTAATGAGCAATGAGGCGTCAAATCACAAAGCTGCACCTTTCCCGCAGTTAAGTTGGAGGGACGAAGCAACCATCATTTCACTCGTTGCTGAATCCGCTTCTCCCTCATCTTCTTCAACTTAACCACGTGTTGCTTCTGCCGTTGTTCTGCCTCATGTGGGACGCAGATCGGCTTGGTAAAGCACTGACACATGGGACCGCATGTTAGCAAACCGCCAGGACAACGTCCTCCGAAAATAAGAAGCCTAATCCTAGACTTACAAAGGGCTACGTAGCTGCTACGTATACTTTCCATCTAATCTATATATCCCCCCACTGATTTTTAGGTGGGGTGGGCCTAATCCTCTCCTTTAATCCAATCAAATAGTCCCACATCACATCAGTTCGTAACTTTACGTAAACCATTACGTGGATGTAGCATTGCTCAAATAAGAAACCTCCCCCGCCATCCGCGCGGCAAAATCACCTCCTTTTACTAATCTTGATTCTATAAATTTTTAGATCAATATAATTGAGATTTGTATAGATAGCACACAGGAGCAAAACCAAGTGGTATGGTTAAGGGCATCCACAATGTGTAGCCAAATGTGAAAATAGCTTTTGGCATCATGGGAACCATTGTGGACGGTGTTGCCAAAGCCAAAAAGATGGAACCGAAGCTCCCTGATTGATTGATTGAAGGAATAGAAAAATGCAACGTCTCTCCTCTTTCTCCCATGCTTGGACGCATGTAGTACAGTATAGAGCATAGAGTCTACTCCCCTGTCCCTTCTATCACAAATCACAAAGCAATGAGGCGTCAAATCACAAAAGCACGGACGAAGCAACCATCATTTCACTCTTCGCTGACTCCGCTTCTCCATCGTCTTCTTCGAGAAACCATCTCACCGCACTAGTACTCCTAGTAGTACTAGTAAAGGACTTCCTGGATGCAAATAAGACTTCCTGCCGCATTACTTATCGACCTTTATTTTTTAACATACAATCTGAGTGGATAGCTCCTGTGGTCATCACACGTGAGCGGATATATAGGTGGGCTAGATGGGCAGGCGGCAACAATCTAAGTGCTAAAAGAGTTGATCTGGAAAAAAGAATTGATCCAATGCTTGGTTTTGTTTGGATTTTCCAACTATGACCATTGGATAGAGTGGATCAATGGCTTACGTTCAAAGTTATTCTCATTCTATAGAATGGTATAGGAACGTGGAGAGATTTGGTTGATTTTATATCGCTGAATAATATAAAATATTATGAGTGCACACGCTCCACCCCGAGGTTTGTAGCTTCTTCTCGGCCGCCGGGAATCTATGTTCTTCCACTCTTTCGTTTAAGACATGAGCTTTGTTCATCCTGTTGCCGACACGCGGGACATCTATATGCCTCCATTTTACAAAATCATACTATATGCCTCCATGACATGCGGGACATCTAGCATCAAGGTGGCGTGTCATGCATGAAAATGGAGATATGTAGTGCGTAAGTGAGTCGTCCACATCGATGGCACCTAGTACTACGCAATATTTTTTCTCCTCGATGGCACGTGAATAGTGCACGTACTCAATGACAGAGCACGGGATGGTAGCCATGGACATGGTTGGCCCTTTTTGAAGAGAGTACTAATAAATAACTTTGATGTGTCCCGTCAACTCGCAGAACAACGAGAAGCTTGCTTACTATGCCTTCTCCCTCGCCAACGCGTGCATGATGGCTCGCAGCACGAGGAGAAACTTTTGCTTACAAGCGGTGGATGTGCAGCAGTTCATTTGGTGTCAGATTGCCAAAAGTATTACTGTAGTACCATAATTATTGTTCGACTTCCGGAAGAGGAGAAGAGCCAAGCGCAAGGTCACCTACTAAGCTAGTACAGTACTACTATAGCCAAAGCTGGTCCACCTTTTTAGAGCATGGTTAATTAATATAGGCGGCTCTTGCAGCGGCACATCATTTAGAGCAAGTATTCTTTTCGTAGGAACAAAGGAAGTGAAACAAAAGTTGGAGTGGATGCTAGATTGCCAATTAAAACATGATTACATAGCAAAAAATCCTATAGCATTCTATCCTATGAATCAAACGACCAATGTAGGAAAATTATGAGGGGGGTCTCTCCAACAGTGTTCCTTGGCTCGCACCTAGCATCACGGTGGTCGAACTTGAAGTCATTCATCTGGTACACGTGGCATCTTAGATCTGAACACAAGGTGACGCGACCTCTCACTTCCTCCGCCATTTGAAGCGGCGCGCCGGTGGAGGGCTAGCATACTCCAATATTAGGTTGGCTCGATGTGATGTGGCAACTTCATATACTAACCGGATGCTAGCTATACTACTACGGTACTCACACTCCAAGAAGTGACTCGAAAACCATTCATAAATTGAGTCTATGACATGCATTCGCAACTGAAATGTACCATTCATTAAATACAACAAGTCATCAACACACAACGACAATGAGGATACATGTTGGATTATAGATTATTTCCAACAAAACATTCTAGCAAATACTAAAGTTTTCATCACACAACAAATAACAAGCAATGAAATGAACTTCAACTCAACCAATCCTCGGTGTTGGAAATGCTTGCTTTGAAACATAGGTGCTCTGGGAAGGGCCAGCTATTGTCAATATCGAGAGCAACGCAGGACTGATCATCTAGGCTGAAGCGGCATATATCAGGACCAGGGTAGGGAACCACCGAAATGTCCGAGGTATAGATACAGTTGCTTCTCATAAATGGTAGTAACGTTGTGTTAACAGCAGTTGGATCGCCTTTCACCATCATTGGATAGTTTTGTCCAAGGAAGAGCGAGTTTGCTCCAAGACTATCAATACTGAACCAGGGAGAAGGTGTTGGCGCTAGCACACTAGTATCCGTACTGAATACCATGCAACGGGTGTTGGAATATGTCAGGAGAGGGCGACCATGGGAGACAACACATGCTTCCTTAGTAGTAACAGTCTGAGTGCACTGTATACAGACAAGAAGAGGTGATCCATCGGAATTAGTTGTCAGGCACCACTGAGTATATAAGTTCTGCTCCTCCTCATGCTCATGATCATCACCATCGTCATCTCCCCCTTGCTTATAATTTTTTTCAAATATAGGTGGTGGAATGTTCACAGGACCCTTGAAACACAAGAAGAAGGTTAATTAGTAAAGGGAAACTTGCTAACCCGCATGCATGTGGATGAAACAATTATAATTACGGTGGAAGACAAACATACCGAAACTACGAGGATCCCATGCAAAAACAGTGCCACGAGTGGTGGCAGCAAACACAAGATCCTCGTATTCAATTGCACAGTACACATCCGTGTATAGAAACTGATTTTTGAGCAATATTCATCCAGTCGAACCACGAAGGACGGCAACAAGCTTGTCGAAGATAGCAACAACTTGATAGTTCTTGTAATTCCAAGAGCGGTTGGGAACTCGACAAATTGCTATCTTCAGTAGACGACAGTCACCATGATCGTATTTGAACGTACGTAGATCATCTGTGTGCTCAACCTCAGGGCACTCTGAGATTTTTGGAAGTGGAATCTACTCACGAGTGTACACATTCACAAGTTCCCACTCGCAATTGTACCGAATATAAACAACCCAATCTCCATTTGCGCCAGCCCAGGACTTACCCTTAAGCGATGGCATCTTGACATCACATGTATCATTATGAAGCGACATCAACTTGCAAGGCGAGGCCTCCGTCGTCCGCGCCCATGCGAACAGGCTTATAGCGAAGAAGATAAGGGAGATCAAACCGCTCCTGGACCCTTGGGTTCCTTGTAATGATGTTATTAGTTGAGTCAAGAATGGGCTTGAACGAACCTGCCATGCTAGCCGAGGTGATGACGTCGCACCGATCGATGAATTCCCCCACCACGTCATCTTTCAGATCGGGGCAAGAATAACGGGGTCGTTTCCGGCTTGTTCCCTCCATGGAGAAGACGATCGAACAATAGCAGAAGGAAGGGTGAAGGCAAATGGAGGAGGGAGGAAGAGCGTGCGACAGCAGTTCCAAATCGAGAGGGAAAGGCGAAGAGTCGGTGGACGGTTGCCAGTTTGCCACGGTACATGAAGAGGCGCCCCGGCCTACACGTCCTTTCGGAAATTGTACAAAAGGACTCGCCATCGTCTCACTGACATGCTGGAACGGGACCACATGTCAACGAAACATCGTGTGTAATTTCTCGTGCAAAATGCGATCTGCCGCGTTGGCCCAAGGTGCCGCATTATTTCTCGACTTTATTTTTTTAATGGCGTGCCGTTCAGTTTTGAAGCACGACTAACTGGTACTGTTTGCAGAGAAAATATAAACTACTCTACCACTACTCCACCTCTAGTACTAGTAGTATAAAAAAGATATATAGGATGGAGCTTCAGAGCTTTCTTGCTAAGGGCTGCCCACTTGCTTCTCACAATATCACCCTCTCTCCAGATCTAAAAAAGACGGCCTCTCTCTCCCTCCTCACCGGTGGTCACAGATCCGCCGGGGAAGAAAAGAACGTGCAGTGTCGACGCACTCGTCCTCGGTGAGCGAGGTCATGCACTGACGACAAGGCCGTCCTCTCAGACCTAGCGCCCGCGTGAGATGGCCTCCGTCCCCAAGCTCGCTGTCGTAGTGCGTGTGGAGGACGATGACCACGAGCGAAGCCACTTCCCGCCGACCCTCAGGTATGCTACCTCTTTTCGAACCATACCCTTGTTCTATTGCCCCATCTGCCATGTCGCTGCATGTGGATCTTTTTCCACTCCACCATCTTCCCAATTTGCTATACTCTGCTCTGCTGGTCACGCAGACGAAAACCTTAATTTGCACTATTAAAGGAAACCCTACTTCATGCAGACTAATCCATGTCTGGGTTGAATAAGGAAAGGAAGGGAGACTGTAATGTCCAAGAGAGTAGGCATCGAACCCGCATCTAGGTTGAGAAGGGGAAAATCAGTAGCTAAGGAACGAGTCTCATGTCTCTTGGTTGAAGAAGGGTAGAAAGGCATGACAACACAATAGAGAATGACTAGGTCGATCGGTTTGTTGTCCTCACATAGGGAAAAGGTGGCTAAACATAACAAAAATGGGACGTAATCCAGATATGCTGCCTAGATATTTGTTGCTCTGGGCAACCATACCTCCCTCACCACTCTATGTGTCCGTGGAGGTACATCGTACTGGTGCGCCCGCTGTCCGAATGGGCCTCGCATGCTCTTAGTCTAACTTTTTTGCTGTTAGTATAACGCCAGCAGTCAAGTCAAGCAATGCTACTTCTAAAGTGATGCCACATTTAACTAATGCCACACTCAGTCTAATGCCACCGATAAATATAAGCAATGCCATTTAATGTCACTGGATTATTTCAGGGTTAGCTGTTGATTGTGGATGTATTAAAGAATTTTCAACTAAGGCATTCTAATGATGTTGCACAGCCAGTATACCAACGATAAAACTTGTTACTACCTTCAGATTTTTGCACTGTTAATGCTTATAGATTACATACCTCACTTTCATGAGATAAGTTAATTTTTTTGTACAGTGTCACCAAAATGCCAAGGCGCTGATGTCATTTTATTTTGGTTAAACTGCACAAAAAATTATGAAGACAAGAGGAAAGGTTAAGAGTGGGCACCTCCTCCTCCGGCTGTTCTCTTGATTCGTTCGATCAAGTTTTTATGTTTGATCGATTATCAAGATTTGGATATCAATTTTTAAGGTCCCCCCGAGTTCGAAATGATATTTACCTTGGAGGTACATGGTTTGCAATTTTATTATACTGTCATTAGTTAATAATGCTAGTTACCTTCAGACTTTTGTATTTGGTTTAATGCTCATGCACAGCTAGTATACCAATGCTGAAACGTGTTACCTTTACATTTTGTATTGTTAATTCTTATAGAAATCTTCCAGTCCCAGAGTTTATTGAAATCTATTTAGTAAAACCATTGTACTGCACCCTGTAATAAAATAACTACTCTACTGTTGCACTTGCCATTGGATTAGTGTATATTTGTAGTATTCGAAATTTCGAATGGTGTTGCATTAGCGTATGGACATAAATAAAGGGTGGCAAGCTTTCCCAGATATGTGCTCAAGAAAACTACTACCTGTTTTTCTAAATACTAGTAGACGTTTGGGTACTTTAAACTAAACCGCAAAAACCTCTTATATTAAGGAACAGAGGGTGTAGAGTTCACTCAAATTATCCCGGTAAAGCTAGTCACACCTTTGTTAAAATTAATGTTCATTATGTTATCGGAGGAGGTCTGTAAGTTTATCTCTAATGCCTGTCCACTACATACCTGACATCATGATGTATGTTAAGTCATTTCCTTTTGTACAGTGTCACTTAATTGTCAAGGAAGTGATGGCATTTTATTTTAGTTGAACTGCACAAAATATGCTTAAAAGAAGAGGAAAGGTCAGGAATCCATCATTCTTTCAGAAAGAACTATATATGCCTTTCTGACATCAGCCTCTGTTGCCTTATTTATTCCTTCAAAAAGGTGGTTAGAAATAGTCTTGCTACCTTTTCCCATTGAGAAATTGGAATGCTTATATTTGTGAGTCTATGCTTCAACTAGTGCCACTTTTATAGTAATCACACTTTCAATATCTATGCAAACAGGGATGCTCGAGTTTAGTGGAACTGCACAAAAAGTCCAACTGGTTCAACATTAGGAGCATGTTTTCTCCCAAACCTTTATATCCAATTGGTGGCACTATGAGCTATTCATTAAGAAGGTACATGGTTTTCTACTATCTTGCTACTCTTTTTGTACTGTCATTAGATAGTAATACTAGTGGTTTGCATGTGAATTTATTGGCAGGGTGGACCTACATTGGAGGTGCAGGACATGATTCAATGACTGGATGCTCAATTTCGGTTGTATCGATTTCACCTCTTCCATCACTTCAAACATGGATATCCTTGGTCTGATGAAGAATAGGCGCTATATTTCTGCTCTGAACAAGCAAATCAATTCAGTATGAAATTGTCCAGGGCAAAACATGACTGTATCAAATTGTCCAATGCAAAACATGACAGATCTAAGCAGAAGAGACATGTTTAAACCGAAAATACAAGGTGGGGTATATTTTACTAGGTGCTTGATATTTGTGCAGACAGAGATGTCTGCCCGTTGCTATTTAGCAAACACACAAAGTGACCGCAATTTTGGTTGAACTGCACAAGAGAATAGTATAGTCACTGCATGCAGTGCCATTTGAAAATAGACACAGAAAGATTGGATAGTCACTTCATGGACTGCAGAAAAGTAGTACTGTACTATTTATTGGCCAACACTAGGTGCTTCATTGCTTTGGTCTGATTATACAATGGGCATCATTTTGCCTAAGTTAAAGTTTGTATTCCGAAAATAGTCTCGCCGTGTGATCAAGAGAAGACCGAATCATATTGCAGTGGATGTTCCTCCATCATGTGTGGTTCATTCCCACGGTTCCAGCTGTTGGTGAAACCACTTATGTTTGCAAGCGGAATTGTAGACTTCACAAACAAATTTGTCATTCAGTCTGTACTGAATGTTGGCCAAGGGAAGCATCCATGTTAGTAGGAAGAACATATGTTTTTTAGATCTTTGCTTTTGGAGCTACATATTTGTATATGATCTGTGAATCATTGAGATGCATTAACATGTTGATCTTATGTATGGGAATCATACTAGTTGGTTTTAGTTGTGGCTGATCTTTGCTTTTGGAGCTACATATTTGTATATGATCTGTGAATCATTAAGATGCATTAACAGTTCCTTATATCTGTTCGCTCAGTGTTTACAAGTTACCGATCGATCACTAGCTAGCCTACTAATGCGCTCCTGGCTGTTTTAGTTGCGACGCAAGATCCGAAGTGGCAGTTTTTTGAATAAAAATGCCTACCTCTGAAGAAACTGACAAGCTGCTCTGAAGAAAGTGCCATGCGAATCTGAAGAAACTGCTAGCAAAAACGTTCGCAAATGCCTTATCTCCCAGCTAAAGTTCATCAATTAATGCCCTCGGCTGCGACTCGTTGCATGCTGCTCCGCGTACTAGTTGCGAGCGATTTTGAGTGCCCGCATGCATCCGGCCGTAATTAAGGCAGCTAACTGATGCGAAAAAAGATGCGCTTTAATTGTTGCGGGCCTTTTAAATTCGTGGAATCATTATTGACAAGGAGGGAGATGATTTGAGTGCACTCGTTTGACCGTAATGCCGGCGTGCGACCCAGCACGGACGGGACGGGACGGCACCATCATAATTTCAGTTTCTCTAGTTTTCCACGGCAAGCTGGCGCTCTAAGCCATGCGTCCTTCATTATGCATTGAATTCCGATGACCGTCGCGCTACCTTCCGCTTATAAGTACTGTTTCTCGGCCTTCTATGGTGGCACTGTGACCCAACTTGCCCTATCCTCATAAGCCCCCACCGGCCCGACGTTGCTCGCCACTTATCCTCGCTCTCGCCACGTCCGCCATGCCCCCGCCCGTCCATGATAGGCGTGGCCGGAGGCGGTCAGCGCCGGAACTAGTGTTCGGTTTTTCACCGGAAGGCAGATGGAGGGAGGAGGCATTCTATCGGTCTTTAGATGGCAATGTGGAGATCGAGGACTTGTTGGAGCGCGACCACCTAGCGGAGGATCAGGAGTTGTTGGAGCGCGACCGCATGGCGGATGAGCAGCGTATCGCCGATTTGCGCCGCCAGCGGGACATGGAGCAGCAGCGCACCGACGCTCTGAGTCGCGAGCAGAGCGCCCGCACGTGGGCCGACTACATGGAGGCCGGCGCCCGGCAAATAGCCCTGGAGGCTGTCGGGCACGCACTCGTTCGCGACGCCGATTTTTACTACCAGCTCGTCAAGTGGGTTTCCCGCTTAGAAGCCGAAGCTTCGGTGGACCACGCCGGCATGGAAAGGGCCAACGCGCGCGAGCAATGCGCCCTATCGCACCTCTGGCAAGTCCGAGGCGAGGCGGAGGACGCCGGTGCCGGCGTTTAGCGTGTACCGCAGATGCGGCCGGCATCATCTAGTTAGCTAAGAGTAAGTTAGTACTTGTATGCTACTAGAGCATTAGTGGAAGTAGATAGTTAACTTGGCTATGATGGTTGTCAACGTGGAAGTTCAGTACTCTATATGTCGATCAGACCTGTTACTTTGCTCTAAATGTTGAACTTTCCGTTTGAACATATGGAATGGGCTGTTATTTTTTTAAATGGGTTGTATTTTTCCTCCACGGGTTTAGAGGCTGACTTGTGGGCCTACCAAGTTGACGCGTACACAACCAGGAGATGATTGTACGTGGAGAGGATGACAGCAGGGACCCGCAAAGGTCATGGCAGTACACAAGCAAAGTGCCTCCTTATTTCAATCCAAAAAAAATGGCTCCTCGTAATGGATTTCTGACATCTGGGTCCCATGCCATTGTCAACGTAGTCAATAAACGAGAGAGTTGCACAACGAGCGGCTGACATCAGGAACCCAGCAGCTCGACCAGTTATTTTTGTTTTGGGTTAATTTGATAAATGCCACTCCAAATCTGGTGTTTCTAAGAAATGCCATTGCAATTTCCAAACTTTGAAAAATAACATTTCATGCCATCCCCAGTGGCATTTTTCGAAGTCTGGAGTGGCGTTTTTCAAAGTTTGCAAATTGCAGTGGCGTTTTCCAAAGTTTGCAAAAATTGCAGTGGCATTTTTCAAAGTTTGGAAATTGCACTGGCATTTTTATGAACCGCCATATTTGTTGTGGCATTTATCTAATTTGTTTTTGAGACGGAAGCAGGGTGTCAACTGGGCTGTGTAGGGCACTCTGGCATGTCTAGACAGCCTTTTCTTTTATGTTTACTACAGACTAGCCCAGTAGTTTTTTCTTTCTTTCCGAAAATGGTAGCCCAGTTTTTTTGTGATTTGCCAAGTAAGTCGCTTTGTCAGGCCTATTGGGCTGCAAATCTTTCAAGACGAGGAGAGCTTCATTCGGCTGGTAGAGAAAATGGCCTATCAGCAATGAGAAATGGGCTGTACATTTTTAAAACACATCAAACCGACAATTACTTTCAAATTTATTTTTTTCATTTCAAGATTTTAAATTGCATTAATTTTTATGCGTGGACAATTTGTTGGATTTTATATTGATATAAATTTATTTTTAAAATCAGTTTGAATGTGAATCGAAATTTCGGGATTAAAAACAGTTCGGACCGCACCGAAATATGCAACATTTCGTATAATTTTTTAACCATGGCCACAATATGGGCTGTAATGCTAACAAAAAGAATATGGGCTCCAAAAAAAACCTTCAGAATTAGCAAATGGGCTGTAAATTATTAGAAATAATGGCAGATGGGTTGTATGCTGTTTTCCACAGATTTGAGGCTTTCCTAAAAAAAGGTTGACGCACAAGCAGTGACTGTTGGATGTCCATCCAACGGCATTCGTGCTTCTTCAATCTCTGCTCTTCCTGCTCCAGCCGGTCAAACAAGCGCCGGCGGGACTGCCTACTCCCTCCTCCCCACGGCCGGCTGTGCTGCCGCGCAGGCTTCACCGCCCCACCGTACTCCCATCACTGGCCTAGCCATCCCTCTACTCACCCACACCTGTTGTTATTCTCCGGCGACGGCAGACGAACCAGTAAACCCTCGTATAGTCGTACTCCCCTCCATGTGGGAAACAACTGCCGAGTCTTCCCTACCTCCGTGCCGTTCCCTTCCTAGGCCTCGCCGTCGTCCACCGCCCTGGTGCTCCCGGCGTGGCCTGGTCAACGTGGTCAACGACCGACATGCATCTGAAGTGGACTATACGTGGAGAGGCTGACAGCTGGGTCCACGGCCGCACGCAAGGAAATGCCTCCTTATTACGCGCAAAATAATGAGTCCTCCACCTGACATCTGGGACCCACCAAAAGGGCCTCTGTATTTCGCGAAAAAATGTTACCGCCGCTGACAGCTCGGACCCACCAGTTGTATCTTCGCACGCAAGGAAGTGCGTCCTTATTACGCACAAAAAAATGAATACTCCCACTGCTAGCTAGGACCCAGTATAGTGGCAGGCAGACTTGTGGGCCTACTAAGTTGACGGGGACAGAGGGCTTTGTCAACTTAGTCAATATGCACGATTCTAGCTCCAGTGACCGTATGATGTCCATCCAACGACCGTAGTGCTTCTTCAACCTCTGGTCTTGTTGCTCCAGCCGCCCAAAGCAGCGCCGGTCATGCCGCACGCTCCTGCCTCCTGTGGCCGGCTGTGCTGCCGCGGAGAACTCACTGCCCCTACTATTCCCACCGCTAGCCAGGCCCTGCGGCGACGGCAGCCTCACACCGCAGCCGAACCAGTGAACCCTTGTACTCCTCTCCGCGCGGGCTTCCACTGCCGCGTCTTCCCCGGCTCCGCATCATCCCCTTCCTAGGCCTCGCTGTCGTCCACCGCCCTGGTGCTCTCGGCGCGGTGTGGTCAACGTGGTCAAGGAACGACTTCCATCGGACATGGACTGTACATGGAGAGGCCGACAGCTGGGTCCACAGCTGCAGCAAGGAAGTGCCTCCTTATTACGCGCAAAATAATTATTCCTCCACCTGACAGCGGGGACCCACCGGACGGGCCACCGTATTTCGTGAAAAAACATTTCCCCCTGACTGCGGGGACCCACCAACTACATCTTCGCATGCAAGGAAGTGCGTCCGGGCAAAAAAACGATTCGCCCCCTGACTGCTGGGACCCACCAGCTACATCTTCGCAGGCAAGGAAGTGCCTGACAGTCAGGACCCACACGGTCGAAGCGTACGTAGCATTGTCATTCGTCGTGAACGTGTACGTACATACTGGTCGATGTAGAGGCGCGCACGTGTCGTAGTAGAGGCGCGCACGTAGCATGTACACATACATACAGCGGCCAGTGTGCAAGAAAGAAAATACGGCCACGTACGTACATACGGGCAGGGTCTCGAATGCCTACTCGCGCATACGTACGACCAGGGCTCGTGTACATGGCTGGCTCAGAACGGAGAAACTGCGTTGTCGTCATGTTCATGGGGAGCCAACCGGCTGGGTCGGAACGGAATGCGTCGTCGTGTTCATCGGGAGGGCTTGGACGGAACAGCCGATGGTAACGAGGCCTGGCGTACCGCAGAACGGAGGAAACAGCCTTGTGTTCGACCGGCCATGTTTGAAACGGGATCCTGTTCATCGGGAGGGGTTTGGCGTACCGCAAAACGGAGGAAACGGACTTGTGTTGGAGCGCTACGGTCGAAAGGGGGGTCCTGTTCATCGGGAGGGGTGTGGCGTACCGCAAAACGGGACTCCACGGCATACTGTTCATCTCCACCGTTGACCCCCTCCAGCCTCCATGGGCTACTGTTCATCCACCGTCGACGTCCTCCAGCCTCCACCTGCGACTGTTCATCCACGGGCTCCTGTTCATCCAGCCTCCACCACACGCTACTCCACCGCTACTGTTCAACCAGCCCTCTCCACGGGCTCCTGTTCGACCACCCCTCCACGGGCTACTGTTCATCCAGCCCTCCACCGTCTACTGTTCATTCTGCCCTCCACGGGGTGGTCCTGTTCTTCCTGCCGTCCACGGGGTCCTGTTCATCCAGCCCCAACCGGCTCGGTCGATCGGGGTCCTGTTCATCCAGAGGCAACACCACGGGGTCCTGTTCATCCACCCCCACCGGGAACTGTTCGTCCAAACCCCCCCAGCAACACTCACTGTTCATCCAGAGGCAGCATCGATCGGCTTCAGTTAGCAGCAGTAGCGAAGAAATCGCTCAATCGGGTTCAGTTAACAGCCATCGATCGATCGCTCGGGTTCAGTAACGCGTAGCCTGCAGTGCAATAACTCGGGTTCAGTTAGAGCCCAACGCCTCGCTCGGGTTCAGTTAGAGCCCAACGCCTCGCACCCACGCGCATGTGTGTATGATAGAAACGTGCATCGCTCGGCCCCGACCACCCACCATAACCGGGAACAACCCGATATTTTCCTCGCCCTCGCTTCTACCACGGTTTTTTCCGTCATGGACGGCCGAAAGAATGTCATGCAGCTGCGTCTCCGGCCCGCCCAGGATGAAAAGCCCATTTTCTGTCATGATTTTTTGTCATAGAAGTAGGACCCCACCACATCTATGATGATATCGGATTTTGTCACAATTATCGTCATAGAAATGTCATAAGTATGACAGAAAAAAATTTCGTTCGGCCCAAAATGTCACGGATGTGTCTTTTTTTTGTAGTGTGGTGCTGATCATCTCCCATTGCTCGTCTCGGCGCCCACATATCTGGTAGATAGTGTCCTTAAGATCCTTGTGGTAAACTTCGTCAATGCGTCCCATGGCGATGTGGGCTGCCATGCTCCTACCTAGACTCCAGGTTGGTGCATCAAAGGAAAACTCTATGGGCTCAGTGACTAGCGTGAACGTCGTTCCTGGAACTTGAACTCGAATCATCCAACGCCCCTCTTCTGGTAAAGTGGCGGTGTAGGTCCCGGTGAAGCTTGGTATTCCGATGTTTAGGTACCTAGTGACTTCCTTCATGTGTCGTCCAAAGGGTGTGTCTTCATCCGGTTGTGCAAACTTGTTCCTTGAGTCCAGAATCCTAAAGTGTAGAAAATGGAGAGGAGTTAGAAATGAGTAGAGAAGAGTGACCTATGGCTCATCTTAGTGGTCGTGTCCTACATTCAGCGTGTGCTCTGATACCATCTTGTAGCGACCTGACCTCAGACGGTCAAGTTTCTGTGCTTCAGAGTCATCCTTGGATCGGTAATGCTGACACACACAGTACTCGAATGGATTTATAACAGAGTAGCAATCACACACTTATTACATTGATAGTCTCAAGAGAGAACTTAATACAATAAATATGGCTTAAGGCCATCTAATTAAGATAACAGCGGAAGGCTTGGAAGATAAAGTGAGTCCATCAACTCCAACGGCACAGCTGAGTGCACGACAACGACCTAGCGCACCTTACTCTTTGTCTGAAAAGTCTGCAACATGATATGTTGTAGCCCAAAACGGGTCAGCACATGGAATATGCTGGCAATATAACACAGTCGAGCAATGAACAGAATAAATGCTATCACTACATGCATATATGGCTGGTGGAGGCTCTATGGTTATATTGTTTTGCAAAAGCCAATTTTTCCCTATAACAAAGGAATATATTTTATTTATCTATCATGGTGGTTGAAACATTGAGAAGGTTCCTACAACTCAATCGCAAATTAAAAGTAATTAACATCCCAACAAGTTAATTTAGTGTGATGAGATCAAATCAATAATTGAAGTACCAGATACTCAAGATGTCCATAACCGGGGACACGGCTAACCATGATTAGTTTGTACACTCTGTAAAGGTTTGCGCACTTTTCCCCACAAGACTCGATCTCCTCCGTTGGATTTCCCGCACTACATGGTGTTTGAGAAACGGATGACCAAGACACTGTCTTTCAGAAACATTAACTCTTTACTCTGGGTGGACAGTTACACCTACTTCCCCCCTACATCTGCTAGCCCACCACTAAAAGAGGTCATGCAACATACTCAACTATGCTAGAGCCCATAATAGCTTGTGGCCGCACACGGAAGCTCTAGCATGAATAATCTTATGATCCCTTTGAGCCTGGGTGGCGAACCATAGGATGATTGAGGGAGTCCTAGACTAAGGGGTCCTCGGGCGTCCGGTCTGTTAGCCATGGGCCGGACTGATGGGCTGTGAAGATATTAAGACCGAAGACTGCACCCGTGTCCGGATAGGACTCTCCTTGGCGTGGAAGGCAAGCTTGGCGACCAAATATGTAGATTCTTTTCCTTTGTAACCGACCTTGTGTAACCCTAGATCCTCCCGGTGTCTATATAAACCGGAGGACTTAGTCCGGAAGGGGAGAGACTCATTACCATAGTCATACAGGCTAGACTTCTAGGGTTTAGCCATTACGATCTCGTGGTAGATCAACTCTTGTAATACTCATATTCGTCAAGATCAATCAAGCAGGAAGTAGGGTATTACCTCCATAGAGAGGGCCCGAACCTGGGTAAACATCATGTCCCCTGTCTCCTGTTACCATCGACCTTAGACGCATAGTTCAGGACCCCCTACCCGAGATCCGCCGGTTTTGACACCGACATTGGTGCTTTCATTGAGAGTTCCACTGTGCCGTCGTCAAAAGGTTTGATGGCCTCTTCAATCGTCAACAACGATGCTGTCCAAGGGGAAACCTTCCTCCCCGGACAGATCTTCGTGTTCGGAAGCTTCGTACTGCATGCCAACTCGCTCGGCCGCCAAGAGCAGATCGACAGCTACGCCCAGCCATCTGGTCAGATTTGGGAGCTTGAATTACGTCGCGGACATCCGTGGAGATTTGATCTTCACCGGATTCAAGACCGCGGCAACCGCTCCTAGTCACCCTGATGAACAAGACCTAAATCTGTCATCGGGCCGCATCCAGGAGATTGCTCCTGTAACAGCTCCGGCCGTAGATCCGGAGCATATTGCGCCGTACGAAGATGGGAGGCTCAACCCAACCGCGGAGGCCGCAGATTCCACGGCATTGGAGCTGAACACAGACCTAAAGTCACACGACACCTTTGTCACCAGAACTCCGGACTCGTCTCTGGTCATAAATTCCGAGCCATGTGCATCCGCGGACGCCGAGATGGATCGCCTATCGATCTTCGAGTTTAGCGCCACAGACATCTTCCAGTATTCGCCCTTGGGCGATGTGCTAAATTCGTTAAGAAACTTGTCCTTGGCGGGGGACTCACAACCGAATTATGTCCGGTTTGAACTGGAGGCTAATGATGAAGGAGAATTTCGCTCCCCACCCACCACCCACTTCATAGCCACCGTCGAAGACTTAACCAACGAGCTTGACTATGACTCCGAAGACATCGACGGTATGGACGACGATGCCGGAGACGAGGAGGCTCAAAACCCGCCGTTCACTGGACGATGGACGGCCACTTCCTCATACGACGTCTACATGGTAGATATGTCGAAAAATAACAGCGGCGATGACAAGGAAAACCCAGCAAAGGAGGACCCTCCTAAAACACAGCCAAAGCGCCGGCGTGAGGGACGCCGCTTGAAATCCCGCCGCAGCAGGGATAGCAACACCGGCACAGGAGACGACAACACTCCGGATGGTGCCGAAGACACAGAAGAATCCAACGATCAAACAGCCGAACAGGACAATCGGGAATCAGGGCATGCCAGCCCTGACGAGCAGGCCATAGAAGAAGACTCGGAGGATGGTAGTTACCGTCCGCCCTCCGAGGAGGAGGTCAGCCTCGGCAACGAAGACTTCATCATGCCTGAGGAGCCCCTGGAGCAGGAGCGCTTTAAGCTTCAGCTAATAACCACTGCAAGGAGCCTGAAAAAGAAGCAGCAGCAGCTTCAAGCTGATCAAGACCTGCTCAATGACAGATGGACCGATGTCCTGGTAGCCGAGGAATACGGCCTTAAACACCCAGCCAAAGCTACCCGAAGCGCAGATTACTACCTCAGTTCGACGATGAGGCGCCCGATCCCGCACCAGAATCACGTACCGCGGCTGATCGGCCACCGCGCGGTCGGGATAAAACTGCAACTCAAGCCGAAAACCAGACGGTCCCACTCCGCCGTAAAGGCAGGGATAAGTCAGCTCGGGGCCATACTATGACCTCCGCCAAGAACTGGACAGTAGAGCGGAACACACAAGATCGATCTACGGATCGCGAGGACGTGACTTAAGGCGAGGGACAGCTATCTATTTGGGCATGACAAACCTATTCACGCCCGAGCCGAATGCCGCAGACGGACTCCATCAGAGCTATGTCGCGATGCGGCCTGATATAGGGGCGCCGCGCACCCTCTTTGCTTCACCGACGAAGTAATGGATCATGAATTCCCAGAAGGGTTCAAACCCGTAAACATCGAATCCTATGATGGAACAACCGATCCCGCGGTATGGATATAGGATTTTATTCTACATATCCACATGGCCCGCGGGGATGATCTTCACGCCAACAAATACCTCCCACTAAAACTCAAAGGGCCAGCTCGACACTGGCTAAACAGTCTGGCTGAAAATTCCATTGGCAGCTGGGAGGACCTGGAAGAGGCTTTCCTCAACAACTTCCAAGGTACATATGTTTGGCCGCCAGACGCCGACGACTTAAGTCACATAGTTCAACAGCCCGGGGAGTCAGCCAGGAAGTTCTAGACTAGGTTCCTAACTAAAAAGAACCAGATCATCGACTGTCTAGATGCCGAGGCCTTAGCGGCCTTTAAACATAGCATCCGCGACGAATGGCTCGCCCGCCACCTTGGCCAAGAAAAGCCAAAATCTATGGCAGCCCTCACGGCACTTATGACCCGCTTTTGTGCGGGCGAGGACATTTGGTTGGCTCGCAGCAAAAACACAGCCAGCGAGGCAGGACCCTCCGAGGCTAAGAACAACAACGGCAAGCTCCGACGTAACAAACACAAACGCCGAAGCAATGGCGATAATACCGACGACACTACAGTCAATGCCGGATTCAGTGGCTCGAAGTCCAACCAGCAGAAGAAACCATACAAGAGGAACAATTAGGGACCATCCAGTCTGGACCGCATACTTGATCGCCCGTGCCAGATACATGGCACCCCAGAAAAACCAGCCAATCATACCAGCAGAGACTGTTGGGTTTTTAAATAGGCCATCAAATTAGTTTGTGATGGGTTTTTAAACCAGCCAATCATACCATCGTAGGCTTGCTGGACGGTGATGAGTTGGATGAGATTTATCATGTAATCGAGTTAGTTTTGTTAGGGTTTGATCCCTAGTATCCACTCTGTTCTGGGATTGATGTTGCTATGACTATGCTATGCTTAATGCTTGTCACTAGGGCCCGAGTGCCAATATTTCAGATCTGAACATATTATGTTTTCATGAATATATTTGTGTTCTTGATCCTATCTTGCAAGTTGTAGACGCCTATTACGAGTTATGATCCGCATACCCCAAGTGGACAATAATTGGGATTCTTTTCGGTGATTACTATAGTTTGAGGAGTTCATGTATTCACTAAGTGCTAATTGGTCTGGTTCTCTAATAAAAGGAGGCCTTAATATCCCTTAGTTTTAATTAGGACCCCGCTGCCACGGGAGGATAGGACAAAAGATGTCATGCAAGTTCTTTTCCATAAGCACATATGACTATATACGGAATACATGCATGCATTATATTGATGAATTGGAGCTAGTTCTAAGTCACCCTAGGTTATGACTGCTACAAGATGAATATTATCCAACACAATTATCATTGCCCATCCAATGCCTGTGAGCTTTTCACATA
Source organism: Aegilops tauschii subsp. strangulata (assembly GCF_002575655.3). Lineage (NCBI taxonomy): Eukaryota > Viridiplantae > Streptophyta > Magnoliopsida > Poales > Poaceae > Aegilops > Aegilops tauschii. The sequence continues at coordinate 278,991,952 of NC_053038.3, read as the reverse complement.
TTGATCTGTGCTATGTTACTTTCGTGGCTACTTCAGTTACAATCACTACAAACTGCTATTGTTCCTTTTGCCACCATTACCGATACTTCCATACTACTTTGCTACTAAATACTTTGCTGCAGATATTAAGTCTTTCAGGTGTGGTTGAATTGACAACTCAACTACTAATACTCGTGAATATTCTTTGGCTCCCCTTGTGTCGAATCAATAAATTTTGGTTGAATACTCTGTCGGTGTGGAACGACACCTATGGGATCACAAGAATCCGTACTACGGTTGCCGGGGTGCGGGGTTGTGAGAAGAGCAGGATTAGTAACCAGCACGAGGATCGTTTACCCAGGTTCGGCCCGCGAGGATGCGTAAAACCCTAGTCCTACTTTGGTGGGTGTATTTAAGAGAGTTCTTGAGCTCTCGAACTAGCTGTGGTGAGTGTGTGGTTCGAAAGAGCCGAATCCGTCTCCAGTATGCCATGGGCCTCCTTTTATAGTCGAAAGGGGCTGCCACAGTGGCGCACAGGAGGTGGAAAGGCGCACAGTGCTATGAGCTTATCGCTCATATTAAAGGACAAGACGCATTTAATGCGTAGCTTAGGTGTCCCCTTACTTTATCGGGGACAGGGGCGAGGCCCGTCCCGTCTGTCGCCGCTCCTCCTTGCTTCGACACGCGCCTTGGCTAGCGACGCATGCGGCGCCATGTAGGCAGGCAGGCAGCTGAGGTGGTGCGGTGGTGGAGCCTCCACGAAGATCTGCATGCCGCCATGCAGGCGTTTGATGAGTTGGCCTGGGAGCTGCATGTTGCCACGCAGGTTCCCGCCCAGCTAGTTTGGCTGGCAGCCGCATGTGAACAATGGTGGAGACTTGGTTGGTGCGGGCCTGGTAGTGGCCCTGCTGGCGTCCTCGGTGAGGGCCTTGCCGGGTGGCTCGGCAAGGGTCTTGCCGTGGCGCGCTGTCGTCCCCGGCAAGGACATTGCCGGGGGTCTGGTGGCCTTCCTCGGCAAGGATCCTGCCGAGGATCGTCGTCTTCTAATCCTCATCTGATCTTGAGTGTTCCTTGTGTTCACAAAGATCTGCATGCCACCATGGAGGTGCCTCCCGAGCCCTGGCCCAACATGATGTTGGAGACCGTGGGCTCAAGGGTGGCTCGCTCTGTTGGTGTGGGGCGAGCTGCCCCGGCAAGGGTCTTGCCGGGGCTGCTGAGGCTGCCCCGGCAAGGGTCTTGTCGGGGGAACCTGCTTCATCCCTCTGCTCTTTGTGGTCTTGGCCTTGGCGTTGCTCTGGTTATCTTGGGCTTCGGTCTTACCTTGGCTCACTTCCCCTGTTCTGCTTGGTGTGGCCGTGGGCGCGGCTCCGACTGCCCGTGCACAGGTAAAGGGGTACAAAAGTGTGCCCCTCCTTTTGTACACCGACAGGAGCCCCCGGGCCTGGGCCACACATTTGCGCGACGCGTTGTTGGGCCAGGCCCAAAACGGTGCGCGGGCAGGAGGGGCGGTTTTTACCGCGGTAAAACTTTTCACGCGCTGCGCTTCCCACGACCCGCGCGCGCCGCGGCGTGGCGTGGAGGGGTACGCGTGACGTGGGCGGCATGCATGGGGCGGTTCCTGCACGCATGCATCACATCGCAGTAAATGGGCAGCTTGCGCCTTCCCCATGAAAGGAGGGAGGCGTGGAGGCGCGGCTTATTTACTGCATGGGGCCGGGTTGCGGTCTCCAAGGCGTCCACACCCCACGATCACGGGGTGGGGAGAGGTCACTTCACCCGTCCCCTCGATGCTGCACGTTTGCCACGCGTCCTCCATGCGCTTGGGGTGGCAAGCGATGGAGGCGGGAAACCGGGTCATTGCTGGTTGGGGCAGCGGGTCGGTCTCGATTCCCCGTGCCTCTGGTGGCTGGATTGGTCGAGCGGGGCGGCCGAGCCCCGACCCCGCCCCTTTATAAGGAGGGGGAAGGGGGAATGGCATCCCGCACTCTTCTGTCATCCATCTCCTCATGCTTCCGCTTCTTCCTTTCACTCGCCATGGAGAAAGGGAATCCTGGTCCTTCGTCGGTGGCGGCGAGGGTCGCCGCTCGACAGCGCGTCCCTCCCCCTCTTGAGCCCGCGGTGGTGGAACCGTCCGCGAGGGGAAGGGGGAGGGGGCGAGGCCGGGGCAGAGGTCGTAGTGCTCGGGAAGAGGAGGACGGGGCGGCGCGCCGGCTTCGCCCCCGCCAATGATGCCTTTTCCGATGGAAGGCCATGTTGGAGACCAGCCCCGCGAGTTCTTCATCAGGCTGCGCCGGCCTCCGCGTCACCGTCTTTGTCTTCCCGCCCCGTTTGCTCGGGAGATGGAGCGTGACCCGCCCCAATCCCTCAGATTGCACATGAGGGGCTGTGGGAATGGGGGCACGCGGGTCGACGTCGACTTCCCAGCCGGGTCATGTACCTCCGTCATGGATGGAAGACGTTCGCTCGCATCCACAGCCTGACGGCGGGCTCGTCCTCTACTTCAAATTAATGGAGGACGGCCTGCTCTCCGTCAAGGTCTTCGGAGACTTCGGGACTCGCCTGAAGTGCTGCATGGAGAGCTCCTCCGACGGAGATTCCGACGATGGGAGCTCTTCCTCGAGTGAAAGTGATGAGGAGGACAGCGGGCAGATGACGGTGATGAGTCCGACTAGGCGTCCGACGCCCCGCGCTTGGGCGGGTGTGGCAGCAGCAATATCTGCACCTGGTCGCTCCTCCAGCAGAGTTTTGCCGGGGGTGGGGCCAGCTCCTTAAACTTCTCGGGGTCGTTTCCTTGGGCGGCTGGCGTTGGGAGGTTGCGGAAGAGGAAGAGGGCGGGCGGCAAGGCCGTCAACTCGGAGTACGCGGGCACCGACGCCTTCATCGCGTATTGCCGGTCCTGCCGCCTCGTCTTCCAGCTCCTTTCCCGGCACCGTCATCACCGGCCCACCCATGGGCAGCCACCGAGGTGTTCTCTTGGTGCTTTCTACTGCTCGTAGCTCACCTAGGCGCCCCTTTTGCCCTTTCGCCTCCTTGACCTGCCTCCTGAGGAGAGGGACAAGAAAGGGATCACGGGCATCTTATCTCTTTTTTAATTTGTAAGCCTTCGGGCCTTGTTAAATTTAAAGCTTGTAATCCCCCTTGTTCATGTTTTTCATTCCGTACGGACTGTACCTGTGTGGGATGCTTTTAATGAAAAAGGGATGTTTGCCGGGTTTTTCGTTCGTGCGTAGACCCCACAACAAGGAGCGAATTCTTGTTACAATTTAAGATAAATGTTTTCACCCGGCAACAGGCCTTGCCGTCCCCCCACTTCGCTCGACCATTCTCGCGCCCTTGGCAGGGGCAAGGATGAAGCGGGCTTAGGCTCCTCATTCAACTTCCTTGCCACCGCGACTACAACCAAATCCGGGCCCAGGAGATAATCCTTGGGTATAGAAAAGGGGAGCACGGTGGCCTAGAAATAAAACGAGGTTTCACATATCCCAGTTCCGTTCCAAAATGCATGATAGAGGATGAAAGACTTATCTGGATCTCCAGCCCCCGGCAACCTTGTCTTGCCGCGGTTGGATCCTTGTGCTTGCAGCCCCCGACAACTCTGGTTTTCCAGGGTCGGGACGCCGGTCCGTTTCCTTTCTTCCAAGTAGCTCAACAAAAGTGCTCATGTGCTCTGCGAACCAAAGGAGGACAGAAAAGAAACAGATAGATGCGCACTCGACCTCTAGGCTAGGGGTTAGTCGCCGCTAAGCACTATCAACCCTAACCAAGGAAGAGACTCGACCTAGCATGCATGCTATAACTTAGGGCGCCAGCGCTTCATTTATTTATGCTCAGGGTCTATGCCTGGCTTTGTACAAAGGGTTACATGCCTTGCCGGCAAAGCATGTACAAAAGGTGGCTTGCCGGGAGGCCCGGCAAGCCGCGCCTTATGGGTAAAACTTGCGAAGGTGCTCGATGTTCCAGGAGTTGCTCACTGGGACAACATCTTCGGTCTCCAAGCGGACTGCGCCGGGCCTGGTGACTCGTATTACCCGATAAGGGCCTTCCCACTTTGGCGTCAAGTTGTTGGAATTCTTGGCCGACTAAATGCGCCGAAGAACAAGGTCGCCTTCCTCAAAGCTTCGGGCATGAACCTTGCGGCTATGGTAGCGGCGCAGGGCTTGCTGGTAGCGTGCTGCTCTCACAGCCGCCCGAAGACGATCTTCCTCAAGGAGCATTGCGTCATCTTGCCGCAACTGCTCTTGCTCAAGCTCATCATAAGCAAGCACTCGAGGTGACCCGTATATGAGTTCCGTGGGGAGAACTGCCTCCGCCCCATATACTAGGGCAAAGGGTGTCTGTCCGGTGGCTCGATTTGGCGTCGTCCTGATCGACCAAAGAACCACCGGCAACTCATCAATCCAGCGCCTTCCACTCTTGTGCAGCTTGTCAAACGTCTTCGTTCTCAGGCCTCGCAACACTTCAGCATTTGCCCTCTCCGCTTGGCCGTTGCTCCGTGGGTGTGCCACGGAAGCAAAACAGACCTTGCTATCGAGGTCTTGAATGTATTGCATGAAGGTGTGGCTTGTGAACTGCATGCCGTTGTCGGTGATGACTCTGTTTGGCACACCAGAACGGCAGACCAGTCCCTTGAAGAACTTGACAGCTGATTGAGCAATCACCTTTCTCACTGCTTCCACTTCCAGCCACTTTGTGAACTTGTCGATTGCAACGTACAAGTACTCAAAGCCCCCGACAACGCGGGGGAAAGGGCCCAGTATATCGAGCCCCCAGACCGAGAATGGCCAGGAGAGAGGGATTGTTTGAAGGTCTTGAGCTGGTTGATGAAGCTTCTTTGAATGGAACTGACATGCTTCACACATGGTTACTAGTGCCGTCGCATCCTGGAGGGCGGTGGGCCAGAAGAAACCTTGCCGGAACGCCTTGCCGGCAAGGGCCATCGACCCTATGTGGGAGCCACATATGCCTCCATGTATCTCCGCCAACAGCTCCAGTCCTTCCTCCCGGGGGATGCACTTCAATTTCACACCGTTCGGCCGTCTCCTGTACAGGACGTCATCGACGAACAGGTATAGGGCGGACCGTCGGGCTACTCTCTCCGCTTCTTCCTGCTCCTCAGGAAGCTCCCCTATTTGGAGGAATTGGACGGCATGCTGCGCCCATGCCGGAGCCTGGGGCTCGACGGCAAGGACCAAAGGCATCTCTTCCGCCATGGGAGCGGTTGTCTCTACAGCCAGGGCTTGACGCCCTACCGGAGCCAGTTGCTCTTGGGCAGGCTCAGTGTGCACGGCAACATCCTTGCGGGCCGTCCCAGGGGGCTCAGCGGGAAGGTACTTGTCGGGACCTGATTTCCTCCGATTGTTCTGCTCTGTTGATGGTTCGACGGATGGCTGAGTTAAACGGAGAAAAAGGTACCCCGACTCCATAGGTAGCTTGAATGCAGCATGCTTTGACAGGTAATCGGCGATGTCATTCTCCACTCGGGGGACGTGCTCCGCTTGGATGCCGTCAAAGCGCTCCTCCAGCTTTCTCACCTCATCTACGTAGGCCTCCATCAATGGGCTCAGGTAATCCTTGTTGACCTGCCTAACAACAAGCTGCGAGTCACCCCTAACGATGAGCTTCTTAACCCCGAGGTCTGCCGCGATCCTGAGACCGGCGAGCAATCCCTCATACTCAGCAGTGTTGTTGGTGGACATCTCCCTGGGGAAGTGCATCTGGATCACATACTTGAGGTGCTCTCCGGTGGGTGCGACGAGCAGCACACCGGCACCGGCACCTTGCAGCGAGAAAGCCCCATCAAAGTACATGATCCAGTCGCGGTCTGCTTCCTTGCAGGGGAGAGTGGTCTCCTGGATTTATTTGTCAGGCGTTGAGGTCAATTCTGCAATGAACTCCACCAAGACTCTGCTCTGGATTGTTGAGGTACTTTCAAACTTCAAACCGAAACTTGATAACTCCAAGGCCCATTCCACAATCCTTCTGGTTGCATCTGGGTTATGCAGTATCTGTTGCAATGGGAGGCGGGTGACGACAGTGATCTCGTGGGCTTGGAAGTAATGACGCAGCTTCCTCGAGGCCATAAGGAGGCCGAAGAGCAATTTCGGCACACCGGAGTACCTCGATCTAGCTCCCTGCAAGAGGGACCTGACAAAGTAAACTGGGTGCTGCATCATCTTCTTCTTCTGCACCACCTCACTCGACTGCGCGGCCACTGCCTTGGTGGTATTAGACTCTGCCGGGGGCCTCGCCTTGCCAGCACCAGGCCCTGCCAGGGGAATCTTTGGCTTGCCATCCGCTGGTTCTGCCGCCGTCACTGCCTCCTCGTCGATCTCCCTCCGTGCCACCAGTGCGGCGCTGACCACTTGATTCGTCGCCGCCAGATACAGCAACAACGGCTCTTGTGGTTTAGGCGCAACCACTATTGGCGTGAAGGAAAGGTATTTCTTCAGATCCTGCAATGCTGCCTCGGCTTCTGGGGTCCACTCCATTGGGCATGCCTTCTTCAAGATTTTGAAGAAAGGAAGGGCGCGCTCGGCGGACTTGGAGATGAATCGGCTCATGGCGGCGATGTAGTCGGTGAGCCGACGCACATCCTCGATCCGCTGGGCGCCTCAATCTGCTCAATAGCCTTGATTTTGTCTGGGTTTGCTTCGATCCCGCGCTGTGACACAAAGAACCCGAGAAGCTTGCCGGACGAAACGCCGAAGACACACTTCTCAGGGTTCGGCTTGAGGTTGATCTTGCGCAGGTTGGCAAATGTCTCTTCCAGATCTTGCACAAGAGTTGCCCCGTCTTTGGTCTTGACCACTATGTCATCCATGTATGCTTCCATATTTCTATGGAGCTGGGGTTCAAAACCAATTTGGACTGCTCTTGCAAACGTCGAGCCAGCACTTTTCAACCCGAAAGGCATCCACAAAAAGCAATACGTACCACATGGGGTGATGAATGTTGTCTTCTCTTCATCTTCTCTTGTCATGAAGATTTGGTGGTAGCCCGAGTAGGCGTCGAGGTATGACAACAGATCACACCCGGCCGTGGAGTCGACAATCTAGTCGATGCGCGGCAACGGGAAGGGGTCCTTAGGACAAGCCTTATTGATATATGTGTAGTCAATACACAGCCTCCACTTCCCATTTGCCTTGCGCACCACTACCGGATTGGCCAACCACGTCGGGTGGAGCACTCCTCTCACCAAACCTGCCGCTTCCAACTTCCTGATCTCCTCTGTGATGAACTCCTGCCTCTCCAGAGCCTGCTTTTTGACCTTCTGCTTGACAGGCCGCGGATGAGGACAGACAGCTAGGTGGTGCTCAATCACCTCCCTGGGAACACCGGGGATGTCGGATGCTTGCCACGCAAACACGTCAACATTCGCCCACAGGAAGGTGACGAGCGCTCCTTCCTATTTGCTGTCGAGGGTGGAGCCTATGGTGAAGGCCCCTCCCGTGCCATCCTCCCTGATGGACACCTTCTTGGTCTGCGGTGGCTTAGCTCTGGATTTCTTGCTCTCGCTGGTAGAGCTCTCTGGCACGTCCTCGACGGTAGCACAACACTCCAAGGAGGTGCGCTTGCCGGAGTGGGTGCGAGAGGTCTTGCCAGGCTTCTTCTTCTCTCCCGGGCCTTCAGCGGTAGGAGCGGCTGCCTTGACGGCAGCTGCTGCGATAGCTTCCCAGTAGAGTTGGTCGGCGCAAATCAGCGTGTCCTTCTTGTCAGAGGGGACGGAGATGATGGTCAACGGCGCGGGCATCTTTAGCATGTTGTAGGCGTAGTGTGATGCCGCCGTGAACTTGGCTAGTGCCGGGCGGCCGAGGATCCCGTTGTAGGGCAAGGGTATCTCGGCCACGTCGAAGATGATCCTCTCCGTCCTGTAGTTCAACTCTCCTCCAAACGTCAGGGGCAGTGTGACCTTCCCCTTCGGCTGGCTCCTCCCCGGATTGACCCCTTGAAACATGCCCGTTTCCTCGAGGTCTTCATCAGGAATTTGCAGCCTTTTGATCACGACGGGCCAGATCAAGTTCAGGCCGGCCCCGCCGTCAACCAACATCTTGTTCACCTTGAGGTTGCGTATCGTTGGTGAGACCAACAATGGCAAACACCCGACCGCAGTCGTGCGGTCAGGGTGGTCCTCGACGTCAAAGATGAGGGGCGTGCTGGACCACTTCAGCGGCTACTGAGCGTCGAACAACGGCTCCGCTGCTGTAATCTCACGGGCCCACTTCTTGAGCTGGCGGTGAGAAGTATGCAGCGAGGCACCACCATCGACGCACATGGATGTCGTAGCCTTCTGGAACTCTTGCTCACCGGACTCGTCGTCCTCGTCGTGATCATCATGTTCTTGTTTGTTGTCACAGCCCTGGGCAGGCCTCTCTTGCTGGTTGTCCTTGCCGGGGCGGCTTCCTTGGCCGCCACGCTTCTTGCCAGATCCCTCAGCACCGTCCTGACCTTTCTCCTTGTCCCGCCTTTCATACTCGGCCTTTTGCTTTTCAGCAAGCAGCTCGACTTGTCGGCAGTTCTAGAGGTCGTGGCCCTTGGTGCAATGGATCTTGCAGTACTGCTTGCCGGAGCCCCCTGGCTTGTCGGTGGCTGCTAAGGCCCGGCAGGTGGCGCACCCGGCAATCTCCTTAAAGGGGCCGTCTGCCTTGACCTTCTTGGCAGCGCCGGTGTCGTCAGACTCGTCGACGGCAAGTACAGCCTTGCCCTTGCGTTTCCTGTTGCGACGCCGGCCCTTCTTCGTCAGTGTGGTGGCGTCTTCGTCGGTAGAGTCGGTTTCCGCACCGGCGTCTTCACCGGGGTACTTCCTTCCCTCTTCAGCCCGGGCGCATTTATCGGCCAGAACGTAGAGCTCGGCCACATCCTTAACCTTGGTCATCGCCAGCTCTTCGCGCATCTTGCGATTGCGCACGTTCTGGTGGAACGTGCTGATTACAGCAGCGGGATGAACGTCAGGGATGTTGTACTGCACCCGGCTGAACCTCTGGATGTACTTGCGCAGGGTTTCCCTTTCCTTCTGAGGGATGATATGCAGATCGCTGGCCTGGCCATGAGCTTGGTGGCCTCCTGTGAAGGCGCCAACGAACTCATGGCACAGATCCGGCCAAGAAGAAATGGAATCCGCCGGCAAGTGCATCAACCAAGACATAATATTGGGCTTTAGCGCCAGCGGGAAATAATTGGCAAGCACCTTGTCGTCGCGAGCTCCGGCCGCCTGCATCGCGATGGTGTAGATGCTGAGGAACTCGGACGGATGGGTCTTGCCAGTGTACTTCTCGTCGACGTCGGGCTTGAATTCGCGGTGGGACGGCCACGCCGCAGCTCATGGGTAAAGGCCGGGCAGCCCACCTCGTAACGTAGGCCGCCGGAGCCCCCCGGTGCTGGGTGGTCCATAGCGGGCCCTGTCCGCTTGTCCGACTGGTGGCGCGTATCACGCTGGCGCTCAATAGTGGCCCGAGCATCTTCGTGAGCTCATTCTCGAAGAACATGGCGCTGGTCGCGGTGGCTCCCCGGGTCAGACGACGCTATAGAGATGTTATCACAAGTGTCGTCACAACGGGCAGACGCCCGCGGCGGCTGGCGAGGAGAAGGAGAGTGCATCGTGGCCGCGGCTCCCCCGGTCCTCCCAGCGCCAGCATGTGGTGGCTCGGTGGAGCGCCGCCCCGAGGGCCCCACCGGTCGCGGATCATCTTTGTTGGCGACGGCGACGAGGCTCCGGATGGTGGCCCTCCACTCGTCGAGCTTCTCTGCAGGAGGAGGGAAGTCGAGGAGCAGCTGCGCGCGCGCCAAAGCTTCCGCTGGTGTGGGTGGCAGCGCTAGCTGCGTGGACCGTGGCGTGCTTTGACTTCTAATCATGTTAGAAGTAGCTCCACCATGACCCAGCGGCTGCGTGCCATTTTCGTCAGCACTTCGGCGGGCATGCTGGACTCCTTCATCCCGCGAACGACATACATGGCTCTTCCCACGGCGGTGCCCAGGGTCGCCGGCGTGGTGACGCTGTTCGTCGCGCACACCATGGGAAGAGCGCGCCATGGTCGCCGACGTGGGTGTCTTGGAGGTTGCTGCGCCGCCCGGAGCTGGCACAACGACACCCCTGGAGGGCCCCGCGCCGCCTGCTGGGGACCCAGCTCCGTCTTTGGATCTGGCGACGTGCGGCCGGTCGTCGGGCGTGCGAACGATGCCGCTCGCCAGGCTCTGACTGCCAGGGCGATGCTGGTGCTCGCGGACCGCAGCCCGGGTCCTGTCCGCGACCGGGCCGCTGCTCGCCCGTAGTGGTACGGGCCGTTCGGCCCCCGACGAGCCGATCGCCGTGGCTGTCTTCTTCTTGGGAGCCATGGCGATGAAGAAACGCTAGGCTAGTTACTAGACCAGATTCTCACAATTGCACCCCCTACCTGGCGCGCCAAAGATGTCGGTGTGGAACGACACCTATGGGATCACAAGAATCCCTACTACGGTTGCCAGGGCGTGCGGTTGCGAGAAGAGCAGGATTAGTAACCAGCACGAGGATCGTTTACCCAGGTTCGGGCCGCAAGGATGTGTAAAACCCTAGTCCTGCTTTGGTGGGTGTATTTCAGAGAGTTCTTGAGCTCTCGAACTAGTTGTGGTGAGTGTGTGGTTCGAAAGCCGAATCCTTCTCCAGTATGCCATGGGCCTCCTTTTATAGTCGAAAGGGGCTGCCACAGTGGCACACAGGAGGTGGAAAGGCGCACAGTGCTATGAGCTTATCGCTCGTATTACAGGACAAGACGCATTTAATGCGTAGCTTAGGTGTCCCCTTGCTTTATCGGGGACGGGGGCGAGGCCCACCCCGTCCGTCGCCGCTCCTCCTTGCTTCGACACGCGCCCTGGCTAGCGACGCATGCAGCGCCACGTAGGCAGGCAGGCAGCTGAGGTGGCATGGTGGTGGAGCCTCCACGAAGATCTGCATGCCACCACGTAGGCATTTGATGAGTTGGCCTGGGAGCTACATGTTGCCACACAGGTGCCCGCCTAGCTGGTTGGGCTGGCAGCCACTTGTAAATGGTGGTGGAGACTTGGTTGGTGCGGGCCTGGTAGTGGCCCTGCTGGCGTCCTCGGTGAGGGCCTTGCCGGGTGGCCCGGCAAGGGTCTTGCCGTGGCGCGCTATCGTCCCCGGCAAGGACCTTGCCGGGGGTTTGGTGGCCTTCCTCGGCAAGGATCCTGCCGAGGATCGTCGTCTTCTAATCCTCATCTGATCTTGAGTGTTCCTTGTCTTCACAAAGATCTGCATTCCACCATGGAGGTGCCTCCCGAGCCCTGGCCCAACGTGATCAAGGGTGGCTCGCTCTGTTGGTGTGGGGCGAGCTGCCCCGGCAAGGGTCTTGCCGTGGCTGCTGAGGCTGCCCCGGCAAGGGTCTTGCCGGGGGAACCTGCTTCGTCCCTCTGCTCTTTGTGGTCTTGGCCTTGGCGTTGCTCTGGTTATCTTGGGCTTCGGTCTTACCTTGGCTCACCTCCCCTGTTCTGCTTGGTGTGGCCGTGGGCGCGGCTCCGACTGCCCGTGCACAGGTAAAGGGGTGCAAAAGTGCGCCCCTCCTTTTGTACACCGACATACTCTACCTCAAAGACTGTTGCGATCCCCTATACTTGTGGGTTATCAGAAGAAATTCACTTGAAGACAATGGAGTGCGATGGCATAGTTTCTTTCATAGTTTCATTTTCTTCTTTCTTGAGTCATAGGAACCACCGAACAATTGTGAAGCTTTGACCCCACTTGATAGTTCGTTGGTTCCTATGAGTCAAGAAAGAAGAAAATTGAAGCTACAAAAGAAACTATGTCTTCACACTCCCTTGTCTTCAATTGAATGTCTTCACACGTCATTATCTTCGACGTGAATGTCTTCACGAACCACCATTGTCTTCAATGTCTTCATACATTTTTGCGGGTCATCTCTGATAGGTAAACCAAATCGATGAGGGACATCTACCTATGTTCCCCTGTGAATCTCACAAACACATTAGTCCGTCAACCATGTTTGTCGTCAATACTCCAAAACCAACAAGGGTGGCACTAGATGCATTTACAATCTATGACAATATAACTTATATGTGAATATGAACAAACATAAATCATTATGTTGTCTTCCTTGTCCAACGTCAACATTTTTGGCATATAATATTTAATGGGGGCTCACAATCATAAAAGATGTCCAAGATAGTGTATTTGCATGTGAATCTTCTCTTCCCTTATTAATTCTTTCATGAATTGCATCATTGACCAATGCTATGTTTGTCAACTTTCAAGAAATTTTACCACTTGTACTTTTCCTTATGTGATGTCATTACTTACCATAAGATTAGCATATGATCTTTTTCATTATTTTCTTTTATTTTGATTGAAACATAAAGTTAAAGAAGCAAAAACCCGAACTAAACTTTATTATATTACTCTCACTCGATTACATAGATAGATCACGAAACTAGCACTGGAAAGTATATCATACTAAACTTTTATTCAACTAAATCATGAGATAGCTAAAGATCAATCTAAGATAGATAAAGGTAATAAAAGTGATGGTGATACGATACCGGGACATCTCCCCCAAGCTTGGCACAAGCCAAGGGGAGTGCCCATACCAGTGTACTCAAGTCTCCTTTGGTGGGGAAGATGATGATGGTGGTGGTGATGAGGTAGTAGCGTCCTTCTTCCTCAGCTTACGCTTGAGGATGGAATTTTCCTCCCTCAAGTCATCGATCTCCTGCTCAGGCCTTAATATATTTTCGCATAATTCCTACTTGTTTTCCTGCAGAAGGCGAAAAGGGATAAACTGGATCTTAGGTTTCTTTGCTTTATTAGGGAGACTTGACTTCTTGAATTCCATGTGCATGTCCCCAGGTTGAGGTAATGTGACTTCATTTTCTTCTGAGCTTGTGTCTTCCTTTCCCTTCAAATCGTAATCTTCTTATTCCTCCGTTGTCCACCATAATGCTCCACATCCCCATAAACTTTTGGGTTCGCGATATAGTCTGCGACATAACTCTCTCCATCCGAATCTTGAGACGACATATTTTCAGATCTGTCAGGAAAATAGCACGAAACAAGAACAGAGGACTTTTCTGCGATGCGGTGGTCAAATCGTTCAGGGGTATATATAAAGATTTTTTATCTTGGGAAACAAGCATATGGAAGGAAAATGGAGTCGGGAAGGTGCCCGAGGGGACCACAACCCACCAGGGCGCGCCAGGAAGAGCAGGCGCGCCTTGGTGTATCATGGCCACCTGGGTTGCCTTCGATTGTTTCTTATTTTCCTATTTTTTTCTAATATTCCAAAACTGACAGAAAATATTTTTGCGGATTTTTCGGAGTTCGTTTACTTACCACATCACGTACCTCCTCTTTTTTAGGGTTCTGGAGTGTTTTGGAAGGTTTCTTTTATGTGTTCCTTCGGTGTCATGGTTTGGATAATATTGGTTTCAACATTAATAGGCGTACCTAAGATATAGTGCTTAATTCTTTACCCATTGACCACCTTTGGATTAGTGCCTTCGGCATTATTCATCTTACCGGCTCCAGAACGATAAACCTTTTCGATAATATATTGTCCTTCCCATTTGGAAAGAATCTTTCCTGCAAAATATATAAAACGAGATTTGTACAAAAGAACATATTCACCAACTTTGAATTCCCGCTTTTGGATTCTTTTGTCATGCCACCTTTTAACTTTTTCTTTGAATAGATTGCCATTTTCATAAGCTTGGGTTCTCCAGTCATCTAGTGAGCTAATATCAAATAACCTATTTTCACCGGCAAGTTTGAAGTTATAATTGAGTTCTTTAATTTCCCAACATGCTTTATGTTCTAACTCAAGAGGCAAATGGCAAGCTTTTCCATAAACCATTTTATATGGAGACGTACCCATAGGATTTTTATATGCTGTTCTGTAGGACCAGAGTGCATCATCTAGTTTCTTAGACCAATTCTTTTGGGATCTATTGACAGTTTTTTGTAATATTAATTTTATTTCTCTATTGCTAAGTTCAACTTGACCACTAGATTGAGGATGATATGGTGAAGCAATTCTATGGATAACATCATATTTAGCAAGCATTTTACGGAAAGCACCATGAATAAAGTGTGAACCACCATCAATCATTAAATATCTAGGAACTCCAAATCTTGGGAAAATAACTTCTTTAAGCATTTTAATGGAAGTGTTATGATCAGCACTTCTAGTTGGAATAGCTTCTACCCACTTAGTAACATAATCAACAGCAACCAAAATATGTGTATACCCATTAGAGGAGGGAAAAGGTCCCATGTAATCAAAACCCCGAACATCAAATGGTTCAACAACAAGTGAATAATTCATAGGCATTTCCTGATGCTTACCAATATTACCTATTATTTGACATTCATCACAAGACAAGACAAACTTACGGGCATCTTTGAAAAGAGTAGGCCAATAAAAACTAGATTGCAATACCTTGTGAGTAGTTCTATCTCCCGCTTGATGTCGTCCATAAGCTTCGGAGTGACATTTCCATAGGATTTATTCCTGTTCATGCTCAGGTACACAACATCTAATAATAAAATGTACTCCTTCTTTATAAAGATGTGGGTCGTCCCAAAACTAATGTCTTAAATCATAGAAGAAGTTTTTGTTTTGTTGATATGTGAAACTAGGTGGTATAAATTTAGCAACAATATAATTAGCATAGTCAGCATACCAAGGAGTATTACGGGAAGCATTTATTACATCTAGTTGTTCATCAGGAAAGCTATCATCAATAGGTAGTGGGTCATCAAGAATATTTCCTAACCTAGACAAGTTATGAGCTACGGGGTTCTCAGCTCCTTTCCTATCAGTGATATGTAAATCAAATTCTTGTAGCAAGAGAAATCACCTAATGAGTCTAGGTTTAGCATCTTTCTTTTCCATAAGATATTTTATAGCAGCATGATCGGTCTGAACAATTACTTTGGAATCAACAATGTAAGATCTGAATTTATCACAAGCAAACACAACTGCTAAAAATTCCTTTCCAGTGGTAGCATAATTTCTTTGGGCATTGTCTAGTGTTTTGCTAGCATAATGGATAACATTTAATTTCTTGTCAACTCTTTGTCCTAGAATAGCACCAACAACATAGTCACTAGAATCACACATAATTTCAAAAGGCAAGTCCCAATTAGGTGGTTGAACAATAGGTGCAGAAATTAAGGCTTTCTTAAGTGTTTCAAAGGCTTCTACCCAATCATCATCAAACACAAAAGGAATGTCCTTTTGTAAAAGATTAGTGAGCGGCCTAGAAATTTTAGAGAAGTCTTTAATAAAACTTCTATAGAAACCAGCATGACCAAGGAAACTACAAATACCTTTAATATCTTTAGGACATGGCATTTTCTCTTGCAGCAAGTTTAGCTTTATCCACCTCAATACCTCGTTCAGAAATTGTATTCTCCAAGACAATACCTTCATTAAGCATAAAGTGACACTTCTCCCAATTCAATACAAGATTAGTTTGTTCACATCTCTAGAAAACTCGGTCAAGATTGCTTAAGCAATCATCAAAAGAAGTTCCGTAAACGGAAAAGTCATCCATGAAAACCCCAACAATCTTTTCATAAAAATGAGAGATTATAGCAGGCATACATCTTTGAAAGGTAGTAGGTTTATTGCATAAACCAAAAGGCATACGTCTGTAAGCATAGGTTCCAAAAGGACAAGTAAAAGTGGTTTTCTCTTGATCAGGTTGTGAAACAGGCATTTGAGAAAAACTAGAATATCAATCAAGAAAACAAAAGTGTGTGTGCTTAGATAATCTTTCTAACATTTAATCAATAAAAGGCAGAGGGTAATGATCTTTCCTAGTAGCTTTATTTAATTTTCTAAAATCAATTATCATTCTATAGCCAGTAATAATTCTTTGTGGAATGAGTTCATATTTATCATTAGGAACAACAGTAACACCTCCCTTCTTAAGGATACAATGAACAGGACTTACCCATCTACTATCAGCTATGGGATAGATTATACCTGCTTCCAGAAGCTTTAGTATTTTAGTTCTTACCACTTCATTCATCTTAGGAATTAAATGTTGTTGGTGATCAACAATGGGTTTAGCATCAGGTTCCATATTAATCTTGTGCTGACATAGAGTTGGGCTAATGCCCTTAAGATCATCAAGAATATATCCAATAGCGGGACAATGCTTCTTCAGAATTTTTCATAATCTCACTTCTTCATTTCTGAAAGGTCAGCACTAATAATAACAGGATATATCTTTTGCTCATCAAGATAAGCATACTTCAAAGTGTCTGGCAATTGTTTTAATTCAAACACGGGATCACCTTTAGGTGGAGGAGGACCTCCTCGAGATCCAATAGACAAATTGTGTTTAAGGACAGGTTGTTGTTCAAAGAATATTTTATCTATTTCATTTCTTTCATGCAAGTGCATATCATTTTCATGGTCTAGCAAATATTGTTCTAGTGGATCACTAGGAGGAATAGCAATAGATTCAAGACCACTTATTTCATCCTTACTAGGTAATTCTTTCTTATGACGTTGTCTACTAAACTAAGAGAAATTAAACTCATGAGACTCATCACCAAAGCTAACACTGACAGTTTCTTTATGGCAATCTATCTTAGCATTGACAATGTTCAAGAAAGGTCTACCAAAGATAATGGGACAAAAGTCATCATGTGGGGAACCAAGAACTAGAAAATTAGTAGGGTATTTTATTTTCCCACACAAGACTTCAACATCTCTAACAATCCCAATTGGCGAAATAGTATCTCTACTGGCAAGCTTAATATTAACATCAATATCTTCTATCTCAGCAGGTGCAATATCATTCATAATTTCTTGGTACAAGGTAAAAGGAATAGCACTCACGCTAGCACCTAAGTCACATAAACCATGATAGCAATGATCTCCTATTTTAACTGAGACAATAGGCATGCCACAATAGGTCTATGTTTATCTTTTTCATCGGGTCTAGCAATTCTCGCAGCTTCATCACAGAAATAAATAACATGCCCATCAATATTTTCTAGCAAGAGATCTTTAACCATAGCAGCACTAGGTTCTACTTTGATTTTTTCAGATGGTTTAGGTGCTTTAATATTACTTTTGTGAACCACAGTTGATGCCTTAGCATGTTCCTTTATCCTAACAGGGAAAGTTGGTTTTTCAATATAAGCAGTAGGCACAACTGGTTCAACATTGTAAATGATAGTTTCATCTTTAGCTATAACCGGTTCTTTAATTTCTTCTTTAATAAGGGGATGATATTTAAACCACTTCTCCTTAGGGAGATCAACTTGAGTAGAAAATGATTCACAAAAAGAGGCTACTATCTCAAAGTCATGTCCATATTTAGTGCTAAACTTGTGAAAAGCATCGTATTCATAAAAGATTTGACACAATCAAACTCAAGCTGAATACCTGATTCTTTACCTTCGTCGAGTTCCAAATCTTCAGATTTGCATTTAATTCTTTCTAAAAGATCCCACTTGAATTCAATAGTCTTCTTCCTAATTCAACCAGTACAAGAAGTATCGAGCATGGATTGATCATCATGACAAAGCCGAGCATAAAAGTTCTGCATAATAATTTCTCTCCGGAGCTCAAGATTGGGGCTTTAATATAACATTGACTTAAGCCTCCCCCAAGCTAGAGCGATATTTTCTCCGTCACGAGGCCAAAAACTACACATATAATTCCGATCACGATGAACTAGATGCATAGGATAATTTTTTTGGGTGAAATTCCAATCTCAATCGATTCCAGTTGCAATATCCAATATCATCGCATAGCCTTTACCATGTCAATGTTTTTCCCTTCAAAGATAAAGTGAAAACCTTCTTCTTAGCTTCGTCTCCGGGTAGACCTGCAAGCTTAAATAATCCACAAATTTCATCCACGTGTATCAGATGCATATCGGGATGCTCAGTTCCGTCTCCTAGATAAGGATTAGCTAGAAGTTGTTCTATCATACCCGAAGGAATTTCATAACCAATATTTTCAGTAGGTGCGGTAGGATGAGGGGAAACTCTTTGTGTTTCCGGTCGAGATGAAGATACCCCAAACAAACCCCTCAAAGCATGGTTTTCCATAGTTACAAGTGACAATAAATTTCAGCACGTAATATAAATTTTTCCTTATTGATTTCCACTTAACATGAGCGCCAGAAAAGAGTCTTGATGACCAAGTATTGGGGATCAATCATAGTCTTTTCGATAAGTAAGAGTGTCGAACCTAACGAGGAGCAGAAGGAAATGACAAATGGTTTTTAGCAAGGTACACTACTGGAATCAGGATCTTTGCCGTTGATACGTCTCCAACGTATCTATAGTTTTTTATGATTCCATGCTATTATATTATCAATTTTGGATGTTTTATAATCATTTAATAGTCATTTTATATCATTTTATGGTACTAACCTATTGACATAGTGCCAAGTGCCAGTTGATGTTTTCTGCATGTTTTTTAGATCACAGGAAATCAATATCAGACGGAGTCCAAATGCAACGAAACTTCATAGAGATTCTTTTTGGACCAGAAGGAACATAATGGGCCCTGGCTGTGCCTGGGGGTGCTCCGAGGAGAGTACAACCCACCAGGGCACGCCAGGAGGCCCAGGCGCGCCCTGGTGGGTTGTCCCCACCTCAGGTGCCCCCCGGACCGCCTCTTTGCTCTATAAGTACCCCAATATTCCCAAAACCCTAGGGGAGTCGGCGAAATATTGATCCAGCCGCCGCAGAGTCCAGAACCACCAGATCCAATCTAGACACCATCTCGGATGGGGTTCACCACCTCCATTGGTGCCTCTCCAATGATGCGTGAGTAGTTCTTTGTAGACCTTTGAGTCCGTAGTTAGTAGCTAGATGGCTCCCTCTCTCTCGCTGAATTCTCAATACAATGGTCCCTTGGAGATCGATATGATGTAACTGTTTTTGCGGTGTGTTTGTTGGGATGGATGAACTTTGAGTTTATGATCAGATCTATCTTTTTATATCCATGAAAGTTATTTGTGTTTCTTTGATCTCTGTGCAGGTGCTGGTTACGTTGTGTTCCTTGGTTCTCCTACTGGTTCGATAACCTTTGTTTCATATCTGAGGGAAATACCTACCGTTGCTGTGTTGCATAATCCCTTGCTCTTTGGGGAAATACCGACGTAGCTTCAAGCGACATCAAAAGGAATTTCTAGCGCCGTTGCCGGGGAGGATCTTCAACATATACCAGGTTCCTAATCACAAATGTCATTTCCTTGCAATTTACATTATTTTCCATTTGCCTCCCATTTTCCTCTCCCACACTTCACAAAAATTTGTCGTTTTACTCGCCTCTCTTTTCCGTTCGCCGTTTTCTTGCCGGATCTGTTTTTGTGTGCGTTCTTATTTGCTGTCATGATAGGTCAAAGAAAATATTATGATGTTCCTTACCCAAATATTTTTCCTGAAATTGAGAAAAGTACCAAGGAATATATGACTACACAATTTGAGCATAATAAGTATTTTACTGAAGAACTTAAGGAGCACTCCGTTGTGCTAGATGCTATTACAAAACAACTTGATGATATTAGTATAGAAGTTTGCATCTCCAATCTAAGTATGCCTTTGCCGAAAGTTTGTTAGGAAAAATATCCGATGCACAAGCTACCTTAGTAAATCAAATGGCCGCTAAACTAATCTCATTAGAGGATAAAAGCGATGAAGATCTTAAAATGATTGGTGTTTCTTCTATTGATTCCTTGTTTAGTAAAGTTAAGATTGATGAAAAAAGGACTGGAAAAGAGTCAACTTTAGGTAGAAGGGTGACAATCTTGTTGAGAAAATTGATGAAAGTGGGTTTGAAGAGGTCAAAACTTTAGCTAGTGATGTGCCCACTCTTTTGGATTACAAAGACTTTAATTATGATAGTTGCTCTTTGATTGATTGTATTTCTTTGTTGAAATCCATGATAAATTCACCCCATGCTAACGAACAAAATAAAGCTTTTACTAAACATATTGTTGATGCTATGATGAAAGCTTTTGAAGAAAAACTGGAATTAGAAGTTTCAATTCCTAGAAAATTGCACGATGAGTGGGAACCTACTATCAAAGTCAAGATAAATTATGAGTGTTTTGCTTTATGTGACTTGGCTGCTAGTGTTTCTACAATTCCGAAATCTTCATGTGATGTGCTTGGTCTTACCGATCTTGAAGAATGTTCTTTAAATTTGCACTTGGTGGATTCTACTATTAAAAAGCCGATGGGAAGAATTAATTATTTTCTTATTCTTGCAAATAGGAATTATGTGCCCATAGATTTTATTGTTCTTGATTTGTATTGCAATCCGTCTTGTCCAATTATTCTTGGTAGACTGTTTCTACGCACTATCGGTGCCGTGATTGATATGAAAGAAGGCAATATTAAGTTCCAATTTCCTTTGAGGAAGGGTATGGAAAACTTCCCTAGAACAAGAATTAGGCCACCATATGAATCAATCATTAGGGCATCTTATGGATCTCGAACCAAAGATGACAATACTTAGATCCTTGCTTTATGCCTAGCTAGGGGCGTAAAACTATAGCGCTTGTTGGGAGGCAACCCAATGAATACAATTTATTTTTTCTTTTTGCTTTCTATTCCTGAGTGTTAGCACAATTAAACTACTGTTATGATTGTATTTTTTGTGTTTTAATTAGTGTTTGTGCCAAGTAGAACCGATAGGATCTTCTTGGGTGATAGTTGTTTGATCTTGCTAAAAAGACAGAAACTTTTCCGCTGACGAAAACAATTCTTGTTTTTTACCAGAGCATGATAAAATGCCAATTATTTTTCAAAAACATTAATATACAAATTACCCAGGTTGTCCTAGTTTTTCAGAATTTTTGGAGTTCCAGAATTATTCGAACAAATCCGAATGCTACAGACTGTTCTGTTTTGACAGATTCTGTTTTCTTTGCGTTGTGTGCTTATTTTGATGGCTCTATGGTTTTCTTTGATGAGTTCATGCCATAGAAAAGTTGGAGTAAAGTAGATATAATGCAAAAACAAAATATGAATTGTTTTGGTACAATACTTATAGTAGTGATTTATTTTTCTTACACTAACGGATCTCACGAAGGTTTTGTTGAGTTTTGTGTGATTGAAGTTTTCAAGTTTTGGGTTATCTTATCATGGATGAAGGAATAAGGAGTAGAAGAGCCTAAGCATGGGGATGCCCCGGCATCCCAAGCTATTATCCAAAACTGAGCAACCAACTAAGCTTGTGGATGCCCCCGAGTGGCATCCCCTCTTTCTTCTAACGACCATCGGTATTTTACTCGAAGCTATATTTTTATTTGTCACATACTATGTGTTTTTCTTGGAGCGTCTTGTATGATATGAGTCTTTGATTGTTTTATTTTTGTGTTAAGTCTTGATCCCTTGCTGGACACACCTATTTGGGAGAGCCAAAATTATGTCATGACTTGTTAGAATTGCTCTCTATGCTTCACTTAAATTTTCATGAGCTATGGACATGCTCTAGTGCTTCACTTATATCTTTTTGAGAACGGTGTGCTTTAGTAGTTCTTAAGAAATGCTCTCTTACTTCACTTAGATTTATTTGAGAGTTAGTAAAATTTTCCAGAAATTATCTCTTGCTTCACTTAAATTATTTTGAGAGAAAGAAAACAAATATGCTCATGATCTTCACTTATATTTGTTTGAGCTTATGAAAAGCAACACATGAAAATTAGTCCCAATGTGATAGATATCCTAGAAGGATATAATAAAAACTTTCATGAAGATCATTGGACAAAATAAACTTGATTCTTAGTAATAGTTTTCAGATATGATGATGTGATATGTGAGTTATGTTGATGAGTAATTATGCTTTAGTAAGGATATTGGTGTTAAAGTTTGTGACTCCCTATGCAAGCACGAAAGTCAATAGTCATGCAATGAAATTATATCCTACTTGTGGTGCATTATTCGGTGTTAATTATGCTTAATGCTTGCTTATGAGATTATCTGTTTCTTGGTTGGTCACTTTTCAATCTTTTCCTAGCTTTCATTTTGCACCAAGTATGATCTCTACTTGTGCGTCCAAAAACCTTTAAACTAGTTTTGCCACATGAGTCCACTATATCTACCTATATGCGGTATTCTTTTGCCGTCCTAAGAAAATTTGTATGTGCTATCTATAATTTTCAAAATAAGCTTCTCTTTTTGTGTGTTCGTTTCGCTCGCGGAGTGGTGAGGGGTGGCGAATATTTTCCATGCTAGATGTGTTATTCTCATGATGAGTGTTTATTCACTTGTCATTACACGAGAGTAAGGCAAAGGTATTAGGGATGCCCAGTCCCGAAAGGAAAAATGAATTTAATTTATGTTGTCAAATAATAAATTCCTTGGAAAGTGTTGGTATGGAAGGCACCCGTGGATACGGCAAGCCATGGAAAGTGAAAGTATAGTGGAAAAAGGAATAAACTTTATTTTCTGTTTGGGAACCGCCTATGATATATCTAGCATGGAAAGTGTTGGGAACTCTAAGTCGTTTTCGTTGGTGAGATGGATACACCTCCGAAAATGTTTTTGTCTCTAAGTTTTTTGCTTTGATCTCTGGCACCTCTACAAATCCTTACTCCCCTCTACGAAGGGCCTTTCTTTTACTTTATGCAATTTTTATTTTGAATTTGAGTCTCCATCTTCTCTTACAAAAACACCAACTAGGAGGCAATATGATCATACTTAAGTATTGGGTGTAGCTAGTATGCGAGTGTGTTTCATGAATGGATCAATGGTTGAGCATGATGGGCTAGGGATAACTTATTTTAGCGTTGATATTTTGAAAGACATGGTTGCTTGTTGATATGCTTGAGTATTTAAATTATCATGTCAAAACTAGACTATTGCTTTGAATCACATAAAATTACAAATGTCCATGCTATAAAGAAAAGAATATGATATGACATGTTAGGCAACATTCCACATCAAAAATTCTGTTTTTATCACTTACCTACTCGAGGACGAGTAGGATTTAAGCTTGGGGATGCTGATACGTCTCCAACGTATCTATAATTTTTATTGTTCCATGCTTTTATATTATCAACCTTGGATGTTTTATAATCATTTTATAGTCATTTTATATCATTTTTTTGGTACTAACATATTGACATAGTGCCAAGTGCCAGTTGCTATTTTCTGCATGATTTTTACATCACAAGAAATCAATATCAGATAGAGTCCAAACGCAACGAAACTTCACGGAGATTTTTTTGGGACCAGAAAAACGTAATGGGCCCTGGCTGCGCCTGGGGGTGCTCCGAGGAGAGCACAACCCATCAGGGCGCGGCAGGAGGCCCAGGCGTGCCCTGGTGGGTTGTGCCCACCTCGGGTGCCCCTCGGACCGCCTCTTTGCTCTATAAATACCCCAATATTCCCGAAACCCTAGGGGAGTCGACTAAATATCGATCCACCCGCTGCAGAGTCCAGAACCACCGGATCCAATCTAGACACCATCTTGGATGGGGTTCACCACCTCCACTGGTGCCTCTCCGATGATGCGTGAGTAGTTCTTTGTGGACCTTCGGGTCCATAGTTAGTACCTAGATGGCTTCCTGTCTCTCACTGAATTCTCAATACAATGTTCTCTTGGAGATCCATATGATGTAACTCTTTTTGCGGTGTGTTTGTTGGGATCGATGAACTTTGAGTTTATGATCAGATCTATCTTTTTATATCCATGAAAGTTAATTGAGTTTCTTTGATCTCTTATGTGCATGATTGCTTATAGCCTCGTATTTCTTCTCTAATATTTGGGTTTTGTTTGGAAAACTTGATCCATTTATCTTGTAATGGGAAGAGGTGCTTTGTAGTGGGTTTGATCTTACGGTGCTTGATCCCAGTGACAGAAGGGGAACTGACACGTATGTATCATTGCTACTAAGGATAAAACGATGGGGTCTATCTCTACATAGATAGATCTTGTCTACATCATGTCATCATTCTTATTGCATTACTCTGTTTCTCCATGAACTTAATACACTAGATGCATGCTAGATAGCGGTCGATGTGTGGAGTAATAGTACTAGATGCAGGCAGGAGTCGGTCTACTAATCTTGGACGTGATGCCTATATAATGATCATTGCCTGGATATCGTCATGATTATTTGAAGTTCTATCAATTGCCCAACAGTAATTTGTTCATCCACCATTTGCTATTTTTCTCGAGAGAAGCCACTAGTGAAACCTACACCCCCCAGGTCTCTTTCTCATATATTTGCCTTTGCGATCTACTTTTCCTTTGGAATTATTTTTAGATCTATTAAACCAAAAATACAAAAATACCTTGCTGCAATTTATTCTTCTTAAATTTATTTGGTGTTCGATCTACCAATCTACTAGAATTTTATCTCACGTCCGTTTGCCTATCTTGAGGCGCCATACCCAGAAGGGATTGACAACCCCTTTAACACGTCAGGTTGCGAGGATTTGTTATCTGTGTGTAGGGGCTGTTTACGTTGTGTTGCTTGGTTCTCCTACTGGTTCGATAACCTTGGTTTCATATCTGAGGGAAATACCTACCGCCTCTGTGCTGCATCATCCCTTCCTCTTTGGGAAATACCGACATAGCTTCAAGCGACATCAGCAGTCAGCCAGCTCTTTGTCGTATGCTAGCTGACAACAAACAAGGTCTTTGCCATCAGCTAACAGAAAGCTGACGGCAAAGAAAGAGCGGATGGCAAAGAGGATGTTTGTCATCAGCCAGCTCTTTGCTGTATGCTAGCAGACGGCATAGAAGCTTTGCCGTCTGCTAGCAGACGGCAAAGAGGGAGGGTGGCCCACTAACGAGAACCACCTAACGGCCACTTTCTTTGTCGTCCGCTAGCAGACGGCAAAGAGAGTGTCCAACCTAACAGCCGTTTCCCCCGGGCCCACCCCACTAACTAGGCTCTTTGTTGTCTGCTAGCAGACGACAAAGAGCTTTGACCTAACCAAAATCGGTCAGCGCCCGTGCCCCACCCCTCTCTCTCTCCCCTCTGTCCTCTCTTCCCTCACCTCACCTACGCCGTCCCCATGCCCGCCGCCCGCCGCCGCCCCCACCGCCCCTGACCACCACCGCCCCTGCCGCCCTCGACCCCCACTACCCCGACCCCCAAGGCCGCCTGCCGCCCTGGCGCCCTACCGCCCGTCCCCGCTCTACCCCCCGTCGCCCGGAGCCTCTCCGTCTAGCCGCCCCCCGCTGCCCGGCGCCGCTCCGTCCAGCCGCCCCCTGGTGAGCTTCTTCCCTTTTTTCTTTCTTTTTTTCTTGCTATTTTTTGACTTAAGTTAATTAGTTGATTTAGGTTGATTAGGTTAATTAGTTGATTTAGGTTAATTAGTTAGTTCATATAGGTTAATTAGTTGATTTATATTGTAGGTTAGTTTTTTTATATTTAGTCATATTTTAGGTTAGTAGATTTTAGGTTAGTAGATTTTAGTTGATTTTAGGTTAATAGATTTTAGTTGATTTTAGGTTATTAGATTTTAGTTGATTTTAGGTTAATAGATTTTAGTTGATTTTAGGTTAGTAGATTTTAGTTGATTTAGGTTAACTTGTTGATTTAGGTTGATTAGTTGATTTATGTTAACTAGTTGATTTAGATTGTAGGTTAGTTTTTTTTATATTTAGTCATACTTTAGGTTAACAGATTTAGGTTAGTCATATTTTAGGTTATTAGTACATTTTGTGAGATGAAAAAAAAGAAGAAAAGAAGAAAAAGTAGAAGTGGAGAGGAAGAAGGAAAATAAGGAAAATGAAGAATAAAAAGAAGACAAGAGGAAGAAGGAAAAGAAGGAAGAAGAAGAAAAAGAAGGAGAGGAAAAGGGAAAATAAAGAAGAATAAGACGAAGAAGAAGAAGAGGAGGAGGAGGAGAAGAATAGAAGAAGAAGAAGAAGAAGAAGATGATGATGATGATGATGATGATGATGATGATGATGATGATGAATAGAAAGTTGAAAAAAAGAACATTAGATTGTTAGAAGAAGAAAGTTTAGGTTAGTGGTAGGTTTAGGTTAGTGGTAGGTTTGGGTTTACATTATTACAAGAAGAAGAAAGTTGAAAAATAGAAGAATAAGTAGAAGAACAGGAAAAAGGAAAAAAAGGAAGAAGAAGAAAGTTGAAAAAAAAAAGAACAATAAATAGAAGAAGAGGAAAAAGGAGAAGAAGATGATAAAAAAAGAAGGGGAGGAAAAAGATGAATCCCGACCCCAACATGACCGATGGTCGAGGGTCGACGGGAAAAGGGGTCAAGTAGCAAGGGTCGCCGAGGGGTCGAGGTGTCGAGGAGCGAGGGTCTCCGAGGGGTCGAGGGGTCGCCGAGTTTAGTTTAGTTTAGGTTACATTTAGTTTATAGTTCAGTTTAGGTTTTTTTCTTTTGTTTTTTAAGAATAAACAAGAAAGATGAAAAAACAAAGTAAACGAAGAAGAGGAAGAAGAAGAAGAAAAACAAGAAGAGTAAGAAGAAGAAGATAAAAAAAGAACAATAAGTAGAAGAAGAAGATGAAAAAAATAAAAATAAGTAGAAGAAGATGATGATGATGAAAAAAACAAGTAGAAGTACACGATGAAAAAAGAAGTAGGAAAAGTAGAAAAAATAGGGTTGCCGAGCGGTCGAGGGTAGCCAAGTGGTCGAGGGTCGAGGATCAAGGGGAAAAGGAGTCGAGGTTCTAGGGGTCGAGGATCGAGGTGTCGAGAGGTCGAGGGTCGAGGGGTCGAGGATTTGCCATCTCGACCCCGACACCCTGACCCCCTGACCCCGACCGCCTGACCTCGGCACCACAACCCTGACACGACACCCCGACACCCCGAACCCGACACGACACATGTAGGATCGAAAGTATGTCTAGAGGGGGATGATTAGACTACTTGACCAAATAAAAATCTAGCCTTTTCCCAATTTTAAGTCTTAGCAGATTTTAGCAACATAGAACAAGTCAATCAATCAACCTACAGATGCAAGTCTAAGAGTATAGCAGCGTAATGTAAAACATTGCATATGAAGGTAAAGGGAGGAGTTTGGAGGGAGCAAACGCAATGTAGACGCGGACGTTTTTTTCCCGTGGTTCCGATAGGTGGTGCTAACGTACATCCACTTTGATGGAGACTTTAACCCATGAAGGGTAACGGTTGCGCGAGTCCACGAAGGGTTCCACCCACGAAGGGTCCACGAAGAAGCAACCTTGTCTATCCGACCATGGCCATCGCCCACGAAGGACTTGCCTCACTAGGGTAGATCTTCACGAATTAGGTGATCTCCTTGCCTGTACAAACTCCTTGGTTCAACTCAACAATCTTGACGGAGGCTCCCAAGTGACACCTAACCAATCTAGGAGACAACACTCTCCAAAAGGTAATAGATGGTGTGTTGATGATGAACTCCTTGCTCTTGTGCTTCAAATAATAGTCTCCCCAACACTCAACTCTCTCTCACAGATTTGGATTTGGTGGAAAGATGATTTGAGTGGAAAGCAACTTGGGGAAGGCTAGAGATCAAGATTCTTGTGGTTGGAATGGAATATCTTGGTCTCAACACATGAGTAGGTTCTTCTCTCTCATAATCTCGGTGAGACCGATCACATAAACTCGGTAGGACCGATTTCTGTAATAGGCAAATAGAGAGTTGGTCAGGCAAACTCGGTGGGACCGAATCGCTCATTTCGGTGAGACCAAAATGTTACGAAAAAGGAAACAAAGAGTTTGCATTGCGAACTCGGTGGGACCGATCAGTCATCTCGGTTGGACCAAAACGTTACGAAGGGAAACAGAGAGTTTGCAATCCCATCTCGGTGAGACCGAGATCCCTATCGGTGAGACCGAAGTGACTAGGGTTTCTGGCAGTGGCCATGTCAAATGAACTCGGTGGCGCCGGATAGATCAAACCGATAGAGCCGAGTTTGACTTTTGGTTTGGGACATATGTGGATATGAGAAAGTGGTTGAGGGCTTTTGGAGCATATCACTAAGCATTTTGAGCAAGCAAGCCATTAAGCAACACCTCATCCCCTTTTAATAGTATTGGCTTTCCAATGGACTCAATGTGATCTTGGATCACTAAAATGAAAATGTAGAGCCTTGAGCTTGAGCCAATATGTTTCCTTAGCATTTTGAGGGGTCCACATTCCTAATCCATGCGATGCCAATCATTGAACTTTCTGAAATGATCATCTTGAAATAGCATTAGTTGAATGAGCTATATGTTGTTAGTAATTACAAAAACCACCCAGGGATAGTTGCACTTCCAATCTCCCCCTTTTTGATAATTGAAGACAACATATATATATCAAAGCTTTGACAAATGATAATAAGATTGAAATACATCGTCGCTTTGAGAAGTATGTGATAAGCAACAGCTCCCCCTAAATTTGTTCATTATTTAGAATTTCCTTTTGAATGTAAATGCACAATCGATTAGGATCATAGGTCACTCTTCCATGTCACATACAACTTGGTGGAGCGCTTAAAATGATAGGAATTAAAACATGCACTCATCACCAAGCAATGTGAATGATCATATATCAGATATAGAAGATAATATTATCCAAGCAAACATTAAAGTAGAATA
Source organism: Aegilops tauschii subsp. strangulata (assembly GCF_002575655.3). NCBI lineage: Eukaryota > Viridiplantae > Streptophyta > Magnoliopsida > Poales > Poaceae > Aegilops > Aegilops tauschii. The sequence continues at coordinate 278,963,434 of NC_053038.3, read as the reverse complement.
TGATCAAACACATGATCATACAAGTATCTCACACACAGACATAAAGAGTATCAAACGAGCACACACAGAAGTATCAAGCAAATAGCAAGAGAGACTAAGAAGCAAAACATGCTCTCTCGAAGCCTATGATCTATACATTTCTCCCCCCTTGGCATTAAGTTACTAAAAAGTTTGAAAATGCATAGTGCTATGCGTCTCTCTACGCTTGGTCTTCGGGAGGTAGTGTAGAGAGGACTCCAAGGACGAAGGCATCAGTAGATGTTGTTGGAGCTGGTGGAGTGGCAACTGGAGGTGGCACTGAAGCTGTTGCTGCTGGTGCTGAAGTAGTTCCTCTAGTGTCAGCCATGGGCACTTCAGCAGACCTCTGATCTCTAGGCACTCTCTGAAAAAGCATCTGTGGTAGCCTCCCCTTTCTTCTCCTCTGCTTCCTCCTGGAGCTGCTCAATAGCTGTCTGCATCTCTGTTACTTTCAGATCAAGATCATAGAACTTGGTCTCAATGATCCTCTCCAAGCTCTCCTAACTCTGAGTCAGGGTGACCAAGCCCTTCTCAATCCTCAAAGTTGCTTGAATCAGATAAGCTAGTTGATCTTGTTTTGACTTCAAAAAAACTTGAGATGCTTCGTCAACACTTGGCATCTTTGCAGCCTTCTCAGCCTTTGCCTTTTCTCTCTTCTCTTGTGCTTGCATAGATGTAGGATCATCCTCATTCATCACAACTGTGTTGTCCTCAAATTCTGGTCTCAAAGGTAAGTGCTCCTTGTCCAAAAAATAAGTGCATGTGCCCATCTTGGAGTAGATGAGCACCTGAATGTGTGGAGCATACCCACAAGATCTCTTCTGATCTGCCGCTGTCCTCTTGATTGTTTCAACAATCAGACTCATGACCTTGAATTTTTGAGGAACATCAAATATCTGCAGCAAGTTGATTGAATGTCCTCTGATCATCTTGTGATCTCCAGATTTGGGCAACAAAGTATGCCTCAAGATTGTGTTGATTGTAGCTAGACCAGACAATAAGTAATGTACAGATCCAAATCTATGTGTATCCAATGCTTTGTCTAGGATCTCTTTGTACATGTTTGCCATAGAGTTGTGGTCTTTCTTCTTCTTGGCATAGACATCCAAATTATCCTCATGCTCTTCAGGGGCTTTGATCAACTTGTCCCACTCATCAACAGCTGACCGGTACCTTGTACCCTAAGACATCCATACAATTCTACCATCTGGATAGAAATGAGATGTAGAATATAACTGCATAATGAGCTCATCATTCTATTTGGTAAGCTTCTGTCCCACAAACATGTCAACTCCACAAGCTTTCAAGCTTTCGTCTACTCATGGAAAAAAGTTTTCATTCTCAACAATGAATTCCCAATCAACCCACTTCATATCACAGACTATAGGCTTCTTGTCAAGCAGAATAGTTCCATAGAAATCTTGTTGTTCTTTGGTGTGGAACCTGTAGTCCAGAACATTCTTCCTTCTCACAGCATATGGATCAGACTGTCTCCAAAGTCCCAGACCTGCATCTTTCCTAATCTTCATATCCTGTGCCACTGGATGGCTGTCATTATGATCTGGAATCTTTGGTTTAAGCTTCCTCGGCACTTGAGCTTCAGCATTTTCTTCTTCCATCTCAGGCACTGTGGCCTTGTTCTTTTCTTCAGCTGGGATGTTCCTAGTGCTCCTCTTGGGCTTAGAAGTCTTTTGAGCTTGAGCAGTAGCTTTGGGGGCAGTCTTGGGCTTTAAAGGAGCAGCCCCTGACTTAATAGCATCCCCCATAAGCTTTGGGACTTGGGTGCTGGTGCAGCATCCTCTTCCTCTACATCTTCTTCTGCTGGATCTCTAAACATGGAGGATCTCCCAATGACTCTGGCAGTGGTCTTCTTCATCCTCTCTTTCCTCTTCTTGCCCTCACCAGCCTCCTTTGGTTCAAGTGTGAACTCCATGCTTTCCTGAGTGGAGGATCTGGCCTTAGACGTTGGAACTCTCTTAGCCGGTGCCTTCCTGTGCAAACCAGGCTTTGTTGCAGCAGCAGTACCATATTCCTTCTTCAGGACTTTCTTCTTGGAGCTAACTTCCTCCTCTATAGCCACATAGTCCTCATCCTCAGAATCTGAGGTTCTCGTCTTCCTTGATCTGGTGGCTGCCTTGGGCCAATTGCTTGGAGTGCTCCTGCTGCCCTCCTCACAGATCCTTGAGGTACTAGTGCCCTCACTTATGTGCACTTGCTCTTCTAATTTGTTCTGGCTATCACTCTGGTCAGACATTCTGGAAAGCAAACTGACAGCAGACCCTGTGAATAGATGTAGTTGAGATAGAGTGGATGAGAATCACAAAGTGCAGAGTTTTTGCAAAGCGGATGAGTCAAAAACTTAGTTTTAGTTCTCCACAGAAAGCATTTCGGAGCTACCGATTTGTTAAACTCGGTGACACCGAAGCAACTTTTGGATTCTAAACTAGTGAACTCGGTCAGACCGAGTCATAGTTCGGTGGCTCCAACATTGCTAGGGTTTCACAGAGAGTTGAATTCGGTCGCACCGATTTGCAGCTTTCGGTCAGACCGAAAAGTGCAAGTGCAATGGCCTAAGCCAAATCGGCGAGACCGATTTCCACAACTCGGTCGGTCTGAGATGAGTTCGGCGGAAACCTAACCCTAAATTTGCGAATCAAACCTAACCTAAAGGAAGTTTTCTCTGGATAGATTGATCTCATACGTGGTAAAGAACATGGCATTGCATTGTGCTAAGAATCAGAGTAAGGAATTAGCACAAAAGATCAAACTCATTCCCTAGTTCGACGGTGAGTTCGCTATAGCGGCAACGGTGGGGTTGAATCCCATTGACGGCGACGGAAACCAGCGGCGGGAGGTCGCTCGCAACAAGAAGATGATCCGGATACCTGAGGCGGCAGAGCAGGACACGCGCGGGCTGAGGAGTTTTGAAGAAATTTCCAAAATCTCACCCGTGGGTTTATATATCCTGACCCTGTCGGTGTGACCGAGTGGAACAACTCGGTGGCACCGAGATGTAGAATCGCAAGCGGTTACTGCAACTCGGTGTGACCGAAAAGTTCAAATCGGTTGCACCGAGGTTGAAAACCTAGATCAACTCAGTGAACTCGGTGTGACCGAAGAAGATGGACCGGTTATACCGAAATGCACAGAGAGGTTTTCGAAGTTTAAGTCTATGACGAATCGGGGACTCCGAGTGCTCCTCACATAGAGTGGTTCAAATCTGACTTGATCAAACTTTGTGATGTAGCATGAATAGAGTTTGAGAAGAGAAAAGCATAGATAGCTAGAGGAAGTTCTTAGGCATTCTTGTCCATCCATTTGGCAAAAGAAGAAGAGCCAAACAATCAAAGCAACAAATGGATGTCCTCGAATGAGAAAAAATATGCAATCAACATGCTCACACAATAAAATGGCAAATGAAATATGTGACAAAGCATGCAAAAACACTCTAGCATCTATCAAGCAATTGGCGATGACTAGGTCATCTATATATGAGTATATGACTTAGGAGTCAAATGAGAACATTTGATCATAGGTCATACTCATCGTTTAAGCACAAGTGGGGTTGCCACTTTTACATAAAGCATTGTTGTGTTCACACCATTAGAGTTGCTTCAGCTCAATTGATTAGAGTAAAGCTCCCCCTAGATGTGATATCCCCCCTAAGAGGGATGAACTAACCTTGGGTTTTGTCGATGATGACTTCATGTAGATGTTGAAGATGTGGATGCTCAATGTTGATGTAGATCATTCAGAGCAATCCATTGGAGTGAGTTGCACTTTCAATACCTACACGGGTTAGTCCCACAAGGAACAAACAAGGATACCCATAGACATAGAGTGATGTTCACACAAGATGATGTCCACGAAAGCATTAGGTTACCTTGTCCCTTGTCTTACCAAAAAGACGGTTTGTGACTCCTTGAAATGCATCCATTTCCTCTTGAAGCTTATCCTTGCCTTTTTGCTCGTGGTCTTGTGGTGGAAGATCATATTGAGCTTGTGTCCCTTGGAAAGAAGTAGGATCATACTTCTCTTGTTGAGGAACAAACTTCATCTTGGGGTATTGATCTTGTTCCCACTCAACTCCATTGGCATTGAACTTTCGTTCAAAACCAACACCTTGATTCTTCCGGTGCCATCCTTGCTTGCGTACAATTTCCTCAAATTGCATACTCCCGGCAAGGCTCTTGTAAACACCTTTCTCTATGATTCCCTTCAATAAGCTATTTTCTTGCTCAAGTGTAACTTGGCTAAGAGAATCGTTAGTGGAATCAAGAGAACTACTAGAAGCAACAACATTGGATTTAACATGACTATTGTTACTACTAGAAGAATCATCTCTCTTACTCTTGTTGCTAGATTTAACTTGTGGCATGTAAGTAGACAAGAGTAAATGCTTGGCAATGTAAGAAGAACTTTTCTTGCGAAGAAAATCATTGATTGCTTTTAAGAACCCATGCTCTTGCTCAAGATTGAGCTTTTCGAAGCGTAGCTTCTCATGAGTCTTTAAAAGTTCTCGATGATCTTCCAAGGTAGTTTCATGAGCTAACTTAAGAGTGTTTAGTTCTTTAGTTAGGCGCTCAATCTCCTTATCATCATCAATCGTTTTATCTTGATTAGCATGATTAACAGCAAATTCATCATAGTTTTTATCACTAGAGTTGTCAACAAGTAAATCATCATGGCCTAGCAAATCATCTTTGTCGGTATACAAAAGTAGGGGTCCCTTTTTGTACCCCTTTACTTCAGCGCGGGCAGTCGCAGCCCCACACCCGTGACCACGCTTGGCGGGGCAGAAGAAGCAAAGATTACCAGAGCCGTGCTCAAGACCAGAAGCATGAAGAGCTGAGGGGCGAGGTGAAACTCCCCCGGCAAGGTCCTTGCCGGGGCGGCCTTCACGGCCCCGGCAAGAACCTTGCCGGGGAAACTTGCCCAATGCCAGCAGGGCTGCCACCCTTGAGCCTAAGAGTTCCGATGCCCTCAACCACATTGGAACCAAAGCTCGGGAGGCTCCTCCATGGTGGCATCCAGATCTTTGTGAAGACCAAGAACATACAAGACTAGATGAGAATCAGAAGACGAAGATCCTCGGCAAGATCCTTGCCGAGGATACCCACGAGACCCCCCAGCAAGACCCTTGTCGAGGACGCCCACGACGCCACGGCAAAACCCTTGCCGGGGCCCCAGGAAGACTTTTGCCAAAGACATCCGCGGGGCCACAGCCAGGGCCACACCCGCCAAGGCTCCACCGCCATTCCCACATAGATGCTAGCCCACCAACTAGGCAGGCACCTATGTGGCGACGTGCGGCTTCCAGGACAACTCAGCAAGCACCTGTGTGGTGGCATGCAGATCTTCGTGAAGACTCTGCCACCGGACCAACACAGCAGCCAGCCAGCCAGCGTGGCGCTACATGCCTCGTCAGCTCGGACGTGTGTCAGAGCGAGGCGAGGCGGCGACAGGTGGGACGAGCTTCCTTGCCGTCCCCAATAAAGAGGGAACGGCATGTCGGCAGCACATTAAATGCGTTTGTCCTACGGTGCCAGGAGATAGACTCGACTACTGTACAACTTTCCACCTCCTGTGTGCCACTGTGGCAGCCCCTTTTGACTATAAAAGGAGGCCCGCGACGTACTGAGAGAGGATTCAGATGTTTTGGACCCTACACACTTTGTAGCTAGTCCAAGAACACCAGATAAACATAAACTAGCAGGAGTAGGGTATTACGCATCACTTGCGGCCCGAACCTAGATAATCCCCCTACGTTGATCTTCTAATCCTGCTCTTTCCACAGCCCCGCGCCCGCCAACCGTAGAAAAAAGGGATTCTTCGTGATCCCGTAGGTGTCGTTTCCCCCGACATCGTTGGCGTGCCAGGTAGGGGCGCAAGGTGTGAAAACCCGGTTTGAAGGTTAGCACGCCGACTTCATCATCACCATGGCCCCCAAGAGAAAGGGGATCACAACGATTGGCTCGCCCGGGGCCGGCCCGTCCGCACCAGCGCGAGCAGGCGGCCGGTGGCCACGGATGGGGCCGGAGACGTGGCCCGCGAACATCCAAGACATTCTAGCGATCGGAGCCAGGCGAGCGGCATCGTCCGAATCCGAGACGACGAGCCCCACGCTGCTGGGTCCGGGGGCGGGGTCGTGCTACCCACGGGCGGCGCGGCAGCCACTACGGCACCCCAGCTGGCACCCGCGTTGTGCCCTTCCCAGGCTGCACGCAATGAGCAACACCGCGATGCCGGAGCCCTCGGGCACCGCTGCGAAAAGAGCCCTGTGCGCCACTTGCAGGACGAACCAGGCCGGCGTGCGCGCTCGGACGCCAGTGCAGGCAGTGTGCAACCGTGAGACCGTGACAGAGCCCCTTTAAACCCAGTTAGAAGTCGGAGTGCGTCACGGTCTACGCAGCTCTCGCCGCCGCCTACGCCGGCAGAAGCGCTGGCGCGTGTGCAGCTGCTCCTCAACTTCCCCCCTGCTGCGGAGAAGCTCGACGAGTGGAGGGCCACCATCCGAAGCCTTTTCATCTTCGCCATCAAAGACGAGCTGCTCCCAACGGGACCCTCACACTGGCGTCCTGCCGAGCCGGTGCATGCCGGCGATGGGGGGACCAGAGACGCCGCGACCATGGTGCACTCTCCCCTCCCACCCCCCCCCCCCCCCCGCGGCCGTGACAGTAGCCACCGGCTCGTCGAGCCGACGTCGGTGACAACGTTTCCACCGCATCGTCCGACCCATGAACCCACTGCGACCAACATCGAGTCCTTCGGGAACGGGCCGAGGAAGACGCTCGAACTACCATCGAACGACGACGGGAGACACGCCATCAGTCAGATCGGCATGCGGGGCCTACTATGGACCACCCAGCACCGAGGGGCCCCGGCGACCTGCCTTACGAGGTGGGTTGTCCAGCCTTTACCCGAGAGCTGCGGCAGTTCCAGTGGCCCTCCCGCCGCACGTTCAAGCCCGATGTTGGTGAGAAGTACAACGGCAAGACCCACCCGTCGGAGTTCCTCAGCATCTACACCATCATGATGCAAGCTGCTGGAGCTCGCGACTACAAGGTGCTTGCCAACTACTTCCCATTGGCACTCAAACCCAATGTCATGTCATGGTTGATGCACTTGCCAGTGGATTCCATTTCTTTTTCGTCGGATTTGTGTCATGAGTTTGTTGGCGCCTTCACTGGACGCCACCAAGCTCATGGCCAAGCAAGCGATTTCCATATCATCCCCCAGAAAGAAGGTGCAAACCTACGCAAGTACATACAGAGGTTCAGCCGGGTGCAGTACAACATACCAGATGTTCACCCCGCCGCTGTCATCAGCGCATTCCATCAGAATGTGCGCAACCGCAAGATGCGTGAAGAGTTGGCGGTGAACAAGGTGAAGGATGTGGCCGAACTTTATGTTCTGGCTGATAGATGTGCTCGAGCTGAAGAGGGGAGGAAGTACCCCGGCGAAGATGCCGGTGTGGAAACCGACTCCACAGACGAAGACACCGCCGCCCGACAAAGAAGGACCGGCGCCGCAACAGGAAACGTAAGGGCAAGACTGTGCTTGCCGTTGAGGGATCCGGCGAGCCCGCCGCCGCCAAAAAGGCCAAGGCTGATGACCCCGGCAAGGAGGTTACAGGGTATGCCGCCTGCTTGGCCCTGGCGGCCACCGGCAAGCCAGGAGGCTCCGACAAGCAGTACTGCAAGATCCACCGCACCAAGGGCCATGACAGGCTGAGATGCTGGCAGAAAAGCAAAAGGATGAATATGAAAGGCGAGGCAAGCAGAAGGGTCAGGATGGCGCTGAGGGGTCCGGCAAGAAGCGTGGCGGCCAAGGGGGTCGCCGCGGCAAAGATAACCAACAAGAGAGGCCCGCTAGGGGCCCCGACAAGAAAGAGGAAGATGACGATCACGACGAGGATGACGAGTCTGGCGAGCACGAGTTCCAGAAGGCTACAGAGGCCATGTGCATCGACGGTGGCGCCTTGTTGCATACCTCACATCGCCAGCTGAAGCAATGGGCGCGTGAGGTCACTGCGGCGGAGCCGTCGTTCGATGCATAGAAGCCACTGAAGTGGTCCCGCACGCCCATCCGTTTTGACACCGAGGATCACCCTGATCGCACTACTGCGGTCGGGTGTTTGCCATTGTTGGTTTCACCAACAATACGCAACCTCAAGGTGACCAAAGTGCTAGTTGACAGTGGGGCCGGTCTGAATTTGATCTCACCCACTATGATCAAGAAGCTGCAGATTCCTGATGGAGATCTCGAGGAGACGGGCACGTTCCAAGCGGTCAACCCGGGAAGGAGTCAGCCGAAAGGTAAAATCACGCTGCCCATTACGTTCGGGGGCGAGCTGAACTACAGGACGGAGAAGATCGTTTTTGATGTTGCCGAGATCCCCCTGTCGTACAACGGGATCCTTGGCCGCCCGGCAGTGGCCAAGTTCATGGCGGCGTCACACTACGCCTACAACACATTGAAGATGCCGGGGCCGCTGACCATCATCACCGTCCCCTCAGACAAGAAAGACACGCTCATCTGCGCCGACCAACTCTACCGAGAGGCATTTGCACCAACTGCTGCCAGGGCACTTGCTCCTTCCGCTGAAGCCCCGGGAAGGAAGAAGGCCGGCAAGACCTCTTGCACCCACTCCGGCAAGCGCACCTCTTCAGAGTGTTGTGCTCCCGTTGAGGACGTGCCAGAGAGCTCCACCGGCTAGAGCAAGAAGTCCAAGGCTGCACCACCAGAAACCAAGAAGGTGTCCGTCAAGGAGGACGACACAGGCGGGGCTTTCACTATAAGCTCCACCCTCAACAGCAAATAGGAAAGCGCGCTCGTCGCCTTCCTGCGGACGAATGTCGATGTATTTGCATGGCAAGCATCTGACATCCCCGGCATTCCCAGGGAGGTGATTGAGCACCATCTTACTGTCTGTCCTCACGCGCGGCCTGTCAAGTAGAAGGTCAGGAAGCAAGCTTCGGAGCGACAATAGTTCATCATTGAAGAGATCAGGAAGTTGGAGGCGGCAGACCTGGTAAGAGGAGCACTCCACCCCACGTGGTTGGCCAATCCGGTGGTGGTGCGTAAGGAGAATGGGAAGTGGAGGCTGTGTATTGACTACACAGACATTAATAAAGCCTGTCCAAAGGATCCTTTCCCTCTACCACGCATCGACCAGATTGTAGACTCCACTACCGGGTGTGACCTGCTGTCATTCCTCAATGCCTATTCAGGTTACCACCAGATCTTCATGATGAACGAAGACGAAGAGAAGACCACGTTCATCACCCCATGTGGTACATACTGTTTTGTGCGAATGCCTTTCGGGTTGAAGAGTGCTGGTTCAACATTTGCCCGAGTAGTCCAGATTGGTTTTGAGCCCCAGCTACATAGAAATATGGAAGCTTATATGGATGACATAGTGGTCAAAACCAAGGACAGGGCCACGCTCGTGCAAGATTTAGAAGAAACATTCGCAAATCTGCGCAAGATCAACCTCAAGCTCAACCCAGAGAAGTGTGTGTTCGGTGTCCCCTCCGGCAAACTTCTTGGATTCTTTGTGTCTCAACGCGGAATCGAAGCAAATCCCGACAAGATCAAGGCGATCGAGCAGATTGAGGCACCGAAACGGGTCAAAGACGTCTGTAGGCTCGCCGGCTGCGTTGCTGCCCTGAGTAGGTTCATCTCCAAATCTGCTCAGTGCGCCCTCCCCTTTTTCAAAGTTTTGAAAAAGGCGGGTCCAGTAAAATGGACTCCGGAGGCAGAGGCAGCACTGCAAGATTTGAAGAGGTACCTCTCCTCCACGCCAATACTAGTCGCACCTAAACCACGGGAGTCGTTGCTGCTGTACTTAGCAGCAACGAATCAAGTGGTCAGTGTTGCGCTGGTGGCGCAGAGGGAACTTGAGGGAGAAGCAGCAGTTGCGGCAGAGCCGTCAGATGGCGGGCCGGGGTCCTCCCCGGTAGAGCCTGACGCGGGCAAACCAGAACCCCCGGCAAGGCCTGGTCCCGGCGAGGCAGAGTCTGAGCGGATGGGCGAAGTGGGACAGAAGAAGAAGATGGTGCAGCACCCAGTATATTTTGTTAGTTTCCTCTTGCAGGGGGCTAGGTAAAGATATTCTGGAATACAGAAGCTGATTTTCGGCCTCCTCATGGCCTCGAGAAAGCTGCGCCACTATTTCCAAGCGCACGAGATCACCGTCGTCACCCGCCTCCCTTTGCAACAGAGCTTGCACAACCCATATGCGACAGGGAGGATTGTGGAGTGGGCATTGGAGCTGTCGAGCATTGGCCTCAGGTTTGAAAGTACTTCAACGATCAAGAGCCGAGCTTTGGAAGAGTTCATAGCAGAGTGGACCGCAACGCCCGATGAGGAGATTCAAGAGACCGCCCTTCCTAGCAAGGAGACGAGTAGTGAGTGGATTATGTACTTTGACGGAGCTTTCTCACTCCAAGGTGCTGGTGCCGGCGTACTACTGGTCACACCCACAAGGGAGCACCTCAAGTACGTAATACAGATGCACTTTCCATGGGAAAAATCAACGAACAATAAGGCGGAGTATGAGGGGTTTCTTACCGGTCTCAAGATCGCCGCAGACCTCGGAATCAAGAAGCTCATCATCAGAGGTGATTCGCAGCTCGTCATCAAGCAAGTTAACAAGGATTACCAGAGCCCGTTGATGGAGGCCTACATGAATGAAGTGAGGAAGTTGGAAGAACGTTTCGACGGCCTACAGTCAGAAAATGTTCCCCGAGCAGAGAACATCATTGCCGACGACCTGTCGAAACACACTGCCCTCAAGTTGCCTGTGGAACCAGGTACCTTTGTACTTCAGTTAATTCAACCATCAGTAGAGCCATCAGCAAGGCAGAACAAGCGAAGGAAGGCAAGCCCCGGCAAGTACCTTCCCGCCGATCTCCCAGGAGCCACCGGCAAGGAGGTTGCCGGGTACCCCAAGCTTGCCGAGGGGTAACCACCTCCGGCAGGGCCCCAGGCCCTGACTATAGAGGCAGCTGCCCCTGCGGCCGAAGATGTGCCTTTGGTCCTTGTCATCAAGCCCCAGGCTCCGGAATGGGTGCATCCCACCCTCCATTTCCTCCAAACAGGAGAGCTCCCCGAGGAGCAAGAAGAAGCAGAGAAAGTAGCCCGTCGGTCCAACATGTACCGGTTTGTGGATGATACCCTGTACAGAAGGAGGCCAAACGGTGTGAGGCTGAAGTGCATTCCTCAAGAGGACGAACTAGAGCTGTTGGCAGAGATACATGGAGGTGTATGCGGCTCCCACATAGGGTCAAGGGCCCTTGCCGGCTAGGCATTCCGGCAAGGTTTCTTCTGGCCCACGGCCCTCCAGGATGCATCTGCGCTAGTAACCAAGTGTGAAGTGTGTCAGTTCCATTCGGAGAAGCTTCATCAACCAGCTCAAGCCCTTCAAACAATCCCTCTCTCCTGGCCATTTTCGGTCTGGGGGCTCGACATACTGGGCCCCTTCCCCCGTGTTGTCGGGGGCTTTGAGTACTTGTACGTCGCAATCGACAACTTCAAAAAGTAGCCCGAAGTGGTAGCAATGAGGAAGGTGACAACACAGTCAGCCGTCAAGTTCTTCAGGGGGTTAGTTTGCCGTTTTGGTGTGCCGAACTGGGTCATCACCGACAATGGCAGGCAGTTCACAAGCCGCACCTTCATGCAATACATCCAGGACCTCGGTAGCAAGGTCTGTTTCGCTTCAGTGGCGCACCCCCAGAGCAACGGCCAGGCGGAGAGGGCCAATGCTGAAGTACTGTGAGGCCTCAGGACAAAGACTTTTGACAGGCTGCACAAGTGTGGAAGGCACTGGATTGATGAGTTGCCGACGGTTCTTTGGTCGATCAGAATGACACGAAATCGAGCCGCCGGCCAGACACCCTTTGCCCTGGTATATGGGGCAGAAGCAGTTCTCCCCATGGAACTCACATACAGGTCACCCCTAGTGCACGCTTATGACGAGATTGAGCAAGAGCAGTTGCGGCAAAATGACGTGACGCTCCTTGAGGAAGATCATGTTCGGGCAGCTGTGCGAGCTGCACGCTACCAGCAAGCCTTGCGCCGCTACCATAGCCGCAAGGTTCATGCCCAGAGTCTTGAGGAAGGCGACCTTGTTCTTCGGCGCGTTCAGTCGACGAAGAATTCCAACAAGTTGACGCCGAAGTGGGAAGGCCCTTATCGGGTAATATGAGTCACCAGGCCTGGCGCAGTCGGCGTGGAGATCGAAGATGGTATCCCACTGAGCAACTCCTGGAACATCGAACATATACGTAAGTTTTACCCATGAGGTGCGGGTGCCGGACCTCCTGGCAAACCACCTTTTGTACAAGCCTTGCCGACAAGGCATGTAACCCTTTGTACAGAGCCAGGCGCAGAACCTGAGCATAAATAAATGAAGCGCTGGTGCCCTAAGTTTTAGCATGCATGCTAGGTTAAGTCTCTCTCTTTGGTAGGGTTGATAGTTCTCAGTGGCAACTAACCCCTAGCATAGAGGTCGGGTGTGTGTCTTAACGTCTCTTCCGGTCCTTTCTTTGGTTCGCAGGCTGCACAGGTGTTTCTGCCAAGCCATTTAAGGGCAGGGAGATGGATTGACATCCTCGACCCCGGCAAGCCATTGCCTGGGGCTGCAGATTCAAGTATCCAACCACGGCAAGCCAAGGTTGCCGGGGGCTGCAGATTCAGATAAGTCTTTTATCCCCTGTTATGCATTTCCGTATGGAAATGGGACATATGAAGCCTCGTTTATTCCCGGGCCACCTTGCTCCCCCTTTCTTGTGCCCAAGAACTATTCTCTGGGCCGGAACTTGGTTGTAGTTGCGGTGACAAGGAAGAAAATGAAGGGCCTAATCCTACTTCGCCCCTGCCTCCGCCGAGAGCGTGAGTATGGTCGTGCTATGAAGTGAAGGGACGGCGAGGCCTGTTGCTGGGCGACAATGTTTATCTTAGGAATAACAAGGATTCATTCCTTGGCATGGGCCTCACTCATGCACAAAGAACCCGGCAAGTACCCTTTTTCATTAATAAGTTCCAAACAGGTACAGTTCGTACGGAATGTAAACATGAGCAAGGGGATTACAAGATTTAAATCTAACGAGTGCCCGCAGGCTTAAAAACTAAAAAGGATAAGTGCCCCATGATCCCCGTTCTTGCCCCTTTCCTCCCAAGTGCGGCAGGTGAAGGCAAAAAGTAAGCGACGGGGAATGCGTCGATGGAGAGCTTGACAAGGAAGACCCTCGGCAGGACGCGTGGCCAAGGGAGGAGGGCGGCGTGGTCAATCGGAGTCAGAGTCGGCGTCCTCCCGCTTGATGCCCTCATCGTCGCTGTCACTGTCCTCCTTGTCACTCCCGCTTGAGGAGGAGTCTTCATTATCGGAGGAGCTCTCCATGCAACACCTTAGGCAGGTTCCCAAGTGCCCAAAGACCTTGACGGAGAGCAGGTCGTTCTCCATTAATTTGAAGTGGAGAACGAGCCCCTCCGACAGGCTGTGGGCACGAGCGAAGGTCTTCCATCCACGACGAAAATACATAACGTGAGGGGCGTGGAAGTCGACGTCGACCCACATGTTGCCATTCCCGCAGCCCCTCATATGCAGCCTCAAAGCATGTGGTGGGTCGAGCTCCATCTCCCGAGCGAACGGAGTAGGGAGACGAAGACGACGGCGCACTGGCCTGTGCAGCCTGATAAAGAATTCGCGGGGCTGGTCTCCGACGTGGCCCTCCATTGGGGGAGGGGCCGCTGGCGGAGGCCAGGCCCGTGCACCGCCCCTTCCTCCTCTTCCCCGAGCACCACGGCGGCCTCGGCCTCGCCTCCTCCCCTTCCTCTCACGGCCGGCTCCACCACCACGAGCTCTTGGGAAGGAGGGGCACACTGTCGAGCAGGGACCCTCGTCGCCGCCATCGGAGCGCCGGCGTGCCCTCTCGCCATAGCAAAAGGAAGGAAGGAGCCAAGGTGGAAGGAGATGAATGATGAATTATTGAGGGAGGCCATCGCCCTCCCCTTCTTATAAATGGGCGGGGCCGGGGCTCGGCCGCCCCACTTAACCGATCCGGCCACCGGGGGCACAGGGAATCAAGACCGACCCGCTGCTCCGATCAGTGACGACCCGGTTTCCCGCCTCGCCATTTAACGCTCGTGCCCCCCGCGTCCACCGCCCACCATCTTCAAGGCATGGGGGACACGTGGTGAGCAAGCCAAAATAAAGAAGACAAGTGAAGCGGCTGTTTTCCACTCCGTGATCGTGGGGCACGGGCGCCTTGAAGGCCGTGACTCGAGTCCACTTAGTAAATGAGCCGCGCCCTGCGTTTTCCTCTTTTTATGGGGAAGGAGCGGGCCGCCTCTTTACCACGATGTGACTCATGCGTGCAGCAGCCACCCCACGCACGACCCCCACGTCACGCATTCAACGTAGGTCGTGGGGAAGCGCAACGAGCGAGGGAGTTACTGCAGTAAAAACTCCGCTGCGCGCGCGCCCCCGCACCGTTCTGGGCCTGGGCCAATAACGCCCTGCGCTTATATGTGGCCCGGGCCTGGGGGCTCCTGTCGGTGTACAAAAGTAGGGGTACGTTTTTGTACTCCTTTACTTGTGCGCGGGCAGTCGCAGCCCCACGCCCGTGACCATGCTTGGCGGGGCAGAAGAAGCAAAGATTACCAGAGCCGTGCTCAAGACCAGAAGCATGAAGAGCTGAGGGGCGAGGTGAAACACCCCCGGCAAGGTCCTTGCCGGGGCGGCCTTCATGGCCCCAGCAAGAACCTTGCCGGGGCAACTTGCCCCATGCCAGCAGGGCTGCCACCCTTGAGCCTAAGAGTTCCGACACCCCAACCACATTGGAAACCAAGCTCCGGAGGCGCCTCCATGGTGGCATGCAGATCTTTGTGAAGATCAAGAACATACAAGACTAGATGAAAATCAGAAGACGAAGATCCTCAACAAGATCCTTGCCGAGGATACCCACGAGACCCCCCGGCAAGACCCTTGCCGGGGACGCCCACGACTCCGCTGCAAGACCCTTGCCGGGGCCCCGGCAAGACTCTTGCCGAAGACATCCGTGGGGCTGCAACCAGGCCCACACCCGCCAAGGATCTACTGTTGTTCCCACATGGCTGCCAGCCCACCAACTAGGCAGGCACCTGTGTGGCGACGTGCGGCCTCCAGGTCAACTCAGCAAGCACCTGCGTGGTGGCATGCAGATATTCATGAAGACTCTGCCACCGCAACAACTCAGCAGCCAGCCAGCCAGGGTGGCGCTACAGGCCTCGTCCGCTCGGACGCGTGACGGAGCGAGGCGAGGCGGCGACAGGTGGAACGAGCTTCCTTGCCGTCCCCAATAAAGAGGGAAGGGCACGTCGGTAGAAAATTAAATGTGTTTGTCCTACGGTGCCAGGAGATAGACTCGACTACTGTACAACTTTCCACCTCCTGTGTGCCACTGTGGCAGCCCCTTTTGACTATAAAACGAGGCCCGCGGCGTACTGAGAGAGGATTCGGACTTTTTGGACCCTGAACGCTTTGTAGCTAGTCCAAGAACACCAGATAAACATAAACCAGCAGGAGTAGGGTATTACGCATCACTTGCGGCCCGAACCTGGATAATCCCCCTACGTTGATCTTCTAATCCCGCTCTTTCCACAGCCCCGCGCCCGCCAGCCATAGCAAAAGGGATTCTTCGTGATCACGTAGGTGTCATTTCCCCCGACAATCTTCATCACTATTGAAATCAACATACTCGGGGTGTGATACATTTGGGCCTTCAGCCATGAAGCATCTCCCAATCCCTTCATTTGGTGAGTCAAATATGTCGTAGGAGTTTGTTGGCACATGTGCTGGACCGGCAACACCTTCATCTTGAGTATATTCGGAGTCGGGGTGATAACTTCTTTCGGAGTGATGGTCGGAGTGGGAGCCGGATACCCATTTACCAACATGAGCTTGATGTCTTCATTTTGTGTAGCTCCTTGCTGATTTGTCCTTCCTTTCCAAATCCTTGCTTCTCCGAGAGGTTCTTTGTTCATAACGATCATGTCTACTCCTCATCTCTCTTGGTGGTGATTCTTCTCTTCTCTTCTACTCTTCCTCTCTCTTGGTACACTCATTGGAGTAGTGTCCGGGTCTTACACAATTGTAGTAATTACGCTCACGACTTGAAGATCTTTTGTCATTGTAGGACCTTGACTTGGAACTTCTTTCCTTGCTTCTACTCTTGTAGAACTTGTTGAAGTTCTTCACCATTAGGCTCAATTCCTCATTGATTTCTCACTTGATGATGTAGGAGCATCACATGAGGCTTTGTAAGCACCACTTGACTTGTTGTGAAGCTCTTCCTTATCCTTGAGTGACATCTCATGAGCAAGAATTCTTCCAATGACTTCCGTTGGCTTGAGATCTTTGTAATTGGGCATCATTTGGATCAATGTGCACACGATATCATATTTTCCATCAAAGGCTCTTAGGATCTTCTTGATGATGAATTTATCGGTCATCTCCTCACTTCCTAAGCCGGCAATCTCATTGGTGATGAGAGCAAGCCTAGAGTACATTTTAGCGACACCTTCACCATCCTTCATTTTGAACTTGTCAAGTTGACTTTGAAGCACATCCAATTTGGATTCCTTCACGGAGTCGGTACCTTCGTGCATATCAATCAAAGTATCCCAAATTTCCTTTTCATTCTCAGGACGGCTCATTTTGTTGAATTCTTCGTGGCACAATCCATTGAAGAGGATATCGCAAGCTTGAGCATTGTATTGTAGCAGCTTCACGGTTCGGTTCTCTCCCATCAAAGAATTCACCTTGCAAGCCAATACACACTATAGCCCAAACGGCGGGGTTATGTCCAAGAATATGCATTTTCATATTATGCTTCCAACAAGCAAAATTAGTACCATCAAAGTAAGGACCTCTACGGTGGTAATTTCCCTCGCTAGACGCCATACTCTCCTAGGTTGTGAAACCAAGGCTATGATCACCAAAAGCTATGGAAATCAAGGCAAATGGAGACCAAAGATCTGATACCACTTGTAGGATCAAAAGTATGTCTAGAGGGGGTGATTAGACTACTTGACCAAATAAAAATCTAGCCTTTTCCCAATTTTAAGTCTTGGCAGATTTTAGCAACTTAGAACAAGTCAAGCAATCAAACTACACATGCAAGTATAAGAGTATAGCAACTGAATGTAAAACATTGCATATGAAGGTAAAGGGAGGAGTTTGGAGGGAGCAAACGCAATGTAGACACGGAGATTTTTTCCCGTGGTTCTGATAGGTGGTGCTATCGTACATCCATGTTGATGGAGACTTCAACCCATGAAGGGTAACGGTTGCGCGAGTCCATGAAGGGCTCCACCCACGAAGGGTCCACGAAGAAGCAACCTTGTCTATCCCACCATGGCCATCGCCCATGAAGGACTTGCCTCACTAGGGTAGATCTTCACGAAGTAGGAGATCACCTTGCCCATACAAACTCCTTGGTTCAACTCCACAATCTTGACGGAGGCTCCCAAGTGACACCTAAACAATCTAGGAGACACCACTCCCCAAAAGGTAGTACATGGTGTGTTGATTATGAACTCCTTGCTCTTGGGCTTCAAATGATAGTCTCCCCAACACTCAACTCTCTCTCACAGATTTGGATTTGGTGGAAAGATGATTTGAGTGGAAAGCAACTTGGGGAAGGCTAGAGATCAAGATTCTTGTGGTTGGAATGGAATATCTTGGTCTCAACACATGAGTAGGTGGTTCTCTCTCAGAAAATGAATGCTGGAATTGTAGGCACATTCTGATGGCTCTCTCCACGAATGAAGAGGGGTGGAGGGGTATATATAGCCTCCACACAAAATCTAACCGTATACACAATTTACCAAACTCGGTGGGACCGAATCATGAAACTCGGTCAGACCGATTTAGTTCAAAATGTGAATGTTGGGCTTTTCGGTGGGACCGACATGTCAACTCGGTGGGATGGATTTCATTAGGGTTAGGGCATAACTTAATCTCGGTGAGACCGATCACATAAACTCGGTAGGACCGATTTCTGTAATAGGCAAACAGAGAGACTGAAACGTTACAAAAAGGAAACAGAGTGTTTGCATTTCAAACTCGGTGGGACCGATCGCTCATCACGGTTGGACTGAAATGTTACGAAGGGAAACAGAGAGTTTGCAATCCCATCTCGGTGAGACCGAAGTGACTAGGGTTTCTGGCAGTGGCTATGTCAAATGAACTCGGTGGCGCCGGATAGATCAAATCGGTAGAGCCGAGTTTGACTTTTGGTTTGGGACATATGTGGATATGAGAAAGTGGTTGAGGGCTTTTGGAGCATATCACTAAGCATTTTGAGCAAGCAAGCCATTAAGCAACACCTCATCCCCTTTTAATAGTATTGGCTTTCCTATGGACTCAATGTGATCTTGGATCACTAAAATGAAAATGTAGAGCCTTGATCTTGAGCCAATATGTGTCCTTAGCATTTTGAGGGGTCCACATTCCTAATCCATGCCATGCCAATCGTTGAACTTTCTAAAATGATCATCTAGAAATAGCATAAGTTCAATGAGATATATGTTGTTAGTAATTACCAAAACCACCCAGGGATAGTTGCACTTTCAACACCCTGACACCGCGACCCTGACACAACACTCTGACCCCGACATGGCACCCCCGACCCCGACCCAGCACCCTGATGCGTCTCCAACATATCTGTAATTTTTGATTGTTCCATGCTATTATATTATCCATCTAGGATGTTTTATATGCATATATATTCTATTTTATATGATTTTTGGGCTAACCTATTAACCTACAGCCTAGTGCCAGTTTTTGTTTTTCCTTGTTTTCGAGTTCTACAGAAATGGAATACCAAACGGAGTCCAATTGACGTGCCAATTTTTGATGATTTTTTATGGACCAAAAGAAGCCCCCGGAGTAAAAGAGTTGGGCCAGAAGAGTCCCGAGCCATCCACGAGGGTGGGGCGCGTGCCCTACCCCTGGGTGCGTCCCCCTATCTCGTGGACGACTCCGAGACCCCCCTGACGTGAGACCTACGCCAAAAATTCCTATAAATATAGAAACCTCCAGAAAATAACCTAGATCGAGAGTTCTGCCGCCGCAAGCCTCTGTAGCCACCAAAAACCAATCGGGACCCTATTCCGGCACCCTGCCGGAGGGGGGATCCCTCACCGGTGGCCATCTTCATCATCCTGACGCTCTCCATGACGAGGAGGGAGTAGTTCACCCTCGGGGCTGAGGGTATGTACCAGTGGCTATGTGTTTGATCTCTCTCTCTCGTGTTCTTGATTTGGCATGATCTTGATGTATCGCGAGCTTTGCTATTATAGTTGGATCTTATGATGTCTCTCCCCCTCTACTCTCTTGTAATGGATTGAGCATCCCTTTGAAGTTATCTCATCGGATAGAGTCTTTAAGGATTTGAGAACACTTGATGTATGTCTTGCGTAGGATACCCGTGGTGACAATGGGGTATTCTATTGATCCACTTGATATGTTTTGGTGATCAACTTCCGGGTTCCGTGACCTTGGGAATCTATGCATAGGGGTTGGCACACGTTTTCGTCTTGACTCTCCGGTAGAAACTTTGGGGCACTCTTTGAAGTTCTTTGTGTTTGTTGAATAGATTAATCTGAGATTGTGTGATGCATATCGTATGATCATACCCATGGATACTTATGGTGACAATGGAGTATCTAAGTGACATTAGGGTTTTGGTTGATTTGTGTCTTAAGTTGTTATTCTAGTACGAACTCTAGGATAGATCGAACGGAAAGAATAGCTTCGATTTATTTTACTACGGACTCTTGAATAGATTGATCAGAAAGGATAACTTTGAGGTGGTTTCGTACCCTACAATAATCTCTTAATTTGTTCTCCGCTATTAGTGACTTTGGAGTGACTCTTTGCTGCATGGTGAGGGATTGTTATATGATGTAATTATGTTATCATTGTTGAGAGAACTTGCACTAGTGAAAGTATGAACCCTAGGCCTTGTTTCCTAGCATTGCAATACCGTTTACGCTCACTTTTACCACTTGCTACCTTGCTGTTTTTATACTTTCAGATTACAAAAACCTATATCTACCATCCATATTGCACTTGTATCACCATCTCTTCGCCGAACTAGTGCAGCTATACAATTTACCATTGTATTGGATGTGTTGGGGACACAAGAGACTCTTTGTTATTTGGTTGCAGGGTTGCCTGAGAGAGACCATCTTCATCCTACGCCTCCCTCGGATTGATAAACCTTAGGTAATCCACTTGAGGGATATTTGCTACTGTCCTACAAACCTCTGCACTTGGAGGCCCAACAACGTCTACAAGAAGAAGGTTGTGTAGTAGACAGCAAGCAATTTCTGGCGCCGTTGCCGGGGAGGTTAGTGCTTGAAGGTATATCTTTAGATCCTGCAATCGGATCTTTTTGTTTCTTGTTTTATCACTAGTTTAGTCTATAAAATAAAACTACAAAAAAATGGAATTGAGGGTTCCTCATATGCTTTATCTTTTTAATATCTTTCATGAAAATAAGGATTCCGATAATTGTGCCAAAGTGTTAGAAGAAGAATGCATTAAAATGTTTGGCACTAAATCTTTGAATGATCAGCATGATTGCAATGTTGTTAGTACAAACTCTTTGAATATCCATAGTACTAATGATGATTGCCCTAGTCATGACGTAAATATCTCTTATAAGCATGTCAATTTTTGTGGAGTGCATAGAGTTTGCAAGTACACACCAAATAAGGAAGATGGATTTTGCAAGAGGTATAAGTATTTAGAAACTAAATGATTGCAAGAAAGGCTAGATGTTTGTGCTGAAAATTTAAAATTTCTTTGCCATCCTTGTGAACTTTGCAATGAACGTGATCATTTAAATCTCCACTGCAAATTGTTTCATGATCAAATCGTGTCCAAAAATTGTGATGACTTGATTTCCCTTTCACATGATAATGAACTTAGTTTGCTTGTGGGTTATGAAGAAATGAAACGTATAACTAAGGATCTTCTAGAATTTGTCCTTGATAAAGTTCTTGATTTTGATCTAGAGGAAATTTATATGTATTGTGCGGTGAATTGCATTGAAAATCCTTATATTGTCAATTACATAAAGACAAGAAAACAAATAGAAGATGAAGAGAATACTAATGAAAGGGAAGAGACTTACCAATATCTTCCTATTATTTCTTATGATGAATCAGGTAACGAGGAGGAGCCTTCTATTCAACCAATCTCATTAATAAGGATCTCCAAAAGGAGGATTAAACCCACACATAATGTGAAGGATAAAAAGAAAAGACGGAGAAGCAAAGGTAAAAAGGTATCCCTCCTAAATGATGTTGCTCCTATTACTCATTGTGATGATGATAATTGCTATACTATTGGTGTTATCCATACTATTAATGATGAGAGTGATTATGCTTATGATATGAAAAGGCACAAGCTTGGGGATGCTATGTTTGATGAGAATGACATGTTTGAGAATTTATTTGCTGCAATTAATGTTTGTCCCAAGATTGGGGATGCTATGTTTTATGAAGATGATATTTTAACCTCCCAAGTTTTGATATGCAAATTTATTATGATGATAGCACGCCTCCTATTTATGATGATTATATTGATGAAAGTGGGTTTGGAAGAGTGTCAACTTTAGGAAGTAATGATCCCACTATTTTGGAGGGTGTTGAATCTTATTGTGACAATTATGAAAGTGGATTTGGAGAGGTCACGACTTTATTTAGTAATCATTCCACTATCTTGGAAGAGGTCTCAATTGATTATGATGAGAACAAAGTTGCTACTTATGATGATTATTGTGATGACACTTATGTTATAAAAAGTAGTGACGATTATATTTATAAAACTTTTCATGATTATGGTTACCCTTTTTATGAACATTACACTTTCAATATGGAAACAATCTATAGTATTCGAGTTTCTTATGATACTCCCACTATTCCGTATGAGAAGAATTTTGCTTATTTGGAGAGTAGTAAATTTTCTATGCATGTAGATCCTGAAAAGAATGCTTTATGTGATGGTTATATTGTTGAATTTATTCATGATGCTACTGAAAATTATTATGAGGGAGGAATATATGCTTGTAGGAATTGCAATAATATCAAGTTTCCTCTCTGTGTTAAAAGTTTTGAAGTTATGCTTGTTTTGTCTTCCTATGCTAGTTGATTCTTGTTCCCATAAATTGTTTGCTCACAAAATCCCTATGCATAGGAAGTGGGTTAGACTTAAATGTGTTAGTCATATTCTTCATGATGCTCTCTTTATGTTTCAATTCTTATCTTTTATGTGAGCATCATTTAAATCATCATGCCTAGCTAGGGGCATTAAACGTTAGCGCTTGTTGGGAGGAAACCCACTTTTATTCTTGTTCTTTGCCTTTTGCTCCTGTATAGTACTAAATAATTCATATAGCCTCTGTTTAGATGTGGTTTTATGTTTTAATTAGTGTTTGTGCCAAGTAGAACCTTTGGGAAGACTTGGGTGAAGTCTTTGCGATCTTGCTGTAAAAAACAGAAACTTTTGCGCTCACGAGATTAGCTGCCATTTTTACTGGAGAGTGCTTTTAGGTTGATTATTTATGAAGATGATTAATAGACAAATTCCTCACGTCCACCAATTTATTTCAGAATTTTTGGAGTTCCATAAGTATTCAAACAAATCAGATTAGTACAGACTATTCTGTTTTTGACAGATTCTATTTTCTATGTGTTGTTTCCTTATTTTGATGAATCTATGAGTTGTATCGGAGGGTATGAACCATACAGAAGTTGGAATAAAGTAGATATTACACCAATATGAATTTATAATGAGTTCACAACAGTACCTAAGTGGTGATTTATTTTGTTATACTAACGGAGCTAACGCGTTTTCCGTTAAGTTTTGTGTTGTGAAGTTTTCAAGTTTTGGGTAAAGATTCGATGGAATATAGAATAAGGAGTGGCAAGAGCCTAATATTGGGGATGCCCAAGGCACCCCAAGGTAATATTCAAGGACTACCAAGAGCCTAAGCTTGTGGATGCCCCGGATGGCATCCCCTCTTTCGTCTTCGTTCATCGGTAAGTTTAATTGGAGCTATATTTTTATTCACCACATGATATGTGTTTTGCTTGGAGCATCATTTTATTTTATTTTGTTTTCTTTGCTGTTTGAATAAAATACAAAGGTTTGAAATTCTTAAATTTTAGAGAGTCTTCACATAGTTACATAATTATTCAACTACTCATTGATCTTCACTTATATATTTTGGATTTTTTTGTCATTTGCTCTAGTGCTTCCCTTATATCCTTGTAGAGCACGGCGGTGGTTTTATTTTGAAGAAATAGATCATCTCTCATGCTTCACTTATATTATTTGGAGAGTCTTTTAGAACAGCATGGTAATTTTCTTTAGCTATAAAATTAGTCCTAATACGATAGGCATCCAAGATGGGTATAATAAAAACTTCCATATAGAGTGCATTGAATACTATGAGAAGTTTGATACTTGATGATTTTTTTGAGACATGAAGATGGTAATATTAGAGTCATGCTAGTTGAGTAATTGTGAATTTGAGAAATACTTGTGTTGGAGTTTGCAAGTCCCATAGCATGCACGTATGGTAAACGTTGTGTGACAAATTTGAAGCATGAGGTGTTTCTTTGATTGTCCTCCTTATGAATGGCGGTCGGGGACGAGCGATGGTCTTTTCCTACCAATCTATCCCCCTAGGAGCATGCGCGTAGTGCTTAGTTTTGTTGACTTGTAGATTTTTGCAATAAGTATGTGAGTTCTTTATGACTAATGTTGAGTCCATGGATTATACACACTCTCACCCTTCCATCATTGCTAGCCTCTTCGGTACCGTGCATTGCCCTTTCTCACCTTGAGAGTTGGTGCAAACTTCGCCGGTGCATCCAAACCCCGTGATATGATATGCTCTATCACACATAAACCTCCTTATATCTTCCTCAAAACAGCCACCATACCTACCTATTATGGCATTTCCATAGCCATTCCGAGATATATTGCCTTGCAACTTTCCATCGTTCTGTTTATTATGACACGCTTTATCACTGTCATATTGCCTTGCATGATCATGTAGTTGACATCGTATTTGTGGAAAGGCCACCATGCATAATTTTTCATACATGTCACTCTTGATTCATTGCCTATCCCGGTACACCACCGGAGGAACTCATATAGAGTCATATTTTGTTCTATTTATCGAGTTGTCATCCTTGAGTTGTAAATATATAGAAGTGTGATGATCATCATTATTATAGCATTGTCCCGTGTGAGGAAATAAAAAAATGAGAAGGGCCAAATAAAAAAAGAAAGGCCAAATAAAAAAAGAAAAAAGAGAAAGGCCAAATAAAAAAAAGGCCCAAAGAAATGAGAGAACAAGAGAGAAGGGACAATGCTACTATCCTTTTTTCTGCACTTGTGCTTCAAAGTAGCACCATGATCTTCATGATAGAGAGTCTCTTATATTGTCACTTTCATATACTAGAGGGAATTTTCGTTATAGAACTTGGCTTGTATATTCCAACAATGGGCTTCCTCAAATGCCCTACGTCTTCGTGAGCAAGCAAGTTGGATGCACACCCACTTAGTTTCTTTTGTTGAGCTTTCATACATTTATAACTCTAGTGCATCCGTTGCATGGCAATCCCTACTCCTTGCATTGACATCAATTGATGGGCATCTCCATAGCCCGTTGATTAGCCGCGTTGATGTGAGACTTTCTCTTTTTTGTCTTCTCCACACAACCTCCATCATCATATTCTGTTCCACCTATAGTGCTATGTCCATGGCTCGCGCTCATATATTGCCTGAAAGTTAAAAAAGTTTGAGAATACTAAAGTATGAAACAATTGCTTGGCTTGTCATCGGGGTTGTGCATGATGGGCGCATTTTGTGTGACAAAAATGAAGCATGGCCAAACTATAGTATTTTGTAGGGATGAGCTTTCTTTGGCTATGTTATTTTCAGAAGAGATAATTGCTTGGTTAGTATGCTTGAAGTATTATTGTTTTTATGTCAATATTAAACTTTTGTCTTGAATCTTTCGGATATGAACATTCATGCCACAATAAAGAAAATTACATTGAAAATTATGTTAGGTAGCATTCCACATCAAAAATTTAGTTTTCATCATTTACCTACTCGAGGACGAGCAGCAATTAAGCTTGGGGATGCTTGATACGTCTCCAACGTATCTATAATTTTTTATTGTTCCATGATATTATATTATCCATCTAGGATGTTTTATAAGCATTTATACGCTATCTATATGATTTTTGGGACTAACCTATTAACCTAGAGCCCAGTGCCAGTTTCTGTTTTTTCCTTGTTTTTGAGTTTTACAGAAAAGGAATACCAAACAGAGTCCAATTGACGTGCCAATTTTTGATGAATTTTTATGGACCAAAAGAAGCCCCCGGAGTAAAAGAGTTGGGCCAGAAGAGTCCCGAGCCATCCACGAGGGAGGGGGCGTGCCCTACCCCCCTGGGCGCGTCCCCCTATCTCGTGGACGACTCCGAGACCCCCCCTAACGTGAGACCTACGCCAAAAATTCCTATAAATATAGAAACCTCTAGAAAATAACCTAGATCGAGAGTTCTGTAACCACAAGCCTCTGTAGCCACCAAAAACCAATCGGGACCCTGTTCCGGCACCCTGCCGAAGGGGGGATCCCTCACCGGTGGCCATCTTCATCATCCCGGCGCTCTCCATGATGAGGAGGGAGTAGTTCACCCTCGGGGCTGAGGGTATGTACCAGTAGCTATGTGTTTGATCTCTCTCTCTCGTGTTCTTGATATGGTACGATCTTGATGTATCGCGAGCTTTGCTATTATAGTTGGATCTTATGATGTTTCTCCTCCTCTACTCTCTTGTAATGGATTGATTTTTCCCTTTGAAGTTATCTCATCAGATTGAGTCTTTAAGGATTTGAGAACACTTGATGTTTGTCTTACGTGGGATACCCGTGGTGACAATGGGGTATTCTATTGATCCACTTAATGTATGTTTTGGTGATCAACTTGCGGGTTCCGTGACCTTGGGAATCTATGCATAGGGGTTGGCACACGTTTTCGTCTCGACTCTCTGGTAGAAACTTTGGGGCACTCTTTGAAGTTCTTTGTGTTGGTTGAATAGATGAATCTGAAATTGTGTGATGCATATCGTTTAATCATACCCACAGATACTTGTGGTGACATTGGAGTATCTAGGTGACATTAGGGTTTTGGTTGATGTGTGTCTTAAGGTGTTATTCTAGTACGAACTCTAGGATTGATCGAACAGAAAGAATAGCTTCCTGTTATTTTACTACGGACTCTTGAATAGATCGATCAGAAAGGATAACTTTGAGGTGGTTTCGTACCCTACAATAATCTCTTCGTTTGTTCTCCGCTATTAGTGACTTTGGAGTGACTCTTTGTTGCATGTTGAGGGATTGTTATATGATCTAATTATGTTATCATTGTTGAGAGAACTTGCACTAGTGAAAGTATGAACCCTAGGCCTTGTTTCCTAGCATTGCAATACCGTTTATGCTCACTTTTACCACTTGCTACCTTGCTGCTTTTATATTTTCAGATTACAAAAACCTACATCTACCATCCATATTGCACTTGTATCACCATCTCTTCGCCGAACTAGTGCACCTATACAATTTACCATTGTATTGGGTGTGTTGGGGACACAAGAGACTCATTGTTATTTGGTTGCAGGGTTGCCTAAGAGAGACCATCTTCATCCTACGCCTCCCACAGATTGATAAACCTTAGGTCATCCACTTGAGGGAAATTTGCTACTCTCCTACAAACCTCTTCACTTGGAGGCCCAACAACGTCTACAAGAAGCAGGTTTGTAGTAGACATCACACCCCGACCCCGACACGACACCACCGACACCCCAACCCCCGACACAGCACCCCGACCCCGACACGAAACCACCGACACCCCTACCCCCGACACGACACCCCAACACCCGAGACGACACCCCGACCCCCGACACCTCCCGAAAAAGGTGATCTTCGTCCTTCCAGAGGCCGACGGGGTCATATATTTGTGAATTATGTACATATATATTATTAATTAGTTCATGTTATTAGGTATTCAATTTTTTATTATGTTCATGATGATGATACAGACTTAAATATTTTATTATGTTTATCTTGTACTAATTTCGTTTACTCTTTGTCATTGCAGGCACTGGTACAGCGAGGTGCTATACAAACGGTTTTTAACCCCATTCCGCGACGGCGTTCGGAACCATCACCTAGTGAGTGACTGCGATTGGGGGGTCCTTCCCACACAACCCAGAAACCGTCGGGGATATGTCCTCGTGGCACACACGCTCGGCAAAATAAGGTCGTGTGCGACCGGCGAGCGACCAAATATGGTTATATGTACAGTAGTGCTAAAAAATACAATTATATAGGCGAAAGCGCTTCCAATCGTAAGTACATCCCACACAGTCAGTCCCCGCTAAACGTTTATGTTCGTATATACATCCCACACAGTCACTCCAAGGAAAACGTTTGCGCAAGGTGGCGTAACGCACACAGTTTTCAAGAGAATGTCGTGTGTGATTGTTCATTGATCCAACACGGTTTATTCCTTGAAATTGTGTGTGTTGCCTAAGGTCATCGCCCACGGTGTTTTCTCAATAACCGTTTGCAACAAGAAAACTCAATTAGCAGGCTAATTGCCTATTATTAATAATCCATTTACTAATCTAATTGGCATTCATATTAAGCACATAATATATTTCATTTCCATATTAAGGAAGCATGATTTCGTAATTGAAATACATCCGAGTACAACATGATATAGCTTTAGCACTCAGCTACCCCATTACACACCTGCACCAGCACCAAGTTTCACACGCAACATCTAGAACCTTTCGTAATTAGCATCATAGACGGTACATAGACAGATGCATCTCATCTAGAAAACTGCTGAAGCGGAAGGCGAATATTGAGCCTTCATTCATGTTGAAGGTCTTTGCAACTTTAGGCCAGTGCCTGTGGATGATTGATCGTCCATCCTTCGACCTATTCAGGAACACATCAATATTGAACCGTGGGTGTTGTATGAAAACTTTCCTCGCCTCTTGACCATAGAGGTGGTTTGAGAGGTAATTGTCGGCGTCCTGGGAACAGGGGTCCCCAAACTTGCCTGCCTGCAGCCCACAGTGTGGCTCCACCGATGGCCCTGTACGGCCCATCTTCACCAGCAAACACTCAAGACCCTCGCGAGGGGCCAAGCCTCGCGAGGCGGACGATGCAAGACCTCCTCAGGGGAAGTCTCACCAGGCTGGCTCGCGAGGGGCAGAGAGATCAAGGCAAGGGACACCTCGCGAGGTTTCTATGACGCAATCCATGACGACTGGAGCCAGGCGGGCGCCAGGGGGGCGCCAGCGCGCGTAGTGTCCTCGTTTCCTCTTTGGCGCTAAAGGGGCAAGCGCAGCAGAGGAGTCCCGAGGCATCAGGCAAAGGTTTCCATATCGGTGCAACGAGACCAAGACCAGCAGGACGGCAGGACGGAGGTCACCGTGGAGCCCAAGACGGCGTCACCACCAGAGCCTTTGGCATGCGAAGACCACCTTTAGTCTGGATAACTTGTACTAGTTGTCTCCCTTCGAATTTGGCCGTTGGTGGATCCCTTCCCGCACAATATTTGGGGAGAGGGCCAGGGCCTCTATAAATAGGACTAGCCACCACCATAGGGGGGCAGATCATTCAGATCACCCTCAACCACACAAGTTCACCAAGCACAAGAGCACCTCTGCTCAGGAGGCTGTTCTTCCCTTGTAACTGTTCAACCTGAGCCCAAGAGGCAATCCACCACACCACACTGGAGTAGGGTATTACACCACATCGGTGGGCCGAACCAGTATAAACTCTTGTGTCTCCTGTTCTTTGGGTTCGTCGAGCTAGGCCTTGCGATTGTTGCGAGAGCGATCTAGGGAGAGAGAGATCTTCGTGCGCACCCCAGTGTTCGAACCTCAAGGGTTTTGCCGGAACCCGAAATCCGACATTTAGCGCGCCAGGTAGGGGTG
This sequence comes from Aegilops tauschii subsp. strangulata, assembly GCF_002575655.3. NCBI lineage: Eukaryota > Viridiplantae > Streptophyta > Magnoliopsida > Poales > Poaceae > Aegilops > Aegilops tauschii. The sequence goes on along the minus strand of NC_053038.3, from coordinate 278,934,324 downwards.
CGCCGGGGCCTCTCTTCCGCCAGTTGACCCGCCGACAGTCCGCGGTTCCGATGTCCGGCGACCCGAGGACCAACGCCGACCACTGGGCGCCCTGCCTAGCCCGCATGACGTCAACCACCCAAAAAGACCTCAACCTCGCACTTCGGGCGGCACTCGCGCCGCCAAGCGCTGCGGGGTGCGGGTGGCGCGGCTCGGCGCCGTCCACCCTTACCCCGCGGCGCGCGCGGGCCGCTTTGAGAACCTCCAGCTATGCCACGGCGACGGCGCTGCACACCCGGTAGGAACAGGCCAACATGAGGGCCGCACTCACAGTGGCACGGGAGCTGCTGCGGTGCCGACTGGTGGAGAGCGGCCGGGATGCATTGCTGGAGCGCGTCGCCGAGCTGCTGGACGCCGCGGCCTCGGGAGCACCGCCCTTCTGCTCCCTGCTTATGCCTCAGGCCGTGGCCGGATTGCATGGCGGGCCTCGCCGTGCCCGCGTGCCCCCGGGCACGCCAGGAGGTTTCACCAACACCGGCGTGACCAGAAGCGCCGGACACCCAATCGCACCCGCCCCACCTCCGATGAGTGCGGGCACGAGCGTTACCACCCACGGCCCCAGCGGGATGCCGTCCTACCATCCTCAGGGCGGCGCGCTGGGCCAGGCAACATGGAGCGTGGGGCACTTCGGCGAGGTCTTCGGGGCGACGACCTCGGAGGCCTACGTGCCCCGCATGATGGACCAGGAGTACACGCCGAAAGACGACCCTGGCTCGTTCCCCGAGCCAAGCTGGGAGGAGGAGGCGCTAGAAGCTGAGGCCTTCCAGGAGCCGCCCGGGAGCCTCACTGACCATGCCGGCGACAACAGCTGCAGGGTCCCACTAATCTCTCAGGAGCAAGCTTACGCTAATCATGGGTCACGGGAGGATCAGGTCACAGCGGCGGACGGCGGCCCCAGCTCGACAGCCCCCCTTCCACCAGGAGAAGTGCACTTGGGGCTGCAAGGAAGGAGCCGGGAGCAAGGCCCCTCCCCGCATCGCGCGGAGCAGGGCGTCCCCCGGAGATAGGCCCTCTGCTAGGGAGGTGCAGGTGAGCCTTCCCCCGGCAAAGGACCCATGGTCACCGAGGGCGCCGCTGGCGTCCCCTTTGCCCCTTGGCGTCGTCCTGGTTTCCGGATGCCCCAACGGTGGTTGAGGGTGGCGCAAGGCGGGGCCCTCGTCTGGCGATATGAAGTAAGGCTCACGCCTGTGAAGGTCTCCGCTCCTGACACTCTCACATAATAATGAGTGGGGCTGTACACGCCCCGGAGTCGCTGGAGTGCCGCCCTCGGGCCTCGGGGGCTCCCGCCCACGTCCTAGTGGAGGCACTACGCTCCGCGCTGGTGGAAGACCAGAAGACTAGACTAGGCACCGGATGCGGCCATTTGCTTTTGACCTCTTTTCTGTAGCCCTGTTTTCTGGCTTTGAATTTAAGTTTGAAGTTGAATTTTCATTGGTGTGCGCGGGAGGTGCCTTTTCTCGTTTCTGTGATTTCTTGCAATCTGGTTCCTTGCCTTGATTCGGAGTTCGCGCCTGCTGCCTCCCCCTCGCGAGCCCCTCGCGAGCGGGGGCTTGGCATAGCGCACACGTGTTGTGCGCTTGTCCTACCATGGCCGGCGCTTGCTTCTCGCGAGGCCCTCTCGGACGGATCGGCAGGCTCCTCAGAAACTCACAACCTCACGAGCCGGTTTGAGACCTGTCCTGGCTAAGGTAAATTACAGCAGCAAACTCGCGGCGGGACTCGCGGGTTCATGAAAACACATATCCAGCTTGGCCTAAAGAATAGATGCAGTAATCTGTTTACATGAGGGGCTCCCGCTACCAAAATGCTCTTACAACTTCCAGGGCCGTGCCCGAGCTTTCGCATGTAGCGTCAACGACAAGGAAGCACGAGCTCAATCGAACATGTCGCTCACCGTGTCCTCCGGGTCGCCCTCAGACGCGTCGCTGGCTTCACTGTCGTCATCGCTTGCATCACCATCACCATTGCCAATGTCGCCATCACCATCGTCGACCACGTCACCATCATCTGCCACGACCACCACCGCGTCGTCCTCGGAGGTGAAGGCCCTGACAAGGGCGTCCACATTGTCTTCCACCCAGCGCGCCAGGTCACCCCGGATGGCCTCGGGTACGGGGGCAATGGTGGCGTCCAGATAGAAGTCGGGGTAGGTGTTCTGGAGGTGGCTGAAGATGCATGAGAACGCACGCCCGAGTAGGCCACGACTCCTCTCTTCAACAAGCTTGCGAGCCCTCTCGGATTGGTTCTCCAGGCGTGTCACCACGTCGGCGAAAAAGCAGAGCTGACTGGCATAATCGTTCGCGTGGGGATGAGGGGCATGTTCGTCACAAATGGCGCCCACCGCCGTGTTGGCTCTAATCCTGAGGTCTTGGAGAATGGGGGCATGCACGCGCTCCAGCGTCTGCCGCCGAAGCGCTTCTTCCCTGCTCTGCTGCGCGAAGGACTCTGCGCTGACGACCCGCCGCTGAAGAGAAAGCAGCTCGGCACGGGCGAAGGCTAGCTCGGCCTGCACTGAGACTAGGGCGGCTGCGGTGACTTTCTCGCGCTGCTCCGCCTCAGCCAACTCCGACCTGAGGGTAGTAGTCCTGCCCACAGCTTCGGCTTCCACGAGCTCCAGCTTCTGGTCGTACCTGCCAACAAGATCTGTGCGAGCCTCGGCCACCCTGCTGTCATCCTCCTTCTGGACCCTTGCCTCGCGCGCATTGGTGGCATCCTCTGCTTGGGCAACCTGGTACTCCCTCATCTCCAACCTCTCAAGCTCGAGGCTGCGCTCCGTGGTTCCAGCGCCAGCGTCTCCTCGCGCTTCCGGGTCTCTTCCTCCTCGGGAGGCATCCACTTCATCAACGCGAGGGCGGCCCTGCGCGCCTCCACCTGCTGCTCCAAAGAGGCGTTCAAGGCCAGGAGCTCCCGCCTGTGCTCCTCGGTGATTGCACGGCGACGGTCGGCCTCCCTGGCCTTCTCCAAGGCCCGGGCGCTGGCTTTGCGGGAGGTTGCCAGGGATGCCTTGGCATCCGCATTGGCATGCTCACGCTGGAGGCGCCCGAAGTTGATGGCCACCTTCAGCTGATGCCATTCCTCCGCCAGCCGGAGGCCCTCGGCTTCAAGGCGCATGTGAATATATGTGAGTTCTCCGCCAAGATGGCTCATCGCGCCCATTGCTTCCTGAAAAAGCTCGTGGCAGATGACACTCCGCTCGTGCGCGAGCTTGAGTGCGCAACCGGGCCCTTCTCCCGCAGCAGGGGCCTGAAGCGGCTCGGTCCCTCCCGGCAGGGGGCTGGGGGCTCCCCGATCACCGTCTGGGCCACGGCGGAGGCCTCGATGGGTGAGGACCCACTCCTCGAAGCAGAAGCCAGGATCAAAGCCATCCAGCCACCGTCCATAACCAAAGGAGGATCCCTTGGCACGCCTGCCACACCCCAGGTGAGGCCACGAAGGAGAGACAGCAAAGGCGCGGGCTCGAGGCGCCAGGCTGGCGAGTCTGCCTCTCCGGCCGACCTCGCTTCAGGAGCGGCGTGCTGGCTTGGGGTGCTCAAGGCCAGCGAAGGAGTCGAGGCAGGAGGAAGTTGCTTCTCAGGAGACTTCACAGCCTTAGCAGGAGGGACCCTGAGGAGCCACTGTCAGGAGGGGAAGTAGCACTTGAGAAATTACAAAGATAAGGTACTCACTCATCTATGGCGATATACTTTCTATGCTTCAACGACCGGAAGGCATCTCTGCTGCAGCTCAGAGACCCTTTCCTTTTGCGGAGCGCATCGAAGTCCAGGCGGAGCTGGCTGAAGCGTTGAATGTGGCAACCAGTGCAGGGCGTGGCCAGTGAGGCGCCCGAGGAAGCAACCTCGGGAGTATTGGGCCGAGGGGAGCCCTCGGGCTCCGCCTCACGACGACCTGCGGAGACCTCGGGGGCTTCGACCTCAAGAGCCGTGGATTGCGACGCCCCCTCAGCTGTCACACCAGGGCAAGAGTCGCGGGCTCCCGAGGATGACTCCTCCAGATCCTCGAGCGAGGTCGACACTTCAGCACCCGCGCCTCCGGCCTCCAGCGGTGCTTGCCCCTGCATCCACTCTTGGGTTAAGTTCAGCGCTGGCGGCGAGGAGGGGGACCACTGAGACAGGGTTCTCGCGGGGCCCTTCATGGCCGACAGGACGCATCCCCCATTCATCGAAGGGGGGCATCTACCCCGTGAACTCCACCCTATTCGAGCAGTAGTACAAGAGACAACCCTCCAATGGCATATCAGCTGGCGAGGGGTCGCCCGTCAGGACATCGAGCACTGTTCTTCGTGGCTCGAGCGCAAGCCCTGACTCCTGAAGCCTCATGCGATCCTGGCCGACAGACAGGGCCCACATCAGCTGGGAATGGCGCTGGAGTGGAGCACTACAAAAAAATACACTTCCGTGATGATACGTGTTTGTCACAGTAGGTCACATTTTCTGTCATGCATGTACATCCATGACAAATTTATGACAGAATCAAGATACTCATACCTGTGCTGTCGTAGAAGTGTTCCATGACATTACCAAAATTATCTTCACGGAAGCGTCCACTTCCATGATGATAAATCGCGCGTCACAGAAGTGCTTTCGTCAAGGGTGACCGACACGTGGCACCCACCGTAACGGAACGTCGTTAAGCTATTGGGTCGGGTTTTGGATCCGATAACCCGTTAACAGCCCCGACCAATGGGGATTTTCCACGTGTAAAATCATCATTGGCTGGAGGAAACACGTGTCGGCTCACCGTTGGGATAGATGTCATCCACTCAAATGGACCCAAAGCGCCTATGATACGTCGACACATGGCACGGCCCAACAGAGGCCCATTCCTGTGAAAAGGCCGGCCCGTTTGACTTGGTCAAAAGGTGGCGGGCCGGCCCACGGCAAGCCTATGAACGGCCTGTTTGCATATAGCCCATTTACAGCCCGCTAACCCAGGGCCCGTTTACGGCCTATCCGAATTAGGCCCAGTAGCGTCATCTGGGTCGTCCAATATAATTCCAGCCCGTTTTAACTTCCGGCCCATGTATGGCCCATGACATCTTTCGGGCCATATGAGGCCCTTATTACTCTCGGCCCATTAACGGCCCGTGGTAAAACCGGCCCGTAATGAATAGTGTATCACTTTATACGCATTAACGGCACGTAGTGAAACTGGGCCGTAATGAATAGTGTATCACTTTATACCCATTAAAGGCCCATTATTCCGTTGGGCCGTTTCCAGCCCATGTTATCTTTCGGCCTTCCCGGGGCCCATTTATTCTTGGGCTCATTTCCACATTCGTTTAATTACGGCCCGTTACTGTCATTTTCTGGTTGTGGGCAAAATTCAAAACGTGGTTACAGTTGGCCCGTTTGTGGCCCGTTAATACGTTGGGCCGTTTTCATGTAAAAAAACCCGTTGGGCTGTTTTCATAGAGTTATCAAATACGGCCTATTAACGACCCATTATTTTCCATGAATAGTACGGTCCATGATTGGCGGAATGATGATACGCCCCGTAGAAGGCCCATGGATCCTACGGCCCGTAAAAGGCCCATGAATCGTACGGCCCGTAGAAAGCCCATGGATCCTACGGCCCTTATAGAAGGCCAATGGATCCTACGGCCCGTAGAAGGCCCATGGATCATACGGCCCGTAGGAGGCCCATGGTTACAACAGTCCATGTGTTGCCATGATTATTTTGGCCTAGTTTCCAAAGATAGGTTATTGTGGCCACTAGAAATACACAGAAAAAGAACTTCAGTGACTACAAGAAAACAACTAAGCATGTCAATTTTTGTGGAGTGCATAGAGTTTGCAAGTACACACCAAATAGGGAAGATAGATTTTTCAAGAGGCATAAGTATTTAGAAACCAAATGGTTGCAAGAAAGGCTAGATGTTTGTGCTCAAAATTTAATTTTTCGTAGTCATCCTTGTGAACTTTGCAATGAACGTGGTCATTAAATATACAATGCAAATTGTTTCATGATCGTATCATGTCCAAAAATTGTGATGACTTGATTTCCCTTGTGCATCTTGAACTTAGTTTGCTTGTGGGCTGTGAAGAAATGAAAAGTATAACTAAGGATATGCCAGAATTTGTCCTTGATAAAGTTCTTGATTTTGATCTAGAGGAAATTTATGTGTATTGTGTGGTGAATTGCATTGAAAATCCTTATATTGCCAATTACATAAATACAAGAAAACAAATAGAAGATGAAGAGAATACTAATGAAAGGGAAGAGATTTCCCAATATCCTCCTATTCTTTCTTATGATGAATCAGGTAACGAGGAGGAGCTTTCTATTCAACCAATCTCATTAATAAGGAGCTCCAAAAAGAGGATTGAACCCACACATGATGTGAAGAAGAAACAGATAAGACAGAGAAGCAAAGGTAAAAAGGTATCCCTCCCAAATGATGTTGCTCCTATTACTCACTGTGATGATGATAATTGCTATACTATTGTTGCTATCCACACTATTAATGATGAGAGTGATTATGCTTATGATATGAAAAGGCCCAAGCTTGGGGATGCTATGTTTGATGAGAATGACATGTTTGAGAATTTATTTGCTGCAATTAATGTTTGTACCAAGCTTGGGGATGCTATGTTTAATAAAGATGATATTTTTAGTCCCCCAAGTTTTGATATGCAAATTTATTATGATGATAGCATGCCTCCTACTTATGATGATTATATTGATGAAAGTGGGTTTAGAAGAGTGTCAACTTTAGGAAGTAATGATCCCACTATTTTGGAGGGTGTTGAATCTTATTGTGACAATTATAAAAGTGGATTTGGAGAGGCCATGACTTTATTTAGTAATGATTCCACTATCTTGGAAGAGGTTTCAATCGATTATGATGAGAACAAAGTTGCTACTTATGATAATTATTGTGATGATACTTATGCTATAAAAAGTAGTGATGATTATATTTATAAAACTTGTCATGATTATGATTACCATTTTTCTGAAATTTATTGTTTAAATGTGGAAACAATTTATAGTATTCGAGTTTCTTATGATACTCTCACTATTCCGAATGAGAAGAAAATTCCTTATGTGGAGAGTAATAAAAAATTTATGCTTGTAGGTCATGAAAGGAATGCTTTATGTGATGGTTATATTGTTGAATTCATTCATGATGCTACTGAAAATTGTTTTGACGGAGGAATATATTCTTGTAGGAATTGCAATAATATCAAGTTTCGTCTGTATGTGCTTAAAGTTTTAAAGTTATGCTTATTTTGCCTTCCTATGCTAGTTGATTATTGTTCCCATAAGTTGTTTGCTCAAAAAATCCCTATGCATAGGAAGTGGGTTAGACTTAAATGTGCTAGTCATATTCTTCATGATGCTCTCTTTATGTTTCAATTCTTATCTTTTATGTGAGCATCATTGAAATTATCATGCCTAGCTAGGGGAGTTAAACGTTAGCGCTTGTTGGGAGGCAACCCAATTTTATTTATATTATTTGCATTTTTCTCCTGTTTAGTAATAAATAATTCATCTAGCCTCTGTTTATATATGGTTTTATGTTTTAATTAGTATTTGTTGCAAGTAGAACCTTTGGGAAGACTTGGGTGAAGTCTTTATGATCTTGCTGTAAAAACAGAAACTTTAGCGCTCACAAAATTAGCTGCCATTTTTTACTGGAGAGTGCTTTTAGGTTGATTATTTTTTAAGATTATTAATAGACAAATTCCTCAGGTCCACCATTTTATTTCAGAATTTTTGGAGTTCCATAAGTATACGTTTGATATATATTACTACAGACTGTTCTGTTTTTGACAGATTCTGTTTTCTATGTGTTGCTTGCTTATTTTGATGAATCTATGAGTAGTATCGGAGGGTATGAACCATAGAGAAGTTGGAATACATTAGATATTACACCAATATGAATTTAGAATGAGTTCAAAACAGTACCTAAATGGTGATTTATTTTCTTATACTAACGGAGCTTACTAGTTTTCTGTTAAATTTTGTGTAGTGAAGTTTTCAAGTTTTGGGTAAAGATTCGATGGACTATGGAATAAGGAGTGGCAAGAGCCTAAGCTTGGGGACGCCCAAGGCACCCGAGGTAATATTCAAGGACAACGAAGACCCTAAGCTTGGGGATGCCCCGGATGGCATCCCCTCTTTCTTCTTCGTTCATCGGTAACCTTACTTGGAGCTATATTTTTATTCACCACATGATATGTGTTTTGCTTGGAGCGTCATTTTATTTTATTTTTTCTTGATGTTTGAATAAAATACAAAGATCTTAAATTCTTAAATATTAGAGAGTCTTCACATAGTTACATAATTATTCAACTACTCATTGATCTTCACTTATATTTTTTGGAGTAGTTTGTCGTTTGCTCTAGTGTTTCACTTATATCTTTTTAGAGCACGGTGGTGGTTTTATTTTATAGAAATTATTGATCTCTCATGATTCACTTATATTATTTTGAGAGTCTCTTAGAACAGTATCATAATTTTCTTTGGCTATTAAATTAGTCTTAATATGATAGGCATCCAAGATGGGTATAATAAAAACTTTCATATAGAGTGCATTAAATACTATGATAAGTTTGATACTTGATAGTTGTTTTGAGATATAAAGGTGGTAATGCTAGAGTCATGCTAGTTGGGTAATTGCAGAAATTAGAAATACTTGTCTTGAGGATTGCAAGTCCCATAGCATGCACGTATGGTAAACGTTGTGTGACAGATTTGAAGCATGGGGTGTTCTTTGATTGCTTTCCTTATGAGTGGCGGTCAGGGACGAGCGATGGTCTTTTCCTACCAATCTATCCCCCTAGGGGCATGCGTAGTAGTACTTTGCTTCGAGGGATAATAAACTTTTGCAATAAGTATATGAGTTCCTTATGACTAATGTGAGTCCATGGATTATACACACTCTTACCTTTTCACAATTTGCTAGCCTCTACGGTACCGTGCATTGCCCTTTCTCACCTCGAGAGTTGGTGCAAATTTCACCGGTGCATCAAAACCCCGTGATATGATACACTCTATCACACATAAGCCTCCTTATATCTTCCTCAAAACAGCCACCATACCTACCTATTATGGCATTTCCATAGCCATTCTGAGATATATTTCCATGCAACTTTCCACCGTTCCGTTTATTATGACATGCTCCATTATTGTCATATTGCTTTGCATGATCATGTAGTTGACATCGTATTTGTGGCAAAGCCACCCTCATAATTCTTTCATACATGTCGCTCTTGTTTCATTGCATATCCCGGTACACCGCCGGAGGCATTCACATAGAGTCATATTTTTGTTCTAGTATCGAGTTGTAATATTGAGTTATGAGTAAACAAAAGTGTGATGATCATCATTATTAGAGCATTTTTCCATGTGAGGAAAGGATGATGGAGACTATAGTTCCCCGACAAGTCGGGATGAGACTCCGGACGAAAAAAAATAATAAAAAAGAGGACAAAAAAGCACAAAATAGAGAGGACAAAGAAGCCCAAATAAAAAGAGAGGACAAATAATCCCAAATAAAAAAAGATGCCAAAGAAGCCCAAACAAAAAAAATGATGAGAGCAAAAGGGAGAAGGGACAATGTTACTATCCTTTTTCCATACTTGTGCTTCAAAAAATAGCACCATGATCTTCATGATAGAGAGTTTCTTATTTTGTCACTTTCATATACTAGTGGGAATTTTTCATTATAGAACATGGCTTGTATATTCCAATGATGGGCTTCCTGAAAATGCCCTAGGTCTTCGTGAGCAAGCAAGTTGGATGCAACCCCGCTTAGTTTCTTTTGATGATCTTTCATATATTTATAGCTCTAGTGCATCCGTTGCATGGCAATCCCTACTCCTCGCATTGACATCAATTGATGGGCATCTCCATAGCACATTGATTAGCCGTGTCAATGTGAGACTTTCTCCTTTTTTTCTTCTCACATAACCCTCATCATCATATGCTATTCCACCTGTAGTGCTATATCCATGGCTTGCGCTCATGTATTGCATGAGGGTTGAAAAGGCTGAAGCACGTTAAAAAGTATGAACCAATTGCTCGGCTTGTCATCGGGGTTGTGCATGATGGGAGCATTTTGTGTGACGAAAATGAAGCATGGCCAAACTATATGATTTTGTAGGGATAAGCTTTATTTGGCTATGTTATTTTGATAAGACATAATTGCTTGGTCAGTATGCTTGAAGTATTACTATTTTTATGTCAATATTAAAACTTTGTCTAGAATCTTTTGGATCTGAACATTCTTGCCACAATAAAGAAGATTACATTAATAAATATGTTAGGTAGCATTCCACATCAAAAATTCTAATTTTATCATTTACCTACTCAAGGACGAGCAGGAATTAAACTTGGGGATGCTTGATACGTCACCAACGTATCTATAATTTTTGATTGTTCCATGCTATTATATTATCCATCTAGGATGTTTTATATGCATTTATATGCTATTTTATATGATTTTTGGGACTAACCTATTAACCTAGAGCCCAGTGCCATTTTTCAGTTTTTTCCTTGTTTTTAAGTATCGCACAAAAGGAAAACCAAACGGTGTCCAATTGACCTGAAATTTCAGGAGATTATTTTTGGACTAGAAGAAGCCCAGGCAGTATCGGAGATGGGCCAGAAGAGTCCCGAGGCATCCACGAGGGTGGAGGGCGCACCCCCTACCTCGTGGCCGCCTCGGAGACCCCCTGACTTGTCCCCGATGCCAACACCTCTTATATATACCCAAACTTCCAGAACATAACCTAGATTCGGAGTTCCGCCGCCGCTAGCCTCTGTAGCCACCAAAAACCAATCGGGACCCTGTTCCGGCACCCTGCCGGAGGGTGGGATCCCTCACCGGTGGCCATCTTCATCATCCCGGCGCTCTCCATGACGAGGAGTGAGTAGTTCACCCTCGGGGCTGAGGGTATGTACCAGTAGCTATGTGTTTGATCTCTCTCTCGTGTTCTTGATGTGGCACAATCTTGATGTATCGCGAGCTTTGCTATTATAGTTGGATCTTATGATGTTTCTCCCCCTCTACTCTCTTGTAATGGATTGAGTTTTCCCTTCGAAGTTATCTTATCGGATTGAGTCTTTATGGATTTGAGAACACTTGATGTATGTCTTGCATGTGCTTATATGTGGTGACATTGGGATATTCACGTAATCTACTTGATGTATGTTTTGGTGATCAACTTGCGGGTTCCGTGACCTTGGAAATCTATGCATAGGGGTTGGCACACGTTTTCGTCTTGACTCTCCGGTAGAAACTTTGGGGCACTCTTTGAAGTACTTTGTGTTGGTTTGAATATATGAATCTGAGATTGTGTGATGCATATCGTATAATCATACCCACGGATACTTGAGGTGACATTGGAGTATCTAGGTGAAATTAGGGTTTTGTTTGATTTGTGTCTTAAGGTGTTATTCTAGTACGAACTCTAGGATTGATCGAACAGAAAGAATAGCTTCATGTTATTTTACTACGGACTCTTGAATAGATCGATCACAAAGGATAACTTTGAGGTGGTTTCGTACCCTACCATAATCTCTTCGTTTGTTCTTCACTATTAGTAACTTTGGAGTGACTCTTTGTTGCATGTTGAGGGATAGTTATATGATCCAATTATGTTATTATTGTTGAGAGAACTTGCACTAGTGAAAGTATGAACCCTAGGCCTTGTTTCCTAGCATTGCAATACCGTTTTTGCTCACTTTTATCATTAGTAACCTTGCTGTTTTTACATTTTCAGATTACAAAAACCTATATCTACCATCCATATTGCACTTGTATCACCATATCTTCGCCGAACTAGTGCACCTATACAATTTACCATTGTATTGGGTGTGTTGGGGACACAAGAGACTCTTTGTTATTTGGTTGCAGGGTTGTTTGAGAGAGACCATCTTCATCCGACGCCTCCCACGGATTGATAAACCATAGGTCATCCACTTGAGGGAAATTTGCTACTGTCCTACAAACCTCTGCACTTGGAGGCCCAACAACGTCTACAAGAAGAAGGTTGTGTAGTAGACATCAAACATCACAACAAATGAATCAAATGTTAACTGAGCACCACATTGCACAATATAAACATACTCCTAATAGAAGATCAGACGGTTAACCAAACCAAGCATGCTTAACAACTTGGAAAAATAGCAATTTTATTTATTTCTCATGTATTTAGTACATCCAAATTCGATTTATTTCTCACATGGTATACAATAACAGAATGCAGCCACTACAATTGAACATCGCATTGTAGAATTGAACCAAGCAGTTAACTTAACACCACAACAAATGAACCAAACGTTAACTGAGCACCACATTGCACAATATAACATACTCCTAATAGAACATCAGGGAGTTAAGCAAACAAAGAATTCTTAACAACTTTGAAATATAGCAATTGTATTTGTTTCTCATGTATTTAGTATAGCCAAATTTGATTTCTTTCTCACATGGTATACAATAACAGAATGCACCCACAACAATTGAACACCGCATTGCACAATTGAACCAAACAGTTAACTAAACACCACAAAAAATGAACGAAATGTTAACTGAGCACCACATTGCACAATACAACATACTCCTAATAGAAGATCGGATAGTTAACCAAACCAAGCATGCTTGACAACTTGGAAAATTGCACCCTGAAGAATTGAACATCACATTTGCAGAATTGAACCAAACACTTAACTGAACACCACATTGCACAACATATAGAACATATACTCTAGAGCAGAAGAATGCATGGTAAAAGTAGATAGCTAATTCACTAGAATTTGTAAAGGAAAGGCAGTAGCTAGCAAACTGAACATGGGTCCTTATAGTGAGCTAATAAGACAAGCTACTCCTCATTGTCGGAGATATCAATGACGATTGGCTCCTTGGACATGGAAGAGGGCGAGGCCTCCGTATCGTGGGTGCCCTCATCATAGTGGTGAGTTGCCTGAGCCGCTCCGGGCACCAACTTGCTGGCTCTCGAGATGAGGTAAGCACGTGCACGCTGAGAAAACACCTCATAGACTTCGTCGAAGGCACCGATGGTGGCCTCGAGAAAACGCCCCGAACTGCCGTTTAAAGCAACCAACCACGTCTCGGCATCGGTGCGCAGGTGTCGAAGGTGGCCTCGACGACGAGGTGCTCCTCCAAGATCTGGGGGTCAGCACGAATGGCAGCCATCGCGACCTCATCCGCGCGTGCGGCCGTGATTTTATTCTCCGCTGCCAAATGCTCCTTGAGATCCGGCTATACTGCATACACCATGGCTTAGGGCGGCGCTCATTTGGTGGAGGGGTCGGTGATTTGGGTGTAAGGTGTCGCACCAACGGTCGGGGCATGTGGGATGTGGAAGGAGGTGGAGGATGAGGGTCGGGTGTGGATTACCTGCCTGGATAGACGAGGCCGAGCTACGTGAAGGAGGGTCGCCGGCGAGGAGGCGGTGCTGCAAGCAAGGAGTGAAGGTTTCAACTTGGAAACTGTCGTGGTTTTGTCACGACAGATGTCCTAGTGAAAGGACTTAGTCGTGGAGCCATCGCGACGGGTTAGCTTAATGGGGTTAAAGCGGACAAAGGGACGCAAAAAGTTTATACTGGTTCGGCCCCTTGCGGTGAAGGTAAAAGCCTAATCCAGTTGTTGTGGAATTGCTAGGGTTTCGATGACCAGGGAGCGAAATCCGCTATGCCTGGCTCTCAAGTTGTTTTTTCCCTAAACCGCCGCCGGGTCGTCCCTTTATATACACAGTTTGACGCCCGGCGGTTTACAGAATCCCGAGGCCGGCTCATAAACATGTCCGGCTCGGTTTCTACCTTTCTTATCTTACAACACAAGTTACATATGATATGGCGGTTTATGTCTACTGGCCATAACCCGCCTCTAGGCCCTAGGCCTTCGTAAAGCGCCATACTCCTTGTCTTCATGGGCTTCAAATATAAATAACTCATTATGGGGTAACCCGGCCTCTCTTGGCTGGTTTATACCCAGTAGTAATATCCCCAACATTAGGCCCCAGATCGATTTGAACTGGTTCATGTCAATCTTCAACACTTGAGAAAAATTCTTCCGTCAGCACGTTTGCATAAATCTTGCAAACCGCCATGACGTCATCTTCAAGGATCATGATAAACCGCCATGACGTAACCTGTTATTTAAAAATTGCATATAGCTCACCTTCATTAACGAGCCTCCGACAAACGAGGCGATAGCTCTGTCACATATCCAACTTTTGGGCTCCTCGATTTTCGCACCTGTCACTTATCCCTTCGCCTTATAAATAAGACCAGGGGGTCCTTTCCATTTCCCCCCCGTGCCTCTTTGCCTCTTCTTCCTCCTTGCGTCGACCTAACCCTCACGCGCGGCCGCCGTCGTCAAGCTCCGCCCTCGACCTCAACTCCGGCCACTGCATCAACCTGAACGCACCAGAGAAACGCGGCGCTCCTCCGCTGCTCTGTCAACATCAGTAAGTTTTCCTTTCCCTTGCTCTAGATCTATCATTAGGGTTTCGGTGTTCCTCGAGGCTTGAAATTGTTCTTCCCTGTTCTTCTTCACAGCGTAAATGATGGCCTTTGATCTGCTATTTTCTAAAACAGCCGTAGTTATAACTTCCTTTTTCATCCTTAGAACTTTTTCCTCGTATAGAAAAAACTCATCTGAATCTGTTAAACTGCTTTAAGCACCTGCACTTTAGGTCGGAATATATTTTGATTTACCAACACGTTGCAGATCTGAAATTACCATGTCAATCTGTGAAACTTGTTTTTCCCTCACTTAGACATCTTAGACTTGTACCTTCTATACCAAAGTAGGCGGTTTAACTTTTTAGAAAAATGATGATCCGGTAGATACCATTAGTCCCCTTTTAAACCGCCAAGCCGTTTTATCTTTGTACCCTCTCCAATGTCTGACTCCAGTTTAACAATGTGTATATACCTCGGTCTTCTTCTGATCTTGCGTCGCTTTATACTTGTCCATTATAAATCTTAAACCGGCAATACCCATGTTTCAGCTTTCCCTTGAAATGGCCAAACAAGTTTACAATCTGGGTTCCTTCCCGGGTTACTGAAGAACAACTAGACAGATGTGTCGCAACCGGCGGTTTAGCAAAGAAAGAAGTCATCCACTGGAGGGCCCCTGGTCTGGAAAATCCTCCTGAACCCAAGGACAGAGAAGTAGTCTTCTTCACTAACCATCTGGGTCGAGGTTTTAGTCCTCCCGGTTCAAAAAAAATTTGAGACGTGCTTGCCAGCTTCCAACTCCTCCCTCAAGATATTGGACCAAACTCTGTGTCCAATATTTGCAATTTCCAAGTATTTTGCGAGGTCTATCTTCAAGAGGAACCCACAGTTGAGTGTTCAGAGACTTTTTCTACTTGAACCGCCGTACTGAGTTTACAGCTGGGCCCAATACTGAACTTGGTGGAATGGCAATTCAGAAGAGGAAAGATGTCAGCTTCCCTCATGCCAAGCTTCATAGTCACCCCAAGGACTGGAATCAAACTTGGTTTTATTGCCGGGACACGTCTCCAACTGATGAGAATCCTCTGCCGGGTTACCGTCCTCACCGGCTTAGCAACACTCATCCATTTCCTTAGAGGCTGACTGCCAAGGAACGGTCCAACTATGCACCACAACTGTCCAAGCTCAGAGCCTTTATGGCAAACGGTTTAACAGGTGTTGACTTTGTTCGCTGCTCGATATCTTGGAGCGTTCTGCCTTTAAGCCGGCGCCCCGGTTTAATGTGTGAGTACACAGGGGACACTAGTAGAAAAAGGGTCAAATGTCAAGCACATTAGTGCCGGTTTGCTTTTGAGCCGTCCCTAATGTGTGCATTAGTGCCCGTTCCAACGGCTAGCTGGCCGCTTTCATTAGTACCGGTTCGTGGCCGACCTTTAGCACCGGTTCGTGCCACGGACCGGTACTAAAGTGAGTGGTGGCAGGATGTTGTCAGTCCGGGGCCCCTCTAGCACCTTTAGTACCGGTTCATGGCACGGACCGGTGCTAAAGGTCGTCCTACATAAACCCTTCTTCCACCCGAGCTCGCTCTGTTCTTCCCCTTTCCCCTCTCCTCTCTGTTCTTCCCCTCTTCCTCTCGAGCTCATCACCCATTTTCCCAAAATTTGTCAAGATTTGAAGGCCCCCATCCATTCAAATGATCACAAAGGTTAGCAACTTTGTCCTTTCATCTCTCATTGCTAGATTAGCTCTTGCAATGCTTTGTATAGTGATTAATTTATGAGTTTAGTAATTTGGGAGGAAATATATGTGCTAGTATTTGATTTGTACGCAATTTGAGGTCAAAAATAACACTTAGTTTGCATATGTAGGTGTGGTTTACTTAGTGCCTTCTAAATCTCCGTCGTAACCATAGTCGATCGCCCACACCGTTCCATCGCCGGCACCACCTTGTGGTGAGCCTCTTGTTCATGATGTTTTACATTACCAAATTGATGTTTGTGTGATTTGGATATATAGTTACTCGTATAATTATCTTACCCGTACGTTGTTTGTTATACATAGTGCCATGGTTTTGATATCCGTCCCCGTCGGCCCTCGTCCTTGTTATGATTTGGATGTGGTATATTCTCTTTTAAAACTAGTTGTTGCATTTCGTGTTTATGACAAATTATGCCCATCAAGTTGACATAGATATTTTTGTCTAGGAGGTTTGTGAACCGGAAATTCCAACCGACCCTATTGTCGAGAGGTTAAATTTAGTTGAAGGAGAAAACGAATATTTGAAAGAAAAATTGAAAAGAATTGAGGGGGAGAAGATAGAATTGGAGTTGCATGTTTGTAACAGCCCCAAAATTGGGTTGTCAATGTTTGTGCTGTTATTCTCTCCTGGCACTCATTTTCAAAATTTTCTCCTGAGTTTGCTGGATGACCCTGAGAAAATTTTGTCATTTCCAACCTTTCAAAATCCTGCTCATGTCTTTTTCAGTGGGCAAGACCTCATTTGCATCAGCTCAATTCCTCTTAAACCCTAATTCCAAATTTTTGGAAGTTGGATATGCCCTTGTGATTACAAAGGAGCCACCATTTTCCTTGTTCTGTTGATCCTCCCAATTGATCTTAGAGATCATCCTATCTTTCTTAACCTTGGATATGCAAAAATATTGCTAAGTCCAATGCAATATTTTTGAATTATGATTTATTCCTTTTCTTGCCTTTCTGAGGAATAAAATCCAAAGGCATATCTAGCCATCTCCTAAATTCATGAGAATTGCTAGAGTTGATGCTTATGCCTAATCCAAGCTCTGGCATGTATAATGGCCGTAATTAAATAAGGAAAATTGCCTTTTCCTATTTAATGCCAATATTGCATTTCTGCCAATTTCCAAAGGAACTACTATTTTTATAGCAGAGAAAATTCCCACATAAATTGAGGAGCTTGTCCTTGCTATATAATCACTAGTTCCATCCTAATATCATGATTCCACATTTCAAAATTTGGCACATGATCCAATGCAAGTTTCTGCCTTCTCTGAAATTTTGCAAAGGAAGTGCTTTATTGCTAAGTCCAATTGAGATGAAATTTCGCAGGGTGTTTAACATTGTTAAATAACCCATGGATACCAAGGATGAGCTCAATCCATTCACCCTAGCTCCCTGTGCAATTTTTCAAAGTTTCTGGCCAGAACACAAGTTTGTGAAGGAAGTACCTTCATAGTGTTTCCAAATGGGATGAAACTTTTCCATCCTATCAAGTATCTCAAATAATTATCCTCCACCCAAATTCAGTTCATTTCATTGAACTATGTGAGCACAGGAGCAATTCTTGTTTTCTATCCAAATTTTCAGTTTGTGAAGCAAGTGTATTTTATCTTGCTCCATTATGGTTGATAATTTTTCCAGGCCTTGTCCTACTCATATAACCTATCTCCACAAGATTGTGGCTCATTTCACTTGGCCAATTGCCCTGAGGATTTTTCTGAAGTTTTTGGACATAAATGATAGCTGTGAAGGAAGTACCATTGTGGTGAGTCCATTTGGTATGAACTTTTTACAGCATCATGATATGTTCAAATCATCAAGCTTTGCCAAGTTATAGCCCAATCCATCACTCCTAGTGAGTGTTTCATCATGATTAAGTTTCTGGGTCAGTTTTGGTGGTTGTACAGCAACTATGGTAAATAGTTGTCCATTTTACCTCAAAACGCCCAGGACCGTAGTCCTTTCTACCCCAAGCCTCCCGGACATCAAGTTTACCATTTACCCTCTCTGGTTTAATCTCTAGGATGTTGCCAAGTTTGCAACAGCAAACTTGTGGAGCTTGTTTAACTCATCTCCATTTGTCTCTGCCCGATCTTTCACCATGGTAACACTCCACGCTGGAAGGACTACGTGGTAGACATGAACTTACATCAGTAAAAACCCCAGAGCGCGCCATGCCAGTGGTGACTACGAGGGCAGCCAGCCAAAACGGTGGTCTAGCCACTGTTGTCGTCGGCAGCGCTGCCCCAACCTTCTCTGGCCTCGCCATTAATGCCCAACAGCTCCCCCTCGACGTCGTCTTCCCTCTGGACCTCTGGCCCCCTTCATTTTCTTCTCCGGCGAGCCGTGCCAATGCTCGAACAGTCCGTGCCCGTGAGCTCGTCCTCTTCCTCACCGGTGTCCGCTTCCTCCTCTTGTCCTCGAGCCTTGCTCGTCTTTGTGAGCCTGTGCTGCTCGTCTTGATCCTCCCCGTCACCTTCCCGCTGCTTCCCGTGTGCCTTGGCCGCACCTGCCGACATTGCGCTGTCGCCGACGCACGGACACGTCGCCTGCCGCGTGCCACCTCCTCCCCTCCCCCTCGAGCCCTCCCGCGGCTATTTAAGCACGCCCCGAGCATCCTCGCAGTCCACAACCCCCTCCCCGAGCCTCTCCCCGAGCTTAGAGCCCCTCTCTGACCCCATCACCACCGTGGCCGCCGCCTCGGGCCTCCATCGATTTCGGCACTCCCGAGCCCTCCTCGTCGTTCCTCCACCACCACTGCAACCTATAGATCCCACCAAGTTTCCCGTAGCCTCGGCCCTTTCTCTCCCCTACCAGAGCACCTTGCTCCACTAGTGGCCAAAAATCCTCTCCGCCGCGGGCCTTGATGTTCTCTCTGCAGCGCCTCTCGCCGTCAACGGAGACCACCTCTGGATGCGCCTCCGTCCCCTGGTCATCTGGGTAGGTCGCACGACCCCCGCCGTGGCCGGAATCGCCGGCAGTCGCCGTCGGGGTGTCCTCCTCCCTCGGCCAGGCGCGTGCCCGAGCGTGAGGAAGAAGAAGCCAGGCCAGGCGGGCCCCCTTACCGCACGGCCCCACCCGTCGGCGACCGTAGGGCGTGGCCCCGCTTGCCACGTCGGATAAGTGGCGGCGCCACGCCGCGAAGTCGTTTTCCCCGCGCGAAAGCGCATTTCTAGAAAGTGCGCTTTCAATCTCAGAAAGCGCATTTTTCCTCTCCTTTGGCCAGGAATACGTTTCCATCTCTGGAAAACGTATTTTCAGAAAAGACACGTTCTGTTTAAACTACCAGGGACCTGTTTGTAGAAGTATTTTTATAGACTAGTCCCTGAGCTTTAAACGTCCGTATCTTTTTACCCGTAACTCCGAATAAGGTGATTCCAGCGCTCACATTCTCTGTCCGTCGAGCTCTTTCCGTTGGTATCATTTTCATAATATTTTCACACAATGAAAATGACCATTTTGCCCTTGACCATAAACAGCCTCCTCCGAGAGAGAAGTGTTTTCGGCAAATCTTTCCGCGATCGTTTCGCACTTCTTCTCGGAGTATTTGTCGACCCCCAGGCAAGCCAACCTCTTATCAGGAGCCCCGAACTTTCATGTTGACTTTGCTTGCACCTTGTGTGTGTGTAGTTGGAGTTGTTTCATATCGTTTTCGTCTGCAGTTATTCCATTATGCCTGTCATGCATGCTTGTGTTTTCACGATATCGTTTGCCATGCTAATTAAAATGTTGTTATTGATAATGCCATGTCACTACTCTACTTTATTTGCATGTCACTGTTATAAACTGTTATGAGGGTTGTAATGCACCGTTGATATACTATTCTCGTGCCCTTTATGTTACAGTTGTGCACTTGAGGAGTTCAATATTTTGTTCGTGCATTTGTATGCGGCATGTTGCACTCATTTTAAATATGTTCATGATGATGGAGAAGGAAATAAAATGACTTAATAATAACAAACCTCCTCCGTCATCGATGGGATCGAGTCATAGTGCTGCCAAACCGAACTTTTTCAGTGCAACCACATTTGCCTTTTTGGGAAGGCCTTAATGCGATCTATTGTCGTGCCTCTCGTCGGTGCCTCCAACTAGGGAAGGTTATGGGCGTGCTTACATGATCAGGTAAGCGGAAATAACCTTGTGTGCTCGTTTTTGAGATTTTTGGTACCAATCCCCGAGTGGGAGTGTCCCCGAGTGGGAGTTGACCACGACGGTGGTCGGGGTGTCTTTGGTAGACACGGGGCCACCCAGGACCAGCCCGTTGGGGATTGGGTCCGAGTGGCCGGGAGAGCGTCATGGCAGTAGGTTGGTTTCGTCGGAATGCCATTGGTCCACCCGAATGGGATGACGAGGCCATGGGTTCCGTGGTGTGGGTACAGTGTGCTACCTCTGCAGAGTGTGTATAAAGTCTATCGATAGCAACAGTTCGTAGTAGGTCCCACTATCAGGTCTTGGTCGAAATTGAGGACAAACCAAAATAATTAAGTTGGTAAATAAATATGTGATAACAAGAATATGGTAACTTGAACTATGAGATAGTCGTGAGGAGTCACGACAATATTTTGATGATGAGATAAGTGGTTGTGATCGCCGTAAGGATCATGGGCCAAATATTGGTCGTGGTTGTGATCGCCGTATGGATCACGGTTGGAGACCAAGTGTTGGTCGTGGTTGTGATCGCCGTAAGGATCACGAGTTGTTCTTGAGAAAGACCACTTTGGTGGTGTGTTTGTGATCCAGAGATGATCACAGTTGATAAGAGAGTCCGAGGGACTTGGTGCACAAGTTTGGTTGCATTGATGGAATAATATATCATTATTTGCATTTAAAGAACCATGATAGAATAGAAGATGATTGCATAATGTTAACATGCTATGTCTGCATTGGATATTATTGGTAGTTTATTTTCAGCATAGTTTCTTGATGCCATGCTATGCTTTGATTGACATGTTAAGTTATGCCATGATTGAGATAAAATTCTATGTTTTGCTATTACAATGTTATAATCATGTTCTGATAGGCCATGTCATTTCCATGTTAGTAGATGTTATGATTTTGTTCATGCTTAGTTGATTTTTATCATGCCATGTTTAGTAATTGATATGAGATAGGGTGTTGCATGCGCTCGGTTCTTGCTTTGTCTGCAGCTTGTTTGGATGCTATGTATTTGGTTGTCTTGCAAGTACATTCAATGTACTGACCTGGCGTGTCATGCCAGTTTTGTAGGTTGTACCCGTATTGCTCGCTTGATCCGTCGTGCTAGGCCGTAATCTTGCCAGTCCTGTGAGTTGTGGAGCCCAGCCAGAGTTGTTATGCTGCCAAACCAAGACTTCCGCCGCCATTTTTATCAGACTTCCGCTGTCATTTAATAGCCTTAGGGCTATGCCAGATAATTGTATTCATCAATGATGTAATCTCATATACATGTATTTGATGAATATTTTTCTACCTGGAATGTTGTATTATGGACCTGTCGTGCGTCAGGTGTTATCCTGGGCTGACGTGCGAAGGCCCCCTACTCCATGCGGATCGGGGTGCCACAATGTTGCCGATGTCGTCGATGATCACAAGATCAAGATGGAGAAAATGCGCTTGAAGATTAGAAAGATTAGAAAATATGCCATTGATAGTGAGGCTTGGTATCATTATGATGTTGGATCAATTGTTACGTTAGTTGCGATCTTGGTCGCATTTGTTGTTGCATTTAAATTCTTTAGTTAGAGAGTTATTTTTTTGTTGCATTTAAGTCTTGTATGAATTTTATGTATGAACTTTATGTATGAACTTGTATTAATTTGGTCTTTTCGGTGTTGTGTAATGAAGATGAGCCGACAATGGATGTACGATGACCGATGTTCCCCCGAGTTCATTAATGGCGTGCAAACTTTTCTGCTTGCGGCTGAGGCAAACAAGCGGGCGGATGGTTTTATGCCTTGTCCATGTTTAGTCTGTAAGAATGATCACAATTACTCTACATCAAGAACCATTCACGTCCACCTGTTTAAGTTCGGTTTCATGCCCCACTATAATGTTTGGACCAAGCACGGAAAAAGAGGGGTTATGATGGAAGACAATGAAGAAGAAGAGGACGACGACAGCTATCCTGGCCATGGGTTCCCTGAATACGATGATACAACAATGGGGGAGAAGCTGAGCCGGCAATGCGGGAAGAAGCTGTAGAAGAGGCATCAGATGAGCCCGCTGATGATCTAGGTCGGGCCATTGCCGATGCAAAGAGAAACTGCGCAAGTGATTTGGAGAAGAAGAAGTGCAGCGCATGTTAGAGGATCACAAGAAATTGTTGTACCCGAATTGCGAAGCTGACAAGAAAAAGTTGGGCACCATACTGGAATTGCTGCAATGGAAGGCAGAGAATGGTGTATCTGACAAGGGATTTCGAATGTTGCTGGTAATGATAAATAGTATGCTTCCAAAGGACAACGAATTGCCCGAGAGTACGTACGAAGCAAAGAAGGTTGTCTGCCCTCTAGGGTTAGAGGTGCAGAATATACATGCATGCCCTAATGACTGCATCCTCTACCGTGGTGAGTACGAGGATTTGAACGCTTGCCCGGTATGCGGTGCATTGCGCTATAAGATCAGGCCCGATGACCCTAGTGATGTCGAGGGCGAGTGCCCCAGGAAGAAGATTCCAGCCAAGGTGATGTGGTATGCTCCTATAATACCACGGTTGAAACGTTTGTTCCAAAACAAAGAGCATGCCAAGGCGATGCGATGGCACGGAGAAGACCGTAAGAAAGACAGAAAGTTGAGAGTACCCGCTGACGGGTCGTAGTGGAGAAAAATCGAGAGAAAGTACGGGAAGGAGTTTGCAGATGACGCAAGGAACGTATGGTTTGGTCTAAGCACAGATGGCATTAATCCTTTTGGGGAGTAGAGCAGCAACCATAGCACCTGGCCTGTGACTCTATGTTTGTATAACCTTCCTCCTTGGTTGTGCATGGAGCGGAAGTTCATTACGATGCCAGTGCTCATCCAAGGCCCTAAGCAACCCGGCAACGACATTGATGTGTACCTAAGGCCATTAGTTGAAGAACTCTTACAGCTGTGGAATGGAACAGGTGTACGTGCGTGGGATGAGCACATGGGGGAAGAATTTGACCTAAAGGCCTTGCTGTTCGTGACCATCAATGATTGGCCTGCTCTTAGTAACATTTCAGGACAGACAAACAAGGGATACCGCACATGCACGCACTGTTTGGATGATACCGACAGTATATATTTGGACAATTGTAGGAAGAATGTGTACCTGGGACATCGTCGATTTCTTCCGAGCAAGCATCCCGTAAGAAAGAAAGGCAAGCATTACAAAGGTCAGGTGGATCAGCGGACGAAGCCTCGCCACCGTACTGGTGCTGACGTACATGATATGGTCAAGGATTTGAAGGTAGTCTTTGGAAAGGGTCCTGGCAGACAACCTTTTCCGAATGACGCTGACGGACGTGCACCCATGTGGAAGAAGAAATCTATATTTTGGGACCTGCCCTATTGGAAAGACCTAGAGGTCCGCTCTGCAATCGACGTGATGCACGTGATGAAGAATCTTTGCGTGACCCTGCTTGGCTTCTTGGGCATGTATGGGAAGACAAAAGATACACCTGAGGCACGGGAGGACCAGCAACGTATGCATGGAAAAGACGGCATACATCAGGGTCATGCCAGCTACGCTCTTACTAAAGAAGAGAAGGAAATCTTCTTTGAATGCTTGCTCAGTATTAAGGTACCGTCTGGCTTCTCGTCGAATATAAAGGGAATAATAAACATGGCAGAGAAAAAGTTCCAAAACCTAAAGTCTCATGACTGCCACATGATTATGATGCAACTGCTTCCGGTTGCATTGAGGGGGCTTCTACCGGATAACGTTCGATTAGCCATTGTGAAGCTATGTGTATTCCTCAATGCAATCTCTCAGAAGGTAATCGATCCAGAAATCATACCAAGGTTAGAGAATGATTTGGTGCAATGTCTTGCCAGTTTCGAGATGGTGTTCCCACCATCCTTCTTCAACATCATGACACATGTCCTAGTTCACCTATGCGAAGAGATTAACGTTTTGGGTCCTGTATTTCTACACAATATGTTCCCCTTTGAGAGGTTAATGGGAGTCTTAAAGAAATATGTTCATAACCGTGCTAGGCCAGAAGGAAGCATCTCCAAGGGCCATGAAAATGAGGAGGGCATTGAGTTTTGTATTGACTTTATTCCTGACCTTAAGCCAATTGGTGTTCCTGAATCGCGGCACAAGGGCAGACTGGATGGAAAAGGCATGCTAGGAGGCAATCAAATAATATGTATGGACGGACATTCTCTCACTGAAGCACACTATACAGTTCTACAGAATTCCGCCTTGGTGGCTCCGTATATGGACAAACACAAGAATTTTCTACGCTCCAAACACCCGGAGCAGTCTAATGACTAGATTACACGTGAACAAACCAGGAATTTTGCCGGCTGGTTGCAGACACGTACCATGCATGACGCCTCTTTTGAAGATGACCTGTACTCGCTGTCCCAGTTACCATCTTCGAATATAATGACTTTCAAAGGGTACGAGATAAATGGTAATACATTTTACACGATCGCCCAAGATAAGAAGATCACCAACCAAAACAGTGGTGTCCGCTTTGATGCAACAACCAAGACGGGAAAGGAAACATATTATGGTTACATAGAGGAGATATGGGAACTTGACTATGGACGTGGTTTGAAGGTCCCTTTGTTGCGGTGCAAATGGGTCAATATGACACGAGGCGGGGTAACGGAAGACCCGCAGTATGGAATGACAACAGTGGATCTCAACAATCTTGCGTATGCAGACGAACCATTCGTCCTAGCTAATGATGTGGCACAGGTTTTCTATGTGAAGGATATGTCTACCAAGCCGAGAAAAAGAAAACATAAGGAAGCGAATGCATCATACGATGAGCCAAAGCGCCACATAGTTCTTTCTGGGACGAGAAACATCATGGGAGTGGATGACAAGACAGACATGTCAAAAGATTATGAAAAGTTTGATGAAATTGCTCAATTCACAGTGAATATTGACCCGAGCATCCAGTTAAATGATGAAGATTTTCCATGGCTACAGCGCAAAGGGACACACGCGAAGAAAAAGTTTCACACCCAAAGATCTAGGATGTGATCGGCTTCACTATCATCACTTTCTTCTGTGTTTCACACCCAGGAGGGAATTTCTGTAATAGTTAGGGTAATTATGTGTTTTGGCATTTGAAACGCAAAGAAATTTTATGTGCAAACAAATTCTTTCATGCATTTACTGATTTTTTCAGCTAAATGACCCAGAAATTGAAAAGCATTTCAAATGAACTCAGAAAAGGTTGAAAGTTGGCATGGTATCATAATTTCACCCACATAGCATGTGCAAAAAAGTAGAGAGGGTTACCGCAAAAACTGGATGCACTTCGTGTACAAATGGACAATCTCTTTCGAAGTATCAGGGTTTCGGACGAAAACTCATCCGTTACAAAGGCATTTCATTTTTTAAATAACCTAAGCATTACCAAATTGAATATAATGATAAACCAAACTAATATTAAACATAAGAAAAAAGAATCACTGAAAAAATCTATTTTCAAAGTTAAGTTATTCACAAACTAGTGATTCACACAAATTTCAAATAATTCAAAATGTAAACTATTCAAATTTGTAAACTACTGGCACTAATAGAAAGTTTGTAATTTTTTGTACCTAAAGCAAAAATATTCACAAAGAAACTCTAAATACAGCAAAAAACAACTCAAAAATAAATAAAACAAAAATAAATAAAGCAAAAAAAAGAAAATAAAAAAGCCCGCCTACTGTGCCACAGCGGCCTGCATACGACTAGAAACGCAACCTGTTGTTGGGCCAGGATGCAGGCCCGCAAAGGCCCAGTAGGCCAACGGGGCAGCACAGAACAGTTAGGCCCAGTAGGCCTGCTTTGGAGAGGAGCTCGAGAGAGCTACCGCACTGGGGCTTATAAACCAGTGCGGACGCCCCTCGGCTAGCGAGGTGGGACTAAACCTGACGCACCGCACCTGCGCCAGCACACCCCCTTTAGTACCGGGTGGTGGCTCAAACCGGTATTAAAGGGAGGGTCTTTAGTACCGGTTGGAGCCACCACCCGGTACTAAAGGTGGGCGCTTCCCGCCGCTTGGCCTGGCCAAAATTGACCTTTAGTACCGGTTGGTCGCTCCAACCGGTACAAAGGCCCATCCTATATAAGAAAACACTTCAAAAAATCTAGTGTCTCATCTGCTTCTTCTCCTCTGCCCCGTCGCCCGCCGCCCCCCGTCGCTGCCCCCGTTGCCACCCCTCGTCGACGCCCCCGTCGCCGCCCCGTCCCCGTCGTCGCCGCCCCGGCCGTCCCCGTCGCCGCCCCGTCCCCGTCCCCGTCGTCGCCGCGCCCCGCCCCGTCGTCCCGTGTCGTCCCCGCCCGGCCCGTCCCCGTCCCCGTCGTCACCGTCCGTCCCCATCCCCATCGTCGCCATCCCCGTCGTCGCCGCCCGTCGCCGGCCCCCGCCGCCTCGCCTCGCCGGTGAGCTCCTGCCCCGGCCGCCATGTCCACACACACACACACATTGTTTTTTAGTTTTTTAGTTATAGAAATTTTTTCTGTTTTTTAGTTATAGAAATATTTATAGAAATGTTAGAAATTTTTCTGTTTTTTAGTTATTGAAAGATTAGAAATGTTAGTTATATAGAAATTTTAAAAAAAAATTTGTTTTAAGTTATAGAAATATTTATAGAAACGTTAGCAATTTTTCTGTTTTTTAGTTATAGAAATATTAGAAATGTTATAGAATTGTTAGTTATATATATAGAAATGTTAGAAATTTTAGAATTAGTTTTAGTTAGATGAATTAGATTAATGTCAAATTGTTAGAATTTGCATATAGAATTTTAGTTATCACAATCCAATCATTTAAAAAATGTTACTTTTTGCGGGCATATAGTATTTGTTCTTGACGATGCCCTGCCCGCATCCTCGCGGTCGACCCATTCGTGACGACGTCCGGCTGACCCATGTCCGGGATTGGGCTCCGCCGGGCTGGCACTGGGAGGTGCTACCTGGAGGGGCGCGCCGGTTGGTGAGGAACCCGGCCTCGGGTCCCGTCGTCGACCCTGATCTCCTTTGGTGGCGTTCGCGTGGGCCACATTCGGTGCAGAGGGAGCCGGCCCCGCCGGAGGTGGTGCGTCGTCGTGTCAGGGAGGAGGACGAGCACGTCCATCGCTACATGGCTGCTATGGACGTCAGGTTCTCCAATACCTAGCAGGTTCTTTGGGCAGATGACCGGAGATATGATCCTGTGATGGTTCCTTGTCTTTGGGTGTCCACCGCCCGCGCCCCAGGAACCGCGAGTGGCCTAGATTCTTCTATAGTATTCGATCTTTATTAGTTACCTAGACAGTGATGTATTCGAGATTATATATTATTCGAGACGATGTATTTGAGATTATATATTATTCAAGCCGATGCATATTATTGTACTATATGATTCAGTTTTTCCTTATTGATTGCATCCATGCATTGTAATTTGAATACTAAATTGTTTTATATTTCTTCTGTATTAGTTAAATAAAAGCTATGGAGGACAATACCGGCACAGAGGGAGAAGAGGCCCTGTTCGAGATCATACGCAACCCTAACAGGCCAGATGATCTGAATGAAGCAAATGACGGCTCCCAATATCTAAACAATACCGGGGAGGGTGATGATAATATATTCGATCTCGACGACCGAGCTGATGAAGTCATGAACTATGATTATGATTATGATGACGCAGACAATGATTATGATGACGAATACAATGTTGATCTTGAAATAAGAAAGACTACCGGCGAGGTATATTTATATAAGCAGGCATCTAGTGATCATCACATGTTTTTTTATTTGAAGATATATTAACGAATCGATCTTTCTTCTTTCAGCCCTCTGGATCGAGCAAATCTACTTCTACAGACAGCAGGACAAAGCACGGCCTGGGCAAAAAGTTGAAGGAGGGTGTAAAGTACAACATCGATTCCATCAAAGCTAGTGGCGAACCCCTCACGCCTAAGAACATTGCGAACAAGTTTGTTCGTCAGTGCGGAGTTCTTGTGAAGGACCAACTCCCGATCTCCATTCAAGAATGGAAAGAGCCAAAAACTAAACGCCCAGATGTTACTTTGGTCGACGACAGAGCAAAACAAAAGCTTTGGGAATCTCTGATGGAACATTTCACCCTACCAGATTATTTCACTCATGCAGATGTGCAGAAAGTCAAGGACGCTGCTCTTAAGAAGATGGCAATTGCATTCAACACCCAAAAGAAAACTGTATGGGCCAACTACCTCGCTGCAGAAAGGAAGACTCTAGAATTCAAGGGAACACTGGAGAAGCAAAGAGAACACTGGCCCACTTTCGTGAAATTCAAGGAATCAGAATTATCCAAGGAACGGTCGAGAAAAAACAAGGCCAATGTCGCAAAAAAGACGCAGTTCCATAGGCTTGGTCCAGGTGGCTACGCGGTGGCAATGCCTAAGTGGGATAAGTCTGAGCAAGAGATGGAGGATGCAGGGGTCACTCCGGTTACTAGGAGCTGGTCCCCCAGGTGCATAACTTGGTTCTATGCGCATGGGGGGCGTTGGACCCGAAGACAGGCCTGGTTTAGAAGAAGGCAAGTCTAAAAGGAGTAGAACAAAAGTTACTTGACGCAATAGAAGCTGCTCGAAAGGGGGTGTTCACGCCCAACAGAGAGAACGACGAGCTTACGCGTGCCCTGGAAAATCCTGAACACCTGGGAAGAACACGAGGCAAGGGCGTTATTCCTTGGTATGAGGGCTTTTTGGAATGGAATGCCGACTACAAGACTCGTGCAAGAAAGAAGATGGAGGAGGAGAAGAAAAGGAAGCTGGAGGAGGAGCAGAGGAAGCAGGACGTGGAACGCTTTCAAGGCCTAGAAGCAAGGCACGAGGACTTGGCACTCAAATTCCAGCAGCAGCAGCAGCAGCAGATCGACTCACTTAGCCAGGAAAGGGGGTCTCAGCAGCGGCAGCAGCAAGCGGATGACCATCCATGCCGAGAAGCAGCGTTGGTTCCACCCCAGGCGACGCACTGCTGGATACATACCCTGTGGATGACATCATAGAGAACACTAACTGTGAGCTACACTTCAAAATGAAGAACATATCCATGAAGGTGGCAGACGCCGTTTCTTTTACAATTACCACCGAAGCAACCTTCCATTGCGCCCCGATTCTAGCGGGCTATGCTCGTGTCTTGGTTGATGAGGTGGTGGACCCATATTCGGGGCTAGAGCTTGACATTCCTGGAGGTGACGACGAACACACACTAGGAGAGGCCATACATTGTATCATCCTATGGAGAAAGGATTGCATCATCTTTCGAAGTCCACCGACACCGCGTCTGCCGACTCCTCCTCGAAGTCCGCCACCGTGTCAGCAGACTCCCGCTCCTGCAAGTCCACGAACGCGTGAGCAGACTCCTGCTTCAAGTCCGGCACAGCGTCAGGCCACTCCTCCTGTTTCAAGTCGGACACCGTGTCAGGCCACTCCTCCTGCTTCAAGTCCGGCACAGCGTCAGGCCACACCTCCTGCTTCAAGTCCGACACCGTGTCAGGGGACACCTCCTGGTTCAAGTCCGGCACAGCGTCAGGCCACTCCTCCTACTCCAACTAAGCCACATCAGCCGTCTCCGCCGCCTAAGCAATCGCAGAAGAGACACGCCACAGCTATGGTGCGTAGCGGTACAAGTCGAGGTAGTACAGGAAGTACAGGCGGAGACAAGTGATATAAATATGGTCCAAGCAGCCTCACTCCTCTTCCTCAGAGGCCTTACGACATGACCGAGGAGCAAAACGATGCAATAGTACGGGCCGAAGTGGACGCCCATTTTGGACCGAAACCGGCATCGCCGCCGAGGGATAAAGTGCATGAGGAAAAGATTGACCACTTCATTCGTATGGCTAGACCACCAGCTCCCAAGCCTGTTGACTCAGACTATGAGCGCCAATTCAGGAAGGCACATCGAGCACGACTACAGAAAGAAGCGAGCTCGAGCTCGAGCCAACAAGCAGCTGTCAAAAAATGCGGGAAAACCGTTCCCCAGCTGGGAGAACAGGCGGCGCAATCGACCCCCCCCCCCCCCCCGCTTGTTGTGCCAACAACACATGATAGTACGCGCGCACAATATTATTGTGGGCAAACCGTTTACATTCCCGAGCTGGGTGATGTGGTAATAATCGAGGAGCATATAATGCAGACTAAAATGCTCAAGATCACTGTTGGACAACTCCTCGATATCGAGCCCATGTCTCCGCTTAGAGAGGAGGAAATAAAACGGAAATATGTCCGGGGCCAACCTTTGGTCAAGCCCGAGGAGGTCAAGAACCTCCCAACGAGAATGTATGAATTGCATGATTGGTACATGAAAATTACCAAGATTTCCAATCGAGAGTCCCTCATGGTGCAAGTCGAGGAAGATCATTACTTCAATAAGAAAGCTCTGTCCGTTGAGTATTCAGAACTATTTCAGTTATTCAATCAAGATGCACTCGACAAATCTATCGTCAGTTGCTATTCTCTGTAAGTGATTTCTTTTTGTAATTGAAGTCTCAAGCTAGCTCTAGTGCTCATTGATTGATCATTAATTACATGTAATTATATATCCTCACTATATATTCTTTTCTGTGGTATTATGCAGGATGAAGATGTATGAAATGAAAAAAGCTGGACGCTATGGCATTGGGTTCATTAACCCAAATACCGTTAATGAATACACATGGAAATTGGAATGGTGTAGACAAGATGTAGAGAAATGCATCCTAGAGTTCTTAAAGCGCCTCAATAGCAATGAAGATATACTACTTCCTTACAACTTCGAGTGAGTCACACTGTCTTGTACTACAAATTCTGTTTTTGCTTACTAGCTAGATGTTAATAAGTGTATAGGGTTTAGGGTTATAGTTGATTAGTGTTATGCACATGCCCGCTTAATTTATACATGCAAACGTATGCGCATCCAGCTTCCACTGGATCTTGTTAGACATTAAAGTTGACGAAGGAAAAGTTGAAGTACTGGACTCACTACTTAAAAAAGATAGTGACTACAGCATCGTGAAGGGGATAGTCGACAGGTTATTTCAATCATTATTAACTATATCTCGGCCTATTTAGTTCGTCATTTCCTGATATGAACTATTTTTAATAACCCCTTTATTAATTTTCTTTGCCGGTGGGCAGGGCTTGGGAAAAGTACATGAAGGTGACTCCAGGAAAATGGCGACAAAAGCTATGTTGGTATCGACCCAAGGTAAGTAATTAAGTAGTACTAGCTAGCTAGCTACCATCTCTTTAATTCTTGTTTCAATACCATTAATTAATTAACATGCTTGATTAATCATTATCTGATTAAATTCTATTCTCGTAAAGGCCCTGAAGCAGGCGCCGGGGACTGAAGTGTGTGCATACTACGTTTGCGAGAACATTCGCATGATGGCGTCCGAAAGGAGCAGATCTGATAGGCAGGACTGGGTACGTTTGCCAGAACACTATTCACAAATCTTACATGATTGTCGATATCTAGTCACACAACTAATACACATGCATATTGATCTCCTTCTTAATAGTTCAAAGAGGTGCGGGACCAGCTCCTACCAACAGAGCGCATACGAGCACTTCAAGAGGAAATAGCGGGATTTTTGCTTGACCAGGTCATAGATCCCAAAGGAGAATACTATTACCCGCTACTGCCCCCATGAACCACTTGTCATCGTGCTCCGAAGGCACCAAGGCAGCATGTAGGAGAAATTGTATATATATACATGCGTCTGTGTGAATAATTAATGGTGGTTGTGAGACATTCGATTATATATATATATGATCGGTTCTACGAGAAAATCTATTTATATATATGCATAACGTGTACAATATGTAGTTTCGTAAAATACCAGCAAACAAAAAAGAATTAAATGGAAAACACAAAATTAATGGAAAAATAAAAATTAAAACCAAACCCCCCCAAACATTTAGTACCGGTTGGTGCTACCAACCGGTACTAATGGTCTACCAGCACCCGGGCCTGGCTCGTGCCACGTGGTGGCACTTTAGCGCCAGTTCGTGCCGAACTGGTAGTAAAGGTGGGGGGGGGGGGCTTTAGTCTCCACTCTTTAGTGCCGGTTGCAGAACCGGTACTAAAGGCCCTTACGAACCGGCACTAAAGCCCGGTTCTGCACTAGTGGGACTTAAAAGACCCTCAACAACATATCGACATTCAGCTAACAGAAGCTGAAGTTACTGAGGCTGTCAAGAAAATATTGAATGAACCGGAAGCTGTCTGTAGCCAGACCGGTTTAAGTCCTTTCTAAGTTTCCAATAAACCTCCAAGTGTATGAATCACAACTTTTTTGTTTTAGCTTGCTCTTTTTAAATACTCTCTCAAAATTTTGTCCATCTTTGACAGGGCGATGATCCGTTCTGGAAGAAGAAACCATAGGATAAATCGGCCAAGCCACCTCGCCCCAAGACCAAGGTTATTAAAAAACCTACCAAGAAGAGGACCACTGATTCTTCCGAACCAAATGCTGATGCTGACTTGGCTAATCCGGACTCAGAGGTAGAACTTGACTCTCTTGGTTCATTTTTCATACACCTCATTGACAATGACTATTATCAGAACAACGCTGAAGGCAGCCAAGCTGATGATGTAGAGGTAATTATTCTTTCCTCCGGTTCAGATCCTCTGCCAACACAGAAAATCCGTTGAGAAAACCGGAAAGTAAAATTTTCTCACCCCCTTGCTCACTTGGACCCAAACTTTCTTTTGAAGAGGCAGCAACACGAAGCTCGCCGCACAACCCGACACAGCGGCCAGGTAGTTACCTCCGCCGGTTTACCGAACACTCCAGTCCGGAAACGCCGATCCGAGGTCTCTTACATTCCTGATACTTCTTGCCCCAAGGCGGGTTGTTTCCGACAACCTCTTAATCCGTCTGATTCAAATTATCAGGGCACACCTCACTCATCCTCTGGCGAGTCAACGGCCACACAACTTCCACCCCTCAAG
Source organism: Aegilops tauschii subsp. strangulata (assembly GCF_002575655.3). Classification (NCBI taxonomy): domain Eukaryota; kingdom Viridiplantae; phylum Streptophyta; class Magnoliopsida; order Poales; family Poaceae; genus Aegilops; species Aegilops tauschii. The sequence continues at coordinate 278,901,005 of NC_053038.3, read as the reverse complement.
ACAGTTCCTGGGTGAGTTATGTTTTTAATTTTATCCTTGATGTGTTACATTTGCATGCTGTACTGATCTTTATGTTTGTTCTTGTCAGTGCTAAGCCCAGACCCAGCAAGAAGGCTCGATTAAATAAACCGGCTGACGAAAATGTAGTTATTGAACCGGAAAAATTCCAGAGCTGGAAGAAGCCAATGCTGACATCATGCTTGATGATCCGCCACCACAAGATTATGACTTTGTTGTTGAACAAGTGGAGGTTGACCCAATAGGTCATGCTGATAAAGCGACAAGCCCGCTCTGAGCCACTGATAAACCGTCAAGCCCGGTCCGCACCGCAGATATACCGTCAAGCCCAGTCAAGGCTGCGGATGACAAGGCAGATGATGTTATGATTACTGGCCTTGGCTACACCGCTCCTGGTAATCCAGTTGCTTTATCAAAGCATACTGCCAAGGACGAGCTTTCTGCTATGAACAAAGGCAAGTGGAATGCCGATCTATCAAGCTACGCCCACCTCGGCGCTCAAGACATTCATTCTGGCTTCTTAAACTGTCTGTATACAAGCCGCGAGTATGATGCCAGTTTAGTGAACTTGATGAAGGAACGATATGAGGTAACTACTGCTTAACTCTGCATAACTGTTTCTCTTCTATCGAAATATCAACTCCAGTAGCCCCCAAGGGCCGGTTTGTGATATCAATCTGAACCGGGACTTTGTAATATCTCAACTTTTCATGCTTAGCCTCCAAGGGCCGGGTTATCTTTTTAAGATGAACCAGTACTTTAGAATTGCAATATTGTAACTTTCACCGGTGTAGTCCCCAAGGGCCGATTTAACTTATGAAGATGAACCGGGACTTTTAGAAGAATACCCATAATTTTACTTTGAGCAAATACACATTAGCCCCCAAGTGCCAAGAGTAATACTTGTATTGCGCTTGGGACTTGTAGAAACTTCTGATAACGAGCAAATAGGCATTAGCCCCCAAGTATCAGGTGCATAACTTGTTATGTGCTTGGTACTTCAAATATGTACTGTCAACTCATGATATGTCTATCTCTTATAGGTTGAGCTGAGCAAAAATAAAACTCAAGCCGCTGATCTGCAAGAAAACATCAAGTCCTAGCAAGCAGAAACCTCCAAAGCCAAAGATGAACTGACCAGTGCCTTGCCGCCATGGAAAAGCTGAAGGTGGGTTTCAACAAGGAGCGGGCAGATTGGGACATAGAAAAATCTACATTGCAAAAAAAAGACGAGGTCGCAGAAGCAGCTCTTAAACCGGTGGTAGACGAGCTGACTGGTGTGAAGCTGCAAATAGATGCCATGACTGCTGCTGTGTTTGGTAAATATCCTTGCTTTAAATTTTTCAACATATCATCCCATACAGTGTCGGTTTACTGATGTTCACAATGATGTAGGAACTCGCATTAGTCATCTGGGCTCTGACATACAGAAGAAGCTGAAGGCTGCCTATACTCCTATAGAACAGTTATATACCGGCGCGCAATGGGTCATATGCACTGATTCTCATAACAAGCCGCCCCCAACCTTGATCAAAGAAACTTTAGAAAGGTTGTCAATGCTGCCTGCCCGGGTTGAAGAACTCAAAAGATCGGCTGCAAGTGCAGGTGCTCTGACTGCACTAACCCGGGCGAAAGCATGGGTGCCTGATCTTGATCCGATGGATGTGGGTAAGGGCTTTCTGAGATTAGAGGAGGACGTATTAGAGTTTGACAATGATGCTCTTCGAGTCATAACCAGGGAGATGCGTCCACTGGCTTGCCAATTGGCTGAAGAAGCTGACCTTTCATACTATCAGGCGAGTTATGACGTCAACAACAAACGGGTTGCTGCACCAACTCCTGAGGCTCAAAATCTCATTCCACCAATCCGTAAGCACACCTATGCCCCTGACGTTGAACCGTCCACACTTATAAGCGATGAAGTTGTATTCCAAGCCCTAACTAGGATCGATTGGGCAACCGTTGACTTCCAACCACTATGTAGAGAGGAGGAGGATGAACCGGTGCAAGACGATCCACAGCCGTCAGGTTAGCCTGGTGACGAGTCATGATCCGGAGGCCGGTTTAACCATCTGCGTTCTGCTACGCTTGCTGAAAAAAATTATTCTTTTGGGCATTAAAGCGCCTTGTAAGAGGCTAGTTCAAACTTTTGGTCTGCTATGCCATCACGCATATTTATGTTGCTGACACTGTTAATCCGCCATGCTGAAGATATATTATGTTCATAATCCATAGCAATTTATCCCAGCTTTTCCTGCGTACATGAAGTTTGAAAGTGTCCTGGCGGTTTACCGCCAGACGGGTCATGATGCCCTGATATATAGCCAAGGTTTATAACCAAGGCTGTAAGAAGATAATCAAATATGAAAATAAATGATACCTGTGATACTGAATCACCTCGTTGGTTTACCGAGTTTTTGCAGTAAGGGCGATAACCCCAATCATGAGTACTGATAACTCCTTCCATATTGTGTCGGTTTATGATAAAACCGTACCGGGTTGTGATAAACGCCGGATTAACCATATATAATACTAGCGACTTATAGTCGAAACCAGACCGGGTTAATAAACTTCCGGATTATAGTTGATTATGTACTAACAAATTTTGTAGCTGAAAGTCAAGCCGGGTCAATAAACGTCGGTCTATCAAAAAATATTATAAATCCCATCAAAAGAGAAAAACTTGGAAAACAAAGCAAAAAAAAAAAGAACATACGAGGCTTTTCACGGGCTGCGAGGCCCCAAATCGAGGCTTTTCATGGGCTGCCAGGCCACTGAGTTAAACCATTTCACAAAGCCTTTTAAGATGGACCTCGATCTTTAACCAATCGTCGTTTTAACTTTGACAAGTTCAAGGTATATGAGATTGACTTGTCAAAAGTTCGGCGGGTCATACCAGGTTTACCTGGACGGAGTGGCTTACTTAAAAAAGGCAGGATAACCCGGGGTTTTAGGTGAATACACCTGGCTTCCAAGCCGTGGCTTGATAGCCTATTACAAGTGTAGATTCTTTGATCATTGCGAAGCAAAGAATCCCCAAGCAATATTTTGAGTTGTGCTCAGTGGGTGCCCATGTTTGAGTTGTGCTTTTGCAATACTCTCTTTGGCCCCTAAGTAATTTTCTTTTGGCCCTGAGCCGATCAAGAGGTATAGCTATGGTTCGAATACGACCAAGCCCCCAAGTGATTTTCCTGGTGGCCTTGCGCCGATCAAGAGGTGTAGCTATGGTTCGAATACGACCAAGCCCCCAAGTGATTTGTATATATGGCTTTATAAGCTGAATCAAGGGGTAAACCGGACTCCGCTTTGTAAACGGAAGCCCCAATGTAACCACACATGATGTAAGAAAAACAACAGATACCCCGCTTTAGCTGAGGTTTCGGTTTATTATATTGATCATAATATATACATTGTCATAACTATGTACATAAGCACAGCTTGTGGCTCAAGTATAGTAAGGCCAAAGATGAGCGATATTCCACGGCCGGTGGGTCTCCTCCTCCGATTTACGTGAGTCTTTGTGCTCTCGAACATCTATATGGTAGTATGACCTGTTATGCAGATTCTTGCTGACCACAAAGGGTCCTTCCCAAGGCGAGGATAACTTGTGCATATCAGTCTGATCCTGGATGAGTCAGAGCACCAGATCGCCTTCTTGAAAAGTTCTGGTTCTAACCCGGCGGCTGTGATAACGACGCAGATCTTGCTGATAAATCACCGAACAGGCTGCTGCAATGTCACGCTCCTCATCTAATAGGTCAAGTGCTTCCTGTCGTGCCTTCTCATTGTCAGTTTCAACATAAGCCGCCACACGGGGCGAGTCATGACGGATGTCACTAGTGAGAACCGCCTCTGCTACGTAAACCATGAAAAAAGGTGTGTAACCTGTAGATCTGTTGGGTGTGGTATTGATGCTCCATAACACAGAAGGTAACTCCTCCACCCAACAACCCAGCGTCCGTTGCAAAGGAACCATAAGCCGGGGCTTGATGCCTCTCAAGATCTCTTGATTGGCTCTCTCCGCTTGACCATTAGATTTGGGGCGAGCCACTGATGATACGTCAAGCCGGATGTGCTCACGTTGACAGAACCCTTTCATGGCACCTTTGGACAGATTGGTACCATTATCAGTTATAATGCTGTGTGGAAAAGCCAAACCGGAAAACCTTCTTGATGAATTGAACCGCCGTAGCTGCATCACACTTACTGACTGGCTCTGCCTCCACCCACTTAGTGAACTTATCAACCGCCACCAAAAGGTGGGTCTTCTTTTCCTTGGATCTCTTAAAGGGCCCAACAATATCCAGCCCCCAAGTTGCAAACGGCCAAGTGATTGGAATCATCCTCAAGTCCTAGGCCAGAACGTGAGCTCGGCGTGAAAATATCTGACAACCGTCGCACTTTTTCACCAAGTCTTCCGCATCAGCATGAGCCGTCAGCCAATAGAAGCCATGGCGAAAGGCTTTAGCTACCAGGGACTTTGAACCGGTGTGATGACCACAATCCCCTTCGTGGATCTCACGCAGAATCTCACAGCCTTCTTTAGGAGATACACAACGTCGAAACGCCCCTGTTACACTGCAGTGATGTAATTCTCCATTGATAATGGTCATTGACTTGGATCGCCGGATTATCTATCTGGCCAAAGTTTCATCCTCTGGTAACTCACCCCGGTTCATGTACGCCAGATATGGGATGGTCCAATCTGGAATAACATGAAGCGCAGCCACCAATTGAGCCTCCAGATCAGGAACAGCCAGATCCTCCTCTGTGGGGAGTTTGACCGACGGATTATGCAGCACATCCAGAAAGACGTTGGGTGGAACCGGTTTATGCTGGGAACCCAAACGGCTTAAAGCATCCGCCACTTCATTCTTCCGCCGGTCCACATGATCAGCCTGATAGCCTTTGAAGTGACCTGCAACAATATCCACCTCTCGACGATATGCTGCCATGAGCGGATCCTTGGAATCCCAAGTACCAGACACTTATTGAGCCACTAGGTCCGAGTCACCGAAGGACTTAACCCGGTTTAAATTCATCTCCTTAGCCATCCGAAGACCGTGGAGTAAAGCCTCATATTCAGCTACATTGTTAGTGCAAGGGAACATTAAACGGAGAACATAACAAAACTTATCACCTCATGGCGAAGTTAGCACGACTCCAGCCCCCGAGCCCTCCAATTGCCTGGACCCATCGAAATGAATAGTCCAATAAGTATGATTCGGCTTCTCTTCTGGCGCCTGTAATTCTGTCCAGTCAATCATGAAATCCACAAGTGCCTGAGATTTGATCGTCGTCCGGGGCATATACTTTAACCCGTGAGGCCCAAGCTCAATAGCCCACTTGGCAACCCGACCAGTTGCTTCCCTGTTTTGGATTATATCCCCCAAAGGAGCAGAACTGACCACAGTGATGGGATGGCCCTGGAAATATTACTTAAGCTTTCGGCTCGCCATGAAAACTCCGTACACCAGCTTCTGCCAATGTGGGTACCTCTCCTTGGACTCAATAAGTACCTCACTGATATAATAAACCTGCCGTTGAACCGGATACTCCTTTCCGGCCTCCTTGCGCTCCACCATGATAGCCATGCTAACAGCCCGAGCATTAGCAGCCACATATAACAACAAGGGCTCTTTATCAACAGGAGCAGCAAGGACCGGCGGGTCGGCCAGCTGCCGCTTCAAGTCCTCAAACGCTTCATTGGCGGCGTCACTCCAGAAGAAGTCATCCGTCTTCTTCAGCATCTGATATAAAGGGATGGCCTTCTCCCCAAGGCGACTGATAAACCGGCTCAAGGCTGCAATCCGGCCTGCCAGGTGTTGGACATCATTGATGCACTTCGGTTCAGCCAAAGAAGTTATAGCCTTGATTTTCTCTGGATTAGTTTGCCTGCCGGTACACCAAAAACACACTTGGCCGGATTAAGAATCATTTTATAAACCCGGAGTTTATCAAAGGTCTCCTTTAAGTCATCTATCAATGTCTCCTCCTTTCTGGATTTCACCACAATATCATCCACATAAGCATGAACATTGCGTCCGATCTGATTATGAAGACAATTCTGCACACAGCGCTGATAAGTCGCCTGGGCATTCTTGAGCCCAAAAGGCATAGACACATAGCAGAAGGCTCCAAAGGGAGTTATAAAAGCTGTCTTCTCCTGGTCCTTAACTACCATTTTGATCGGATGGTAACCAGAGTATGCATCCAGAAAGCTCAAACGCTCACAACCCGCCGTATCATCAATGATCTGATCAATACGAGGGAGAGCAAACGGATCTGCTGGACAAGCCTTGTTCAAATCTGTGTAATCCACACACATACGCCAAGTGCCGTTCTTCTTAAGTACCAACACCGGATTAGCCAACCACTCAGGATGAAATACTTCAATGATAAACCCAGCCGCTAAGAGCCTGGCTACCTTCTCAGCAATAGCCTTGCGTCTTTCTTCATTGAAACGGCGGAGAAACTGCTTGACCGGTTTAAACATGGGATCAACATTAAGAGTGTGCTCAGCGAGTTCCCTCGGTACACCTGGCATGTCGAGGGGTTTCCATGCAAAGATGTCCCGGTTCTCACGGATGAACTCAATGAGTGCGCTTTCCTATTTCGGATCCAAGTTAGCGCTGATGCTAAACTGTTGGGATGAATCTCCAGGAACAAAACCAACCAGCTTAGTCTCATCAGCCGATTTAAACATCAAGGCCGGATCATGCTCTGTAGTTCGTTTCTTCAAAGAAGTCATATCCACCGGATCAACATTGTCTTTGTAGAACTTCAGCTCCTCTGTCGCACAAACCGACTCAGCATATGCCGCATCACCTTCTTCACATTCTAAAGCGATATTGCGGCTCCCATGTACTGTGATGGTCCCCCTATGGCCCGGCATCTTGAGTTGCAGATAAACATAATAGGGCCTTGCCATGAACTTGGCATACACCGACCGTCCAAATAGGGCATGATATGGGCTCTTGATCTTTACTACTTCAAAAGTCAATGTTTCTGATCTTGAGTCATGCTCATCTCCAAAAGCCACCTCCAGAGCTATCTTACCAACTGGATACGCCAATTTACCAGGCACCACACCATGAAAAACGGTGTTTGACGGTTTAAGATTTTTATCTGTTAACCCCATGCGACGGAAGGTTTCATAATAAAGGATATTGATACTACTCCCTCCATCCATGAGTACATTGGTGAACTTATATCCGCCAACCTGAGGTGCCACCACCAATGCTAGATGACCCGGATTATCAACCCGAGGTGGATGATCCTCTCGACTCCACACAATGGGTTGTTCAGACCAGCGCAAGTAATGGGGCACCGCCGGTTCAACGGAGTTCACTGCCCTTTTATGAAGCTTCTGATCGCGCTTGCACAGGCTTGTGGTGAAGACATGGTACTGCCCACAATTCAACTACTTCGGGTTGCTCTGGTAACCCGACTGCTGCTGTTGCTGCTGACTCCCCTGATGATTATAACCACCTTGGTTGCCCTGATTGCCTCGATTGCCATGTCCGCTCTGATTCTGTGAAAACCTGAACCGGAACTGCCTCACTGTAACCCGGCCCATGAGGTCCGGGGCCTGAACCGCCACCCGGTCCATGATCATACTGAAAAAATCTGAATTTTTGAACTCCCTCATAATATAACAATCCTTCCAGAGGTGCGTGGCCGGCTTATCCCGCGACCCATGCTTTGGGCAAGGCTGGTTTAACAGGTGAGACAGGCGCTCCGGATTGGGACTTGGTCCTCCACCACGTGGGGGCGGTTTACCCTTACGACGCTGATACGTCTCCGTCGTATCTATAATTTTTGATTGTTCCATGCCAATATTATTCAACTTTCATATACTTTTTGGCAACTTTTTATACTATTTTTGGGACTAACATATTGATCAAGTGCCCAATGCCAGTTCCTGTTTGTTGCATGTTTTATGTTTCGCAGAATATCCATATCAAACGGAATCCAAACAGGATAAAAACGGATCGAGCTTATTTTTGGAATATTTGGAAAATTCCGGAAGAAAAATCCACGCGAGACGGTGCCCGAGGTGGCCACGAGGCAGGGGGTGCGCCTGCCCCCCTGGGCGCGCCCCTGACCCTCGAGGGCCACCCGTAAGGCGGTTGATGCCCTCTTCGGCCGGAAGAAAGCTAATTTTTGGAAAAAATCATGGCGAAGGTTTCAGTCCAATCGGAGTTACGGATCTCCATATATATACGAAACGGTGAAAGGGCAGCAGACGAGAACACAGAAACAGAGAGAGACGGAGAGATAGATCCAATCTCGGAGGGGCTCTCGCCCCTCCCACGCCATGGGAGCCAAGGACCAGAGGGGAAACCCTTCTCCCATCTAGGGAGGAGGTAAAGGAAGAAGAAGAAGAAGGGGGGGGGGCTCTCCCCCTTGCTTCCGGTGGCGCCGGAATGCCACCGGGGGCCATAATCATCACTGTAATCTTCACCAACAACTTCACCGCCATCATCACCAACTCGTCCCCCCTCTATGCAGCGGTGTAACCTCTCTCTTACCCGTTGTAATCTCTACTTAAACATGGTGCTCAACGCTATATATTATTTCCCAATGATGTATGGCTATCCTATGATGTTTGAGTAGACCCGTTTTGTCCTATGGGTTATTTGATGATCAAGATTGGTTTGAGTTGCATGTTTTATTATTGGTGCTCTCCTATGGTGCTCTCCGTGTCGCGCAAGCATGAGGGATTCCCGCTGTAGGGTGTTGCATTATGTTTATGATTTGCTTATGGTGGGTGGCGTGAGTGAACAGAAGCACAGACCCGAGTAAGTAGGTTGTTTGCGTATGGGATAAAGAGGATTTGATACTTTAATGCTATGGTTGGGTTTTACCTTAATGATCTTTAGTAGTTGCGGATGCTTGCTAGAGTTCCAATCATAAGTGCATATGATCCAAGTAGAGAAAGTATGTTAGCCTATGCCTCTCCCTCAAATAAAATTGCAATAATGATTACCGGTCTAGTTATCGATTGCCTAGGGACAAATAACTTTCTCGTAACAAAAATCTCTTTACTAATTTTTGTGTGTCTTTATCTAAACAGCCCCTAGCTTTTATTTACGCGCTCTTTACTATCTTGCAAACCTATCCAAAAACACCTACAAAGTACTTCTAGTTTCATACTTGTTCTAGGTAAAGCGAACGTCAAGCGTGCATAGAGTTGTATCGGTGGTCGATAGAACTTGAGGGAATATTTGTTCTACCTTTAGCTCCTCGTTGGGTTCGACACTCTTACTTATCGAAAGAGGCTACAATTGATCCCCTATACTTGTAGGTTATCAAGACCTTTTTCTGGCGCCGTTGCCGGGGAGCAATAGCGTGGAGTGAATATTCTCGTGTATGCTTGTTTACTTTATCACTAAGTAATTTTTATTTGTTGTTCTTAGTTGTTTTCTATCTTTAGTTATGGGTAGGAAACACAAAATACCAAAAATATTAGTTGTACCTACGGAACCAATGGTTGAAGAACCACTCAAAATCTATCACACTCCTGAAGCTTATTACTTGGATCATCTTCGATCCCTATGTGCACGTGCTGAAACCCCAACTAGCTTAGTTGAGGGCAAATATTTAGATGAGCATGCTTGTTATGCGCGACACCGAATATCTGAAAAAGGGAAAATTCTATTGGGTCAAATTCATCGTTTGCAATGCTATGCTTGGAATTCATGTTATATGTATGATGTTACTTGTTTTTCTGAAAACCCTAAGAAACACCTTCCCTACCAATGTGAGTTTATTGATAATGGAATCTTATCTTCGTATGCTAAGGGTGTTTATAGTTACTATGATATTCAACAAATTGAAGAATTTGTTGCTTTTAAGGGTGCTTATGAAATTGCTTCTTTGATTGAAACGTATGGTGCTACTCTTTACAAATCTGAAAATTTTGCCATACTTAAATATTGCTATGATAATTATGCTTCTAATGCTTATGTTGAACCATATATTGAGGATTACCCCGCTGTCCAAGAAGAGACTAATATTTTGCAGGAGTCTATGGAAGAAGAAGTTGACGAAACTGTGAGCTCATTGGATGAAAAAGATGAGGAGGAGAGCGAAGAACAAAAGGAGGAAGAGCGGATTAGCTACCCGTGCCCACCTTCTAATGAGAGTAACTCTTCAACTCATACATTGTTTAATTTCCCTTCGTGCTTACCGAAGGATGATTGCTATGATGACTATTATGATCCCGTTGATTCTCTTGAAATATCCCTTTTTGATGATGCTTGCTATGCTTGTGGCCAAGATGCCAATATGAATTATGCTTATGGAGATGAACTTTCTATAGTTCCTTATGTTGTGAATGAAATTGTTGCTATTGCACCAACGCATGATAGTCCTATTATCTTTTTGAATTCTCCAAACTACACTATATCGGAGAAGTTTGTGCTTATTAAGGATTATATTGATGGGTTGCCTTTTACTATTACACATGATGATTTTGATGAATATAATATGCATGTGCTTGCTGCTCCTACTTGCAATTATTATGAGAGAGGAACTATATCTCCACCTCTCTATGTTTCCCACATGACAAAATTGCAAGAAACTATTTATACTATGCATTGGCCTCTACTTTGTGTGCATGAATTATTCTTTTATGACATGGCGATGCATAGGAAGAGAGTTAGACTTCGTCATTACATGATATATGTTACTTTGTGCTCACTACTAAATTACAAATCATTGCTAATTAAAATTGGCTTTGATATACCTTGGGATCCGGGTGGATTCACTACTTGAGCACTATATGCCTAGCTTAATGGCTTTAAAGAAAGCGCTGCCAGGGAGACAACCCGGAAGTTTTAGAGAGTCATTTATTTCTGTTGAGTTCTTTCATTTAGTTTAAAAACAACAAAAATAAAGAGGGGAACCCAAAACTTTTTAAAAAGGAAAGTGAAAGTGAGAAAGACAAGCATTGTTGAAGTGGGAGAGCTCCTTGAACTTTGTTCATGCTCACGGCAACTTTGTGAATCTTGATTACAGAAACTTTTCAACAAAAATAATTATCCCCTTGTACAATTCAATTGTATTATAAAAATAATGTGCCAAGGTTTGCCTTTAGGATGTTTACAATACATGTTGGTTCGTACGGTGCAGCACAGAAACTTTGGCTGTAGTGTGCGATTTGTAATTTTTTACTGGAACGTCAAATGGTTCTGATTCTTTTTGCACTGTGTTTCTATACAAATTTTTTATTTTGCCTAATTTTGGAGGAATGTTTCAAGTATCAGAAGTATGGTGAATGTTCAGATTATTACAGACTGGTCTGTTTTAGACAGATTCTGTTTTTGATGCATAGTTTGCTTGTTTTGATGAAACTATCAATTTATATCAGTGGATTAAGCCATGAAATAGTTATATTACAGTAGACACAATGAAAAAACAAAATATGAATTGGTTTTCAACAGTACTTAGAGTAGTGATTTACTTTATTATACTAACGGATCTTACCGAGTTTTCTGTTGAAGTTTTGTGTGGATGAAGTGTTTCGATGTGAGAAGAAGGAAGAGAGGCAAGAGCTCAAGCTTGGGGATGCCCGAGGTATGCCAAGTAAATATTCAAGGAGACTCAAGCGTCTAAGATTGGGGATGCCCCGGAAGTCATGCCCTCTTTCTTCAACAAATATCGGTATGTTTTCGGGTTCGTTTCATTCATGTGATATGTGCAAATCTTGGAGCGGCTTTTGCATTTAGTTTTCACTTTTCTTTTATGCACCATGCTGGTATGAGATAGTCCTTGGTTGATTTATAGAATGCTCATTGCACTTCACTTATATCTTTTGAGTATGGCTTTATAGAATGCTTCATGTACTTCACTTATATCATTTGAAGCTAGGATTGCCTGTTTCTCTTTACATAGACAACCGCCATTTGTAGAATGCTCTTTTGCTTCACTTATATTTTTTAGAGCGTGGTCATATCTTTTGTAGAAAGAATTAAACTCTCGTGGTTCACTTATATCTCTTTCGAGAATTGACAGGAACTGGTCATTCACATGGTTAGTCATAAAACCCTACATAAAACTTGTAGATCACTAAATATGATATGTTTGATTCCTTGCAATAGTTTTGCGATATAAAGGTGGTGATATTAGAGCCGTGCTAGTTGAGTAATTTTGAAATTGAGAAATACTTGTGTTGAGGTTTGCAAGTCCCGTAGCATGCACGTATGGTGAACCGTTATGTAACGAAGTTGGAGCATGAGGTGTTTATTGATTGTCTTCCTTATGAGTGGCGGTCGGGGACGAGCGATGGTCTTTTCCTACCAATCTATCCCCCTAGGAGCATCCGCGTAGTACTTTGTTTCGATGACTAATAGATTTTTTGCAATAAGTATGTGAGTTCTTTATCACTAATGTTGAGTCCATGGATTATACGCACTCTCACCCTTCCATCATTGCTAGCCTCTTCGGTACCGTGCATTGCCCTTTCTCACCTCGAGAGTTGGTGCAAACTTCGCCGGTGCATCCAAACCCCGTGATATGATACGCTCTGTCACACATGAACCTCCTTATATCTTCCTCAAAACAGCCACCATACCTACCTATTATGGCATTTCCATAGCCATTCCGAGATATATTGCCATGCAACTTCCATCATCATCATATACATGACTTGAGCATTTATTGTCATATTACTTTGCATGATCGTAAGATAGCTAGCATGATGTTTTCATGGCTTGTCCGTTTTTTGATGTCATTGCTACGCTAGATCATTGCACATCCCGGTACACCGCCGGAGGCATTCATATAGAGTCGTATCTTTGTTCTAGATATCGAGTTGTTATATTGAGTTGTAAGTAAATAAAAGTGTGATGATCATCATTATTAGAGCATTGCCCCAGTGAGGAAAGTATGATGGAGACTATGATTCCCCCACAAGTCGGGATGAGACTCCGGACGAAAAAAAGAGAGAAAGGCCAAAAAAAAGAAGGCCCCAAAAAAAGAAAAAAAAGAAAACAAAAAAAATGAGAGAAAAAGAGAGAAGGGGCAATGTTACTATCCTTTTACCACACCTGTGCTTCAAAGTAGCACCATGTTCTTCATATAGAGAGTGTCTTGAGTTATCACTTTCATATACTAGTGGGAATTTTCATTATAGAACTTGGCTTGTATATTCCAATGATGGGCTTCCTCAAATGCCCTAGGTCTTCATGAGCAAGCAAGTTGGATGCACACCTACAAAGTTCAGTTTGAGCTTTCATACACTTATAGCTCTAGTGCATCCGTTGCATGGCAATCCCTACTCCTCACATTGACATCAATTGATGGGCATCTCCATAGCCCATTGATTAGCCGCGTCGATGTGAGACTTTCTCCTTTTTTGTCTTCTCCACATAACCCCCATCATCATATTCTATTCCACCTATAGTGCTATGTCCATGGCTCACGCTCATGTATTGCGTGAAAGTTGAAAAGGTTTGAGAAACGTCAAAAGTATGAAACAATTGCTTGGCTTGTCATCGGGGTTGTGCATGATGTGAATATTTTGTGTGGTGAAGATGGAGGATAGCCAGACTATATGATTTTGTCGGGATGAGCTTTCTTTGGCTATGTTATTTCAATAAGACATAATTGCTTGGTTGGTATGCTTGAAGTATTATTGTTTTTATGTCAAATGATAGACTATTGCTTTGAATCACTCGTGTCTTAATATTCATGCCATGATTAGACATATGATCAAGATTATGCTAGGTAGCATTCCACATCAAAAATTATATTTTTTATCATTTACCTACTCGAGGACGAGCAGGAATTAAGCTTGGGGATGCTAATACGTCTCCATCGTATCTATAATTTTTGATTGTTCCATGCCAATATTATTCAACTTTCATATACTTTTTGGCAACTTTTTATACTATTTTTGGGACTAACATATTGATCCAGTGCCCAGTGCCAGTTCCTGTTTGTTGCATGTTTTATGTTTCGCAGAATATCCATATCAAATGGAATCCAAACGGGATAAAAACGGACGGAGCTTATTATTGGAATATTTGGAAAATTCCGGAAGAAAAATCCACGCGAGACGATGCCCGAGGTGGCCACGAGGCAGGGGGCGCGCCCCTAACCCTCGTGGGCCACCCGTAAGGCGGTTGATGCCCTTCTTCGGCCGCAAGAAAGCTAATTTTTGGAAAAAAATCACGGCGAAGGTTTCAGTCCAATCGGAGTTACGGATCTCCATATATATACGAAACGGTGAAAGGGCAGCAGACGAGAACGCAGAAACAGAGAGAGACAAAGAGATAGATCCAATCTCGGAGGGTCTCTCGCCCCTCACACGCCATGGGAGCCAAGGACCAGAGGGGAAACCCTTGTCCCATCTAGGGAGGAGGTCAAGGAAGAAGAAGAAGGGGGGCCTCTCCCCCTTGCTTCCGGTGGCGCCGGAGTGCCACCGGGGCCATCATCATCACTGCAATCTTCACCAACAACTTCACCGCCATCATCACCAACTCTTCCCCCCTCTATGCAGCGGTGTAACCTCTCTCTTACCTGTTGTAATCTCCACTTAAACATGGTGCTCATCTCTATATATTATTTCCCAATGATGTATGGCTATCCTATGATGTTTGAGTAGATCCGTTTTGACCTATGGGTTATTTGATGATCAAGATTGGTTTGAGTTGCATGTTTTATTATTGGTGTTGTCCTATGGTGCTCTCCGTGTCACACAAGCGTGAGGGATTCCCGCTGTAGGGTGTTGCAATATGTTTATGATTTGCTTATGGTGGGTGGCGTGAGTGAACAGAAGCACAGACCCGAGTAAGTAGGTTGTTTGCGTATGGGATAAAGAGGACTTGATACTTTAATGCTATGGTTGGGTTTTACCTTAATGATCTTTAGTAGTTGCGGATGCTTGCTAGAGTTCCAATCATAAGTGCATATGATCCAAGTAGAGAAAGTATGTTAGCTTATGCCTCTCCCTCAAATAAAATTGCAATAATGATTACCGGTCTAGTTATGGATTGCCTAGGGACAAATAACTTTCCCGTAACAAAAAGCTCTTTACTATTTTAGTTGTGTCTTTATCTAAACAGCCCCTAGCTTTTATTTACGCGCTGTTTACTATCTTGCAAACCTATCCAAAAACACCTACAAAGTACTTCTAGTTTCATACTTGTTCTAGGTAAAGCGAACGTCAAGCATGCGTAGAGTTGTATCGGTGGTCGATAGGACTTGAGGGAGTATTTGTTCTACCTTTAGCTCCTCGTTGGGTTCGACACTCTTACTTATCGAAAGAGGATACAATTGATCCCCTATACTTGTGGGTTATCAATGATGACCATTATCCTGCGCGTTGGTATTAGCCACAAAATCCAAATTTTTTTCCACTTTACGCTTACCGCTGTTTCCATGACCCACCGGGTTATGCTGCTGCCCTTTGGTGCTGCCGCTCTTCTTTCCCTTCCCTGTCTTGTCATCGTCAGACTCGGGGTCCTTGGTACTATCAGAGACGGCATACTTCACCAGAGCTGCCATAAGTGTTCCCATGTCATTGGAATGACGTTTGAGCCGTCCCAACTTCAACTTCAGAGGTGCAAACCGGCAATTGCCTTCCAACGTTAAAACTGTTGTATCAGCGTTGATGCGGTCTGATGAATGCAAAATCTCTGAAACCCGGCGCACCCGATGGGTTATTGACCCTCCTTCCTCCTGGACACAGGCAGCTAAGTCCACGATTGACATGGGCTGCTTGCACGTATCCTTGAATTTCTGGATAAACCGGGCCCTTAACTCGGCCCATGACCCAATGGAGTTAGCTGGCAGGGTTTTCAACCATGTGCGAGTTGTTCCTTCCAACATCTTGGTGAAGTATTTAGCACACGCCGCATCGTCCACATCCAGCATCTCCATTGCCATCTCATAGCTTTCAACCCATGACTCGGGGGATAAATCGGCAGTGTAATTCAGCATCTTACGTGGGCCCTTGAAATCCTTGGGTAGCCATACATTGCGCAGCGCTGGGACGAGACACGGTGCCCCCAAAGAACTGGAGGTAACCCCTGGTTCCACCGAAGTTGTTGGACGAACTGGAGTAAGTTGGCGGGCTTCATGCTGCGCCGCTAACTCGGCCTCTCGACGTGCCCTAGCACGATCCACCACATCCTGAGCATCACCACCGCCACCCGCCGGGTTATGGCCACGGGGCGGAATACGATTTCATGCACTGCTCGACACGGCCGGTTCATCCATATGCCTGCTGTAACTCCGGTTCAGGCGGGGAGTAGAATGAATCCTTTCGCGGTTGTATGAATAAGCCTGCTGCTGAGTCAAGGCTGTCTGAAGGAGCTCTCTAGCCCGTCGTGTCTGTACCGCTATTGGGGACTCGCCTTTGATCGGGAGAGTTGCCAATCGTGAAGCGGCGGCAACAATGTTATCCAACGGGTTAGAGTAATGACCTGGTGGTGTTGGGACGTGCTGTGACAGGACGTTGTTCTGACGAGGTGGATCTATGGGATGTGGCTGAACCGGCGCCCCCGTTCCAGGTGCCTCCACCTGGTTTACCACTAGCGGATTACTGTTTCGTGCTCCTGGGGTGTCAAAGAGTTTCCTGGCCTCATAAACCGGAGGCAGGTGAGACCGGTACCATCTCCTCATGACATCGTTTGATGTGCTTTGATCCAACATAAGCCGGTAAGCCTGTGCCTCCAACTCGGCCCGTTCCGCAGCCATCCTGGTATCCTCGGCTGCTAGGTCTGCCTTGGCCTGAGTTATCTGATCCTTTACCTTTGCGATCTCCGCGTTATGCTCATCCTTGTTCGCCGGGTTCCGCCAGCAGTACTGCCAGAGCGTCAAATAAGTCAGATAAAACCTGAGCCGGCGGTCGCATAGGGCCTCCTGCCCCGGCTGCTGTGGCCGGTACTAATCCGGAAACCATCGCTGCTGCGGTCGAAGAGTGGTGCACTGGCTATGTACCGGCCAAGAAGATCGCAACCCGGCTTGGCGGATCGAAGGGGTCCGGAATACTGCCGCCATCGGAACAACCCCCAATCCGGCCATCTTGCAATTGGTACAATGACTCGGTCTCTCCGGTCGATGACTCGTCATCAGAGTAAACGACGGTCTCACCACCAGATGCTGATCTAACCTCAGATTCCACTCCGTGGATGACTCCCACGAAGGCACGCTTCATGGCAGGCTGAACCCAGGCGGGTCTCACACGTTGAGCCGTTTCGACGATGTCGGTCCAGATGTCCGGCTCAGGGCCCGGTTCGCCGATCTTGCCAATGAAAACGTGAATGTCGCCGAAGGGGACCCGGTACCCGTACTCAATTGAGCTGGCCTCGGGGACCCAGCCTACATCGTCGATGTAGAGCTTGCCGCGACGACTCTTAGTCATCCGGCCCACAACATATCCCTTGAGCCCTTCGAAGCTGCCCTCTAAGAACTCGAAACCACCGTGCGATAGCCCCACGATGGGCGCCAACTGTCGTGGTTTTGTCACGGCAGATGTCCTAGTGAAAGGACTTAGTCGTGGAGCCGTCATGACAGGTTAGCTTAAAGGGGTTAAAGCGGACAAAGGACGCAGAAAGTTTATACTAGTTCGGCCCCTTGCGGTGAAGGTAAAAGCCTAATCCAGTTTTGTGGAATTGCTAGGGTTTCGATGACCAGGGAGTGAAATCCGCTATGCCTGGCTCTCGAGTTGTTGTTTCTTGTCCCTAAACCGCCGCCGGGTCGTCCCTTTATATACATAGGTTGACGCCCGGTGGTTTATAGAATCCGGAGGCCGGCTCATAAACGTGTCCGGCTCGGTTTCTACCTTTCTTATCTTACAACACAAGTTACATATGATATGGTGGTTTATGTCTACAGGCCATAACCCGCCTCTGGGCCCTGGGCTTTCATAAAGCGCCATACTCCTTGTCTTCATGGGCTTCAAATATAAATAACTCATTATGGGGGTAACCCGGCCTCTCCTGGCCGGTTTATACCCAGTAGTAATATCCCCAATAGAAAGGAAGATGGAAATAGGGGAAATGTGGCTTTTGGTAAGGGGGAGGGGTGGGGAGGTAGATATTTCCGCGGAAGCCGAAAATTTGGAATCGCTTCAGCGAAAAAACTAGTGCGCAAAGTGTCATCAGACACGGTCCCTTATTCAAAGCGGGCTGTGCACTGTAGCCGTTGCACCTTCTCACGTAAGTCGTATCTGTACTATACTCCAACCGTGCTACAAGATATTTTGTGTTGCATATCACACGGTTGGTTATAATAAACTGTGTGGGGTCTACTTGATTTTTCGTCTTGATTAGAATTACATAATGGTGTCACAGTGGCAATGGACGGTGTTTGAATTTCTAGACACTTTATCTGTAGTTAACATGCAACTATATGTGTGTCGTAAAAGAATTGGAATTATTCAGGGTTCGTTTGGACATTTTATACAGTAAATTGGTTTTCTAGCCATTTCTGGTGCACAGCTCAAAATTAAACTACATGCACATGCTCTGGTGCACCAACATGGGTTGTAAAATCATATATGTGTCCATGGGTTTATGCTTATGTCCCATGCAAGAAATGGGAATGAATTTCGAACACCACGGCACCGTGGCTCTCCGGCAAACGTTGACGTACTTGCTTTTGTAATTCTAGTAAATCCAAAAGTCGTCCGAAATTCATGAAACTTGGCATGCTATCATGGAGCGGCATCAACATGTCGTTGTAAATTTTTTGACCCATTTGGGGCAGGTTTGGGTATAAGCTTCTCATAAACCAGATCTTCTCACAACAAGTGTGATGGTTTTGGTAGGGAAAGTTTCACCTTTCTGGACGAAACGATATCCGTTCCCTCTTCTCGATTTCAAATTTTTTCCTAGTGTCAACATAGAACAACAGGAGTGTTGTGTCACCTTTTTGGGATTTTTCGGGGTTCGCTTGGACAATTTTATACATTAACTGAGTTTTCTTTGCATTCATGTGCATAATTCAAATTTGAACTACAGGCACATGCTCTAATGCATATAAATTGGTTGAAAATTCAAATATGTGTCCTTGGTTGCATGCTTAGGTCCCATACAAGAAATGGGAATGAATGTCAAACACCCTGCCACCGTCACTCGGCCACAAACAATGAGATACCTGGTTTTTAAATTCTAGTAAATCCAAAACTCATCAAAAATTCATGAAACTTGGCATGCTATCATGGAGCGGCATCAACATGCCGTGGTAAATTTTTTGTCCCATTTGGGGCAGGTTTGGGGATATGCTTCTCACAAACCTGAGCTTCTCACAACAAGCCTGATGGTTTCGGTAGGGAACGTCCTACCTTTGGGGACGAAATGATATCCATGGCCTCTTCTTGATTTCAATTTTTTTCCTAGTGTCAACATAGTACAACAGGAGTGTTGTGTCAATTTTTTGGATTTTTGGGGTTCGCTTGGACATTTTTATGCATTAACTAAGTTTTCAATGCATTCATGTGCATAATTCAAATTTGAACTACATGCACATGCTCTAATGCATATAAATTGGTTGAAAATTCAAATATGTGTCCTTGGTTGCATGCTTAGGTCCCATGCAAGAAATGGGAATGAATGTCAAACACCCTGCCATCGTCACTCGGCCGCAAACATTGAGATACCTGGTTTTTAAATTCTAGTAAATCCAAAACTCGTCTAAAATTCATGAAACTTGGCATGCTAGCATGGAGTGGCATCAACATGTCGTGGTAAATTTTTTGTCCCATTTGGGGCAGGTTGGGGTATATGCTTCTCACAAACCAGACCTTCTCACAACAAGCATGATGGTCTCGGTAGGGAATGTCCCACCTTTGGGGACGAAACGATATCCATTGCCTCTTATTGCTTTCAAAAAATTTCTCGTGTCAACATAGAACAACAGGAGTGTTGTGTCAATTTTGGTGATTTTTCGGGGTTCGTTTGGACATTTTTATGCATTAACTGAGTTTTCAATGCATTTATGTGCATAATTCAAATTTGAACTACATGCACATGCTCCAGTGCATATAAATTGGTTGAAAATCAAATCTTAGTCCTTGGGTGCATGCTTAGGTCCAATGCAAGAAATGGGAATGAATTTCAAACACCAGGGCACCGTTGATTGCCGGCAAAAATGTTGAGATACTCTATTTTTAAATTCTAGTAAATCCAAAACTCGTCTGAAATTCATGAAACTTGGCATGCTATCATGGAATGGCACCAAACATGCTTGGTATTTTTCGTGTCCATTTTGAGAGAAGGCGCACTCAAATATCTCAAACGTTTGCATAATTCAAACTGTGTGCGTTCTGTTAACCATTCACGTGACGCCACATGTCTTGGTTTTAATGGCTGAAGGTTTTAATGGCTCTTGATCACAAACGTTTTAGATAGAACACATGTATGCAAAGTGAGAGCAGGATTTGTGCATGTCTTGAACGCAAACGGTTCTTTTGGATGGACCGTGTGCAACCACTTACAAACAATTTGGTTAGACTTGCATCTGTCATATTGGGTATGTTGCCATTTGTCAAACTGGAAAGATTGACATTTGTTGATCTAGTAACATTGCCATTTTTCAACCTTGTAACACTGCAATTTGTCAAAATATGAAGCTAAAAATCACTAGCAATATCTAATTTTTGCAACTAAAATTCAGTAATTAAGCATAGATGGAGGCGAGGAGGCGTGTTCAGCCGGGCGTGCAGCGGGCGGCGTAGTTCCCGATACGGCTTTAATGTAGACAAGGGAGAGGGTAGCGGGTCCCAATATGTTGAACGGCCAATGATGCATCCTCCTTCGTGTGAATGCATGAGGGAAGTAATGGGAGGAGGACCAGGAAAAGGGGCAGCACGATGTGAATGCAACGCAGTTTGCACTCATATAAAGGCGCCCCTCCTTTCCAATGCATCTACCACATTGTACGCACCTAAGCATTTGCCTAAGCACCTACACTAATAAGCGCAAAAGTGCTCTCTCCAGACCAATGGTAGCGATGCGTGCGAGCGGCCCGCGGCTGTGCCAGATAGTCCACCACGCCGGCCTGCGGCATGGCACTGAGGATCGTCTCCAGACGGTGTTGACGACCGGCTGGTGGATGTCCGCCGTCGACGCCAGCTACGACTCTTAGTTGGACCAGATGATCGTTCCCACCACCAACATGTTCACCGTCGTCAAGAAGCTCGCGGACGACATCGCCGTACTCCTCCAGCCCGCGCGCCCGGGCTCCTCGTTGCCTGCCACCCTAATCGGGCTCCATTGTCGGAACCTCTTTCAAGCACTGGTGGCCTTGTGACTGCGCGCCGACGCCATGAAGAATGTCCACCTGGAGGTCACGCTCGCCGCGAGGCGCCTCGCCCTGCAAGAATTCATCGACCTACACATTCACGTGTATGAGAAAATCGTGTACATATGTATCTACAAGGCCAGTGAGGACGCTACGATGTTGGCCTTCTTCAACCGGCTGGAAGCCTTGGTTGCCTTTGCTGAGAAGCACCTTGACCTCGCCACAAATGTCTTTGCTCCTTAGTCGCTGGGCGATGGCCCGGCACACTGAGTTGAGGAGGAGGAGGTCGTACGTTGATGGATGCATATTTATTCTTGCCTCCTGTAACCACCATTGCGATCGCATCATCGTGGCCTTAATTCTTATTGTGCTATTGCATTCTCATTCCAGTCAATACAGACATGTGCGATCCCTTTGCTTAATTATATGCATCACTGTAACTAGTACTCCATCCGTCAATTTATAAGTTGTGCTACCAGTGTTTGGGGCCGGCGCACGATCACGCACGTTCGTGCGCATGCGGTTGCGCCTAGCACGGCGCAACGATGCAGTTACCTGTTGCAAAAACTGCCATGCAGGGGACGTAGCATTGACCATTGGGCGGCAACAGTTAGTCATCCAGGTGCCCAATAAAGGATGCAAAGAGGGATCATACAGCAGCAAGGACCAGCTTCCCTACCGATAGCTCATCTAACAGAACTCCCAAGTTAACTGTGCTGAGGCTTGAGTAGTCATCAGATTGGTGACCGTATGGGAAGTGGCCTCGATGTTAAATTAACTGATGTGATGGGTCACTATAAACATTTAATTGCATTGAATGTATATAGTCCTCCATCATATTAGTTGAATTAACCTCGAGGTCCTTGTTTTGTAATTTTTGACATTTTTTGTTTTTTGTACACATGTCGATTGGCTTGAAGAAGGTCTATCTCGTTACTTTTTGATAATTTTTGTTTTTTGAACACATGTTGATTGGCTTGAATGAAGGTCTATCCCATTACTTTACGACATGTTTCCAAAACATGGACCTCAAGGTTAATTCAACTAATAGGAGGAGCACTATATACATTCAACGAAATTAAACGTTTTCCAAAATAAGTGATATGATTTCTGTGAAACTTATAAGTCATGTATGTCAAATTAACCTCTGTGTACTTGTTCTCGAATTAACCTCCAGGACTTTTTGCCCCGTATCACACACATCTTGTTAAGTTGAACCATTTATGTTCTCTTCCCTAATCGAAAACAGTTCATTCAACTGAACCGTATGCCGTATATCACACACACCTTGATTTGGCTTACCGTTTCTGTTGCTTTCCCTAATAGCAAACAGTTCATCGGAGCGAACTATATGCCGTATATCGCACACGCATTGATATGGCTGCCCGTTTCTATTGTTCTGTCTAATCGCAAACAATCCGTCTGGATCAACCATATGCCCTGCATCGCAAACGCAACTAAAATCTGAACCGTGATTGATGGCTCCGCCATCGCATACGTTTTGCACCTTTTTTGATGGTTCTTTTACACAACCGTTTGTGATTATTGCATCACACACAGTTTCGTCGAAGGGTCTCTGATCGTAGTGTCGCGTTAGCAGCATCTTGCGGTAGTGAGGTGTTGACAAATGGTGGGCACGGGTCGAGAGCGCTCCGAGCCTCCTTCCTCGGCGCGTGCTGGGAGGGGTGCTATTAGTCCACCCCAGTACCTCTGGAGAGCACTGGTAGACAGTATGCAGACACCGGTGGGCGCTTCTTCTTCGAATGGGAGAGGTCGGGGCAAGACGAAGAGGGCTGCTAGAGGTGGAGGTGGCGTCGGGAGAGGTGGACGTGGCGGCGGGAGAGGTAGGAATGCTCCTGGGCCTTCCTCACCGCCACCCCCAGCTAATTCTCTCGACCACAAGAGTGCTCCATCTCAGGTGGACCCGTCTGACTTGGACCCGTCTCGGACTCTGTTCCATGAGCCTCGGGCCAACGAGCCTCGGGTCGCCGAGCCTTCGTCCGACGAGACGTGGGTCCCAAAGTCTTCGTCCCACGTGACTCTGGAGGCTAGTGGCCATGCTGATGGTGGTGAGGACACCTTTTCTAACGATAACTATAGCAAGGGCGAGCTGGTTGAGGGGGGCAAGAAGGTCTACTAGCGTGGTGGTACAAAGCTCCCAGCCATGCCGACGACCGACGATCACAGGTGGTTGATTGAGTCTAACGGGGAGAAGTGAGTGCATTTACTCTTTTTTAACCTTTTGCCTTCATGTTTCTTCAAATTAATATCTATTGTGTTGGCCTTGTCATACTGCAAGGGTTGGAAACATGCCCCTGGTGTCCGCGGGCCCAACCAGGTCCTTGGTGTGCTTTGCCGGCACCACTTCCCGGGGTGGGTCAGGTTCCACAGCTAGCACTACGCTGGGAGCTGTATGTGGCTGCCCCGGCCCCGTCGGAGGAGAGGGTCGATGGTGTCTTGTGCGAGACAGTGGCCCACATTGTGATCCGGCGGTTTTGGGTAATTTCTCCTATACATAATTAAATATCAACAGTACCTAGTGATTGTACTAATCAGTGTTGTCTTGTTTGATTGCAGACCTTCTACAGGTGTCTTGAGGAACACGAGGCGGATGTAGCTATAGTTCTCGAAGCCGAGTGCAAGCGCCTACTTCAAAACTTACGAAACGAGGCTCGGGTGTAGGCTGTTCGAGACTGCCACGCCTTGACTATCATTAAGAGGGCCAAGAAGAACTGTCGCGCCAAGTATCTGAGTAATGAGAAGTACATGAAGATAATTACCTATTCTTAAGGCCTTGTACTTCTAGTGAAATTTCTCTTTGTCTAACTTACCTAGTGAAATTTCTCTTTGTCTAACTTAGGTGCCCCTGAGATGGTGTGCGGATAGGATGGACTATTGGGAGGCGTTGGTGGATGAGTGGTGCTCTCCCCAATGGCTAGTCGTCCACAACAAGGCCAGGGATAAGCGTGCCCAAATGCAAGGTGTGCCGCACCATCAAGGGAGCTCCAACCTGTTTGAGTACGGGGATCACTGGGTATGTGGTTTGCTTCACGATTCATGCAATTTCATTCTTCATGCTAGCTTGAACCCTTAGCTAATATTTTGTTCCTATCTTTTATGTGCGACACAACAAGAAGGTCGTGCCACCACTACTGCAGGTTGCTGCTAACACGACACTACGATCAGAGACCCTTCGACGAAACTGTGTGCGATGCCATAATCGCAAATAGTGGTGCGAAAAAACGGTCAAAAAGGTGCAAAACATTTGCGATGGAGGATGCATCAAACATGGTTCAGATTTTAGTTGCGTGTACAATGCAGGGCACACGATTCAGCTCAATTAACTGTTTGCGATGAGGAGGAACAAAAGAAACGGGAAGCCAGATGAAGGTGTGTGCGATGTACAAGATACGTTCACTCGGATGAACTGTTTGTGATTAGGCAACACAAAAGAAATGGTCAGCCAGATCAAAGGTGTGTGTGATATACGGCATGCGGTTCACTCGGATGAATTGTTTGCGTTGAGACATGAGAACAGAAACGGTTCAAATGAACAATATGTGTGTGATACGAGGCAAACAGGTCTGTAATCGTAAACATGTGCGAAGACCGAGAACAACACAGACGATTACTGCTAACAAGCCGTGTGTGTTGTGAGCAAACGATTGCTGGTATACAATTGTGAGTGATTGATGAAAACATCACCGACGGGTTCCATTGTTTAGTCTGTGTGCGATGTGATTTTCTTTGTCCGCACAAGATCTACGCTCTACCTACAGGGCATCAACATATATACTTAAAAAGACAGCATTGCATAACCAAATTAAGCATACGATTACACAAGTGACTACACACATAACATTTCCACACACCAAAGTAAGCAATTACATGCATACTAGATAAACGAGGATCTAATCATCTACTTATTGTTGCGATGACGCTTGCCATTGCTCTGCTTCCGGCTGGATCCCTGGCCATTTTGGGGAAGGAGGCACTTCCTCATGTCAACGATCCGCCTGTACATGTCCTAGCTCGTGTACGCCTCCTTGGCCGCGTACACGACGTGAGCTTTGTCGAGTTTCTCCATCCAGGCCGAGTTCCAGGCATGCTTGTCCTTGTTGCATGAATCCTTCATGTCTCTGTAGTAGGGGTCGATGATGGCCTCGGCGAGGTGAACCAGTGAGTCCTTCTTATGCTCCTTGCTGCCCCAGATCTTGTATTGGCCCTGGATGTCGACAAGATTCTGGCAGGCGATGCCCGAATTTTCGAGCGCCTTTACATCATTGGTGATGTCCACCATAGTGAACATGTAGTGGGGGCTGTTGACAAACCTGGCGAAACGCTCGCAAGGCCTTGTGGCCAGGAAGTAGTGGTAGACGAGGACGTGGTGGCGCATGCACATCTAGGCGACGACAACCTTGGGACGAGACCCGGCACGAGTGCGGGTGTACTCAAGGTCTAACCCGACCACCTTGTACTTCTCCGCGGCAAGCAACATCTCCATGATGTGGATGGAGTGCTCCACCCAGACCGGATCATTGGTATACACCACCGACAGGTCCATGAACCTTCTGTGGGTGTCCACCACGGCACGCATGATGAGCTGCTGCTCGTCGTCGGCGGCCGCTCGGAGCGCCATTGGAGCCACGTAGGATACCCTCTAAGAATTTCTCACGGTGGGTGTACTTCTTGCAATGGCGGGGTGCGATCGGAAGGTTGAAGAGACACAATGGTTAAATGGTTGTTGTAATAAATGGGGGCCGGCCGGCCTGTAATCGTCACGTGGTGTCACGGCGTTCATAGCGGAGGATTCCAGTGCACGCTTGACAACAATGCACAACACGTGTGGGCAAGAAGAGGCGCCAAATGTATCATCGGTGAGCCTATTCCCGCGCTACCGCGCTATTTACCGCGCAAGCTTCCCGCCCGGCTAGTTTGGCCACGCGTCGGCTAGAAGAGGGACAAATCATGGGCGTTTATTGGCAAAAAGCTTTGTAAAAACAAAGTGTGTGGAATGACTTCGATCATAATTTTACCCGTGGGTGATGAGGTCAAAGTTACACAGAAGGGTGATGATGGACACTCGAGTGCGATAATTAATTCTGCGCTCTACAGCACACACGGTGGAAGAAGCCAACTGTGTGCAATAATGTCGAAGATCGCAGTCGAGTTAACTATACAGATCGTGTGCTGTGAGATCGATAAGGTAAACTGATTCGAGAATGGATAGTAAAATCTAAGACCATTGCATATTAAGGTCAAAATAGTGCTAGCAATATACGAGTCTCGTGCGATGCCATTTCAAAGATTGTACCATAAAAGCTCAAAATGTTATAAGGTTCAAATTCCGGAGTTATATGGCTCAAATTCAAAGATTACAAGGTTCAAACTGATATTAGAAATGAAATTTAGCTCATCAGCTGCAAACGCTCGCGTTGATCTGCTAAACATGGATATCAGAGAGGTTCAAACTAATATCACTGCTTCTAAGTCTGGTTTCAAAACCTCACAATTTTTGCAAAGGGGTCAGCCATTGAGAAGTCGTGTATGGGGTTGACATCATGACTTCCGATTACTCTGTCATCTGAAGTTTCAAAATTAAATTCAGCATTTTTGGAGCCTACTCCATTCTGCCGCAGGCGCCGGCGCTGATCGACAAACCATTCATTTTTGCGAAATAAATGTAGGGCAAACCTCATTTCCTTCAGCACCCTTGCTCTGAGAACAAAGAACATGGCGAATATATTCTCTGGTAAGGTCCCTCGGTAGAAGTTCAAAGTAATTTTTGAGAGATGCATATCTAGGCCTTCGACGTGATTGTTATATTGTATCACATTATTGACCACTGGGCCTAATCTTATCTGCAAAAGAAGAAAACGTGTTAGTTCCTACATGCAGTTTGGAACATTACTACAGGCCTATTTGGTTTGCAGGATTTGTAAAATGCACTGACATGCCATCTTCGATCTGACATGATTAACATGGGCATTTGATTACATTCTAGAAAAATGTAGCCTTCTTCACAACAGGTTGGAGTGGATGAAAAGTTCCCTAAGAAAACTAGTACAGATGAATCCAAAGGAGAAATGCTTATTGATTGTAACCATATGGATCAAGCAACCAATATGGGGGGGACATGTATGTACTGAAATCCTCCAAAAGAACCTTCAGAAATCGTAGTACATTGTCATTGTAAACTTGGAAAAAGGTGTCACAAATTGAACTCCCTTATGGTTAACATCTAACAGGAAACGGACATCACCTCGATATATAGCTTCTCCAGGCACGGAAAGCATCTCAGGAAACTGACAACTTGCTCCAGGTTGGGGCCGGTAGATTCTAGTGCCAAGACCTTCACTGTGCGCAGTTTTGGGGTCAAGCTTGTCGGAATCATTTTCTGGATGACAGACGAACAACCATCTTCAAAATTAGAAATAATGTTAATTTGTAGAAGGAGAGGTAGAAGGCGGCTGTTGTACCTGAACGGGTGTGGATCCAATAACAACTTCAGAGTATTTGTGAGACGAGTAGCCCACCACTGTCAATTTCGGCGCGGAAATGACATTGATTCTTGTTGGACCTTCTTGATCAACTACAAGTAATCTTTCAAGTGCAGGTGTGTCCTCAATGACCATACCGTGGTACACATTTTGTGATGTCTTCCTGCCGCACCAGCAACACACATAAATAGTCGGGAGAGTCATGGAGGTGATGTGGAAGGTACTCAACCCATTGATCACCTGAAGACGAAGGTACTCAAGTGCAGTACAGCCACGGAGCAGGCGCTCCATGTCACCGTTTGAGAGGCAGACGGCGACAAGCTCGAGGTGCTTCAGTCGTGGTAGAATAAGAGCGGGCACGTCATTAAGGGGGGATGGCAGTTCCTAAACTTGGTGATGCCCAGCGTGGGCGCGAGGCAGATTGTGGACGTTGGCAGTGACCGCATATGCCCATCATCAAAAGTGAGCTCCTTGAGCTGATCTAGGGTGGGGGATCGGAACCAGTCGTCAAGCTTGGCTCGGTCTTTGCCGTTGGAACGGAACTTGCCCATTCTAAGGCCTTTGGTTGGGCCAAGGTGACTGTCGAGGATCTTGGAGAACGCATCCAAGCTTTTGCGATAGCCATGGCAGAGCTCGTGGGTGTCACTGAGGTCGAGAGGGCTGGAGTTCCATAGGGGGCGCCACCGCTGGGAAAGGACGGTTGTCCGGGCCCCGTATTTGATTGGGAGGAGGGAGATGATGACTCTCAACATATCATCGGGGGGGGGGGGGGGGGGCTGCTGATGAAGTATAGGCCTGCTGGAGTCACTTGCAGTTCTAGCTCGCCCAGCCTCCGCTTGTTGGAAGCCCCTTTCTCCACCTCCGGAGTCTCGTTGTCAGCGGCGCTTTCTGATAGAAATGGGAGTACAGGGAATATTTAATTAAAACAGGGCAATAGAAAAGTGTATTGGTAACTAGAAGTTCTTAGGTAGGAATATAGTAAGAAAAGGGAATAACAATTGGTTGCTTAAATACTACACAATTCATTTGGCATTGCTGGGTAAGTCAACATGCAGATAGTTGAAAAGAAAACTTACTTTGAACAAAGTCTGGATGGATGATTTTGTCAGGGAAGTTAGCATATATCTCATGACTAGGCCCTTTTATGTGCAGTGCAATTTTAGTGCCAGCTTTTAGTACATAAAACTTTGCAATTTCTTTCCAAAAGCCAGTGGCAAAATAGGAATCACCACGTTCATCAAGTCTTACAGTAGCAACGATATGGTTTGTGTGCAGTATGACATCCGTGGAGCCTTGATCTATTTAAAGGGAAAAATTGTGCACTACATAATCTGTTGCATAGCAAGGGATGTTCTGCAGAAAATGATAGGATTGTTAAAGAAAATATGGTAACATGCAAATATGGGGCCAGATTGAAAGAACTGTACAGCAGTTGAAATCGAAGGACAAAAATCTATAATTAAACAGATAGGGTAAACATGATGTCATGGAAATGTGGGAGCAATCGAAAGAACAATACATCATTTATAGAAAGAAGAGGGGAAAAATCCCCTTTGACGTATATGGTGCATGTGGCACCTTTTATCCAAATGTAGCAATATTTAAAATATGTTCAGGAAAGTAGGCCATGCCAACCGATTTAGGGTGAGATTGAACATACCGCGCGCGTCCTCAACTTATCTGGTATGGTGAGATGGAATCTCTGGCGGAGGTCGCAAAGTCCTGAAGTGTCAGCGCACTGTACATTCTATGAATGAAAGAAAACCCTCAAATCAGCTCGAATAAAAATGAATTCACGGCGATTTCCGCTGGGTGATTAAAGGAGGCAGATGAACTGGGATAAGAGATGAGATAATATCTCATTAAATTAGTTACCTTGTCGTCCATGAGAAAGAACCCTCAGTACGGCAGATTCCCCAACCGAGCGGAGCTGGGTGGACCGCGAGCAGCGTCGAGAAAGTCGATGGCGATAGGCGGCGGCAAGCGGAAGTGGCGAAATGCGAGGGGCTTTATCGGCAGCTTGGCGGCGGCGGCAGGCGTCGAGATAAGTGTTTACCACCGCGAAATGCGAGGAGCTTGCGCAGGTGTCACTACTAGGGAAAACGTTATACACAGAACTTTAGCAGTAGCACTTGTTAAAAAAGCACGCTACTGCTAGACAGCAGTAGCGCGTGCAAAAAAAGCGCGCTGCAGATGGACATATATCAGTAGCGCGTCTCACCAAAAACTCACTACTACTAAAATTCCAATCACTTAGCCGATGGGCTACACATAGTAGTAGCGATCTTCCAAAAACCGTGCTACCGCTAATACACTTATAGCAGCGCGTTTATCCGTAAAGCGCTACTGCTAACTTGAAGAAACTAAAATGAAAAACGAATAGAAAAGTAAATAAGAATGAAAGAAATAGAAAAAGGAGAAAGGAAACATATATAATGTAAAGAAAAATAAATGAAAAAGGGAAACAATGATGAAGACGTAGCAGTAGCGCGTTTTATGTAACGCACTACCGTTACTTTTGACTTAACCAAAAACGGTTTCCCCTCGGCCACCACTTCTCCCCCAAATCGATCCCTCGCCCCACTTCGCCGCCGTCTCCCCCACTTCGCCGCCATCTCCTGTCGGTGTCGACGCCGCGCTCATTCTCACGGCCGCCGCTCGAGGCCGCCCAGCCTCACCGCCGCCGCCTCTCGGGCCGCCCTCGACCTCACCGTCGCCTCCCTCGACCTCACCGCCGCCGCCCTCGACCTCACCGCCCCCGAGCCCGCCAGGACCACCGCGTCCCGATCCTGAGCCCGCCCTCGCCGCCCTACCTCCGTCGCCGAGCACCTCCCCGCCACCGTTTCCCCCCTCTCTGTAAGCCCCCCACCCATCCTTTTTAGTTAATAGATGTTAAAGTTAAGTAGTAGATAATGTTGTTTTTTAGTTAGGGTAATAATAGATGTTAAGTAGTAGATAATGTAGATGTTAATTAGTTCAGTAGGGTTTAGTTTTTGAATTGAGTTTGTTTAACTAGATGTTAATTAGGGCAGTAGGGTTTAGTTTAGAGTAAAGTTTAGTTCAGTAGCTAACTAAATATAATCTATATTTGGTTTTTGAATTGAAGTTTGAGAGAGCATGAGATTTGTGTAGATTTTATTGAAGTGTCAAACGCTAGGACATGCAAATTTGAAGTGGTCAGGATATAGGCAAATTCCTCAATTGTGTTTTCCCATGTTTCGATTGTGCCCAAGTGTCCTTTTGTTGTTTCCAGGGAATGAAGCTGAGTGGCCTATGTTTTGCCGGAATGTTGATTCATTTCTGTTCCGGCAAATTTCAGGTTCTCGATTTGTCCACTTTCTAGCAACGATAAAGGACAGGGTTCTGGTTATTGCGACGACGTCTACCTGGCGGCAGACGAATTTTTGAGACTTGCCGACGATCAACCGATGTTGTTGCTGGGCCCACCGGTCGCATCAGGGACTGAGAACGACACGCAGACCGGCGGTGAGACTGAGACCGGCACTGAGACTCAGACCGGCATCGAGACCGGCGCTGAGACTGAGGCCGGCGCTGCCTCGGGGAGCGGAGCCGGTGTAGAACCGAAAGCAAAGAGGCAATGGCTTCCTAACAAACTCAGGACTACTAGACTGGTGGTCACGTCGGCGGACAACGGCAATTTTGTGCCAACCGCGCCCGAGGAAGCGCGCGCGTGCTACGGCAATCAAATAGGCTGCATTGTATGGACAACCGCCACCATCAACGATGAGAAACTACAGAAGATAGATAATATGAGGCCCTCCCTCCTAAAGAAGCTGCACGAGATATTCTTGTTCCCGGGCCGGAATGAAAAGGATTATAAAGATCCAGATAAGGACCCGGCAATGAAGAAGATAAACAAACACGCCATGTCCAAGTTTAGCGACGCGTTGGCTGCCTGGAAAACAAGGGTGAAAGCAAAGATCGACAAAAGGAACCCTACTCCAAGATTGTAAAGGATAATCCGACAATCATGGTAGAGCAATTTGAAATATTCAAGGCGGTTTGTGAGGCTGAAGATGCCAAAAAAAGTCGAAGTACATGAAGGGGCTTCAACAGAGGAACATTGGGTGCCACCAGCTCGGAAGCCGTGGTTACGACGGTAAGAGGTCCATATGGGCCAAGGAGGACGCGGAAGCCGCGAGTCTGGGCATCCCAGACCCCTTGGCGGAGTTCACCGTCCCGCAGGAGCGTGACGTCCTCAGGGCCCGCCACCGTTGGGACCTAGTGAAGAAGGTTTTAGAGACGAACGCGGTCACGATGGAGTTCATTAGACTGTTGGTAATTTTAGTTTTTGATCAATTCGACTACACGTTAGTCATATTTGTAAACGATCATTGTGCCTTTGGCAGAGAGACTAGCACAGGATTGCGGCCAAAAGCGACTCGCCGTCTGAGGCGTTGGCGAGGCCCAAGTGGGACACTCCATTCAACCGGGCGTTGAACATATTGAAACGACTCCCGGTGGATACTCGACCGTCGTATGGACGCGTGCACGGTGTCGAAGATGGCGCCACGTGGAAGAAGTACTACAGTGAGACCAAGGAGGAGAGAAAGGAAAGACGGAGGTTAACCGAAGAAAACATCGATAAGAAGGTTGAGATTGCGGTTGAGAAGAAATCATCTCAGACAGTCGCAACAGCGGTAGCTGCCGCAAAACAGATGGTTGTAGATATGTCTACTTCCTTGGTTCCGTCCGTTTTCAGTTGGACCAGGCAAAATCCAAAAAAAAATGCAGCGGACTTTCCCCTTGCTGACTTCTTGGGGAGGAGCTCGACTAGCATTACACCAGCACGTGCAGTTGCACCTGCTCCCGCACCGGACGTGCTCGGCGGTGCTTCTTCTTTGGCTGAGCTCGACGCCCTCACGGTATCTGTCACACCGGCCCCTTCAATAAATGTATAATCTCCCGTTTTTTTGCCTTTCGGATGTCTCACGTCGCAGACTTCTCTTTGCAGGCCGACGAAACCCCGTGCACCATATTGTACACCATCAGTGACCAGAAGGTGGAGGTGGGTAAGGCGACAATAATGAAGCCGAAGAAACCATTGTACCACAGCCTGCCGATAACCCCGAACATCTTCAAGGTTTCCGTGGGCAGTGTCCAACCGGGCCACGAGAATTTGCCTCCTCTGGTACTAGGGGGATGACGACGAGACCCCGCGGCGGCTTGGTGATTGTTGCAATGGGTGGGTCCTGTTGTGGCCAGAGTCTGCTTCATCTGGAGGCGGCCAGGAGCACACCATGAGCACGCAGCCTCAGCAAGGTATGAACATCAACACCCCACCTACCCAATTAGCGTCGGGTGTTAGGTTGGGTGATAGCGGACGGGGTAAGGAAGAGGCTCCATTAGTCGCTGATGACGTCGCCATGGATGAGGATGAGGACGACGATGGCACTCAACAGTACGTCTATACTGGCGCCTGCTCAGGGTTTGAGCGTCATGAGTCGGTGCCTGAATTGCCACCTCCGGAGGCTCAACGTATTATAGATGACCTTCCGGCAAAGAAGCCTAGGAAGAGAGTGAGGAAAGGCAAGAAAGCTAATTCTATGATCCAGCCGCCTCATAATCCTCGGGTTCAAGACCGTATAGATATCACCGGTGCGGATAAATTGCATATCCCCGGTCAACCAATCCTACCTGCAGTAGCGCTAAGGGCCAGATTCGGTGACCTAAGGAGTCTTCATGACGATGTGCTGCGGATAGAGAAAGGCCTCATCGCCTCGAAAGATCCAGGATACCCACTCTACGTGGTTAACGTTCCGCGGCAATTGTCGTACGTCGACTTCTTCCCCACGGATAAGTTCTTCCTTCGATTCGATTACATATTCGACATGTTTCACGTGAAGAAGATGGATTTTACGTCTGTCCGCCTTTATGTCTTGCACATGAACTACATCATCGGGGTGGAGCAGATACCTCATATCTGTGTCGCTGACCCGTACTTCATACATGAGAGCTTCTTGGGAGTCTGTGCAAAGCACCGTGAATACGCGAGGGAATACATCGTCAATTTCATGCTCGCCAATAAGGACAAGGAGGCGATTCTCGTGCCTTATCATCCCATGTAAGTCATTCGTGCAGATATCCTTCCTTCGATTTCAATCATTCATTTGCATGGTGGAGGCTAATTAATTTGAGGTGTACTTATTTTGCACAGCGACTGGCGCGCCGTCCTCATCATCCTCTACCCCCGATACTCCCACGCTCTTTACTTGGACTTGTCGAAGAACATTAACAAAAAGGATTAAACCCACATCAAGGATGTTCTCGACAGTGCTATGTTTTACTATGAAGCACGGGGTGGAGAGGTCCAGGACAAGAAGAGAAGGGGTGGCAGGCTCGCCTTCGGCCATAAGACCGACATCTGCTGCATCCAGCAACCGAGTGGTTCTCTTAATGATGGATTCTATGTCCTACACCACATGCTGGAGTACAGGCGGGATCACCAGAACGTTCGCATGTCACCTACATCCGTCGATGCCCACATTCTGCAATGGGTAAATAATGTAGGAGATATCGAGGCTCATCGACTTCGAGCCGAGTTCTATCACATCCAGCACGAACTTGCCCAAATCATCATAAAGGAGGTCGTCGGAAAAACAGGGATGTTCTACGAAGAAGGACAAATGTCGCGGGAAGATGTCCGAATACGGGTAGCCTCTCAGCGTCTCGACCTAAAGCCTTTCACTAGGCTCGGGGACTATCTCCCTGACTTGGATGGATGGCACACATGTTGGAGTGATTGTCGATATATGACAATGTGTCCGTTTAGTCCATACTTTCTGTATGACAAAACTTTGAGTTATGCACGACAAAACTTTATTTGTGATGTAATTAAACCGTCCTCCTCGACTAGCGAGGATCACTCTAGTTAGGGAATTTTGGGTACGATCAACTTTGTTATTTATGCTTATGATATGTTGCTTCTATTTTTGCCAAGTTTGTCTCTTTCTATTGCTCAACTATATATGTTGCATATCATCGACTCATGTGACGATGCAGGTGCATAGATCATCGATGGCGAAGAAGTGCTAACCAGGAGTATATATACGACGAGTGGCCGGAATGTCAGGCCTAGGTGTACAGGTTTCCGGTTTTCGAGCGACAGGCAGTAGTTAGTTTAGGTTCACGCTAATGCGAGAGAGGGATATGAACTCGTGTACTGCATAGTTCCGCTCTCACTCAAAGTGATAGCTCTTCTCACGTATACGATTGTTTAGATGGATGACGATGTAGTTGCAAGTAATCGAGACTTGTATCGCTCTTTTCGAGATGATGACGAGAGACCACTTTGTGTTGGATGATGATTATGATGATGATATGATTTGTTGAGACTAGTTGTATGTATATGCTCTGATTACATTTGTATGTGTATGATATGATAAAGATTATTCTATAAAGCCTATTCAAATACATAACAAATATGCAGAAAAAAACCTAATATAACGAGTAGTAGCGAGGGATAGAAAGTTAGCAGTAGCGCTGCCTTACCAGTAGCGCTTCCATGTAAAAAGCGCTGCAGATATTATCAGCAGCGCTCTTCACCAAAGCGCGCTACTGCTATCCATGTATAGCAGTAGCGTGGGATGACAGGCGCGATTGCTACATGTTACCTGTAGCGCCTTATTTGTAGCGCACCGTCCCGCGCTACTCATAGGCATAAAACCCGCGCTGCTGCTAGGCTTTTCCCTAGTAGTGTGTGAATGGGGAACGTACTGGAGGGGGTGGCGGGCAGGGTGAGGGTTTTTTGGCGTGGGGATGGTGAGGGTTTTCTTTTTTCTTTTTTGAATTGGGTGGTGAGGGTTTTCTTTCCCACAAACAATTTTGGGGGCGACAGTTTGCTACAGTGAACCGTGTGTGATTGATGCAACAGGCAAAATGAAAGTCATTGCACACGGTTCCAATTTTGGGAACCGTGTGTGATTGACGTACTACCTCCGTCCTGGTTTATTGGTTCCCCTTTGTAATTTTTACCAAATTTTGACCAAATATTTAACATACTCGGACATAGATAATAAGTGTACACGTACATAAGCATAGTTCAACCATAAGTACATAGTTCAAGCGTCATTAAGCATACTCAAGCGTACATAGTTCGACCAATCCCACATCTCATCTCACATGCCGGCACGATCCTGAAGCTTCTCCAGGTACTCGGTGTACGCGTCGTGTGCCACCCTGCGAGAATACTTCTGCTTGAAGGAGCCAATGGCCCATCCTCTTTCATGCGCCAAAACACTTAGATACGCGTCATGAAGCTTCTGGTTGCAAAATGGGCATCCATAGCCGTTGTTCAAGGTCCTAATACGCCTGTTATGCACTCCCGCTTAAAGCTCCCTCAGGATTTGCCTCTTGCACCTCCCCTGGCCATCTTCATCCTCGCTGTCCACATCGTCAGACAACACCTATACAAATAGTAAAACAAATTTGGCATCAAATCAATGATTACATGCCGTGAAGTAGGATTAGGAATTTATGGCTTTTATTTATACATATCCAGAGATCCTGGTTCGATTTTTAAGCACAGTCGTCTATGTACAGACAAATCTTGAAGAAAATAATGGCACAAACATATGTAGGTCATCCAGAATCAATTTTCAAGTCCTGGCTAAGAATTATTAGCCCGAACACTAACCCTAGTCGGATTACTAGTAGAAATCTTTTGCACAGATGAAACAACTAATCACTTATCACCTGTACCATTCAAACTATCAATACACCACATGGATCTAGCGAAACTTACTCAGATTTCATGGATTGGGAGAACATAACCATAGGATTTCTATTCCAAAAAGGGGGAGGCAGGAGTAACCAGAGAAACCCTATGATATATTTGACACATAAACGGGTATAGATGACTAACCAGTTGTTCATCATCGTCGGAGTCGTCGCCGGAGTGGCCGTCGGAGTCGTCGCCGGAGTGGTCGTCGGAGTCGGTGTGGAACTCCACCTCCGGCTATGGAAGCTCGACGCCGTCGACGACGTCAGGGTGTAGTGATACCTTGCCGGCGGTGAGGACAACCTCTGTCTCCATCTCCACGCCGTGCTCCGGTGCTTTAGCAACCCCCACATCGCCACTCCCTCCGATGGGGCGCTTCGGCGGCATCCTCATACATCGACGGCTTTGAGGACTGAGAGCGGCATCGAGGATGCAAGCGGAGAGAGAGGATTATGTGTGTGTGGTGAGGATGGGGGGTGCGGCCGCTCGGGCGCACCATTAATATGGAGTAGTGGGAGAGAGGCAGGCGGCAGTCAAGCTGATGGCTGGCCTCCCGATGAGCCTGCGCACCGGATTGCTAGCATGCCTCCCGATGACACTACGCAGCGAGCATGCCTCCGTCAATTCACACACCTGCACGCACGCCTCCCCGTCAGCCTGCACCGTGGACTGCTCGCATGCATCCCGTCAACTCACGCCTGCTTGCACGGCACACGGGTCACGTGGCGGCACGTATATTGTTTTTCTATTTGGATGATTAATGCTGCCACTTTATTGCTTAACCGAAGCGTGACACGTATCCATTGTTGGTCTAACGCTCATGGTTCGAATAAATAATCCATTTGGGATATTGGTTCCCAATTATTAATAATCTCCCGTTTGTAATTAGATAAAGATTACATCAAAACTGGTCTCAAATTTGACAAAAAAAAGTACAATGCCACTTTGTATTGGTGTCCATATGACAACACGATAAGTTTCATGAACTTCAAATAAGTTTTGGATGTACTAGAATTTAAAAATCAAGATTCTCAATGTTTGAAATTTGTTGCACGGGGAGTAAACATGCACCCAGTGAGACACATGTGTTTTTGCAATCCATATAGGTGCACTGTCACGTGTGCTTGTAGCTCAAATTTGATTTTTTCACATTATACCCGTAGAAAATCAATCAATTAATGTACTCAAACGTCTTAATGGTCTCTGTGATTTATTTGAAATTAAAACATCCCTCCTTTGGTAACATATATGTTCACCACGGGATAATTAATTTAACATTCATCGTAGTTGCGGTGGATTCACGGTGTGCGTGTGGGTGTGTGCGTCTGGGGGTGGCGGGTGGCTCGTAGTACACTATGAGTTGTGAGCCACCGTGTGGGTTTGCCGTTTTGCTAGGTAGGCCGGTGCCACATCAGAGTCGTGAAATCACTATTTAGAATGTTACACAACCCTTTCATACATACATGTTTT
Organism: Aegilops tauschii subsp. strangulata; assembly: GCF_002575655.3. Taxonomy (NCBI): domain Eukaryota; kingdom Viridiplantae; phylum Streptophyta; class Magnoliopsida; order Poales; family Poaceae; genus Aegilops; species Aegilops tauschii. The sequence goes on along the minus strand of NC_053038.3, from coordinate 278,863,019 downwards.
GGCCACATGCAGTCGATGGTTGTCCTACATGACACTCGATACTCGCGTGTGACGCTTTCTATGGGCCCGCGAGGTCGTCGTCCATCATTTTGATGAACAGCCGGCAATGAGGTTAATTTGACCAGCAAGGTAGAATCTTTTTTGTTTGTGTTATGGTAGTATATAGTATGCATCGAAGAGGTGGGAGGGGACTAGCATATATACTATACGTACGCGTCCGTGAACAAGTACACCTCACTCAGTGTCGGGACTTTTTGGTTTCCGAGGCACGTGACACATCAAAATTGCGAAATTGGCTATTCAAACATCACACAACACCTTTTTGGGCCACATGCATATCCTAGCTAGGACAGTCACGTGTGACGCTTCCATCTGTGGGCCCACGAGGCCATCGTCGATGCATGCATGCATCACTTTGACCTACATCGGGAGAGGTTAATTAATTTCACCATCGATGAGGATTCTTTTGGGTTGTGCATATATTCCGACAGGAGCATATAGTATGTGGTGAAGAGGGGGGAAGAGGACCATCATATGTAGTACGCTTGATGAACCTCGCTCTGTGTGGGTGCATGGTTTACGGTTTTTGAGGCATGTGGCACAAAAAAGTTGTGCATTTTGGGTATTCAACATATATATGTTTGGCCCACATGCAAAGCGGTGGTGGTTGATCTGTCGCACCCACTTAAGCGGTTATCAGCGATATTGATGCTTTCCATCTGTGGGCCGGCTTGGTCCATCACTACTTTTTGCCTGACAACAATAGAGGTTAATTTGACTTAGGAGGGGATTATTATTTTTGCTCTGGGATGACATGCATGATACAGTTTGAGCACACACACATGCATGTGTACGCATGAATCCCTCCCATCGAGTCGAAGTGGCTAGTACAACGACACATCATGAACCGATCACGCTCTGTGTGGGGAGCTAGTGTACGATTTTTTACGCACACGCCACATCAATGTTGTGTATCAAACATGCATGCACGCATCACCTCCATACGTATGCATGTAGTGGTTGCCTTCGAATGGTACACTCCCTCGCGTGGTTATCGGCGACAGGCCTATACATTCGTTGGCCCGCGTGGACATCCATGATCACCTTGAGCAACAACAAGATAGGTTGCCATGCGGATTCTTCATTTGGTTCGTGTTATCGTAGTATAGGTCATGGTGAGATTCAGACCTTAAGTTTGAGCACATATACTATGCACGCATGCATGCATGAATCCCCGTCGTTGGCTTGAAGTGTGGTGTAATATACATATGCATCGTCAACCTAACCCTCGCTCAGTGTGGGGATTTCTAGTTCGAAATCACAGTGCCACATCAAAGTTGTTCCATTGTTACTCAAAAACACACATCTCCATACATATGTTTGGGCTACACGCATGCAGTGGTTGTCTTCGGGGACTAGCTACTAGCGTGATTATTGGCGAGCTAGCCCATCTCCGGGGTCGCATGGACGACCATCACTTTGACCAACAACAAGAGAGAGGTTGTACGACCAAGGTGGATTATTCTTGGTCCGTTTTACGATCCATCTTGGTGAGATATGCCTCTCTGGCTCGCCGACTGAAAGTGTGTGTATGTGGGGGGGGGGGTCGCTACTTCGCACTTTGCTAGGTGAACCTTGGTTGGGGGGCATGCATTCATAGATTAGGATTCCCTTCATGGCGACATGAGGGGGGCTGTTAGCTACTTCGCACTTTGCTAGGTGAACCTCGGTTGGGGGGAGGGGGCATGCATTCATAGCTTAGGATTCCCTTCGTGCTGGCACGAGGGGGGCTGCTAGCTACTTCGCACTTTGCTAGGTGAACCTCGGTGGGGGGCATGCATTCATAGCTTAGGTTTCCCTTGGTGCCGACACGAGGGAGGGGGCTGCTAGCTACTTCGCACTTTACTAGGTGAACCTCGGTTTGGGGGGGCATGCATTCATAACTTAGGATTCCCTTCGTGCCGACACGAGGGAGGGGGCTGCTAGCTACTTCGCACTTTGCTAGGGTGAACCTCGGTTGGGGGGCATGCATTCATAGCTTAGGATTCCCTTCGTGCCGACACGAGGGAGGGGGGCTGCTAGGGTAAACCTCGGTTGGGGGCATGCATTTATAGCTTAGGATTCCCTTCGTGCTGACACGAGGGAGGGGGCTGCTAGCTACTTCGCACTTTCCTAGCTGAATAAACCTCGGTTTGGGGGGGGCATGCATTCATAGCTTAGGATTCCCTTCATCACTACAAAAAAAATACACTTCCGCGATGATACGTGTTTGTCATAGTAAGTCATGTTTTCTGTCATGCATGCACATCCATGACAAATTTATGACAGAATCAAGATAGTCATACCTGTGCTGTCGTAGAAGTGTTCCATGACATTACCAAAATTATCATCACGGAAGTGTCCACTTCCATGACAATAAATCGCGCGTCACAGAAGTGCTTTTGTCAAGGGTGACCGACACATGGCATCCACCGTAACGGAACGCCGTTAAGCTATCGCGTCTGGTTTTGGATCTGATAACCCGTTAACAGCCCCAACCAATGGGGATTTTCCATGTGTAAAATCATCATTGGCCGGAGGAAACACGTGTCGGCTCACCGTTGGGACAGATGTCATCCACTCATTGGACCCAAAGCGCCTATGATACGTCGACATGTGGCACGGCCCAACAGAGGCCCATTCCTGCGAAAAGGCCGACCCATTTGACTTGCTCAAAAGGTGGCGGGCCGGCCCACGGCAAGCTTGTGAACGGCCTGTTCGCATATAGCCCATTTTAACTTCCGGGCCATGTATGGCCCATGACGTCTTTCGGCCCATATGAGGCCCTTATTACTCTCGGCCCATTAACGGCCCGTGGAAAAGCTGGCCCTTAATGAACAGTGTATCACTTTATACCCATTAACGGCACATGGTGAAACTGGGCTGTAATGAACAGTGTATCACTTTATACCCATTAACGGCCCATTATTCCGTTGGGCCGTTTCCAGCCCATGTTATCTTTCGGCCTTCTCGTTGCCCAGTTATTCTTGGGCTCATTTCCACATTCCTTTACTTACGGCCCGTTACTGTCATTTTCTGCTTGTGGGGCAAATTCAGCCCGTGGTTACAGTCGTCCCGTTTGTGGCCTGTTAATACGTTGGGCCATTTTCATAGCGTCATCAAAATACAGCCGATTAACGATGGCCCGTTATGGTCGGCCCATGAACGGACGATTTCAACTCTAGCCCATTTACGGCCATAATGTGGTCTATTATTGGCCCATGTTTGGCCAACCGATCATACGGCCCGTAGGAGGCCCATTGATGATACGGCCCATAGAAGGCCCATTGTGTCTACGGCCCGTATAAGGCCCATTGTTTCTATGCCACGTAGAAGGCCCATTGTTTCTACGGCCCTTAGAAGGCCCATTGTTTCTATGGACCGTAGGAGGCCCATGTTAACTACAGCCGGTGGGCATCCAAGTTCGCCACCAGTGCAAATATAGGGAACACCCTACACTATACAAAAATGGCTTGCTGTTTTCTCCAGCCGGTGGGTGCACGTTAAGAACAAATTTTGTATCGCACCAAAACAAATTATAACTATAAAACAAAAGGAAGGTTGGCATAAAAGTTAACAGTCTAGCAGATAAATGCACCACCAGAAGTTCAGAAGCTCGGTTCATTTGACCTGACTGTTACATTTTCATGTTGTATTGTCCGATGGAGCACCATAACATTCGCCTTCAGTTCTCCTAGGCTCTTGAACAACATAGCAAATGTCTGATAGTCTGGTCTCAAAACCATGCATATCTTGACAACATCGAAGAATGTCTCTCCTTGTTTCACAAAGGGTCTCTGTTAGGGAATGGACATGTGTCTGGAGCGCTGATACAACATTGTTTTGAGCTTGCATATCTTGATCATGAGGCAGTTTGGACGAGATTGCCTTAACAACCAAGCCAGTATTACGCAGGAATGTGCTTTTCGCACTGTTAGTGGACAGGTACTGACCCACTGCAGCAAGAGCTGACATTGCAGTTATAGTTGCCTCACCACCTTCAGAAGGTGGCGGTTCCACCATTTTTTCCATAGCTCGCTAAAAAGTTGAGGTTTTACATTAGTAGTACTAGAACAGAAGATATTAAGGAGGTAGCAAAACCAAACAAAATAGCTTTGGTCTATATACAAAACTTATTCTGGTGAACCCATGTAAAATAATAGTTGTATTTTATTGCAAAGTACATAATAAAACCAGGTTCCAAACATATGACCACGTACCATCGCTAATGTATTGTCTATTTCTTCACATTGTATTGAGGGCTAAGGATAAAGAGATGAAGATTATAATGCGGTAAGCATAGTATGACATCATTCATATCACAAAACAACTGAGAACAGACAAACAGGCAATTGTAACATTGTGTGGGCAAGTCCAGCACGGATCTAGATTACAGGTCAAGATCAAAGGAACATCACTCCTCTCTTTTAAACCTTGTAAGGTGCAACGATACGCTAAGACAATTGTGTATAAAATTGAAAAGAGTAATAGACATTGGCTGCAAACCATGCAGTTCAAGGCACAAGTCAGAGTAAGTATAAGTTAAAAGGCATTAGGATTAAGGACTTACAACAGCGGCTTTGACTGGTGTAGTCATGCCCTTCTTCTTGCTGGTGTGACAGTCCTTGAATATTTCCACAGCATTTGGTTCAGGTACTTTTTGGTCCTTGCGGGCTTTCCTCTGCATTTGGAACAAGTAAATCTAGATCTGATAATATGGTACAGCGAAAAGAGTGAAACAGCAGCTAATTACAAGAGCCTCGCAGTGTGCAATATAGCTACGAGATCCTGTCGTCTGTTGGAATTTCACTTTCGTACGATTGGCCTTGTTCTTTGAACAGTTCACCTACAAGAAGATAGATTTGTTGGCACATGCGTAAATAGGACTTCAACATGTGATCTGATCACATATATATAATGTACCTGATACTTCGGATCGGACCAGTGTTTAACGAGGCCTCTCCAGTCTTCATCAGATATATTTTCCACTTGAGATGTTTGGGCAAGTTCACTGTCAGCCTTGCCTTCAAAGTGACTTTTCCTCAAGTTATACCGATACTGTCGCAGGGCAGATTTGAAAAAATGGGTGCAAGCTTGTCTGGTTGCATCATCTTGGCTATCCAACTTGAACCTCATCTGCTGAAAATTATGGGAGTCTCATTATCAGCAACCTAGAAAGTATTGGACAGAGCAAGACGATATTACTAGTTTCCATACATAACCATACTTACAGATAAATGGTCGAGGAAGGTGTTGAACTGGGTTTCGTCTTTGTCATTCCTGTACTGAATCCATGTTGGGAGGATACGTACATGACACCTAACAGCAACTACTGCCTCTGATACTAACTTGGCTGACTCTGTAGCATCACGTGGCCTTTTTAAACCTGCCTCAAAACGAATCTCCATTCTTCCTCCTCTAGATTTAGTTAACCTATCGAGCATTATCCCTGATGTTTGTTTCCTCTTGCACCTAGGTGCTAGTCCAACAACAAACATAGGAAGTCTTAGTGTACATCAAACTGTGAGACTACATATAAAGAAGCATGCAACTGTAACTTGACTCCAGCAACTACCTTCTTGCTGTTGAACCTCACAAAGTTCATCTGATCTTGACAAGTCATCTTGTGTCAAGAGTGCTTCGGAAGTAGTGTCAGGTGGCAAGGGAGCTTGGGAACGTGCTTCTAGCTGAGTTGGCCAACGAGTAAATCGTGCAGCTGGTGGTACTGTGGAAGGTGTTGCAACAACTAGGGTTGTCTCTGCTTGTTTGGTGGCAGCTATTTGTTTATGTTTGGCTTGTTCTGTAGCTCATTTAGCACGGGATACCCTGTCGGTACAATTTTTCGCTGGACTTTGACCTTCTATTGCACCATCAGTACCAGCAGAATCTGCAGGATTCTTCCGCTTGCCTTTCCCTGTCGTTCTGTCTTGCTTCCTCTTTCTCTGTGCCATGTTAAGTCAAGCCGACAAGAAAAACGAATAACAATTTAGTTCTTCAGAACAAATTGATGCGTGATACAGACAAACTGAACTTTGATGTTATACAACCACATGATAGGAGGATGTAATATGTAAGAAAAACAGGACGGCATGAGATAACCATAACTATGATGTGTAAACTAAGCAGAAGACATTTCACTAAATTAGAAGCAATGCAATGGAAGGTAGACACCATATGAAAGATGCTACAAATATCGTTCTGCCAAGTTAACAGTGTCTCATCATAAATGCCGTTTAAACAAATGTGAAGCAGTACAAGAAGTAAATCATATGCAACATGCAAACAACATCACACTATCAAGTTAAAGGTCTCTCGTCATTAGTGCCATTGCATATTGAAAGCATTGCATATTCATAGCTTATGGTGTGTAAACTAAGGAGAAGGCATTTCAACAAATTAGAAGCAATGAAAGCTAGACACCATATGAAAGATGCAACGAATATCACTCTACCAAGTTAAAACTGTCTCGTCATAAGTGCCATTTCAACAAATTAGTAGTACACGCTAGAAAAGAATGCGAGATGTAACCTATATCATACTCCGAAGTCAAACGTGTCTTATGATAAGTGATTGTTGCAGGTTACACAATAGTAGTAATTTGATGTAAGAACAAGGTGTGATAGACAGATATTGTATGTTCTAGAAACAGTAACACGTGTCTTATTCAAGTATAATGTGTAAAGTAAGCAGATGGAATTCAACAAAATTAGAAGCAATACAAGCTAGACATCACACATAACATGCAACCACATATAACAGTGCCAAGTTAGAGGGAGCACTGGTGATGGTGCACTAGGGGAGAGGTTCTCATCATAAACACAGCTACATTGAGTGTCTATGCATGTGTTGTCTTGGAAATCATCTTGGCGGGATGGAGGAGTAGAAACTGTAGAGGCCCTCCGTTTGGAAGGAGCACCTTTATCCGCTGCCTTGCTAACTTCCTTCCGCTTTATTGATTTTGAATTGTCAAGAAAAACCGAGAAGAAAAAGCAATAAAATTCTCTCTTCAGAACTCATTCATGCATGATACTGACAATCACTACTTTGATGTAAGGCAAACACATGATACCAGGATGGAAAATGTACGAAAAACAGGACGGCATGGCATGTTCACAACTGTTTGTGTAAACTAAGCAGAAACCATTCCAACAAATAAGAAGCAATGCAAGCTTGACACCAAATGAAAGATGCAACCAATATGACTCTGCCAAGTTAAAAGCATCCCATCATAAATGGAATTTCAACAAATTAGAAGCAGCGCATGCTATAAATCATATGAAAGATGCAACTAATATCGCACTGCATATACTAAAGGTGTCTCGTCATATTGATTGATGTGGGATACAAAAAAACAATAGTTTTATGTAAGGACATGCTTAATGGACAGATGTACTATGTACTAAATATAGGAAGGCATGTCACATTAACAGGTATAATGTATAAGCTAAGCAGAATAGCACATGCAGTTTAGCCAGATTGGAAGAATTACAATCTAGACACCATATGCAACATGTAACCACATATCACGCTGCCAAGTTAGAGCAAGCACCTGCGATGCTAGTGTAGGGGAAATGCGGTAATCAACTACATAGCTACGTTCACTATCTTCATCTAGCCTTGTTGTTTCTTGAGAATCATGTCGGGAGGCTGACGCTGCATTCTTTAAAGGAGGAGTAATCCATCTGACTGCCTCATCATAAGTGATTGATGAGGGATACACAAGAACATTAGTTTCAGGTAAGAACATGGTTAATACACAGATGTACTAGTATGTACCAAAAACAGAAAGGCATGTCATATTCAAAGGTATAATGTGTAAGCTAAGCAGATGCAATTTAACCAAATTGGAAGCAATACAAGCTAGACATCCGGCTGGAGTGGTGAGCATGATCATCTAGGACCTGAGAGCCTGGTGGGAGGCGGGCTGCTTCGCCACCATCGCGGCTTTTTAGTTGGCTTCCAGGTGATGCCTCTCTTTGCTGGGCTTGTCACTGGCTTGGCCAGTGCCCTGACTAGCTATTTGTCTTCTGGTGCTCACGGGATGGTGGTTCATGTAAAAAATATCTTTCCTTATCTTAATAAAGACCGACTTCGGCCTTTCGAATACAAGCTAGACACCATATGGAACATGCAACGACATATGACACCGTGAAGTTAAAGCAAGCACCTGGGATGGTGGTTCATTGCGAGCGAGGTCATCAACTCCAGAGCTACGTTTACCGTCTCCATCTGCTGACACTACACCTATTATAAGGCTGAAACGTGTCTGGCCTATCCGCGTACGATGCTGGAGCGACTTCTCTCTTTTATTTTTTGCTTCTCTCATAGCAGCACAGTCTGAAATACCCTTGCATAAAAACAGAATAGTGAGAGTATGGGTGAAGTGTGTGCAGAACTAGTGCACTGTAAAAGTAGCAGATAGCAGGTGGGTGAAAAATAAATGATAGGAGACATATGATAGCTCTACAACATTGCATGGCAAACAAAATTAGATTCTACTCCGTATGATTTTGTAATATATGAGCACAGGAAATGCAGGTACTCCTCCAGCACACCACCACATGTGGTCATATCAAGATAACAGTCGACTGAAAATAAAAAGGTCAGTCGATTTTTTTAATGAACTGTCCGATCTATAAGGAACGGGCAGATGGCCTTCGTCTACCTCCTGCCAGTCACTGTTCATGATCTTTCTCGAACCGCCAGTGACCACCGGCCCAGACCCCTGCCTCCGCCGCCCCGCCCTCCCCTCGACCTCACACCACCGCCGTGCTTGGCAGCGCCCCCAGGCCATCCCTTTAATCCCGGCCGACCTCCAGATCGGGCGCCAGTAGCTCTAGGCCCCACACGCCCCTAAGATAAACACCGAGGCGCTACTTCCCTGGCGTAAGAGGCGGACTAGCGCCTGTTATGCCGGGGAATGCTTCTGTTAATTGGGAATCAACTGACCAGGAATTGAAATTCAGGGGGGCGACGGACCTCTAGCTAAGGTTAAATAGTATATGAGCAGAAACCTAGTGCATCGCGAGTTACTAGGAACATCTAGTATCAAGAAGAAGCGGTCAACTAGTGTCTTCTGTGGGATGAATACCGTGCAAGCAGACACGTAAGATTTGCACGAATAAGGGAAGAGGAGTACCATTTTCGGTTGCCGGTGTGGTTGCCTCCACATTTTCGGTTGCAGGCTTGGACGAACCCATGGCCAAATTTTTGACTGTGTGGCCATGGCCATATGTCGGCGGAGGGGAAGCAGATCCGAGGCGGCGAAGGACGGCGTAGCAGGAACAGCTCCGGTGTGGTGGAGGGTGGCGAAGTTGGAGCGGTAGCGGTGAGGCGCAGGACGGCGTGGTTGAACTGGCTCGGGTATGGACGGCTCGGCCTCGGCTTCAACTACTAGCCATGGAGGGCGTTGCGGTTGAGCTTGCGGTGGACGACGAAGTCGGGGTATCGGCTTCGGCGTGATGGAGGAGGGTGGCGGTTGATGGGTGGAATGGGGTGGCGGACGGAGGACGCCGGAGTTTCGCGGCTGGTGGAGAGGTAGTTTTTGCGCCCAAGGAGTATGAATGGGGAATCGGACGGGTGCGCGGGGGGGGGGGGGGGAGGGGGGAGAACCATGTTTCGGTCTGGGACGCGCTTGTTTTTGGCTTTTTTGAACAGAAGATGGGAGGCGCTTGTTTGAAATTTGGGGAATGTACAAACTTTGCCCCCCCTCTTAAATTTCGGACCTACTGCGGGTCGGGGTAGGATGGTAATCCCAGGTGTCCCAACTAGTGGGCGGGAGTGATTTCGGCCGCGCGCATGTGTGCTTAAGCGGCCATTGTGTATGAATGTTTTTCGGAGGCGGTTGCGTGGCGTCTAGATGAAGCTACAAACCTACCCCGGTTTAGACCTTTGGACGTAGGGCCGATAGGTTTCACGGGTCGAAGTTATTAGAAAAGTAATTTCCTTGTACTACCAAACATTGGTCTCACGCGCTTTCGGGCGAGTAGAGGCTCTTTTGGCGCTTCGTTCGAAATTTTGAAACACAAGCATTCACGTTTAGAGTACTCTTGAACTTTGAGGATTGACCTAAATAGACAGCGTTAAATTTGACCTTGTATGTTTGAAAACCTCATTAAATTATCTCCTTCTTTTTGAAATTTTGACACTCGAAAATCCTATAACTACGATTACTTTTGAATGGAGGAGCTAAATTTGAATCTATTTTGTACACAACAACATATGCTATTATGTACAAAATCAGAGCAAAGATTGGTGCCCCCATAATTTAGGTATGATTTACAAATGCCATGATATCAAATTCAAATAATTGAATGGACTCCATGTTGAATTCGATTTTTTTAAACCATCTTAAGTTGAATTCAAATGTATGCTAGTTCATAGGTAGCTATTTATAATGTTCATTGTGTAACTTTCGTATGTATAATGTGCTTTACACACACAACATGAACTATACTCACATTTATATTCGATTGCTAAAGCGATGCATTGTTTGGAGTACAAAATACTAACTATGTGGATCAATTGTGTCGAATAATAACATAGACATGCTCAAATTCGATAGAATCTGGATGTCTGATGGATCAATGACCATTCCTTACACGAATTGCAAATATCATTATCCCATCCTAATATTTGGATACAGTTTATATCATTAATCAATGTGTACAACAGTCTTGTACGTGTAGTTTCACTCTCCATCGGTGGTCTCTCACACATGCTCACACACTCTCTCCCGAGGTGTCTTTCTCGCACACATGCTCTCGATATAACCCTCCCCCCCTCTCATAACCATTTACGACTATTTTCACTAACCTTTATCACAAGCACTCTTCCTCTCGCAAGCATACACACGCACAATCCCCATCGACCCTTTCTATATACATAGACCTGCCTACGTGTCTCCTGTACGCACATTATCTTTAGGCCTGTCTCTCATGGATTGTCTCACACCTCTCTTCCTAATCGACGAGTATGATTCTAGCAGTGCATTCTGTACGATGCCCCTTAAAGTTAGGTTGGATAAATAGTAATATCAGAGATAAAGGGGTTACCTTAGTCCGAGAACCTAGGGTTACAAATCCTAGCCGGCTTTGTCAGTGGACATAGAGTCCTTCACAATTATGCTATCTTTGTCTTGTACGACTAGTCATCCATGGGTCTCCCTAAATGCGTCACGGGCCGACCAATGTGGCGCAGGATGGAACCGAACGAAGGGCCTCACATCGACCACCCGGACCTCACGCGGTGACACACCCTCTGCCCCCACGTCTCGTTATCTTCTCACACCTACACATACCAACACAAACACCACACACACAAAAATATTCTCCTGGTGCCTCTATCCACTCCCCCCTTGCATATACAAACTCAAGGGAATCTCTTGCCGTGACGTCCTATTCGTCTCTCTCTCTAGACCACTCTCATTTCTCGTGCTATCTCTCCCACCTCCCCCCCCCCCCCGCGCCGGCCCCTCTATCCATGACTCTCTCGAATACGTAATACACACACATACCTCTCTAGGCCCTGCCAAATGCATCAACTACACATTCACACATGTTACATCACGTACCCCATTGATCTAAAAAGCCCTCTCTTCACGTTTATTTAGCATACAACATTCCTTTTGAATAAAGTGTGGCCAAAAAAATATTTTAGAATTTCTACATATATACAACATTACGAAGTTATATGGAGGAGTATGAACGCTTGCATTGCATGGTGCCCACAATGATATTTATTCCGCACTGTGAATTTGTATATTTTTATACTATATATAAAGTTAGTCATAATAAAGAGAAACGAAGAGCATCTCTCTCTCCATCGCATACCCCCCTCTACGCCCCTTTCACGTACGCACACAAACTATCTCTAGGTCCTCTAAAAGTAAGCCCCCAGCACATTCACGCATGTTTCATCTCTCTTGCACGATATATACAGTGACGATCATTGTATTTGAAGCGAAAGCATGATACGTACATTGGACTTCAGAATCCGGTCACCATTTACGTTTTGTGGTTATTATACAGTCACGGGCTCACCGTACAACTCTGTATTTGCTCAAGACACGACTAGTTGACCAGTTAAACGCTCCACCTGGCACCTCTAGTGTTGCGTCACATTATCTCACTACCATCGGGCCCACCTGTCGGCTTGTATCTACTCTACATCTACACTCTTATAAAATACTAGCAAGATGCCCATGCGTTGCATGGAACATCAAGATGCATTTGTATGAGTAGTTTATCTTGTGGGAGAAAAGGATGAACAAGGGAAGGCCTTATTTGCAAGTGTGGAGAGGGGTGTGGGTATCTTTTTGCAAAACTGCCATATTTTCCTTCCTATCCGTCAGATATAGATCGGACGGCCTATATTGCAGGATGGCAGGCACACGATCATCACCGACTATGCTTTTTATAATAGTAGGCATAAAATACACTCTTATAAAAAACAGAGTTGGTGATGATGGTGTGCTTGCCATCCTGCAATATAGGCCGTCTGATTTATATCTGACGGATAGGAAAGAAACTATGACAATTTTGCAAAAAGGTACCCACACACCTCTCCACATTTGCAAATAAGGCCTTCCCTCGTTCATCCTTTTCTCTCACAAGATAAACTAGTCATACAAATGCATCTTGATGTTACGTGCAACGCACGGGCATCTTGCTAGTAAGAATGAAAACTAACGACAAAAAATATTGGACGGTGGTTCGAAAGTCATGACCGCAGGCACGGCGGAAAAGGTGGCCTTGTATTGGTATGCTGAGCCGTCTGTTTTAACACACGGGAGCTGGTGTGGTGATTATACACACACGCACACATGCACACGAACTGCATGCACGCAACACTCACACGAACACATGCACCCACGCACGCACGCAACACTCACACGTACACACGCAGCCACGCAGCCACGCACGCAACACTCACACGCACACACGCACGCATGCATGCACACACTAGTACACCACATGGCCAACACACACTCTCACGCTCAAGTGCTCAACCTACACGTGCATGCGCACATATTAGGCCCTGACAGACACATACACAACCAGGTGATTCCCGTGCATGGGGTGGAGTCTTGTCGCGCCTGCGTAAATTTGTGTTTATCTGACCTTTTCCCTATGCGAATTGACAGGTAGGACCCACAAGGAACGTGGTCAACATGGTGCCACGGAGACTATTTGGCCGGTCACCAGAGTGCAATACGATGCTGAACCGTGAGCAAGTGACCGTATAATCACCGCAAAATGTCTATAGTGACCGTAATCAGCTTATTCTGAAGTTCGGTGAATGTATTATGCTTTTCTCTCTATAGGCCCTACAAAACTACATCTCTACACGTTCTCGCTTGTTACATCTAACAACTATGCAATACAGCACTACTACTACACTCTAACACAATAAATCATATGTGTTTTTAGTTTTACTAGATATCACATTGTTACTTAATTATTCAGTTTGCATACATTAAAATTGCCTTTGAAATGTATGGCCAGTATCATATACCACACGGGAAAAATCCCGACCTTTCCTGTTTAATCGGGTTTGTATCGATGGATCATGCGAAACAGCAAAACTATAGTACTATATACAGTACAAGTGACAGTTCACTGGGCTGTCGTGTCGTGTACTCCTCCGTCGTAAGAGTCTAGCGCTCGCTTTCATAAATCTTCTAGTCCCTTTCGCCGACACGTGGGACATCAAGCTACCGGGTCCACGTGCCATACCGGAATACAGTACAGAGCAGCCGGGGTGAAGCACCCAGTCATGGCGCCGGCGTAGTACTGAGCAATGAGGCGTCAAATTACAAAGCTGCACCTTTCCCGCAGTTAAGTTGGAGGAATGAAGTAATAATGCTAAAAAAAGAAGTTGGAGGGACGAAGCAACCATCATTTCACTCGTTGCTGAATCCGCTTCTCCCTCATCTTCTTCAAGTTAACCACGTGTTGCTTCTGCCGTTGTTCTGCCTCATGTGGGAAGCGGATCGGCTTGGTAAAGCACTGACACGTGGGACCGCATGTTAGCAAACCGCCAAGACAACGTCCTCTAAAAATAAGAAACCTCCCCCGCCATCCGCGCGGCAAAATCACCTCCTTTTTACTAATCTTGATTCTATAATTTTTTAGATCAATATAATTGAGATTTGTATAGATAGCACACAGGAGAAAAACCAAGTGGTACAGTTAAGGGCATCCACAATGTGTAGCCAAATGTGAAAATAGCTTTTGGCATCGTGGGAAGCATTGTGGACGGTGTTGCCAAAGCGAAAAGGATGGAACCTAATCTCCCTAATTGATTCATTGAAGGAATAGAAAAATGCAACGTCTCTCCTCTTTCTCCCTAATTGATTCATTGCATGTACAGTATAGAGGACAGAGTCTACTCCCCTGTCCCTTCTATCACAAATCACAAAGCAGTGAGGCGTCAAATCACAAAGCATGAACGAAGCAACCATCATTTCACTCTTCGCTGACTCTGCTTCTCCATCGTCTTCTTTGAGAAACCATCTTACCGCACTAAGCTGGACGGACGAAGCTATTGTGTACGAGTAGTACTAGTACATTTACGCGTCCTTTGGTTCAACGGACTTCCTGGATGCAAATAAGGCGGTTGTCTCGGCTTGCAGGCGGCACTTGCGAACGACTTACCGTGGTCTCCCTCAATGGTGTTCTCCGTCGAACGCACTTCGCCAAACAACAACGTTCGAGATATCGTCGATGTCACCGCAATGGGGAAGGAAGTCAAATATAGTTACTACCTCCATTTTTTTGTACACAAAGCCAGTATATCAAAATTACAATTTGCAAAAGGCCACTAACAATAATCGAGGCAAAATTGATCGGGTTTGCCTCGTATTAGCAACATGCATGCGGAAGTGAGAAGGTTGGTTTGCATGGCGCTGCATTAATCAAACGATGAGGACTGAGATGGTTAGCTCTTTGGGATTTGGAAAAAAATACGCATTAATTGCCACGTGAAACGAGGATTTGTATCAATTATTCCCGCGAAGGAAACCCCCGCCTTTCTTTTTTAACACTAGTACTCCTAGTATGTAGTACTACGTACTTATCCTGTTTGGGTCTAGGCCTTGCATTACCATACTTCGCCACACATTTTTGCCAAGCTTGCCTAAAGTTTTCAAAATGAAAAGGAGGTACACTTGCGCACGGCTGTCGCGGTCACACCGCACCCTCACACGGTCGCTCTTGCACGCCGCGGTCGCACCGCACCCTCACATGCATAGTCGCTCCTGCACGTCGCAAACCCAACCAAGGGAACGCACCCTCACTGACATGTGCTGTCGCATGTGAACAAACCAAACTTAGCCATCCTATCGCTGACACATAATTTTTGTTCATAGAGTCTGTTTATCCAACCGCATGTTGGGGAGTATCCGTACGGCCCGTGCGGTGATCTGTTGGGGAAGAACAAGAGGTGAGGAAGAAGGGTTAGGAGACGTAGGATATTCATCCAACCGCCTGAAATGGTAGACTGACCCAAGTCAGGTGACTTGCATAACAATATATGTTTTTACACAGCAAAAGATCCATAAAAACAACAACATAAAGAAAAACTATCACTGCTCGCGGAACGAGATAGCCTCGTCGTCTTTGGCTGCCGGCGCGAACCAGCCGTAGCTGCCGACGTGTGTCTCCGCACCGTGGTTGTCCTCGGCCTCTAGCTACTTATTCACGCGGAGCGTGCAAGCGCTCTGTACGGACGAGAGCACCGCCCGGTTCAAGTCGAGGATGTCCGGTTCCGCCTGCAGGAGGGCCTCGATGGCAGCGTCATCCGCGCGCTCCATGTCGAGTCGAGCCTCCGCCGCCCGGTTCAAGTCCGGGACGTCAGATTCCGCCTGCAGGAGGGCCTCGATGAGAGCGGCATCCGTGCGCTCCACGTCGAGTTGAGCCTCTGCCGCCCGGTTCAAGTCCAGGACGTCCGGTTCCGCCTGCAGGAGGGCCTCGATGGCAGCGGCATCCGCGCGCTCCGCCTCAAGTTGAGCCTCCGCCGCCCGGTTCACATCCACGACATCCGGTTCCGCCTGCAGGAGAGCCTCGATGGCAGCGGCATGCACGCGCTCCGCGTCGAGTTGATCCTCTGCCTCCTGGTCCTCCTTTAGTATCGCCAGGTTGAACCGCTGGTCCGCCTGCACCATGGGGGACTCGGACGGCGGCACGAAGTCGACGTCCATCGTCTCATACCCATCGGGGGCCTTCTGCGCCGCGACCTCCGCCATGAACGTTGGATCGGCTTCCTCCTCCTCGTAGCTTGGCTCCAGAGAACTCAGGGATTGGCCCGCCGCAAAGCGAGCTTGGGAACGGAGGTCTCTGGCGCCGACCGCCACCGCGATTTCTGCGCGGCGCTCCGGCGTCAGCATCTTGTAGTACATGATCTTGTGGCACACCATGGCTTTCCGGTGAACTAGGGGACGCTTGATGCAGGCTAGGGGATCGAAAGGTGGGGGAAGGGGCTGGAGATTAGGTGTGGTTTTACGGCAGTGGCTGGCGTAGGCCGAGCAGCGAAGGTTCTGGGGTGAATAGTGGTTCCGGTGATGACCGGTCAATCGGTTTTGACAGTACAACGCTCTTATCGCGTTCGCGTTCCAGCCCGGCACGCTAGACCCTCCATGTCATTCTCGCTCGCTTGTGGGACCGCAGTTGAGAGCAAACCGACGTCCCTCCCCATCCCCGCCCGCGTCATTTTATGCAGAGTGAATAAAAACAGAGGGAGTATACTACGGATGAGGATCCCCTGACGTGGCCGAACCCATTGAGTAACTGACATGCGGGGCCTAGCAAGTATGCGGTCCGCCAGTAAGTGACTGAAAGGGAGGGTAAGGCAGGCATACGTATGTGAAAGGAGCTTCCAATGATATAATTTTCACATTATACATCTCAAGTACTATTAATCTTGTCAATAGTCAAATGCGGTTTTGAAAAACGCATTAGAGCATGGTTAATAATATAGCCAGTTGATGGCTATAAGGAACTGCCATGTCATCTATAGCCATCATCTATTATATGCACTCATACATTAGTGTGGGCTATAAGGTTGGCTATTTCCCGCAAAAAAATTATATGGTTGGCTATTGTATTAGACTTTTTTCCATCTCCTCTCCATCTCTTTCTTCATATTTATTGTACGTATTTAACTAGGAATGTGTATATAGCTAGGCTCTTGCATGAGAGCTCACTCCCCTTAATTTTTCACATCTCTCTCCTCCACATAGGCCCTATATAAATGGAAGGAGGGAGTACAACTATGAGCACTGCATACTCTAGTACAGATGTTGTCAGTACTCCACTAGTACTATTGGACAGGGAGCTTAAAAAAGTTACTATTGGACTGGCTATACGTGGCGAAATCCTAGTAGGAAGAGCATGCGCGAGAACAAGCACATTCACGTGGTTGAAAACAAATTGGAAACCATCTCGAGTACAAATCTAGGAGTACGTACGAATCTAACAGTATTGATTGGGCGTTGTTGAATGTTGGTACTTTTTTTTATCAAAGTAGAGATACTTTGACTACACATAAAACTTATATGTAAACTAGAAAGGATAGGAGGGAGTATTTTGTACGTTCAAAAACAAAACGAACATTGAATACCCTTTATATATGATTTGCGGATGCTATGATCACTGGTTCAAAATTTTGAATCCGCCTTAGGTATCACACACGCCCCCACTCGTTCTCTCTCGATTTCATCTTGGTGTCCGGAGATCGATTGAAAGAGGACTAGGGTGGGTACAATGCGTTCGTTTCGCTTATGAATGTACAATATACTCCCTCTGATCCCCACAGACCCCCCGGCGGGTCATTTCTATCATAGAAACAGACCAAACCTTTATCTCCTTGCACGACACGCAATTGATCTCTGAACATCAATCGATCTCGTCAACATGTGTCAGAGCATGAACCGAATGGGATGTCAAAACTAAGACGCGAAGCGACACGTAGTGGAGGCAAAGTGAAACTTTAAACGAACCGTTTGTTTGTATGCATGTCGGACAAATTACAAATAAAAATTGGAAATATAAGCATGGTCTAGGCCCGCATGCGAATGATACTCGACGGAATGTTCAATTGAGGCATGCGGGAGGATGGACTCGACCGGAGGGCGACATGATCGATGGAGAAGAGGGTTGGAGAGGAATGAGAAACAAGCAAACGCCATATGATTATACTTGAACGGCTCAAATAAATAATAAGTTGTCTCGCCTGGCCTACATAGTGAAAGGCCTAATGCGCAACGCGGAGCACTGACG
This sequence comes from Aegilops tauschii subsp. strangulata, assembly GCF_002575655.3. Lineage (NCBI taxonomy): Eukaryota > Viridiplantae > Streptophyta > Magnoliopsida > Poales > Poaceae > Aegilops > Aegilops tauschii. The sequence goes on along the minus strand of NC_053038.3, from coordinate 278,844,702 downwards.
CTTGAATATGGCCGGGGAAACAGGGAACCCGGCATGTGGGGCACACCTGTCGAGATGACGTAGTGCAAACTAGTCCAATGGAGGAGCTGGCCCACGACCTCCTCGCCACCGGCAACCGTTCATGTGGGTCGTGGGGGCCAACAACATGGCGCAGCTCCAGCACCGCCTGTGGACACGGCGACCGCGGTGAGCGACACGCTCATCGTCGCTAGACACGGTCGGTTTAGTGTGCCGAGGGTGGCGTTAGTGCTGTGGCACGACCAACAGTATGTTTGGTTTGTGCCCAAGGTTGCCCCATCAAAGCATTGGGTAGCCAAAATTTTGGTTGAGGTTTTGGTTGCCCATGATTTGGCTGACATCGGCAAGAAAAATGAACTAGAGTTGGCTAGAGTTCATTTGCATGCCAAAAATGGCAACCATCCAAACAAAGACCAATCTTTGGGTCATGACTAAAATTTTGTAAGGTGCACTTTGGCCACAATCCAAACAAACCCCAACACCCGGCTCGTCGAGGATGCACGGGGCGCTGGGACGGGTCCGCGGAGTGGTGTAGCGCGGCAAACTGCATCCTCAGGACCTGAGACCATGCCCGGTCGTCTTGCTTTTTCAGTGACATGCGTCGATCGCATGTGAGCAAAGGGCATCTCCAACGTTGCCACAACCGCAGCTGACTACCCTGGCACACCAAAAACCCTCGTCCCTCGCACCATCGCGCGGTGCGTTCCCAGCCGGCGCCAGCTGCCCGCATTCATGCCGTCCGTCCGTATGCCGTTGTTAAGAGGCTTGGTGCCCGAGGAACCAACATCGGTGACTTAACGACGCACCAGGACGCTTGGCCTCACCGGAATGCACTACTTAAAGCGGCAACGCCCAGCTAACCTCCACACCATAGCGCATCGTCCTCCTACCTGGCACCACATCCGCCATGACCGCAAGCGTGCACGCTCTACGGGAGAGCTTGTCTTCGGGGATGAAGCTCGAGGTCGCCGCCCTCGCTCAAGTCGCCGCACAAGCGGTGGCCACGCTGGCGGTCGACGACGGGAGCACCGTCAGCCACGCGTCCTACTTGCCGCCGTCCAACGTCCGGTAGCGCCGAGGTCAGGGACTCCTCCGAGGATGATTAGGGCATGGGAGGCGGCAGGGCATGGTGTGCCAACTGGCCGGTCCGTCTCCCGTGTTCTACTTTTCTTTGCCGGAGACCGCACCTTCACTTCATGGGTCTTGAACCCCGCCCCCGTACATGGAGATCGCAGATGGAGGACGTCGGTCGCCGCTGTAGAATAGGTTTAGGGTCGGGTTTCTTTTATTTTTCTGTCCTATAAAAGTTCGAAATGTAATGAAAATCTCTCGTGTTTGCATTAATCTCGGCCGGTGTATATGAACTTTCACAATAATATAGTATATTGTAGGAGTACTAGCAAGATGCCCGTGCGTTGCACGGAAGATCAAGATCTTGTGGGAGAAAAGGATGAGCGAGGGAAGGCCTTATCTGCAAATGCACATTCACGCATTTCACATCTTTCTACATCTACGGGAACCTACGAAAGGGTAACGTAAATTGCCTATCTCTCTCCTCCCCTGATTTTCATGGTGGTGGGCCCCTCCCTCCCCCAATCTACAATCAACATCTCACACGTTTCACATTATGTTAATTACGTAACTGGGACTACGTAGGTGTAGCATTACTCATCCTAAAAAACCCAACTAAGCCAACCTCCCAGCATATCGCGCGGGAAAAGACCCGGCCGCGCCGTTTTAGTCGGGATTACCAGATTACTAGTAGTAGTATCGATGGATCGCGCGAAGCAACAAGTTTTTTTTAGGGGAAAAGCACCTAGTTTAAAAGGAAAAAAGCCAGTACACTCACAGTACCCCTATCGCGGTCGCATTGCACCCCACACACGTTCGGTCCTACACACGGCTCACACAAAGGGAACGCGCTTCGGCTTGCCTCTTCACTGACACGTGGGACTGCACTTGGAGAAACCGACCATGCGCCAAACTCCCCCCACCCACCGCGCGAAAATCCTCCCTCGCACCCAAAAATTCCCCCCAAATCCTAGATTCAACCGCCCTTCGGCCAACTAGCCAATAATATTCCCCAACCCCCTCCCCCCGTCCCCCTCCACTCCATTTGCTTCGCCAAAGCCGCTCTCCCCGCCACGCCGATACGTCGGCGCCGCGGTTTGTTGAGGGGACGCACGGCGATCCTCTCGCTCCGACAGTATGCTCTCATAGACTACTGTCCTCTAGCCGCGCCGCCACCGCTGGCGACGTTCTTGTGGAGGCGCACGACGGTCAGCACCGCCACTGCTAGTGACGTTTCTGTGGAGACGCACAACAGTCAGCTTCTCCCATGGTACGCGCATTCTAGACTGAGGCCCTGTGCATGTCGGTGTAGCGCTGAATGTTAGCTGATAGACGCTATTAATCTCACTGTTTGCCGAAGTAGTTTACAGTCAATATGCTCTGCTTAAGAAGCTTCCTTGCCCTGTTCTGCACTCAATCTGCTTAGCTGAGATGGCATGCCAAGGCTGATTAGTTGCTAAAATATCCTGCCATATATTTATTGTGACGTAGATTGCCATGGTCTAGTAGCCAATCTGTTAGGTGAAATAGCTCTACACCGTTTTATACTCGATCTTTGTTGCTGCGATGGCCTTCGATAGTTCGATGGCTGTGTGCTCGGCCTCATTGACTGCTGAAACAGCCTGCCATAATTTAGCACTCGAATCTGTTTGCTGAATTAGCTTTACATATATTTCGTTACTTGGATATGCTCGTCCAAATATCTTGCCATAGCTTTAGACATCGACCTTGGTATTTTCTTCTGGACTTCATAAAAAAGCATATATGTTTTTCCTGTAATATATAGTAGAAGAACTAATTTGTATGGCTAACAGATGGACAGGACTTGGATAACTTCTGCTCAAAGATTCTCCGCTGCATATGTCGAGGGGGTTGAAAACTTCATGAACTTTATCAGAGCTGAGTACGGTGGTCCGAAATCAGATGTGCTCTGCCTGTGTAGCAGTTGTATGAATTCAGTTACAAGACCCCAGTCAGCTGTGCAAAATCATCTACACTTGTATGGGATGTCGGTCACATATACTAGGTGGGTTCATCATGGTGAAGCTGTGAACGTCAATGTTATTGACTACGTGGAAGCAGCAGATCACCATCTTGATCTGCCTGAAGCTCAGGTGGAAGAGGAGGAGGAGGAGGTGGTGGCGGAGCCAGTGAGTTTGACCAACATTGAAACAATGCTACGAAATGCTCGTGCATTCCATCAACTTTCACCTGCAGAAGAAAAATGGTGAGCCCGCATGTTGGAACAATGCAACGTGGTTGTCACCCTAGGAAATAAGCTGTCAGTATTCTCAGCTATGGACACCTTTCTTCAGGTGAAGACATCTCAGCGGATGACCAAGAAATCATTCGATGCGATGTTGGCTGCTTTCCGCAAAGCTTTCCCAGATGCGTCTGAGCTGCCACACACCTATAGTAAAATGAAGAATTTCCTTCGTGCAGTTTGAATTGGATATGATATGATCCATGTTTGTAAGAATAATTGTGTTCTGTTCTGGAAGGATTATGCCAAGTTAAGTGAATGTCCGAAATGCAAATCATCAAGATGGAAATATGGCGAAGCTGTGAAGAGGTTTCCTCATAATGTTCTGAGACATTTTCCGATTATACCAAGATTGCAGAGGTTGTTTCATGATGCTGAAACAAGAGAGGATGCACTGTGGCATTCTAGGAACCAGGAGTACAGAGATCAGAATGTAATGAGCCATCCATCTCATGGTAGTGAGTGGAAAAGCTTCAATGATAAACACAAAGAGTTTGCTGCTGACCCGAGACACATTAGACTTGGCTTAGCTTCAGATGGATTTAACCCATTTGGCCACCAGAGCGCCACATATAGCATGTGGCCAGTGCTTGTTATCCCTTACAACATGCCTCCAAATGTCTGCACCAAAGAATCAAACTACATGATGGCCTTGCTCATCCCTGGTCCAAAAAGTCCTGGAAAGGATTTTGGTTTGTTCATGGAGCCTCTTGTGGAGCTCGAGACCTATATAGCAGCCCACCAGCTGATTTCTTTCTGCGTGCTGTTATAATTTGGTGCATCCATGATTATCCGGCTTTGGGCACTATGTCAGGGCGAACGACACATGGTTACAATGCATGTGTTCGTTGTGACAGGAATCTGCTGTCATACGCAATACTTAGCAAGATCTGTTACATTGGACACCACCGTTTCCTTGCCAAGGACAAGCCGCATCCTAGAAAATACCGAAGACATGTGTTCAATGCAAAGCATGAAAACCGTGATGCGCCAAAGAGGCTCACCGCCAATGAGTTGCAAGTGGAATTAGAGAAGGTCAGGCATATTACACCAAGAAACCATCCTGGTAATGGTAGCTGGAAAAGGAAGCGTGGCAGGGTAGAAGAGAGATTATTGTTTACCCGTAGGTCCACTTTGTGGGACTTGGAGTATTGGAAAGATTTTGATCTGCGGCATAATCTTGATGTGATGCATATCGAGAAAAATATATGTGACAGCATTATCGGCACACTTCTTAATATTGAAGGCAAGACGAAAGATACCTTAAAATCTAGGATTGATTTGACACACCTGGGTATCAGAAAGGATTTGCAGGTGCAAGATGAAGGTAAACCACGGGATATGGCACCAGCTGTGTACGTCTTGGACAAGGTAAAAAGAAAAGAATTATGTGAGGTCCTGTCACGTGTGAGATTCCCACAGGATTTGCTTCCAACCCTGAAAGGAGAGTCGGTGCAGATGGAAACAAGGTACAAGGGTTGAAAACTCATGACTGCCACGTCCTACTTCAAAGGGTTTTACCTGTTATCCTTAGAGGATTGGGCCGCCCTGACTTATATAGAGCAGTTGCAGAGTTGGGACAATTCTTCAGGGAACTCCGCAGTAGAAATATCAGGATAAATGCTTTGGAGCGTCTTAGAGACAAGATAGCAACTATCCTATGCGATCTTGAGAAGATATATCCTCCAGCCTTTTTTGATGTGATGGTGCATTTGGCTATTCATCTACCTCATGAGGCACTACTTAGAGGTCCAGTACAGTATGGCTGGATGTACCCTATTGAAAGGTGGCTAGGCACTTTCAAGGGCTATGTTAGGAACAGAGCTAGACCTGAGGGTTCAATTGCAGAGGCCTACATTGTTACAGAAGCGTTGACATTCTGCTCAAAATACATTGAAACAACTGATCAGCTTAGCAAAGAGGTGGATGAAGACAATCCCGGGCTCAATGTTTTCGATTTTTCTGTTCGAGTTACAGGGAAGAGTCGACAAGAGGACAAACCTAAAGATTTGGACAAAATGGTTTGGTATGTGTTGAATAACTGTCCTGAGATACTACCTTATATCAAGTAAGTGCTAAGTATTGCATCTTATACATCGTAATCTACTAAACTTGCAGCACATTCTTATGTATTTAGATGTTTGACGCGATCACTATGTTGTGCAGCATCTACAAAAAGGAGTTACTGCCGCAAAATCCAAGAAACATTGACAAACTGGTTATGGCAGGATTTGCGAAATGGTTCAAGAGCCATGTAAGCTTTTGAATTCACTATCAGTTTTTTTTAATATATTGAGTACATAAGATGATCAACTTGTCTATTTTCTAACCATAGGTTAAGACGATGCGGGAGGATGGGCAGGCAGTTGATGATGCCCTTTACTCACTAGCAATGGGTCCTGATACTCCGGTAAGACATTATGAATCTTGCGTTGTTGGAGATGTGCGCTACAACACCCTTGCAGGAGACGAAGGCAGGAAGACACAAAACAGTGCCATCATGAGCACGGATATGTATGACAAAGAGACAACTGAAATGTATGCTAACATCACAGACATTGTTCAGTTGCAGTATATATCCAGTTTTGAGGATCATCGGTGTGTGGTTCTGTTGTGCTGTCGTTGGTATAACCTGTTTTCCAGGATCGCAAAACCCAGAGCTGATGATTATTCCAAATCCATCAATGTCAAGGCGGCGTACCAGACCAACGAGCCTTTTATTTTGGCAAATCAAGCAACACAGATATTTTTCTTGGAAGACACATTTGCACGTAGCGATGACTAGAGAGTATTGCAAAGGTTTGAGCAGAGGAATTCGTTTAATGAAGTTGCACAACAAGATGATGCTTACACTGCTCCTGATGTACAAGATAACACAGATGTTCCTAATATCTTTGAGAACCATCACATCAATGACGCCGGCAAAAAGATTGTCTGTCGTGCTGTGGACATACAAGAGTTGATCAAGAAGAAGACAACGTTCGAGAACGTTGAGGACGAAGAAGAAGATGACACCATGGGGAATTACGATTCAGACTGATACACATGGCGAAGATGTTGATGCTGCTGCTGCGGATGATGATTACATTGCTTTTGTCGTATTTGCTTGTCAGAAGACGTTTTTTATCTACTATGTGAAATTGTGTTTGCTATGACAACGGAAAGCTGATGAACATGTTGTTTAGTACTTTCCTGTGAGAACATCACTTGTTATGTATGCTGATTTGTGTTTGGTGATTGTATGACGACTAAAACATGATGACATTGTTGTTTAGTTGTACTCATATTTGGTTGTGAAACTTGAATTTGATGACATAGTTTGCTGTTGGACTGCAATTTGCTCGACGTCTTCGAATGAGAACAAAGCTGACCCGAGAGGGCCTCTGCTAATTTATTTATTTATTACCAAAAGGGCCTCTGCTGTTTACTTATTTATGAGCAAAAGGGGATACCCCCTGATTTCCGTTAATAGAAATCATTAGATGTTCACAACACTAGGCCCAGCCTGCTACACAGGTTTCATTCATTACTAGTTTCTGCAAATGTTGGTGGGAAACGACACCTATGGGATCATTGGAATCCCTACTACGGTCGGCGTGTGCGGGGTCATGAGGAGAGCAGGTCTAACAGGAACCAGCACAAGGATCGTTTACCTAGGTTCGGGCCGCGAGGAAGCGTAAAACCCTAGTCCTGCTTTGGTGGATGTATTGAGTGTTCTTGAGCTCTCGAACTAGCTACGGTGGCTGTGTCGTTCAAAAGAGCCCAATCCCTCTCCTGGTCGCCTCGGGCCTCCTTTTATAGGCAAAAGGGGTTGCCACAGTGGCACACAGGAGGTGGAAAGGTCTACAGTGCGTGAGCTTATCGCACGTATTACAGGACAAGACGCATTTAATGCGTTGCTTAGGTGTCCCTTAGCTTTATCGGGGACGGGAACGAGGCCTGTCCCATCCGTTGCCGCCTCACTGACACGCGCCCAGGCCAGCGATGCATGCGGCGCCATGTAGGCAGGCTGGCAACTGAGGTGGCGCGGTGGTAGGCTCTTCACAATGATCTGCATGCCACCACGCAGGTGCTTACTGAGTTGGCGTAGAGGCCGCCCATCGCCACGCAGGTGCCTGCCCAGCTGGTTGAGCTAGCAGCTGCTTGGGGACGGCGGTGGAGTCTTGGTCAATGCGGGCCTGGCTGTGGCCCCGCTGACGCCCTCGACAAGGGCCTTGCCGGGGGCCCGGCAAGGGTCTTGCCATGGCATTGCAGTCGTCCCCGGCAAGGCGCTTGCCGGGGGTCTTGTGGATCTCCTCGGCAAGGATCCCACCGAGGGTCGCCGTCTTCTGGTTCTCATCTGACCTCATATATGTATGGTCTTGACAAAGATCTGCATGCCACCGCGGAGGTGCCTCCCGAGCCCCTGGTCCCAACATAGTTGTTGACGGCGTTTGGAACCTTTGGGCTAAAGGGTGGCTCGCTCTGCGGATGTTGGGCAAGTTGCCCCGGCAAGGCTCTTGTCAGGGCCGCGGAGGCCGCCCCGGCAAGTGTCTTGCCAGTGCGGGGGGGGGGGGGGGGGGGTCCACCTGGCCCCCTTTGCTCTTTGTGTTTCTGGTCTTGGTGTTGTCTTGGTTGTCTTGTGCCTTTGGCTTCTCTCCGGCTTCCCTCCCTTGCCCTGCTAAGAGTGGCGGTGGTGCGTGGCTCCGACTGCTCGTGCACAAGTAAAGGGGTACAAAGGAGTGCCCCTACTTTTGTACACCGAGAGGAGCCCCCCGGGCCTGGGCCACACATAAGCGCGACACGTTGTTGGGCCAGCCCAGAACGGTGCGCGGGCAGGTGGGGCGGATTTTACCGCAGTAATTGTTCCGCCTCCCACGCTTCCCCACGACCCGCGTTGAACTCGCGACGTGGGGGGGTCGTGCCTGACGTGGGGGGCATGCGTGGGGCGGTTCCCGCACGCATGCGTCACATCGCAGTTAATGGGAAAGGAGTCGGCCCGCGCCTTCCCCGTAAAAAGGAATAACCGCGGGCGCGCTGCTCACTTTACCCCCTTTCCTGTGTCTTCTCCAATCTCAGAGCCGCCGCCCCCCTTTCTTCCTCCTTCTCGAGCTCTCGCCTTCGCTTGCCGCCGTTGCGCCTTTGCTATCCTCCGCCCCCTGCTCCTCGCAGCCGCCATGGCTCCCAAATCCACCAAGGGCAAGGGAGTGGCCAAAGATGCCGGGGCGACGGAGCCGCCGGAGAGTGCGTTGGCGGCACAGCGGACGCAGCTCACCTACTTCCCCTTGACGGTCCATGTGGTCGAGCTCCGGGACTGCTGCAAGCACCTATGGGGGGTGAAGACGGGGGGAGAGACGATGGGGCATCTAGCCACGCGCGTCATCCCCGCCAACTGCGCCGAGGCTGCCCCGGATCGGTACCCGTTCTTCGTCGACTACTTCTCCTGCGGGCTTTGTCCCCCCTTCTCTGATTTCATCAATGACGTCATGCACACCTACGGCTTCCACCTTTTGGATTTTACTCCGAATGTTGTGGTGTTCATGGCTCTTTTCGCGCACCTCTACGAGGGCTTCGCCGGGGTGCATCCCAACACGGCGCTCTTCCGCCACTACTTCTTCCCTCGGATCCAACCGGGGGGCGCCATTTCTGGTTGTGTCACCTGGATCCCACAGGTCAAGGGGCATACCCGGAGGGCACCGTGAAGGAGAGGTGGGAAGAATGGCGGGGCCGGTGGTGCTGGATTGAAGAGATGGATCCGCCAGCATTCTGCGAGGTTCGCCAGGCGCCGCCGGTCCGCGGAAGCGATTGGAGCGATGTCGATGTCAACGACGAGAAGCTCACGATCGCCACCACCAGGATCCTTTGGCTCACCGAGGCCAGGCTCACCCTTGAGATGATCGAGGCGGACTTCATCCGCCGCCGAATTGCTCCACTCCACAATAAGGGGAGACCGGCCAAGCTCTTCATGAACGCCGCTGACATCATGAGGCTTCGCCCCGGCCTCGACCACAACTTCACGGTGATGGGGCACGCCCACTTCTGCCAGCGGCTTTTCCAGCTCGATGTGAACCGCAACGGTGAGGTCGAGCGAACCGGCAAGGCCACGAGGGCCACCGTGAAGGCCGGCAAGGTCGCCAAGGGGCCCTTGTTTAAGTTGCCAGCGGGAGTGGTCCCGCCGAGCAACAACTCGCGCCGGACCGACATCATCGCCATGATGCCGGACTTCAACGCGCATGGCCTTGACCCAAGCTGGGTCGAGCCAGAGGAAATTCAAGTGCAGGAGTTCTTCGACACCTTACATGAGGGGTACGTCACCGCCGAGCCGCGGCTCGTCCAGGACACCACCCAGGCGGAGCTGGACTACATCGCTGCAAGGGCGATGGAGGCGAAGTTTGCCGAGGAGGCCGGCAACGCCGGTGGTGTGGAGGACAAGGCTGCGGCGGAAGCGGAGGAGAAGGAGCTCGCCCAGTAGGCGGAGGCCGCTGGGGAGGTCAGCAGCGCCGGCACCGGGGCTCCTCTCGGAGAGGATGTGGTCGACGAGTCGTCGGAGGAGGAGGCCGAGGCCGTCGACCCGCCGGCCACGAGAGGGCGAATTCTGCAGCGGGCCACCTCCGGCGAGTCGGTCCGGCCCGGCAGGGCCGCGCAGCTATGGCAGGCCCAGGAGAAGTCCGCGTGCCAGACGAGGGCCGCGGCGGCGAAGAAAGTGGTGAAGGTCGCGGTGGCAAAGAAGAAAGCATCCGCTTCTTCATCGTCCAGACGCGCCCAGACCCCACCTCCTTCCCCTCCTTCGGCGGACGTTGACACGGCAGTCGTCTTTGACTTTGGGTCCCTCATCCCGCGGAGGAAGAGGAAGGCAGCAGAGGAGGAGGAGGAGGAGTAAGCTTTGCTTCCCCTTTTTGTCATCTCCGTTTCCTATAACAGTGCCGCCTATCTTGAATTATTTTCATTTTGCAGGGACATGGAGACGCTGGCCCAGAGGGTGAAGAGGGCCAGGACCTTCTTGCTCCAGCCGCCAAATCCAGCGCTGGCAGGACCGCCTGCTCCCGCCTCCCGTGTAGGCCTCACCGCCCCCTACTACACTCACCGCTGGCCAGGGCATCCCTCTACTCACCCACACCCCCTGTTATTCTGCGGCAACGACAGCCTCACACCGCAGCCGAACCAGTGAACCCTCGTACTCCTCTCCGCGCGGGCTTCCACTGCCGCGTCTTCCCCGGCTCAGCGTCATCCCCTTCCTAGGCCTCGCCATCGTCCACCGCCTGGTGCTCTCGGCACGGCATGGTCAACGTGGTCAAGGAACGACTTCCATCGGAAGAGTACTGTACGTGGAGAGGCTGGCAGATGGGTCCACTGCCGCAGCAAGGAAGTGCCTCCTTATTACGCGCAAAATAATTATTCTTCCACCTGATAGCGGGGACCCACCGGATGGGCCATCGTATTTTGCAAAAAAAATGTTTCCCCCTGACTGCTGGGACCCAGCAGCTACATCTTCGCACGCAAGGAAGTGCGTCCGGGCAAAAAAATGATTCGCCCCCCTGACTGCTGGGACCCACCAGCTACATCTTCGCACGCAAGGAAGTGCCCGACAGTCGGGACCCACATGTGCTGTCATTTTGGTCGCGAACGTGTACGTACATACTGGTCGATGTAGAGGCGCGCACGTGTCCTAGTACAGGCGCGCACATAGCATGTACACGTACGTACAGCGGTCCGTGTGCAAGAAAGAAAATACGGCCACGTACGTACATACGGGCAGGGTCTCGAATGTCTACTCGCGCATACGTATGGCCAGGACTTGCGTCCATGGCTGGGTCAAAACGGAGAAACTGTGTCATCGTCGTGTTCATGGGGAGGCAACGGAATGCATCGTGTTCATCGGCAGGCAACGGAACGCGTGGGAGCCAGCCGGCTTGGACGGAACAGCCGATGGAAACGAGGCCTGGCGTACCGCAGAACGGAGGAAACGACCTTGTGTTCGACTGGCCACGTTCGAAACGGGATCCTGTTCATCGGGAGGGGTCTGGCATACCGCAAAACGGAGGTAACGGACCTCCTACGGTCGAAACGTGGGTCCTGTTGATCGGGATGGGTGTGGCGTACCGCAAAACGGAGGAAAAGGACTTGTGTTGGAGCGCTACGGTCGAAGCGGGGGTCCTGTTCATCGGGAGGGGTGTGTCATACCGCAAAACGGGACTCCATGGGATACTGTTCGTCTCCACCGTCGACCCCCTCCAGCCTCCACGGGCTACTGTTCATCCACCGTCGACCTCCTCCAGCCTCCACCTGCGACTGTTCATCCGCGGGCTCCTGTTCATCCAGCCTCCACCGCGTGCTACTCCACCGGCTACTATTCAACCAACCCTCTCCATGGGCTCCTGTTCAACCACCCCTCCATGGGCTAGTATTCATCCAGCCCTCCACCGTCTACTGTTCATGCAGCCCTCACTACAAAAAAATACACTTCCGTGATGATACGTGTTTGTCACAGTAGGTAACGTTTTCTATCATGCATGTACATCCATGACAAATTTATGACAGAATCAAGATAGTCATACCTGTGCTGTCGTAGAAGTGTTCCATGACATTACCAAAATTATCATCATGGAAGTGTCCACTTCCATGACGATAAATCGCGCGTCACAGAAGTGCTTTCGTCAAGGGTCACCGACATGTGGCATCCACCGTAACGGAACGCCGTTAAGCTATCGGGTCCGGTTTTGGATCCGATAAGCCATTAACAGCCCCGACAAATGGGGATTTTCCACGTGTAAAATCATCATTGGCTGGAGGAAACACATGTCGGCTCACCGTTGGGACAGATGTCATCCACTCATTGGACCCAAAGCGCCTATGATACGTCGACACGTGGCACGGCCCAACAGAGGCCCATATAGGTTAATAAGGCCGGCCCAGTCAAAGGCCCGTAGTACTTACTCAGGTACTAGTGGGCCAGCCCAATAACGGCCTACTTAATAAAGGCCCATTTACGGCCCGAAGCCATATCTGGCCCGTTAATTGTTCACTGAATATTTGGGCCCATTTACGGCCCGAAGCCAGATCTGGCCCGTTAATTGTTCGCCGAATATTTGGGCCCAATTACAGCCCAGTGACTTTCGGCCCGTTAGAGGCCCGATGTAGACATGGGCCCATTTCAGCCCGGTGTGACTTTCGGCCTGGGAATTGCCCGTGCTGCCCCTGGGCCATATATGGTTCGACGGGACATCGAGCCCACTAACGGCCCGTGATAAAGGAGGCAACAGTTACCAACGTGACTTTCGGCCTGTTAAAGGCCTGTCGCATAATTCGGCCCGTTGATGTCTGTACTAAGCTTTAGGCCTATTAAAGGCCCATGATATCAGTGGGCCAACTAAGGCCCAAGATATGTTTCGGCCTGGTAGCTGCCCGTGATATAACTGGGCCCAAAAGGCCCGGTCTACATTTCAGCCTGCTGAAGGCCCGTCGACGACTAGTGAAAATTGAGGCCCAATATGCATTTCAGCCTGCTAAAGGCTCATGGTTTCATCTGGGCCGTAACAGGCCAGTACAATATTTAGCCTGTTAATGGCCCAACGCTACCTAGGCCAAACTAAGCGCTGGGTCCACAAAAGGCCCAACTAAAATATAGGCCGGTGTAAGTTGTGGGCCTCGCGCAAAGTGTGAAGGCCCCAATGATTCGGGCCCAAGAAAGATGCAGGCCGGCCCAATTGTGGCCCGCTAAACACCAGGCACATTAGAGGCAAATGTTTCGGCCCGGTCGACTACATCTAAGTTTTTTTTCAGATAGCGAATGATGGCAGTAACTAGTAGGAATTAAGAACAAACCTACTCTATATAATAAAGAAATTACAGCATAGTAACTAAGAATAAACCTACACTATACAATAAAGGATTTATGGTATATTACATCCACTATGCATCGAAGTTCGCCACCAGTGATCATAATGCGCAATGAAGAAGCAGATTACAAAAACTGGGCACCATTGCAGCGTAACAAAATAATACTGAACCGAGACCACTTCCAAGACAGTTCAAGAAAGGTTAGCCTTGCGCGGGAACTGCTGCGCAAGCTGCTGAGCAAGGCTGTGAGACCGGCCTAGCATGTCGGTCATAGCTTCCAGGTGTAGCTGTTTAGCGATGAGGTTCTCATTGGTGTTCTCTGCAATCTTTCTTAGAGATAGGACTTCAAGTCGAAGTTGAGTTGTAGAATGCCTTTCTGCTAGAACTTGGGACTGAAGAAGTCGAACTGATTCAGACAACGAATTTTGTGAGCTTGTCTGACTGCTAGTCTCATGTAACTTGAACACTGCATCAAGACAAGACTTTGGGGTTGTCTCGCTATCTTCAAGATGTTTTACCTTCTTTGCTGCAATATATGTTGGGTTTGTCTCACAACATTCAGCAGACTTGTGCATGCCATTACGCATATCACCCTGAAACAAAGTAGAGAGATGACAGGTTTTGCACGTGTATAAACAAAGATGATAATTGTGCTATCAATTCCATCCAATCTCAAATTAGAAAATAAATAGTAAGTTCAAAATATCAATAGCATAATTTGGCATTGTTCATAATGCGGGGAGCTTCACCACACTACTGGATTACCATGTCAACATAACAAGCATAGATGAAGGGCAAAGAAAATCATTGTATCTATTTTGGTTAATGTGCATGGCATGTTGTTCATATCATCAGCCACATCAGTAAGATAAAACAGGAGATGACAAGGTGCAAACGTGGGCTGCTTCACCACACACTGGATTATTGATCCACAAAAACAAGCATACATATAGCAAGTATTGAGTAATGTGCATGGTATGAATAAGGAATTGGTTTTACAAGTAAAACTTAGAACTTACGGTTCTTGCAAACATGCATTTTTGATAGAAACATCAAACTAAACAGCAGTAAACGATAGGGAGTATGAGCAAATTAAACAGCAGTTGAGGATAAAGGCTTTAGAAGGACTGACTTACATTAACAGTTAACACTGGCTTTATAATGCGCTTCTCCATGTCAAGGTAAGGATAACTCGAGAATTTCAGCACAGAATCTGCTTCATAAGCATTGCTTATACTCTAGATTTTGTAGAGGGTAATTATAGATATGATAATACTAGAAGGGATAAAGGATAATGAAGATAAGATGCAGACTGATGCTACATAATCAACTACCAATCCCTTGAAGTACAAGCATTACAGGACAAAATGTACTCACAAGAGCAATGGGCTACACTTCTGCACTGGCATTGTCTGTGTATTCTACTTTTTGGTAAGATTAAATATAGATCTGATCTTTTTTAGTAAATGGTGGGCGAGGGAGATAAGATGCAGAATGCTACACAATGAACCAATCCCTCTAGCCATAATACAGGAGTGTTTTGAACACTGGTGTACTGTAAAAAACATTCTTATATTATGGGACGGAGGGAGTAGCTGTTAATGTAAGTACAGTGATAGACGACGTTCAGTCCTTACAAGAGGACTGCAGAGCTAAACCTCTTCAAAAGCATTGAGTTGATTCTAAATTTATGTAAGAGTCAATACGGATCTTATAATGTCCACCAAATGGACGATAATGAGGCTAACATGTGCAGTGATGCTACATAATCAATCTATGAAAGTAAGTATGGTCATACATGGCAAGAGGTACTCACAAGAGCAATGCAGTGTGCAGTATAGTTGCGAGATTTTGTGGTCCCTTGAGAATGAATGTTCTTCTACTAATAGTTTTCATACAAGTGAGACGTTAAGGCAAATGCAGAAATGTAGTTCAAATTGTGATGTGATATCATAGATAGTACCTTACGCTGCAGCCGAGACCAATGTGTAACAAGATTATTCCAGTCACCGTCGGATAAATGTAGCACCGGAGACTTTACAGAAATTTCGTTTAGAGGCTTGCCATCGAAGTGCGCTTGCCTCAGGTAGGAACGATACTTCATCAATGAGTGCTTGAAAAGCGAAACCAACCCTTGCTCGTCTTCACAATCCAGTTTGGTCCTCGCCTATTTAAAAGAATGAAATCTTGTGTCTTCTATCAGCAGAAACATATGCAGTAATGATCATGAATAACATTAGTACATTACTTACGCGTAAGTTGCGGAGGAAGACTGGAAATTGTTCTTTGTCTGCGGTATAATCTTTCCATGAAGGAAAGATGCGCACAAAGTTTCTGACAACAATATAAGCTTTGTCTTCTAAACTGGGAAGAGATGGAACAGGGGTCCTATTTGCTGCAATTGGGGCTCTCTCTGGTTCGAAAAGGGATTTGGCAACTGGATTTGGTGTACTCTTTGCTGGAATGGGGGTTTTGCATCGTAGAGCTAGTGCTATGTCAACTGGCATAATCATAATGTTTGCTGTAGTTGGGGTCTGCTGAGTTGGGGCATCAGAAATGACCAGTGTAGTAGGGCTAGAGCCTGCTAGAGTTGGGGTGTTTTGTGGGTCAGGTGATATTGCAACTACACATAATGGACTATTTGATTTATCAGGTGCCACTACCTTTCCCAAATACTTTGCTTGTGCTCCTCCACGATCAGCAATCACCCTCTTCCTTTTGAACGTCTGATACACAAGAACAACATTTGAATGGATAAATATGGTATGATGACAGATGGAATGTGTACTGAAAATGGATAGGCAGGGCGTATTCACATACACGATGTGTAAACTAAGCTAATGGCAGTTCAACAAAGTAGAAGCAATGCAAAGCATCAGTTGCAAGATATGTGCGACAAATATAACCTCGGAAAGTTAGAGCAAGCACCTTGTTGGGTGAATAAGATAGGGCATCTTCCTATGACTCCTCCACTAGGGAGCTAGATTGACTTAGGTCTCCCTCTAGCTCAGAATCACTATTTGGATCATATTCTGAGCATGAATCTGTAGGTGGAGAGCATTTGCATTGCATTGCATCCAGACTTGATTTCAGTCCCTTAATGCCAAGTTTGATAGCCATGGCATTGTTCTCCTTTATTCTTTTCATGCGCGCAAGCTCATAATCATTATGATGCTGTTCAGAATCTGAGATTCATGAAAACATAAAAAGTAGTCAGATTATCTATGGAATGCATTGCGGATTCAACTCGAAGAGTGTCTCCCTATAAACCCCTGCATATGCAAAGTTCACCCCCAACCGTGCTGACCAGACCACACACAGAACTACAAACTCCTTATGTCTCTATAACAGGCAGACACACATTTCAAAACTTAAGTAGGAACATTAGAATCATATGAAATTCATATTTGAACAAATAAACTAAGGAATTATGAGTGGCATAATGTTTAGCTTCAAGGGTGGAGTGTTGGTAGTGCGACACAAAGGAAGTAGGCAGATTGTATTCCATGTAAAACATCAAAGCCTATGTAAAAGCTGGAAATGACACTTTCTTTCTATACAATGCAGTGTTCATTGCCCACACATGATGGAAGAGATCACATAGAGAAATACTATTCACTCATGTCTACGGTTGCAGTATTTAGAAACAGGGTGGTCCACCCTAAAATAATATTGACAACAAATATGACAAGGCAAGCATAGATGTAGTGAATCAATCATTTACTTGTGAGCTTACTAGGACAAGTATGCAAAATTGTAACTGCAGTAAGAGACCGTCCAAAATCTGAATCAAGAAGTTTGTCTAGCACTTATTGTTTGCAACTACTCGACGTGAATAATTGGATATTATATCGAATGAGTAAGAAAGACAAGTAAAATTGTCAACAAACCGGGCTTGCAGTAGTAATCTGGGTCAATGTCACTACGACCAACAATCCAAAATGACTGGTGTCTGTTCCTAGGCCCGGAATTTTAAAAACCCTGTGAACTTTACAGGTACTAAAGATTACCGAAATACATCAGAACCATTAAGTGTAGGTAGCACTAAGCACACAACAAACCCTAATGGCAGTCCTTCCTAATGAGTAATGAATCAATTAGAAAATGGGTGATGAGGAGTGGCTGCTGAGTGTTGAGGACTTATCTTAGGATAAATCGGGTTGGCTTAGTGGGTGCTGCACGCCTGAGCCCTGAACGGACTGGGAATGTAGGCACGGCGGCACTCCCGGGCAGCGGTGACGCTGTTGGGCGAGCGGCTCCTGACCTCCTGTTAGTCCGGTGTCTCCTCCTAGAGTCATGCCATCCGGGGACGGCAAGTCGCCGGCGAGGCACGCGGCTGGGGGCGAGTAGAGATCGGAAGCGCGTAGCAGAACAAAGGGGAATTGGGGCCTGGGACGACCCAAAATCCCAGGGTCGGCCGGCCCACCGTGGGCACCCTCTATAGATACACACCCGAGCGGCGAACATGCATTTTCGAAACTAATTTAGGAACATTTTGCTGACCAATTAAACAAATCTGTTTTAATAATATCATATTCGTATTTGAACATCTAAGCTTGTTTAGCTTGATGGGTCGAGCGGTGCTATTATGACACGAAGCACGTATTCTGATCGTATAGTGATCATAAAAGGGGGAAACCGGAGAAATGATATTTAGTAGCCATTGTTTGCTTCGAATTAAGAACTAAATTCTAAGAGCTGAAAAGAAAGTAGAGTAACCAAGTTAAGATCTATTTTCTGGTTGAGATCAAAAAGTTGAGGAGATATGAAGTACCACCTCTCTTGCGGCGCCGTGTAGGCATCGGGGGTGCGATGGCTGTCGGTGGCGTTGAAGCGGATATGCGACGGTACACGGGTGCATCCGGGGATAAGTCCCATTGCGGTGGAAGAGAAGGTCGTGTGAGCGGCCCTGGCAAAAAGGACGACGATGCCGATGAAGCGAGAGGACGTGATGCAAGTCTCTTGGTCCGTCGCCGTGGATGAGAAACGTCCATCTCTAGCAGTGGATGATGCGGTCTTGGTAGGCGCTCCGGCATGGTAGAGGACGGTGGCGATGGATGTGGTGGAGGACGGCGGCGATGGATGTGGTGGAGGACAGCGGCGATGGATGGGGTGGCAGACGGAGGCTGGTGTGGGGATGGTGTTCTAGCGCGGACGGTGTATGAATGGGAAAATGGAGGGAGAGGTACGGGGAACCATGTTTTTGGGACGCGCCTGTCTGAAATATGGGAAAGTTATGAACTTAGGCCCCGTTTAAAATTTGGACGTCTTGTCGGTTGGGGATACGACAGTAATCTCGCATCTCGCCAATATTTGCCCAAAGCGATTTCGGGCGAGGAGAGGGTGGTTGGCGCCCACGGTGTATGAACGGGGCTGGCAGGTAGGGCGGTTGTGTCACGTCTGAGTGAAGTTACAAACCTGCCCCTATTGAAAATATTTGCCTACATCGATTTCGGCCGAGTCGAGTTTGTTTTGCCGCCCACCATGTATGAATGGGGAAATGGAGGGAGAAACAGAGGTCTTTCGGACGAGCTTGAATCAAATGTGTTTTGCCGCCCATGTTTGACGCCCACCGTGTCGGAATGGGCTCAGAGGCAGTCGTGTCACGTCTAATTGAAGTTACTATCCTACCCCAATTTAGAACAGTGGAAATCGGGCCGATGGATTGTCCATGTAATGGGTAGACAGTAATTTCCATCTCCCAAACACTTGGCTTCGGGCAGCCGACGTGGGAGTGGACATTTTGCCGCTTCTTTCGAATTTTGGGACAATAAGCATCCACGTTTTCCCTGGCAACAAAATTCGAATCCATTTTGTATTCCTATACGAATCTTTATAAATCATTCTATGTGTTTTTATATATCTTCAAAAGGATGACAAAGATGTATTCCACTGTCATATATGAATATGGTTTACAAATGCCGATACTCATATTCAGAAGCTAGAATCCAGTTTAAGGTGAATTCGAATATTTCGAACACTTCATGTCTAACTCAAATGTCACACGCAGCATAATGTGTACTCCCATTTAGATATGTACACAAGCGATGTATCAAGATTCAAATACCGAGTCAATCAACCAAGAATGTACAGAACTAACAGACATATAAACACTTAGAGAGTATATGGATCAATAATATCAACTAACATACATAAGCCAGGCCGCTATACTTTTCTTTGCTACAACAACATCCTTTTTTTAGCCAAGCTACTACAACATCGTGGCCCTTTCCGATGCGTGCCACTTATGGTCCATCTATACTACTATTATTGCTGAATGCACATTCAGCCCGATTGGCATATTTGTAGGTCTGGCACAGCAATCAAAATGAAGTGTCTTCGAGTCTTATCAATTAATACAGACTTGTGCTCAAATAAAATTACAAACCAAAAAACAAAAAACAAAAAAAAATTATTACATGATCTCTAAAACAAATGGTTTGATTGATTACATGAACAAACAACACAAAGGTTATTCAACGATGGAAAGAACATTTCACCTATGATTTACCAAGTGGGAATTTAATTTCCTTTTTTCCTTCAGGACCTTAACAATGTGGTCAGTCTCAGCTTGCTTCGTTTTGAAATCCACCAAATATTTAATGGTTGTCTTGAGTACTGCTACTGATTGTGCCGTTTGCTTCCTCAACATGTCAACTTCATCTCTAAGTGCAGAAGCAGAATCTCTTTCTACCACTATTTTAGCCTCTAGAGCATCAGAAGTTGGCAATTCATAATGCACGATTGGGCCGGTGCCACTTCTGTGGGATGATACAACGTCCATGGGGACCTCGCTCTTTGATCTTGGGCGAACCTGATTTGCCATTAAAGTTCCGATTGGATTCACAAAAGTTGAAGTTAGCAAAACATCTCAACTGGGAGTTATAACAGCAAACCAGTTAAACAAACAAGGAATTAAAGAGTTTCAATTCGATGTTGAAAAGTAGTTATTAACATCATTGTAACCTGTTGTTGCAGCAGCAAAGCAGTTAAACAAACAAGTAGCTAATTAAGTTCAGGCAAACAGGTAATTCTTAACAGTAAGTATCAAACACATAGATAGGCGCAGTCTATAATAGGATTAACAGGTTGTGGCATTATGTAATCAGTAGCAAACTAAATTAAGCCAAGCAACGTAATTGAACAATTTTGCAATAAGTGGCTAACTAAAATTCCGAGAAGCAGGTAACTGAACTTATGCTAGTTCTTTGTACAGGCACACTGCAACTTCTTTTTCGCTTTCAAGGTTGTATGAAGGAGTCGATGGCTTCAATTGCTTGGATACACAGTCCCAATACTTCTTTCTTCCCACACTGCATTGGTAAGTCGAATGGTTAATCTGGTAAGATGGTGCATCCTTGATATGTTACATGAGGACGTGTAGTCAGACTAGTCGTAGCCACACACATCACACTGGCTTTTACTGTGTATTTCAGGCAATTACTTTTGGCATATCGAGATCTAAGCAATCTACAATAGGATGAAAAGACTGGCATCCTTCACATTATTGGCGAACTCAGTTCATAGAAACAAGCAATTCAACCATTCTGTGGGTAAATCAAAAGCGCCACTGGAATATTTTTCACTACCCCTATCATAAACACAAAAAGGGGCGACCCCACCATAGGGGCTGGTATGGGCGGCCGCCTCGAGTGGCTTGAAAGTGTGCACCTAGTTTGAGTCGTCCAGGTTGGCCCGGGCCAGTTTTGTTCGTCCCAACACACGAGCAGGCAATGTAAAAAATGAAGAAAAATGTTTCAATTTGGATAGGCCAATAACATAAGTGCAAGGCAGGCCCTATAGCAGGCTCGCGGCCCAAACGAGCGCCTCCCATATCGACCGACAGCAGGAAAAATCCCAATTCATCCGCTCCAGCCTCCAGTCTGATTTGCTCCTAACCTAGCCGCCGCTGGACAGACCGACACGGCACTTCCTCGCACCCTCGTTGGAGGGCGGTCACCGGGCTTCAAGCGAACGGAAGGACAAGAAGATGAAGATCCAACCCTGGGTGTAGCCTGCATGGGAGGCACCGGCGGCAGCACGGGCATGGCATCGAGCTTGCGCAAACGGACAGTTGCAGCTTGCAAGAGTAGCATGCGCAACGAGCAGGTACATCACATCCCTGATTATATCTAATTCAACTCTTCAATTTCTGGCCAATAGTTAAACCTGACGGTGTTGTAAAACTGCTTGTATGTAGGGAATCTATGAGAAAATAAAACCAATTTCTACTTATTTTATAACTCCCCCAATCAATACTGAACTGACTGAATCTGATGTATCTAATCAAGTTTCCGGTGCAAACATCCATGCTCATGTTGTTCTTGAGCCTGATGTGTCTAATGAACAGACTGCTAATGAAGGATTTGATGCAAACATTTGACATGCTCCTGGTGATGAACATATAGTGTCTAATGAGGCCTCTAATGCAAGCATTTTGCAAGCTCCCATTGAAGGATTTAGTGTCTAATGATGATCTGCTATGTTGAGAGAGACATAGAGATTTGCAGGCATTGATGACAAGCAAATTATAGTGCATTTTCATGGCTTGAGCAAACGTCGAGGCCATCTACCAGAAAGTCCCCGTATCATGACAACGTAGCATAAATACTTTTCTAATCTGTTGTTTGAAACTATTGGCATACTTGTGCAGGATAGATATATTGATATGCAGTTTGCGCACTAGTTATAGGTGCAATTACACTTCGATATTTTCAGCCAGAGAACGAATAATTCAAGCAGGTACAGACCATGTAGACGACAGGAGAATCGGAGAGGAAGAGAGAAGATTGTAGCGATACCGGGTAGTGCGGGGTTTATTTTAAACTGTGGCGCCGGTGACATTAAAAGTGGGAGCTGTTGGGACGAAGGTGGGTGGCGGAGCCTGGTCAAAGGACTCGCCTCCCGGTGAGCCTGCACAGCGGTCTGCTCGCACGCCTCCCAGTGAGCCTGCACAGCGGTCTGCTCGCACGCCTCCCTGTCAGTCGGCGCAGCGGTCTGCTTGCACGCCTCCCATCGACTCACACGCTTGCTCGGACAGCACCTGCCGATGAGAAGCGGGACTCGTGGCAGCATGTAAATGCCCACGGTTTCAATAGTGGAAGCGTTCGCCTTAACGTGATAGGTCTTTGTTCCAAAATACCTTGGCTCTTCATTTGTACAACTTGTCATAAGCAGCTTGTCTCAAATTGAATAAAAAAATTACGAAGTAATATTTGTGCCATATCACGTAACCATCATCAGTTTCAAGAATTTATGGTCACTTTTGGATTTTCTAAAATTTAAGATCCAGGATTCGAAACAATATCATAACCTGCATCATGCAATAAATTTTCAAGCCATACATCTGTCCTGTTGTATTTCTTAAGAAAGGATTTGGTCAAACATTTTGCTTAGTTAGACTTCACACAAGTTATATATGCAAAGAAAAAGGAGAATCCCTCCGTACCAGTGCATTGCCTGATATATTAACTCAAGTACTAGGCACGAACAAACGGGCTCAATTCTATGCTCATCCTAGTGTAGTAGTAGTAGTACTAGGCAATGCAGTTGACGGGTGACCTTGGCGAGCGGCGAGCAAGGGAATTGAACCGTGCTCGGCACGGTAGGTAACGTTGTCTAGTTACTAAAGCATCCCTCCATTGTTCATCGGTAGTCATTATGGACCGGAGACATGAGGGGAATTTCCTAGGGCTAGAATTCTGGCCGCCAGATATTTCAACTCGAAACGCGGAGGCTCGACTGGTTAGGGTTGCCTAATGTGCGTACCACGCACGCCAGCAGAAGGACACGAGCCCGGTTTTTTATTTTTTATTTTTTTAGGATCAACACGAGCCAAGGTCTGGCTGGTACGCCGTTGGGTCCTACCATTCGAGAATATGAAAGGAACCTTTTAAACTGCCGAACGAATCTATGTGTATTACAACGCCCGTATTTTCCTTGCAAATACTAATCTCAACGTGGTAACTGATTTATGACGAGTTGCTGAATTAGAGTGAGTTTGTGATATAGTGATCTCAACGTGGATTTCACATTTCATGGTATCCCTGGTAAGTTTTTCAATGCAAATTCAAATTTAAAAGATGAACAATATGGAGGTGAGAAAACTTTGTATGTATCAAGCATATGACCACACACACACACACACACACCCACACACACACAGAGAAACACCCACACACGAACACAACAACAATCCAATAAGTATAGTGCATCTATTTTTCCAAACCATGCATGTATGACACGAATTCAAAAATACTCCTTCTGTTCCTAAATATTAGTCTTTTAGAAATTTCAACAAGCGACTACATACGGAGCAAAATGAGTGAATCTATACTCTAAAATATGTCTAGATACATCTGTATGTGCCAGTCCACTTGAAATCTCTAAAAAGACTAATATTTAGGAACGAATGGAGTAAAATGTAAGACATGCATGGTCCTCAATTCAATATTTAAAACGAACATGAAACTGAAACATGAATATTAAGTCTAGTACTACAGTACATGCAAATGTTGTGTTTAATTAGGCGGAGCTATGATTGTCGGGGGTCACCCCCTCGACCTTAGATAAAATTGTGAAGCTCTGTTTAGGGTTGTTTAGATTATATTTGTCCCCACCCTCCCAACCACCTATTGGTTGTGCACCCCCCACACCTCCTCCCCGGGAGAATATCATGTGCCCCCATACCTTAGATGCTATATGCCGATACGAGTTGCTTGGAGCTTGTAGATATGAGATATAGCAGCTCACATGATGTCTTAATATTTTTATAGGAAACCTTGATGAGTTTGAGAATTGCACACAATTTGTACAAAAACTAATCAGATGCCCTTGGATCCCATATCCAACGACCTCGAGGCTCATATCACCGTAGCATCTAAGATGAAGGAGGACACCATATTCTCCTGTATGTAAGAATATCATGTGCTACCACACCTTAGATGCTTTGGTGATACAAGCTCTTCGGAGCCGTGTGTTTTGTGACCCAACACCTCCTCGGTGGTTCAAATGGTTTTTTCCAGAAAAGCCCCCAAAGAGTTCGGCCACTGCTTACAAGCACAAAGACTGCTCAGATGCCATTGGATCTCAGATCAAACGACCTCGAAGATCGTATCACCGTAGAATCCAAGCTACGAGAGCACCTTATGTTTTCTCGCACGGGAGAATATGAGGTGCTCCCGCACCATAGATTCTATGGTGATACAAGTTCACGGAGATCTAACGGCCCATAGTAGGAGGTGTGAATGTTTTTGCAATATACGACTGACAGAGTTTGGGAATTGCACAGAAAGTACAAGTACTACGCATGTGCCATCTGATCACTGATCATACGACCTAGATGCTCATATCACCGTAGCGAGTAATTAAGCTACGGGGAGCACCTAATATGAGCAATGGGGAGCCATTGGATCCAGGATGCAGCGGCACACACGAGCCCTGAATGTTTTATTTGCAAAAAAACCTTTGGAGAGTTTGGAAATTGCGCATAATTGCAAAGACTACTCCCAAGCCATTGGATCTCACTTCCAACGGTGTAAAAACTCGTATCACCATAGCATCTAAGCTGCGGGGTGGATGTGATATTCTATGCCGCTATCATTTTTGTTCGTAAACATGCAAAATACGCGTAACTTGTGCCGTTACTTGTCTAACCGCCCAAAGTGTTTGTTCAAAAAAACCATCCTACACTGAAATATGGGAACAACACATGGGGGTCCCACTTGTCATTAATCAAATTTGGACCTAAAACTAACAAATCTGAAAGACGAGATTCGAACTGGCAACCTCGACTACAAAGCGTAAGTCGATAGCTTGAAACAACAACGGTTGTTGGCTTTGTCCCATAACTTGATTTTAAACAGTATTACGTTGAGTAGAGTAGAGGGAGTGCCTCGTCAACACGTGCATGACCGTTGACTCACTTACTGGTGGGTCCCAGGTCTGTGATCTCTCTCTTCTCTCCATCGTCTAACCTTTGCACGGGCACACACGAAGAGCGGTGCTAGCTTGCCGTGGTGTTATTACAACTAAAAAAAGCTTGGAAAATAGAAGAATCGCCTAGAACAAGAGACGTTGTGGCTGGTCGAGACGGAGCTAACCACACCTATCCTCCGTGCCATGTTAGCATGATGAAGCTGTGTGGCTAGTGGGGTGTTCTCGACCGACTGGCTGGGTCCCGAGGTCGAACCATAGGTACTACGTCTGATACAGTAAACCTTTACACACACATTTTTCCTCCGTGCCGAGACATGGCACACCCTACCGCGTGGTTTTGGGGTCCTCCCGGGTGGTGCATGCATACATTCTTCCTGAGGTGGGACGCCCTACCGCATGTTTTCGCTGAAGCAAGTAAATGAGTCGTCAAATCATGAAAGACCACTTTTGCCGCCGAGTACATTAGTGAAGCACGGTGGCTAGCTAGTTGGGCTAGTTCGACCGATTAGCTAGGCCGCCGCCACATTTGTTTTTTCACCCCTTTTTTATCTACTTGCTGGCAGGTAAATTTAAATATCCACCACGGCGTTGCTCTGGTGTTTGAGTGCGGCAGGATTTTTAATTTTTTGATTGACGGGAGCAGGCGCAGCAGGATTTTTAATTTTTTGATTGACGGGAGCAGGAGCGGTAGCAATTAGTCACGATGACTCCGCCTGTAAAACCCACTGCCCCCTGATGTGAGAAGTCGTCGACTGGTGTTTTACCATGGTGAAGACCAAAAGATTCCCCGCTCCTCGGCTGGCTCCCTCCACCTTCCCGTAGATTGCATTGCCTTTCAGCCGTTTCGCCCCCTACATCACCAACGTCGTGCGCCTCGAGAAGCAGAGGGACTTAGGTGGTGTTTAGGCGCCCTCTGCATGGGCATGTCCATGTGTCGGCGCAACATGACCGTTGGATCGAACTCAGACGGTGCAGATCAGTCATCGTAGCACAAAGCGTGTGGGTGTGTTTGGTTGCATTCTCATCTCTATATAGTTGTTTCCTCTTCGTGTATTTGTGTTAACCTACTAGTGCGGACTCATGCACCCTTCATGCACTTTGCCAAACACCCAAAAGTGGGTCGAGAAGGGAACTTTTGCTCCCATCCCGTGCACCCTAAATACACCCTGCCTAACACTATTCGTGCTTCATATGGTTCATGTTTCGTGGAGTACTGTAGCACCGTACTCTCCATGCACTGTAGACCTAGTTCTGTTAACATTGATCTCACCGTTCATTCTCGACCGGACAGTCGAGAAAGCGGTACTATGTTACTACATTACTGTTCATATAGTTGACATGCGCACAACATCATTTGTTGTCGTCATATCTTACTACACTAGCAACAAGATTATGTATTACTAACGTATGAACCACTGCACATGCCTAGTACTCCCTCCTTTCCGTTTATAAGGCTTATCTCAAAAAAATTCGTTTTCCCGATTTAAAGGGCTCATCTCCAACTCCTATTGAGATTCCGAGGCGCATTAAATCTTTGCATGCAATAATTCAAAAGGAACTCACCAATGCATGCAATGTTCCTACTCATCTAGTGGCCAAGCATGCATGTAGTGTAATTAATCCACATTAATGCATTAGTTTAATTTGGGTAGTTCTATAAAGTACAAGATATATTCCTCCACTCATCATCTGCCTTGATAGATGAGATTTCAGATTTGAGCCCTGTAAATCAAAAAGGAGGGAGTAGTAGGAGCACTGTGTATGTTCAAGTGGCTCCTGTGTTTCGCACTCCTCCGTCGTAAGAGTGGAAACGCTTGCTGTAATCATTTTTTTCTTCAGAAAAACAGTGGACAGGCTCTACCGTGCGGATCCTCCTCCAGCCATGCACTAAATTACTCACTTTCGCCGGCGTGTGGGATAGCCAGCAACGGGGTCCACCAGCCATGCACTAAATTACTCCGTAGTAGAGTGATGGTAGACTACCTCGATCGAAGCGCTGCAGTAATGCCCAATGAGCCGTCAAATCACAAATCCCCCTCCTTTCTAGCAGTAAGTTGGACGGACGAAGCAACCATCATTTCAATCTTCTCTCTCAGCTTCCTCTCTACCCAACTCGCTTCTCCCTCATCTTGTTCCTTATTTCTTCAAGAAAACCCCGACCTTCAAGAAAACAGGATTTCCAGTCCCATGGATGTTCGGTCCATACGATTTGTCACGCCCTTTGGACTGTCCTGCTTGTGGGAGTAGGCGGGGCCCCTGCATGCCACCCGTAGTTGGACGATCAATCTTCTGTTTAGTACTTCAACATAGTGATTTCCTGGTAAGGATTCACTCGTGTCACATCAAGTAAATCTTATTGATTTACTGTTTAAATCTTATTGATTTAATGTCAAGTTTTCTTTCTTTTCCTGCAATTTTACGATGCAGGTTTTGCCATGTGACATTCATCATAGAATAAACCGTTTGTTTTGCTCTACGATGGCTATTTTTGCAGGTTTCACTTCTTTTGTCGTGTCAGTAATGAAGGCAGTGTCCATCACTTATATTACTGGAAAAAATTGGATCAGTCTGTTGTATGAGTACAAGCTGAATCCCTATGATGAACAGAAGTTTGGTTTAACAAAAACGCCACAATTAGTCCTTCTCGCGTTTAAAAGAAATGAAGAAAAAAACTGGATCACGGTCACGAAGCCTAGTCAAGTTCGAAAGCTGATCATAGCAGACCAGGCACGATCGCCGCTGTCTCGCACATCGGTACCACCTTCAGCAACAGATTGAGCACCGGCAGTTGCTCTAGCACTGACAGCAGCAGCAACTCAGTCTGATCCAGCTGAGGATTGGGCACCGACCGCGTCAACAGATCAGGCTGATCTACCGGAGGATCGGGCATCGACACCGGGAGCTGCTCTGACACCAGCACCAGCTCTACAAGGAGCACCATCTCCGGCAGCAGCAGCGGCTTCGGCACCTGCACCAACACTTGCACTTGCATCTGCTCCGGCCCGTGCAGCGGCAACCGAACGAGCAGTTGCACCGGCAACAGACTGGGATGCAGTTCGCACTTCTTATACCAAAGTCCTTACAAAAACTGACATGTCCACCTTCTTGGTAAGCATTGGTCGCCCAAGTGTTTCATTCTTTTTTCTTTCCATGTTGTTTCGCATGTTTCACTGTGTTGATCTAACTGTTTGGGTATGTCTTCTTGTTTGCAAACAGAGAATTCCTAGAGCAACGAGGGAGTCGTTCAACAATCTGGGCGACAGCGGCCATGTTTCTCTTACCATGCGCAGCCTTGGTGTGAATGAACCTGCTCAATATACCGTAAGTACAAAGGATGGTCGCATGATGAATGATGCTAAAGGATGGTCAAGGTTCAAATCTAAATCATATCTTGCAGTAGGGGATGATCTCAAAATCGAACTTTCTCGGCAAGGAGAGCTGGTCCAAATCAACTTTGAAATTCTTCAGTAGCAGCACGCAACTGCCGAACTGATCTATCCTACGAGAGATTTTGATGTAATAATCTGGCATGGTGAAACAAGTGTCCTGTGTGTATAAGTAATACGACAATATTATTTATCACATGGTATATCGTTCATAGAATTGCAACTCTCATTGCTGGTTAGGAACTGTCATTCGATTTCATTCCAACAGCTACCGTGGTTTATTCAATTTTGTGTATTCGCCTTGCGACAACATCTAAAACCAGCGCCGTACCGATCGCTTGCAAATATGAAAAGCGCTGAGGTAGAACACATGGGCCACCAAACATGCAGGGTCGGCCTACGGCCCAAAGTCCAGAACCGTGAGCCTGCCTGAGTATTATATTCTGAGCTGAACCCCCATAATGCCCGTGCATTGCACGTAACATCAAGATGCATTTGTATGAGTATTTTATCGTGTGAGAGAAAAGGATGAACGAGGGAAGGCCTTATTTGCAAATGTGGAGAGGTGTGTGGGTACCTTTTTGCAAAATTGCCATAGTTTCCTTCATATCCGTCAGATATAAATCGGACGGCCTATATTGCAAGATGGAAGGCACACCATCATAACCAACTCGTCTATACTGTGTTAAAAAAACTCTGTTTTTTATAATTATATATGTTATATATATTCCCCATGATTTTTCTTATGTATAAAGTTGTGATATAAAAGATTTGTATATTTCTTTACAGAGGGAGTACCTCTCTGTCAAAAATATATTTTTGTGTAACTAGTTACTCTTGTCTTTCTACTTCCTTTCGCTGATATGTGGGACATCCAGCAACGGGGTCCACGTGCCATATGCACAAATTAGAGTGCACAACTGCGCAGTAGACACATCCCGGTCGTAGCGCCGCAGTAATGCCCAATGAGCCGTCAAATCACAACCCCCCTTTCCAGCTTTAGTAGTAAGCTGGACGGACGAAGCAGCAATATTTCACTGGGCCTGAATCCCCTTCACCCTCGTCTGCTTGTTCAGAGAAAACCCCCTCTCGGCGATTGCATAGGGTTTTCTCATGGAGAACCAAGTACGAATTCTTCATCCATCCCCGATAAATCCAAGTCCCTTGGTCGCGGGTAATCCTAGGATAGAAGCCGCTGCCGTTGATGCATTTTTCTGCCTACTGAATCTAGTGTGTTTCATTTACAGTGCCCAAAGTGCGAGGACCCTACAGGTTTCTGCGCCCTCGGCGAGACGCCACACTTGTTCCTTCTCATCCTAACACAGGATTTTAAAACGCGCACAGTATGTTCCTAGAATCCTCTTTTCTATCCGGGAGGGTGGCGTTTTTTGAACATGCTGTCGACTAATTTGGAAATTTGGATTGCTATATTTGGATAAAAGGTACTACCAGTACGATGGTCAACACTGACGTGAAGGAGGAAGTTATTTCTAGATTTGGATAGGGAATACATTGTGTTCTCATATTATTTTTCCTGCAGTGCATTATTTGCTCTACCAGAACAGATATACTCAAGATGCTCGGATGCCATAACTGAAAACACCAGTTTAATGGTCACAGTGAAAACAAGCCATGGATATAAGTTCCGAGTTGGGTTCATGAACCAAGAAGATCGCTGCTTTTTTTATGGCCGAACTTGGATAAACTTTCTCAAGTGTTACGGACTGAAAGTTGGCGCATGAATGTTGATGGAAATAGCATAACCTGGTCTCATCTTCACTGTGATCTTCGACCCCGACGTCGTTCCATGTTCATACATGTTAGTTTTTGTATCTGGTTCTCGCTTGTTGCCTCGATTACTTCTTAATACACCTATTCTGTCTAACCAATCACAATTTAACTTTAGAAGTAGCAACGAATCTCTCACGAAGATGCTACTTCTAACTAATATTTTCTTATAGTTGGTGGCACGTGTAGGTTTTTTCAGAGTTAAGTAGGCTGCTCGTTTGTTATTCTGTAACAACTCGGCTGTTACGGATGGCACTGAAGTTGACTGGGACGACGTCCACAAGTTCCTACACTTTATTGATCGTCTTGAGGTCCTCGTGCGGCGTTTCAATGGTGGAAGGCCACGTGGGATATGTGTGCCACTGTTGCACTCGTTGAACAGGTCCAACTGTGTCGAGAAACTTATGGTACGAGCTGTTTTCTGTTATATATGTTGTTCATAAACTACTGCTTATACACAGTTTTACAGCTGTGATCTTCTTGAGAGAAAAACTGCCCAGTTCTATTGTTCCTATACAAATGCCTGACCATGGTCGGGTCAGACTTGCGCTTGGTCACAACATGATGTTTATGTCGACCTACTCTATTCCCCTTGGTGGTGAAAAGATACTTATTCATGGGTGGTCTCAAATAATGAAGGCCCGTCCATCTTGGCGAATAGGACAGAAGATTATGTTCCTGCTTTTCGATGGCTCTAAAGCGAATATCTTGTTTATTGACCACATTCCGAGATGAAGCCGCTTTCAGAAGGTTGTGGATGCGAGGGGTGGCGCCTGGGGCTTGGCGGCCTCACCCTTGGTTAACTGTAGGCAAAGTAGCACTGTTCGAGACATGCTTTGTACGGTTGAACCTGTATAAGTACTCATACTGCTTTCAGCTATGGTTGTTAAGTGCCCCTGCTGGTTTCAGTTAAGGTTGTTAAGTACTCCTGCTGCGTTTACAATCTGTCGTGTTTCTTCAGTCCTGTCTTCCTCCAGCCGCCAAAACCAAACCAGCGCCGGCAGGGCTGCCTGCTTCCGCCTCCCACAGCTGGCTGTGCCTCAGCGCATGCATCGCCGCCCCACCATCTCCTAAATCATTAACGCCGACGTCCGAGGCCTCGCCGTCGTCCTCCACGCGCTTTGGTGCGCTCGCCGCGACGCCGCCCTCTCGCATTGTCAACATGGTCAACAAACAACAGGAATCGGCAGAAGAACGTGGAGAGGATGACAGTACGGGCCCACCATGTTAGCGTATGGAAAAATAAAATGCTTCCTCCTAGTGTTTTCCAGACATCTAGGACCCACGACATTGTGAGCGTATATAGTCAATAGACAAGAGAACACCACAAGATCGGCTGACACCTGGGACGTAGCTGCTCGAGCAGTATTTTTTTTTCTTATTGTTGAGACGAAGCAGGGTTTGAACTGGGCTATGGCCCGTCTAGCCCAGGCTTATATTTTATGTTCACCATGTGACCAGCCCAGCTATTTTTTCTTTGTGAAAATGAGCCCAGTTTATTTTTTCTGAAGAATACCCAATCCAGGCCTATTTATTTTTCTACGCCCTGATGGGCTGCAGCTCTTTCAAGACGCCTGCAAATCTGGAAAGTAATATGAAATGGGTTTTAAATATAAAAGCAGATGACAAATTGGCAGTTACTTTATAATTTCTGAATTTTTTCACATTTTCAGATTCCTATTTCACTGGGCATTAACCTAATTTGAATATATCTTCAAAGTACTTTAAATCTGGCTCGACATTTCGATATTAAAAATAGTTTGGAACCCACAGAAATATGCGAAATTGGCCCTGGCCAACCAGAAATACCGGACTGCAATAAATTTTATAAGAAGTCGCAATGAGCTATATATAACTTATTAAAAAAAGAGGGAATGGTCTGACTTATGGGCCTATTAAGTTGACTTGTATGCAAGATTTTTTAGTTATTATATACGTCAACAAACGATTCTAGCAGACGTAACCGTTGGATGTCAATCCAACGGCCGTCGTGTTTCTTCAATCTCTGATCTTCTTGCTCCAGCAGCCACATCCAGCGCCGGCAGGACCGCCTGCTCCCGCCTCTCGTGTAGGCCTCACCGCCCCCTACTACTCCCACCGCTGGCCAGGGCATCCCTCTACTCACCACACCCCCTGTTCTTCTGCGGCGACGACAGCCTCACACCGCAGCCGAACCAGTGAAACCTCGTACTCCTCTCCGCGTGGGCATCCACTGTTGTGTCTTCCCCGGCTCCGCGTTGTCCCCTTCCTAGGCCTCGCCATCGTCCACCGCCCTGGTGCTCTCGGCGCGCCGTGGTCAACGTGGTCAAGGAACGACTTCCATCGGAAGAGTACTGTCGTGGAGAGGCTGACAGCAGGGATCCATCGGACGGGCCACCGTGTTTGGTGAAAAAAGTTCCCCCCTGACTTCTGGGACCCACCGGACGGGCCACCGTATTTCGCAAAAAAAACGTTCCCCCGCTGTCAGCTCGGACCCACCGGAAGGGCCTCCTTATTACGCACAAAAAAATGAATACTCCCCCTGCTAGTTGGGACCCACCTTGGTGGGAGGCTGACTTGTGGGCCTACTAAGTTGACGGGGATGGAGTGCTTTGTCAACTTAGTCAATATGAACGATTCTAGCTCTAGTGACCGTACGATGTCTATCCAACGGCCGTAGTGCTTCTTCAACCTCTGGTCTTCTTGCTCCAGCCGCCCAAAGTAGCGCCGGTCAGGTCGCATGCTCCTGCCTCCCGTGGCCGGCTGTGATGCCGCGGAGGCCACACCGCCCCCTACTACTCCCACCACTGGCCAGGCCATCCCTCTAGTCACCCACACTCCCTATTATTCTGCAGCAACGGCAGCCTCACACTGCAGCCGAACTAGTGAACCCTCGTACTCCTCTCTGCGTGGGCATCCACTGTCGTGACTTCCCTGGCTCCGCGTCGTCCCCTTCCTAGGCCTCGCCGTCGTCCACCGCCTTGGTGCTCTCGGCGCGGCGTGGTCAATGTGGTCAACGACCGACTTCCATCGGAAGAGTAATATACGTGGACAGGCTGACAGCTGGGTGTCGGCGTTCTGGGAACGGGGGTCCCCAGACTTGCCTGCCTGCGGCCCACGGCGTGGCTATGCTAGCAGGCCTGTACGACCCATCTTCATCAACGAGACATTCAAGACCCTCGCAAGGGGCCAAGCCTCGTGGGGCGGACGACGCAAGACCTCCTCAGGAGTGGCCTCACCAGGCTGGCTCGCGAGGTGCGGAGAAATCAAGGCAAGGCAAACCTCGCGAGGCTCTCGTGATGTGAGCCATGACGATCAAGACCAGGCGGGCGCCAGCGCGCGCCGCATCCTTGTTTCCTCTTTGGTGCTAAGGAGGCAAGCGCAGGCGTGGAGTTTCGGGGCATCAAGAAAAGGCTTCCATATCAGTGCAACGAGACCAAGACCCGCAGGATGGCAGGACGGAGGTTACCATGGAGCCCAAGACGGGGTCAGCACCAGAGCCTTTTGCAGGCGAAGACCACTTTTGTCAGGATAAGCTGTACTAGATGTCCCCTTTCAAATTGGCCGTTGTTGGCTCCCTTCCCACTCAATATTTGGGGAGAGGACCAGGGCCTATATAAGTAGAGCTAGCCACCACAGTAGAGGCATCTGATTCAGAGGCATCTCACCCACACAAGTTCGACAAGCACAAGAACACCTCAACCTAAGGAGGCTGTTCTTCCCCTTGTACTGTTCATCATCAGCCCAAGAGGTAATCCACCACCACCACACTGGAGTAGGGTATTACACCACGACGGTGGCCCAAACCAGTATAAATCTTGTGTCTTTGTGTTGCGAGTTCGTCGAGTTCGTCCGCGAGATCTTAGAGAGCTAGGGCGTAGATCGGTAGGGAGGAAATCTTCGCGTGCACCCCAGTGTTCGAACCTTGAGGGTTTAGCCGGAACCCGTGATCCGACATTTGACATGCCAGGTAGGGGTGCGCCGGAGCTTCCTTTCCGTCGTCTCGCGTCAACTTGCCCTATCGTCTCCATGGCAGACGCTCGCCGTGCTTGTGCTGAGCGCCGGGCTGACCTAGCAACCCGCGTCGCTCAGACGGCTCCCGCCGGTGGGCCACCTAGTCGTTCTCCATCTCCTGCTGCCAACGCCGCCACCTGTCTAGTGGGGAATGAGCAGCAAGCATCCTCGCTGCACCACTCGGTGCGGCGGGTCGGACGCACCGCCACTCCATCACTGACCCCGGCCGGTTCCTCGTCCCATGCTTGTCGCGCTCCCATGGACACACGGGCCACGCTCCTCATGGCGGACGAGCTCCTGGGCTACCGCCCAGTCGACGACCTCTAGGAGGACTGGCTCGACAACATCGCCGAGCTCGTCCGCGCCATAGGGGGCTCCCCTGCACCGTCCCTCTCTCCGCCTCACCCTCTGCCAGCTACAGGCGACGTAGCTCACGGAGCGCCTCCACCACCTCTGCCCCAAGACGGCACCCTGGCGCCAAGGCGCGCGGCCCCACGATGCGACCCGCTGCATCCCACGCCTGCGCATGAAGAAAGAAGCTGTCAAGAAGTCCCTCCGCCGCAAGAGAACGCTCCGCCACTCCTCGCACCGCCGCGCCAGGATCGTCTGCCGCGGCAGGGCCTCGTGCCGCTTGCTGTGGCGGCACGTGGGCGTCAAGACCAAGCTCCACCTCCAAGACGGGCCCCGGCGACCACGGCCGGCTGCCGCGCCTTCACCCCCGAGGTGCGTAGCGTTGCCTGGCCGGGCGAGTTCAAGCCAGATCTGCTTCCTCGCTACGACGGCACCACCGACCCCGCGGAGTTCCTGCAGCTCTACGAGCTGAGCATCGAAGCGGCCAACGGCGACGAGAAAGTCATGGCGAACTGGTTTCCCATGGCTCTCAAGGATGGCGCCCGCTCCTGGCTCCTGAACCTGCCACCGGGCTCGATCTCCTCCTGCGACAAGATGTGCAACCGCTTCGTCGCCAACTTCCAGTGCATTTGTGACCGCCCCCCGGCCGCGGATGACCTGCGCCGCGTCAAGCAACAACTAGGAGAGACCCTCCAGAAGTTCATCCAGCGCTTCAACAACATTCGTCTCAAGATCCCCAAGGTGACGGACGAGGCCATCATCTCCGCGTTCTCTGACGGCGTCCGCGACATCAAGATGAAGGAAGAGCTCGCGATCCACGAGGAGTTGTGCACATCTCAGGAGTTGTTCAACCTGGCGACCAAGTGCGCAAGAGCAGAGGAAGGGCGCCTCTCCCTCCTCGAGTTGCCAGCTGCGGACCCGGAGGAGAAGAAAGCCAGGGCCAAGGACGTGAAGCGCAAGGGAGCAACCGTGCTCGCAGCGGAGCCGGACACCAAGCGAGCCAGAGACCAGCCCGAGTCATCCAAGAGCAGCCGACCGTTCTGCGCCTTTCACAACCTGAATACCCACAATACCAGCGACTGTCAAGAGCTCAGAGCCTTTCATGAAGGACGCTTCGATCGAAGCCCCGAGCGCGGCGACCGGGGCTACGGCCGAGGAGGAGGACGTGGTGGCGGGCTCTGGGACGACCGTGGCCCGTGCCAGGAGTGGCGTGACCGGCCTCGTGAGGACCGCTGGCAGGATCATCCTCGTGAGGGCGCCTGGAGGGACCAGCCTCGCGAGGATTTCCCTTAGGGCAACGCCGGTCTCCCCCCGCTACCGCCACCACCAAGAAGGAATGACGACCACCATCAGGACGAGGGGGCTGGGGGCTTCCAGGAGTCGCGCGCTATCGCCTGCATCTTGGGCGGGGCCCAAGCCCCAGCCTCGCAGTGTATCTTCAAACAGTTTGCGTGTGAACTGAATGCAGTCCTCCCCAAGCTTGAGGCCACGCGAACGCTCAGGTGGTCCCAGTGCGCCATCACCTTCACCTCGACAGATCAGCTCAAGTGTGCAGCGACCGCTGGCGCCCTCCCGATGGTTTGTTCACCAGTCATCAACAACATGCAAGTTACCAAGACCCTGATCGACAGCGGCGCAGAGCTCAACGTCCTGTCCGTCGACACGTTTGACAACCTCCAAGTGCCGTATGACCAGCTTCAGCCTACCCAGCCTTTCTCAGGAGTGACCACCGGTTCCACCACACCGATAGGGCAGGTCCGCCTCCCTGTCACCTTCGGAGAACGCAAGAACTACTGCACTGAGCTCATCGAATTCGACGTCTCGCACATCCGTCTGCCTTACAATGCCATCCTCGAGTACACGGCCCTGGCCAAGTTCATGGCGGTGACCCATCAAGGCTACAACGTCCTCAAGATGCCGGGAAGCGGCGGAATCATCACGGTCCTGTGTGAAGAAAGAGACGCGGTGTGCTCCCTCGAGCGTGCCTTCCAAGCTGCAGCAATCGACGACCCCGACAGCAAGGGCGAGGGCCCTCCTGAGGCCATCCCCAAGAAGAAGAAACAGCTGCGCCGTGCAGGACCTCAGGAGGGTGGCGTCGCAGCTGGAACCTCGTCAGGATCAGCGCCCGTTCAAGGGGCGCCTCCCTCCATCGCATTGGAAGGCGCGCCCAGCGCCCTCCTCGGGCAGGGCTCGGGGGCTTTCTTCTGGAGGGCCTCAGACCTTGCCAACATCACGAGGGAGGCGCTTGGGCACCACTTGGAGGCGTGCTTCACGGCACGTTTCCCTTAGGAGGACATAGGGCGAGGAGCGTCCACCACTCAGGAATTCATCGCCAAGACCACTAAGGAACTGCAAGACGTAAGGCCCATGCGCGGCAACCGCCTCTACGAGGTGCAGCTCCCCATCCAGGCGAGGATGCCGGGCTGCGCGTCTACATCAACGTCCTAGGGCTCAACAGGGCTGCATCTCAGGAGCCTTTCTGGCCTTCGCGCGTGGTCCGTTGCGAGGGTCCACCACACAGCTACGTTCGCATGCCTTTCGGCCTGCCGAGCGTGTCGTCAGCCTCTCTGCGCAACCTACGGCGTGTCCTGGTGGCTCAGGAGGCCAGGCACCACGCCGTCCTGGCAGAGATGGAGACGGTCCTCAGGGAGCCACCTGAGCACCCAGAGCCTCCCAAGGCTCAGGGCCCCGGTGGCTCATGAGGATCAATCCCTTCACCGCGCACCTTCAGCTGCCCCGACAACCCTTC
The DNA here is from genome assembly GCF_002575655.3 of Aegilops tauschii subsp. strangulata. Taxonomy (NCBI): domain Eukaryota; kingdom Viridiplantae; phylum Streptophyta; class Magnoliopsida; order Poales; family Poaceae; genus Aegilops; species Aegilops tauschii. The sequence goes on along the minus strand of NC_053038.3, from coordinate 278,807,330 downwards.
ATCAACAGAACCAGGTGACATTTTCCAAGTTCATTTAGCTGGGAGCGCCCCTCGGGCAGCATCATTCCCAGGCCGCGTGGGTCCGTCCCTGTGGCATGTATCCCTTTTTAGGCTTTCAGCTTACCTTGTTGGGGGCGCCCCTCAGACTACATCATCCCCAAGTCGCTCGGGCCTGTCCCAGTGGCGTGTATCTTCCCTGCTTTTACTTAAGCCTGCTGCTTTCATGTTTAACCTACCCATGATTACTACTTGCTCGATCACCACCCATCATGGGGACCGCACGCCGGCCGTCTTTCTTCAGGACCCTTCGCGTGAGTAAGTTGAGGCCGCAGGGTCCTTGTTTCCTCTTTGGTGCTAAGGAGGAAAGCGCAGGCGCGGAGTACCGAGGCATCAAGCAAAGGTTTCCATATCAATGCAATGAGACCAAGACCAGCAGGACGGTAGGACGGAGGTCACCATGGAGCCCAAGACGGCGTCAGCACCAGAGCCTTTTGCAGGCGAAGACCGCTTTTGTCAGGATAAGCTGTACTAGTTGTCCCCTTTCAAATTGGCCGTTGTTCGCTCCCTTCCCGCTCAATATTTGGGGAGAGGACCAGGGCCTATATAAGTAGAGCTAGCCACCACAGTAGAGGCATCTGATTCGGAGGCATCTCACCCACACAAGTTCGACAAGCACAAGAACACCTCAACCTCAGGAGGCTGTTCTTCCCCTTGTACTGTTCATCATTAGCCCGAGAGGCATCCACCACCACCACACTGGAGTAGGGTATTACACCAAGACGGTGGCCCGAACCATTATAAATCTTGTGTCTTTGTGTTGCGAGTTCGTCAAGTTCATCGTGAGATCTTAGAGAGCTAGGGTGTAGATCGGTAGGGAGGAAATCTTCGCGCGCACCCTAGTGTTCGAACCTTGAGGGTTTTGCCAGAACCCGTGATCCGACATTGGGTCCACGGCAGCCGCAAGGAAGTGCCTCCTTATTACACGAAAAATAATTATTCCTGCACCTGACAGGGGGGACCCACCAGACGGGCCAGCGTATTTCGCGAAAAAAGTTTCCCCCCTGACTGCTGGGACCTACCAGCTACATCTTCGCACGCAAGGAAGTGCGTCCGGGCAAAAAAAAACGGTTCGCCCCCCTGACTGCTGGGACCCACCAGCTACATCTTCGCACGCAAGGAAGTGCCTGACAGTCGGGACCCACCGGGTCGAAGCGTACGTAGCGTTGTCATTTTGGTTGCAAACGTGTACGTAGATACTGGTCGATGTAGAGGCGCGCACGTGTCGTAGTAGAGGCGCACACGTAGCATGTACACGTACGTACAGCGGCCAGGGTGCAAGAAAGTAAATACGGCTACGTCCGTACATACGGGCGGGGTATCGAACGCCTACTCGCGTGTACGTAGGGCCAGGGCTCGTGTACATGGTCGGGTAAGAACAGAGGAACTGCGTCATCATCGTATTCATGGGGAGGCAACGGAATGCGTCGTGTTCATCAGGAGGCAATGGAACGCGTGGGAGCCTACCGGCTTCGACGGAACAGCCGATGGAAACGAGGCCTGGCGTACCGCAGAACGGAGGAAACGGCCTTGTGTTCGATTGGCCATGTTCGAAACGGGGTCCTGTTCATTGGGAGGGGTCTGGCGTACTGCAAAGTGGAGGAAACGGACCTCCTATGGTCGAAACGGGGGTCCTGTTGATCGGGAGGGGTGTGGCGTACCGCTAAATGGAGGAAACGGACTTGTGTTGGAGCGCTACGGTCGAAACGGTGGTCCTGTTCATCGGGAGGGGTGTGGCGTACCGCAAAACGGGACTCCACGGGATACTGTTCATCTCCACTATCGAGCCCCTCCAGCCTCCACGGGCTACTGTTCATCCACCGTCGACCTCCTCCAGCCTCCACCTGCGACTGTTCATCCACGGGCTCCTGTTCATCCAGCCTCCACCGAGCGCTACTCCATCGGCTACTGTTCAACCAACCCTCTCCACGGGCTCCTATTCAACCACCCCTCCACGGGCTACTGTTCATCCAGCCCTCCACCGTCTACTGTTCATCCAGCCCTCCACGGGGTGGTCCTGTTCATCCAGCCCTCCACGGGGTCCTGTTCATCCAGCCCCAACCGGCTCGATCGATCGGGGTCCTGTTCATCCACAGGCAACACCACGGGATCCTATTCATCCACCCCCACCATGAACTGTTCGTCCAAACCCCCTCCTCTAGCAACGCTCACTGTTCATCCGGAGGCAGCATCGATCGGCTTCAGTTAGCAGTAGTAGCGAAGGAATCGCTCGATCGGGTTCAGTTAACACCCATCGATCGATCGCTCGGGTTCAGTAACGCGTAGCTTGCAGTGCAATCGCTCGGGTTCAGTTAGAGCCCAACGCCTCGCTCGGGTTCAGATAGAGCCCAATGCCTCGCACCCACGTGCGTGCGTGTACGAGAGAAACGTGCATCGCTCGGCCCCGACCACCCACTGTAACCGGGAACACCCCAATATTTTCCTCGCCCTCGCTTCTACCACGGTTTTTTCGTCATGGACGGCGCAAAGAATGTCATGCAGCTGCGTCTCTGGCCCGGCCAGGACGAAAAGCCCATTTTCTGTCATGATTTTTTGTCATAGAAGTAGGACCCCACCACATCTATGATGATACCGGGTTTTGTCACAATTATCGTCATTGAAGTGTCATAAGTATGACCAAAAAAAATTTTGTTTGGCCCAAAATGTCACGGATGTGTCTTTTTTTGTAGTGCCTCCACGGGGTGGTCCGGTTTATCCAGCCCTCCACGGGGTCCTATTCATCCAGCCCCAACTGGCTCGATTGATCGGGGTCCTGTTCATCCAGAGGCAACACCACGGGGTCCTGTTCATCCAGAGGCAACACCACGGGGTCCTGTTCATCCACCCCCACCGGGATCTGTTCATCCAACCCACCCCCAGCAATCCTCACTGTTCATCCAGAGGCAGCATCGATCGGCTTCAGTTAGCAGCAGTAGCGAAGGAATCGCTCGATCCGGTTCAGTTAACAGCCATCGATCGATCGCTCGGGTTCAGTAACGCGTAGCCTGCAGTGCAATCGCTCGGGTTCAGTTAGAGCCCAACGCCTCGCTCGGGTTCAGTTAGAGCCCAACGCTTCGCACCCACGCGCGTGTGTGTATGAGAGAAACGCGCATCGCTCGGCCCCGACCACCCACCGTAACCGGGAACACCCCGATATTTTCCTCGCCCTCGCTTCTACCATGGTTTTTTCCGTCATGGACGGCCCAAAGAATGTCATGCAACTGCATCTCCGGCCCGCCCAGGATGAAAAGCCCATTTTCTGTCATGATTTTTTGTCATAGAAGTAGGACCCCACCATATCTATGATAATACCGGGTTTTGTCACAATTATCGTCATAGAAGTGTCATAAGTATGACAGAAAGAAAATTCGTTCGGCCCAAAATGTCACGGATGTGTCTTTTTTTGTAGTGTGTGCCGACCCGAGGGAGGAGGGGGGCTGCTAGCTACTTCGCACTTTGCTAGGTGAACCTCGGTTGGGGGGAGCGGGCATACATTCATAGCTTAGGATTCCCTTCGTGCCGACACGAGGGGGTGGGGGCAAGCAATACCGTGCGCTTTGCGAGAGAGGTGCCACATCGAAGTTGCATTTGGTATTTGAAAATCAAACCACCCTTTTGATACATAAATTTGGTCCAGATGCAAGTGTGGTCGTGTTCTGACCCTCTCCCGCACCATTTTTCGCCAAATTTATGAACATTAGACAAGTCGGATGATGCAATAGACACGGTTCACTCAAACTAACTGTGGCCACGCCGGTGTCCCTATCACACACACATCTGCACAGTACATTGGGCTCCACGAGGCTCCCCCTCTCAAAAATATCTGCCTGGCTCAAGGGATTTTCTGTTTCATAACACACGGTAGTTATCTCCGGACTGTGTGCGATGTTTCTTGTTCCCAATCCCGTCTGCATCCCTAGAAAATATCTACCCGTCTCGAGGGTTTTTCTGTTTCATAACACAGAGTTGTTATGTCTGAACCGTGTGCAATGCTTCTTGTTCCCAATCCCACCTGCATCCCTAGAAAATATATGCCCGCCTCAAGGGTGTTTCTGTTTCATAACACACGGTTGTTATCGCCGGACCATGTGCGATGCACTATCATCCAAAATTTCAATAGCCCGGCATTTCACTCCCACGTTTGACTCCCGCATAGTAAAATTTTCAGCACCCGCGTCATTTCCTCAAACACCCCCCTCGACACACACACACACACAAAACAAACACACACACACACACACCAAAACCTCCTCGGACGTGCACACACACACGCACACCCTCCTGTCGGTGTCAAAACCGGCGGATCTCGGGTAGGGAGTCCCAAACTGTGCGTCTAAGGCGGATGGTAACAGGAGGCGGGGGACACAATGTTTACCCAGGTTCGGGCCCTCTCGATGGAGGTAATACCCTACTTCCTGCTTGATTGATCTTGATGATATGAGTATTACAAGGGTTGATCTACCACGAGATCGTAGAGGCTAAACCCTAGAAGCTAGCCTATGGTTATGATTGTTGTCATCCTACGGACTAAACCCTCCGGCTTATATAGACACGGAGGGGGCTAGGGTTACACAGAGTCGGTTACAAGGGAGGAAATCTACAGATCCGAATTGCCAAGCTTGCCTTCCACGCAAAGGAGAGTCCCGTCCGGACACGGGACGAAGTCTTCGATCTTGTATCTTCATAGTCCAACAGACCGGCCGAAGTATATAGTCCGGCTGTCCGAGGACCCCCTAATCCAGGACTCCCTCAGTAGCCCCTGAACCAGGCTTCGATGACGATGAGTCCGGCGCGTAGATTGTCTTCGGCATTGCAAGGCGGGTTCCTCCTCCGAATACTCCATAGAAGATTTTGAACAGAAGGATCGTGTCCGGCTCTGCAAAACAAATTCCACATACCACCATAGAGAGTATAATATTCCATAAATCTAATATGCTGACAACTTTTCATAACATGACATCCTGCCATGGTCCGGTCATTACGAACCGTTTTTCCCAGTCTGCCACTGCACGTGTTGTGAGGCGGTTTTCTTGGTACGTTTTGTCGAAGCAGAGATCGTGTCCCCTTATCACGGGATTCTCATCAATACGGGTGTGGGTAACCCAATCGTGCCTGCTGGTATGACTCCTCGATTTTAGGCAGTTTCCAAATGGCCACGCGGAGGACGCTTGATATTCACCCTCTTTATAAAGGGGCCAAGGCCTGTCCTTTTCTTCTCGCGCTCGATCCTTCCCTTCTCCCACCTCGAATTCCAACACACAAGGCTCAGGCTAAGCGTTTCGGACCTTCAATCATGTCCGGATCCAGCCTTCAACGCCGGTGGATGGCCTCCTCTGTCACAGAGGAGGACATCAAGAAGCTAAGAGAAGCCAGGTATCTGACCACCGAAATCTCGCACAGGCTCCCTGCTCAAGGGCAGGTCATCCCCACTCCCAAACCCAACGAGAGTGTCGTATTTGTTTCCCACTTCCTTCGAGGGCTAGGCTTTAGTCTTGATCCCTTTGTTAGAGGGCTTATGTTCTATTATGGGCTCGATTTCCATGATGTAGCTCTAGATTCCATCCTTCACATCTCGTCATTTATCGTCGTGTGTGAGGCCTTCCTCCGCATCACCCCACACTTCGGCTTATGGCTTAAGACCTTCAATGTGAAGCCGAAGATTATTGATGGGCGACACGCAGAATGCGGAGGTGCCATAATAAGCAAAGGCACCGATGCTCCATGGCCAAAGGGTTCCTTACCGGAGATGTCCAACTTATGGCAGCGGGAGTGGTTTTACATCACAGCTCCCCGAAGTACTAAGTGGGTAGCTGCCTCAGCCTTCCGTTCGGGCCCCCCGCCACAACTGGCGTCATGGGTCAACAAGGGGCTGGACTGGGGGCCAGTTAATGACGTGCCAACATTGCAGAGTCGCATCCGAGATCTCCTCAAGAGAGATGTCAGCCTTGTCAAGGTAACGCAAGTCATCCTAGTTCGTCGGGTCCTGCCATGACAACGTCGACCTCTCCGTATGTGGGAGTTCAACCCGGAAGGACCACGAACTATTCAGCAATTCTTCGGCGTGATGCTCGAAGAGATGTATGGATTGTTCTTCGGATTACGAATGAAGTGTTCGGACACCACCGATGATGCGGGTCTAAACTGCAATCATCCAGATACCCACGTAAGTAATTCTGCGGCCGAACATGTTGTCTTTTTATTTCTCACAACATCATTCTGAAAAAATCACTCTTTGACCAGGACTTGATAAAAAAGGCGAAGATGATCAGGTGTCCGCCCCCCCTTCTCGAAGGCTCACCGGATCCTGTACTAGCCAGGATGCTTGAGCATGCACCTTGTCAAGTGCCATCAGAGGAAGATAAAGGGAGGAATAAAGAAGCCAAAAGCGGGCATCACACATTACTCATCCAAACCGGGGGAATTAGTGTCTCCGCGAAGGAGGATAATCGGGGAGAAGAATCTAAAATTCCCTCTCCCTAAGGAAGGAAAAGACCTCCTCTGAAGACTGGGAATTGAGGGTTTCCAAACGAGGGAAGAAACCTTCGTCAGGGGGCCCTGCCCTAGAGGCCGTCCTTAGCACACTGTGCCCGCAAGGGGTTCAGCCCTCCACCGAGCTGTAAGTGAACAAGAGTACTTTTGGTAAATATATCCTGCTTCATCTCCGAGGACAATAACCGAGACGTATGTCTTGCAGTTCGGATCGTAGCCCTTCTCGACAGAGTTCGTCTTCGGGGGATCTTCTTCCGGAGATGATGGAGAGCGAAACGCCTCCCCCTGTCTCCCCACCTCATGAGGCGGACGACCCTGAGGTGTCGTCACGGAGGATTTCTCCTGATCCGCCAATGCCAGATGGTAACCCTTCGGCCACCCGAAGTCCGGAGTATTCGGCTCCTAAGGAGAGCAACAGAAAGAGTTCGGGGCTGTCCGGTGCACGACCGGACGCACTGATGGGTCTTCTGGAGCAAGCGGCTATCTCAGAGGCGCATCGTACTTTAATAGGTACGGTGGTTGAGAGGATTTCATCCGCCAATAGTGGGTTGCATGAAGCTTTTATGAGTCTGCTAAGAGGCTTTGAGGTACGCAAAGTAATATATTTTTTGACGGTACCGCACATGCTAGGTGTGCCCTATACAGATAGTAGCCCCTGAGACTCTGGTTGCTGTCCATAGGCGTCAAACAGAGGATCATAGTCCCAGGTAATGATCATGCTGCTTTCATGTGCAGGCGGCTGAAGGTCTGGTGGCTGGCCGGACTGGCGAGTTTGCCGAACTGAAGCGGCAGCTTGATGCGGCAGATGCCGACATCGTGCTTGTAAACAAGCGGCTTGACGAGGCACAGGGTATGTATTTTCCGGTGGTCAATAGATATTAAGAGGAGCATGATGCTAGTATCTATAATATGTTGTGATTGCAGATGGAGCTGCCGCCGTGGAGACCCTTCGGGTGGAACTTGCCCGAGCCAAGGAACAAGCCAGGAGAAGTGATGCGGCCGCCCTAAAGGCGGCCGAAGAGTTAAGAGGCGAACAGGCTTCTCATCGCCAGAGCGGAGATAAAATAGCCAAGATGGCTGTTGAGCTGACGGATGCTGTCGGCCGGTACGAGCTTCTTGAAAAGGAAAGCCAAATGAAAACGGCGGACCTGAAGAAAGCCATGGTAGCAGCCAAGGAAGCCCGCTCTAAAATCAGAGCGGCAAAGGAGGAGCTTCGTCAAGCCGGAGATATCATGGCTGGGAGGCCCTTTTTGTTGTGAACGAAGTTCGGAGATCCGAAGTATGCCCCTCTGGATCAATTATGGAGTGCTGCAGACGCGTACTTGGACTTGGCAATGAGTGTTGCTGATGCGACTGAGTTTTTCAAAGGTCAGAAAGATCATGAAGTGGAAAGGTTGTTCTGGTCGCAGTTCAGTGCTCCCACGCGTCCGCTGCTGTTAAATGAACAAATGGCCGAGTGAGCTGAGCTCCATAGGTTGTCTGGACTTGCCACGAGGTCTGTCGTGGATCATCTTTGGCCGGAGGGACCAAGGCTGAATAGTTATTTTGGTTTAGTGCAACGATTCCTTGGTGCTGTGCCGCATATTGACGTTGTAAAGAGGTCGGCGTGCATAGAGGGTGCGCGGATGGCTCTTGCCTGTGTTAAGACATACTGGGCAGAGATGGAGGCCACCGCTATTGCAATCCAGGATCCGGCCGTAGGCCAGGTATCGGTCGAGCACTATTTTGAAGAAGTCCTAGAAGGTGCTCCTTTAATAGAGGCTCAGTGCTCGAAGAGTATCATGTTCGAGTGACATGTATCCCAATTATAAAAACAATGCTATTTGGATTATAAAAGTTGTGTTTATACTTTTGCCTCAAAGTATTATGATGCCTCCTGTGCGGCCGTTTATGTATGTATATAACCTGAAAGTTTGCAGTCGTCGGCTTCAGCCCCCACGCATATAATGCGGGGGTGTTCGAAAAAGCGCGTATTCACACTTGATCCAACGTCTTGGTCCATTAAGGAGGTGATAACGCGGCGAACAAGGCAATCGGACTATATTGCTTGAACACTTTCACTTAGCCATAGGAGTTTGACGGTGGGGCTACTATATAGCCCCTGGTACTTCCGCGCTCAACCGAATACGGGGGGCCTACATACATGACTGGGAAACTGGTCCTTCGTTAATGCGGAGGAATCGCGAAGATTCCGCAGAGTCCTCGAGTGGTTGACCAGTCTCGCGCTTTATCATGACAGTCAGTTTTCGGCTTTCTCTACTGACGTGCTCATCCAGATGAACCAGGGCACAATCGCAGCAGTTCTCCTAGTGCCACCTTAGCCGATAGAGCGGAACGTAAGGTAGCAAAACACGGGAGCCGGGCAAACCCAACTATTGACCAAAGACATGATTTGGAGCTGATGCATATAAGGCCAAACTCGCGACGCCGAACACTCCCTAAGGTATTCGGACTTTACAACATATACTGGGCTGAGTAACACCCTCGATAGTGAGCCCTGAATTTCCAGGTACGTGCATTAGTCTGACGTGACGAAATGCCAATAACGCCAGCATCCCTCTCGGTTGTGTTGAGTATCCGGAGGGTGTGAGGCAACAAGAGACAGTAAGAAAGGTTTACATAGGGTCTTAATCTAAAAAGAAACCTTTGAGCGGGGCCCTGCTGAACGTCTGCGCCTGTGTCTCCGTTGTGCCGTATCCTGGAAGGGTGTAGCACGATTATCATCTGTAAAAGAGAAAAACCCAGGTGAAAGTCTTCGTGCGAAAAAATGGTTATTCTTAATAAACCATGAAAATGCAATCTAAATACGGTCAAGCCGAACTGTAGTCCTTTTTACATGCGGGAAGCCCCTAGCACCACCTATGGGGGTGTATCCATCGACTCAATCTCAGGTTTATCTGAGCTGTTACAGGTAGTGGTGCGCCGGACTCATCTAGCCGTGTCCGCGGTCTTGACGACCGATCATTTATTCTGGTTAGAGAGGCCATTCAGTCTTCGGCTGCTAGAGCCGCCACACATTCTTCCGCACGTAAGGAACACTCTGTGTTTCCACGAGGACCGGGCATCTTAAGCTTAAGATAAGCGTAATGCGGTACTGCATTAAAACGAGCGAAGGCCGTTCTTCCGAGTAGTGTGTGATAGCCGCTCCGGAATGGAGCGATGTCGAAGGTTAATTCTTCGCTTCGAAAGTTGTCGGGACAACCGAATACAACCTCTAGAACTAGAGAGCCCATGCAGCGGGCCTCTGGGCCTGGTATTACTCCTTTAAAGGTAGTATTGCTTTGGCTGATTCTTGTCGGGTCTATCCCCATTTTGCGGACTGTGTCCTGATATATCAGATTAAGACTACTGTCGCCGTACATAAGGACTCGGGTGAGATGGTATCCGTCAATTATCGGGTCTAGCACCAAGGCAGCCGATCCTCCGTGCCGGATACTAGTCGGGTGATCCCTGCGATCAAAAGTGATCGGGGCAGGCCGACCAAGGGTGGAACTTGGGGGTGACGGGCTCCACGGCGCATACGTCTCGGAGTGCACGTTTGCTCCTCCTTTTTGTTACGTGAATCATGTTCACTGTTTTGACCTCTGGTGGGAATTTTTTCTGTGCCCCAGTGTTTGGCGAGGCTCATCCTCGTCTTCACTTGTTGTCTCCCTCCCCTTGCGTTCGGCGTTTAGCTTGCCGGCCTGCTTGAAGACCCAGCATTCTCTATTGGTGTGATTTGCAGGTTTGTCAGAGGTGCCATGAATCTGACATAATTTGTCTAGAATCTTGTTTAGGCTGGACGGTCCATCTCTGATGCATTTAAATGGCTTTTTCCGTTGGCCGGGTTGAGAGCCCCTGAATCCGGCGTTTACCGACGTGTTGTCTGGGCTGTCTTCATTGTTTCGGCGCTTGCTTTTATTTTGTCATGGTTTTCCATTGGCATCCCTGACTTCGGATGTGCCTGGGTCGTTGGTGCCGCTACGGGCCAGCCAACTATCTTCGCCCACGCAAAAGCGGGTCATAAGGCTTGTTAGGGCTGCCATTGTCCTTGGTTTTTCCTGGCCGAGGGGTCTGGCGATCCATTCGTCCCGGACACTGTGTTTGAAAGCCGCTAAGGCTTCGGCGTCCGGGCAGTCGACGATTTGATTCTTCTTAGTGAGGAATCTGTTCAAAGCTTTCGGGCTGACTCTCCGGGCTGTTGAATTATATGACTTAGATCATCTGCATCCGGAGGTCGGACATAAGTCCCTTGAAAATTAGCCCTAATAGGATCCTCAAGCTCTTCCCAACTTCTAATTGAGTTTTTAGGGAGGCTTTTCAGCCAGTGCCGAGCTGGTCCTTTCAACTTGAGAGGCAGGTATTTGATGGCGTGGAGATCATCTCCACGAGCCATGTGGATGTGAAGGATGAAGTCCTCAATCCAGACCCCAGGGTCTGTCGTTCCGTCGTATGCCTCTATGTTCATGGGATTTGATCCCTCTGGAAATTCGTGATCCAGCACCTCATCGGTGAAGCATAGGGGGTGCGCTGCACCCCTGTATTTGGATGTGTCATGGAAATCTAATGGTTGTAGTGTTCGGTTTCGATTCCGTGCCGAAGCGCGCTTCCTAGATCTGTAGATGGACCTGGTCGTACCGGCTTTTTGCTGCAAGTCTTCACGTAAAGCGTGTGCTGACTTATGTGCGACATCGTTAGCCGCCCTATCGCGGCCACGGGGTGGTCGAGCCGGCTGATCGGCCGTTTTAATTTTCGGCTGTATGGGCTCTAAAGCCTCGTCATTGAATTCAGGCAGCAGCTTGCACTTTGGATAGCTCTTTGTGTGGCGACTGCCACCGTACTTTTCTTCAGTGTCTAGCACTTTATTCCATCTACTGTTGAGTGTATTTTGCACAGCCTTAAGCCTTTGCTTCTGCTTCTTCAGACTCCTCGCGGTGGAAATAAGCCTTCTATGGAGGTTCTCTTTCTCTAAATGCCTTTCCGGGATGATGTGTGCATCGTCGTCCGGACTGTTCTCCTCCCCGGAGACAGGTTGATGAGCTTTACCCTCAGTGTCGCCGTGATCGGACAGTGGCTCCGTACTATGTTCGTCGTCCACTGGCTCATCCTGCTCTGTCGCTGGGTCCATGTGGTCGTCGTTTCCTTTGGAGTCGACCGGGGTATTATTCTTTCTTGCGCTGTTATCGCTGTTCTTGCCGAGGCAGGATTTGGAGCGGCGCCTAGGTCGTCGCTTTGGTTGCTTCTCGAGGGGATTATCCTTCGCTGCATCCTTCCGTTCCTCGTCATTGTTTTCTTTGGGTGTATCCACCATGTATATATCGTGTGATGAAGTGGCAGTCCAGCGCCCTGTGGGCGGTGGTTCCTGTTCCTCTCCTGCATCGTCGTCCATACCGTCGATGTCTTCGGAGTCGAAATCAAGCATGTTGGTTAAATCGTCGACAGTGGCTATTAAGTGGGTGGTGGGTGGGGAACGAATTTCTTCATCGTCCGCTTCCCAATCGAGCCGGACATAGTTCGGCCGAGGGTCTCCTAACAAGGAGAGAGACCTTAATGAATCTAGCACGTCGCCAAAGGGCGAGTGCTGGAAAATATCCACGGAGGTAAACTCCATGATCGGTGCCCAATCAGATTCGATAGGCACGGATGCAAGCGGTTCGGAGCCCGTGGCCGGGGACAAATCCAAGGGTTCAGCAACACAGGTCTCATAAGAGGTGAAGTCAGTATTCGGCTCTAACGCCGCTGAGCGTGCGACCTCCATGGCGGGGTCCATCCACCCGTCCTCGGTTGGCACGATCTGCTCCGGATTGAGGATCGGAGTAGTCACACGTGTGATCTCCCGAACACCGTCCGACAGGAGAGCCAAGTCGTGCTCGTCATGACTGTGCGGCGCACCTGACATGGGCTCGAATCCGTCGAAGATCAAGTCTCCGCGGACGTCGGCAGTAAAGTTTAAGCTTCCAAACCTGACCTGGCGGCCAGGGGCGTAGCTCTCGATTTGCTCCAGATGGCCAAGCGAGTTGGCCCGCGGTGCGAAGCCACCGAATACGAAGATATGTCCGGGGAGAAAAACTTCACCCTGGATCGCATCGTTGTCGATGATCGAAGGAGCCGTCAAGCCTTATGGTGATGGCACAATGGAACTCTCAATGAAAGCACCAATGTCGGTGTCAAAACCGGCGGATCTCGGGTAGGGGGTCCCGAACTGTGCGTCTAAGGCGGATGGTAACAGGAGGCGGGGGACACAATGTTTACCCAGGTTCGGTCCCTCTCGATGGAGGTAATACCCTACTTCCTGCTTGATTGATCTTGATGATATGAGTATTACAAAAGTTGATCTACAACAAGATCGTAGAGGCTAAACCCTAGAAGCTAGCCTATGGTTATGATTGTTGTCCTGCTATGGACTAAACCCTCCGGCTTATATAGACACCAGAGGGGGCTAGGGTTACACAGAGTCGGTTACAAGGGAGGAAATCTACATATCCGAATTGCCAAGCTTGCCTTCCACGCAAAGGAGAGTCCCATCCGGACACGGGACGAAGTCTTCAATCTTGTATCTTCATAGTCCAACAGTCCGGCCGAAGTATATAGTCCGGCTGTCCGAGGACCCCCTAATCCAGGACTCCCTCACCTCCCTCGCTCGAAACCCTAGCAAGGTCCCCGCCGCCGCTGCCGCCGCCGCAAGGCCTTTATTGTCAACATCTGCCGGTTTGCCCGTGCAACTTACCCACCGATCTCCATACCCAGGCCGCCCTCAGTTTCTTAGATAACGCCTGCCAAACGCCCCCTTTTCCACAGATCCCCATCCCCATCCCCCAGTCTAGAGCGTCGCAGCATAAGCCCGGCTACGCTTCCTGTGGAGCTCGAGGAGCGACTGGCCCAAAGAGGTGTATAGCGGTCTCTTCGCCCGACGTCGCCGAGGAAGCTGACGACCATTACTGGCGATAGGCACTCAAGCAACAGCCTAGAGTATGCGGGCATGTCTCGGCCGCCAGCTACGACATTGAGGTCATCGACAGCGAAGTCCTGAGGCGGGCTATGTCACAGGTTAAATGGCCCACCCCCAACCCCTCGGGTTCAACCGCCGTCGATCTCATCCATGGCCCCGCTGCTGATCTCCTCTGGCTCGCTGTCAATAATTTTCTATTCTACATCGCCATTGAGCCTGTTTTGTCATTTCTGGATGACACGTTCTGCGACACTGGCTTGGGATCCACAACTTCCAAGTTAGACCTCATCGACGGCGACCACGAGGAGGGCACCCTCTCTGGCTCTTCCAAGGGGAAAGAGCCCATCTGCTCTTCCAAGGGGAAAGCACCCGTCTGCGACATGAGGGAGGGCACCCTACAGCCGTGCTCTTCCAAGGGGAAGGAGCCCATCTGCGACAACGTGGACCGTATCCAGGGTCCGTGCTCTTCCCACAGGAACGAGCCCATGTGTGACAAGTGAGGAAACCCATGATTTGTGTTGCCGTGCCTCTTCACAGGGGGAAACTCATGATTTGTTTTCTCGAGTCCCTTTTGTAGTGTAGTGAGAATATGTCCAGTTTTAATTGCTATATCTGGTTGTTTGCAGTATGCCTTGTTTATTTCAGTTGTTCACAATGTGATGCTCTATATGTGCAATTATTTACTGTGCAGTACATTTCATCAATCCGGTTTTAAACATATTGTAGGAATGCATATATTTGCTTGTTGTTAAGCCTGTTATAGCTAGCATATGCCTCTTTTAAAGTTTTTTGATTGTTTGGTTGTTTGTAGTTAGCATATGTCCAGTTTCAAATGCTATCTTTGGTTATTCGTAGCATGCCTTGTTTATTCCAGTTATTCACAACGTGATGTTCTATATGTGCAAGAACTGTGCAGTTCAATTTCATCAGTACCAGTTTCAACAATACCACTATGAATGACTACATTTGGTTGCTGCATCTTGTAGTTAACACACATTTCCATTTTTATTTAACAATAACCAGTGTACTTAGACCGGCACAATACTAGTTTGAATGACTATGTTTGCTTGTTGTTAAATGTTAGGCCTGTTGCAGTTAGCACACCTTTCCACTTGTTTTGCTTTACTAGCGTGCTTAAACCTGCACACTGAAGCTATCTTTTGGATATTATTTTGTCCTCCATGGATAATTTTGGTTGATGTTTAGCCTGTTGTGCTTAACATGCTTCTCGATGTACCTACACAGGACAATTTTGGGAACGACTGTTGTTTTCCATCGAGGTTAGTTTCATCCCATGGCTTATATATGCTCATTGTTCAGGATATCGGTAGCTCGTGCCATATAGGCCGGCAGCTAGTAAGGGACTAATCGGTGAATCGGACTTTTAACTGAATATAACTGTAACCCATTAATCGTCGGGTTAACTAGGGCCATATGTAATATATCTGAGGCTACATAGCAACATGCACTGTACTTAATGTCTAAATATGCAATCCTAGGCTACATAGCAACAAGGAAGAGTGTTACATTAATGTTCTAATGATGTCTAGATATACGTAGAAGAGCAGCAACAACAACAACAACAACAACAACAACAACAACAACAACAACAACAACAACAACAACAACAACAACAACAACAACAACAACAACAACAACAACAACAACAGCAGCAACAGCAACAACAACAACAACAACAACAACAACAACAGCAACAACAACAGCAACAACAACAACAACAGCAGCAGCAACAACAACAACAACAACAACAACAACAACAACAACAACAACAACAACAACAACAACAACAACAACTTAGCTAGAGGTTAGAGTTAGTTTCTAGCTCATGACTAACCCTGAACTAACTCCATCCAAAGAGTTGTTTGGATGGCAGGGTTAGATTGACAATAAATGCACTAGGAGAACTAGCTCCAATTAGCACCTCTTGGGTTGGATAGTTTTTTTGGGCGGGTTATAGATTCAAGTAGCTCAAACTAGACCTCATGTTTAGATATACTTTAGGGCTATTTGAGCCCGAACTAGCTCAAACTAACTGTAACCCATGGAAACAACAGGAGTTAATCAGCCGATAATTTGTAAGAATGCACTAAACTCCTTCCGGCCCATAATATAAGATGTTAATTCATCTAATATGTGAGTATATTGGATGTTATAAGATACTACCTCCGTTCCTAAATATTTGTCTTTTTAGAGATTTCAAATGGACTACCACATACGGATGTATATAGACATATTATAAAAGAGTGTTGTACTACATCATTGTGCAATTGCTATTTAGCTTCTAATATTAACTTGGTGCTTTTATGTACATATGCCATCGGTAAAGATCCGCGCTTCGACCCTTTCTGCGTATGGGGCAATGAGATATTGATGAACCAGCATCAAGTGAGGAAGTTGATAAAGATTGTTAGGCAAATGGGTACAAATATGGCAATTAAACTATTTGTTTACACATTATCCAAGACAACAGCGAACTGCAGGATGGTAACTAAGAACTCTGCAGCCTTCTTTTTACTGCCCATAATTAGTTGTGTTAGATGACAATGTCTGAATCTTTTTCCTTTCCAGTGATTGCGAAAGCAGTTTACTCAAGATTACCTCTCAAACTACATGATTGGCGGGCATGCAAAGGTTAAAGTATTTCTACCAAAACACGATGATTATTTGATGTTTTCATGAAGACCGTGAAGGATGGGCGGTCGGCCATCACAAGGGCTTGGACTAGAGTCGTGCGTGCCTTCTGCATGGAGGAGGGCACAATATGGGCATTCCGCTTCACCTTGTTCAGCAACCAGAATATATTTCGCCTCTTTCTTTACCGTCTTTAATAGTACAAGTATAAAACTTGTGTTTCATCATTCTTTATTTGGTTCTTATGTAATTCTTGAACATATGTACCTATTAATCGAATAATGCATTGGTTGTTTGAACCTAATGGATATGAATAAAGCTGTAGCATACATTCAAATTCAAATTCAAATTCAAATCCGGTACAATTTGAAAAAGCAGCAATTAAATTATGGTGAAATTATGCTCTCTATGATGTTACGACACACACGGTTGGTAAAACACAAACATTTGCGATATGCACCATAATCCGAGATGGTTCACAGAGAGGAAACATGTGCAAGCATGCACATGGTTGCCGTTTGCAAAGCGTGTGCGATGTCAAACAATATCATAAACGGTGCGGGCAAACTAAACGTTTGTTTTAGTTGCCTTATCGTACACGATTCGCAACCATGAACTGTTTCTGATGAAGTATGCATCGTAAACGTTGCACCACAGAATAGCGTGTGTGATAGTTGCCGTGTACGACGATGTTACGATGGTCCGACGTTTCGTAATCTTGTCTGACACTCCTACGACGATTAGCTAATCTTCTAACAGTGAACCGTTTGTGATGGGTCGTGCATCATACACATTCTATAATAGTGAACCGTTTGTGATGGGCCGCGCATCATAAACGTAGCACCACAGAATACCGACTGCGATGGCAATGTGAGCAGAAACAAGTAGGAGTACTATAGGGGCCCTATCCCCGACGGTTTCTGGGTCGTCTGGGAAGGACCCCCCTATCGCCCACACTCACTTGGCGACGGTTCCAAATGTCCTCGCGGAAAGGGGTTAAAAACCGTTTATATAGCACCGACGCGCACTAGTGCACCGCTATACGACCTCTATGCCATGGCCCATACTGCCCCGTACAAGAAGGTTAAGGCTTCTCTGAGGATGACCTCGGTCATCCAGAGAGCTTCACCAACATCTCCTCCCACAACAAGCTCGTGAGGTACAGAGACGTTGGGAAGACGAGGAAAGGGGAGGACTTCAACCCGAGCCAGAGTCCTTTTGATCAAGAGATCATGATGCTATCTAGTGGCGGGAGGTACCATGGCTCGGTAGCCATTGGGGATGGACTCACGCGTTGTCCTAGAACTCTCCCGGAGATCAAGAAGCGTCAGACGAGCTCCGATCCTCAGATACCGCCTCGTCCACGGCCAATGGAGCTCGCCATTGAGGCTAGGGCCCAGGAGCTTCTGGCGGAGGGAAACAGGCATGCTAAGCAGAGGGAGAGGGAGTTGGAGGACAGGACGGCTAGTCTATTGGAGGCGGAGAGGAATCGGAACGACACGTCTCACCGGGCCCTATACGAGCTCCTCGTGGTAAGTTTCTCCTGCATATTAGCCAAATCATGCATGTAATGTTCGTTTCATTACTAACTAATATGACTGACTCGTGAAAACAAAATGTTCAGTCCGTGTGCAAGAAAAATGGTCAGACTCCTCCGCCGATGCCCCAGATTGGTATAGCGGAGACGGTGAGTTTCATTTGAATTGTCTTTGGTGCATCATGCCAACGAGACATTGCAAATGATCTTTGGTGCAGCATGCCTCCCGACAAGCATCGACCGATCCTTCTCTGTCTCGCACTAGCGCAACCCCGACCGGTCCTTCTCCATCTCCCACTGGCGCAAACCCGAACCGGTCCTTCACCTCCGTGATGATGGTAAGTTTTGCCAAGTGTTTTGCTTAACAAATGCATACTTAGCTTAAGAAATGACCTACTTAGCTCCAAAATGACCTTTACTTAGCTTATTTTCCTCAAAAATGACATAATAACCTTACTTAGCTCCAAAATGACATATTTTACCTAGGATAGCTATAAAATGACCTATACTTAGCATTTTTCCTCAGAAATGACTTGATATTCTTAGTTGGCTAAAAAATGGAATAACTACCTAGGATAGCTCAATAATGATCTATAATTAGCTTAGCTAGTTCATTTATGACATAATTAGCTCACTTAGGTAAAAACAATGGCACAATAACCTTGGTATAGCTCCAGAATGACCTATACTTAGCTTATTTTCCTCGAAAATGACATAATAACCTTACTTAGCTCCAAACTGATATAATTTACCTAGGATAGCTATAAATTACCTATACTTGGCATTTTCCCTCCTAAATGACTTAATATGCTTAGTTAGCTAAAAATGGCATAACTACCTACGATAGCTCAATAATGATCTATAGTTAGCTCACCTAGTTCATTTATGACATAATTAGCTTACTTAGGTAAAAAAATGGCATAATAACCTTGGTTTAGCTCCAAACTATCATATAATTAGTTTATTTTCCTCCAAAATGACAAAATAACCTTACCTAGCTCCAAAATGACCAACTTTAACTAGGATAGCTCTAAAATGACCTACACTTGCCATTTTGTCCTCCAAAATGAATAAATATGCTTAGTTAGCTCAAAAATGGCATAACTACCTAGGTTAGCTCAAAAATGACCTATACTTAGCTTCTTCGGTTCATTTATGACATACTTAGCATACTTAGGTGAAAAATGGCATGATAATCTTGGTTACCTCCAAAATGAAATAGACTTAGCTTATTTTCCTCGACTAAGCTCCAAAATGACCTATTTACCTAGCTTAGCTCTAAAATGACCTACACTTAGCATTTTTACCTAGCTTAGCTAAAAAATGGCATTTTTACCTACCTTAGTTTGAAGAAGAAGAAGATAAAGAAGAGGAGAGGAGAAAAAGAAAGATAAGATAAATTATTCTTCTTCTTTTTCTTCTTCTTTTTCTTCTTATTTTTCTTCTTCTTCTTCTAGCTAGTCTTCTTCTTCTAACTTTCTTCCTTCCCAATTTGCAGATTTGCTTTAGATGAGGAAGCTTTCATTGTTGGAGTCTACTCTTCTCGTTGTGCTTCCTTTTTGTTTTTGGAAACTTGTGGTTGGATATGTATGTATGGATGAAACCATTGTATGTTGGATATGTTGTTGGAAACTTATTGTTGGATATGTTGTTGGAAACTTGTATGTTGGATATGTTGTTGGAAACTTATTGTTGGTATGCTTGTTGAAAGTATTTTCAAATGTGTGTATATATATCTGTGAAATTCTATGAAATTGAGTGAATTTAAGAAAAAATAGGGGATGTACAGGCAGACGGCAAAGAGCTTTGCCATCAGCCAGCAGACGACAAAGCTGCCATGTGGCAACTACGTGTGCAACCTAGGGTGCACTGGGCTGTCCTATTTGACAGCTTTGCCGTCTGCTAGCAGACGGCAAAGATCTTTGCATCTTTGTCATCTGCCAGCAAACGCCATACCATGCCATGTGGTAGCTACCGGGGCTGGCCTATTTGGGCACCTTTGCATCTCAACAAACAATTAATTCTAAACATATACGTATGAATTGTTAGCACGAACATTAACCCTAGTCGGATTATTAGCAAAAAAATCATTTGTACACAACAAACAATTAATAACTAACCATAGATACCATTCAAACAATCAATACACTACATGGATCTAATGAATCTTACTCTAATTTCATGGTCTGGGAGAACATAACCATAGGATTTATATTCCAAAAGAGAAGGGGAGGGTAACCGGTTTTCCGTCGGAATCGTTATTGGAGTAGTTGTGGACCTCCAGCTCCGGCTGGGGAGGCACAACGACGATGACGAAGTCAAGGTCGCGCTGCTGCCCGTGCGAGACCTCGTCGGTAGCGACTGCAACCTCTATGCCTAGCTTCATGCGTTGCGAGGGTACTTAACCAGCCCCGACGTCACCACTCCCTCCGATGGTGCGCTTCGGCGACATCCTCATACACTCCAGGCGGCGGTGACAACTGTGGACGGGGGGTGAGGCCGCCTATTGTGACCAGCGGATCAGGCGCACCATTAATATGGAGCAGTGGGAGCAAGGTGGGAAGCAATCAAAGGGCTGGCTCGCCTCTCGGTGAGCCTGCACAGCGGACTGCTGGCATGCCTACCGTCATTACACACAGCTACTAGCACGCCCCTGGTGACACTGCATAGCGAACACAAGCATGCCTCTCAGTCTGCCTGCACGGCGGACTGCTCGCATGTGTCTCGTCAACTCACGCATGCTCGTATGGCACACGGGACGCGTGGCGGCACGTATTATATTGATTTTCCTTTTTGATGATTAATTCTGCCACTTTCTTGCTTAAACGAATCACAACATGTACATTGTTGGTCTAATGCACACGGTTCAAATAAATAGTCCGTTTGCGATATTGGTTGCTAATTATTGATAATTTCCTGTCTGTAAGAAGATTATATCAAAACTTGTCTCAAATTTGACAAAAAAGTATTATATCACAGTCTATTGGTGTACATAGGACACCACGATAAGTTTCATGAATTTCAACTTAGTTTTGGATTTACTAGATTTTAAAATCAAAATTCTTGATGTTTGATATTTCTTGCATGGGGACTAAACGTGCACCCAGGGACACGTACACATATGATTTTCCAATCCATTTTGGTGCACAATCATGGGTCTCATGTAGCTCAAATTTGATTTTTGCATATTAAATCCCTAGGAAATCAGTCAATGTTTATAACGGATGAATGATCTATGGGTTTTTTTCAATTTTTAACACTACACTCCTTTGGTCGCATGTTCCCTGTAGAAAAAGTTAGACATGCATCTTTGGGCCACATGCACGCGGTGGTCCTAGGACACTCACTCGCGTGTGATGGTCTCTGTTGGCCTGCGAGGTCGTCATCCATCACTATGACCTATAGTGAGAGAGGTTAATTTGACCGAGAAGGATGGTTCTTCGAAAAAAGACCAATAAGGATGTCATTTTTTGGTCTGTGTTACGTATGGTAGGAGTATATGTATAGTACGCGTCGAAGAGGGTGGGGGCAACATATACTATGCGTCATATAGGACAGTCACTCGCGTGTGATGCTTCCATTTGTCAGCCCGCAAGGTCTTCCTCCATCACTTTAACCAAATCAGAGATGTTAACTTGACCAACAAGGAGGTTTCTTTTTGGTTTGTGTTATGGTAGGAGTATATAGTATGCATCGAAGAGGGGAGGAGGGGGCCAGCACATACTACACACATGTCATGAATGATCTCGCTCCATGTGGGGACTTTTCAGTTTCCAAGGGAGGTGCCACATCAAAATTGAGCATATTGGGTATTCAAACATCATCAACACCTCTTTGGGCCATGTGCAGATGGTGGTTGTCACTCACTCGCCTGTGACACTTCCCTCCATGGGCCCGCGAGGTCGTCATCCATATAATTTGACCCAACGAGAGAGGTAAATTTGACGAACAAGGAGGATTATTTTCGGGTTGTGTTATGATAGGAGTATATATTACGCGTCAAAGAGGGGAGGGGGACGAGCATATACTATGTGTCATGAGGCAGGTGCCACATCAATTGTGCATATTAGTATTCAAACATCACAACCACACATCTCCATACATATGTTTGGCCCACATGCAAGCGATGGGGTTGTCCTCTAGAACTCACTCATGGGGTTATCGGCGAGATGTTTCGTCCATCTGTGTGCACACTTGGTCAATCACTTTGACCGATAGCGATAGAGGTTAATTTGACTTATAATTAGGAGGGGATTAAATTTTGGTTCGTCTTAGATGGTATATATCATGCTGTGAGATCACATAATATACTTTGAGCACATGTGTACGCATAAATCTCTCCCAGCAGATCGAAGTGGGGGGGCGAGCACGCAACGCGTGATACGTACGTCTCCAACGTATCTATAATTTTTTATTGTTCCATGCTATTATATTATCTGTTTGGATGTTTTATATGCATTAATATGCTATTTTATATTATTTTTTGGGACTAACCTAGAGCCTAGTGCCAGTTTCTTTTTTTTCCTTCTTTTTGAGTTTCGCAAAAAAGGAATACCAAACGGAGTCCAAACGGAATAAAACCTTCGCGATGATTTTTCTTGGACCAGAAGACACCCAGGAGACTTGGAGTGGGAGTCAGAAGAGCCACAAGGCGGCCACAAGGGTGGAGGGCGTGCCCCTACCTTCTGGGCCCCTCGGTGACCCCTCACCTAGATCTTCCTCCTATATATTCACATATATTCCCAAACCACCAGAAGTATCCACGAAAACACTTTTCCACCGCCGCAACCTTCTGTACCCATGAGATCCCATCTAGGGGCCTTTTCCGGCATTCTGCCGGAGGGTGATTCAATCACGGAGGGCTTCTACATCAACTCTATTGCCCTTCCGATGAAGCATGAGTAGTTTACCTCAGACCTACGGGTCCATAGCTAGTAGCTAGATGGCTTCTTCTCTCTCTTTGATTCTCAATACCATGTTCTCCTCGATGTTCTTGGAGATCTGTCCGATGTAATCTTCTTTTGTGGTGTCTTTGTCAAGATCTGATGAATTGTGGATTTATGATCAGCTTATCTATGAATATTATTTGAATCTTCTCTGAATTCTTTTATGCATGATTTGGTATCTTTGTAATTCTCTTCGAACTGTCGGTTTGGTTTTGCCAACTAGATTGGTTTTCTTGAAATGGGAGAAGTGCTTAGCTTTGGGTTTAATATTGTGGTGTCCCTTCCGAGTGACAGTAGGGGCAGCAAGGCACCTACTGGATTGTTGCCATCGAGGATAAAAGGGTGGGGTTTACATCATATTGCTTGAGTTTATTCCTCTACATCATGTCATCTTACTTAATGCGTTACTCTGTTCTTCATGAACTTAATACTCTAGATGCAGGCAGGAGTCGGTCGATCTGTGGAGTAATAGTAGTAGATGCAGGCAGGAGTCGGTCTACTTGACACAGACGTGATGCCTATATTTCATAATCATTTCCTTAGATATCCTCATAACTTTGCGCTTTTCTATCAATTGCTCGACAGTAATATGTTCACCCACCGTATTATTTGCTATCTTGAGAGTAGCCTCTAGTGAAACCTACGGCCCCGGGTCTATTTTCCATCATATAAGTTTCCAATCTACTATTTTGCAATCTTTTACTTTCCAATCTATAAACCAAAAAACCTAAAAATATTTACTTTATCGTTTGTTTAGTATGATCTATCTCTATTAGATCTCACTTTTGCAAGTAACCGTGAAGGGATTTACAACCCCTTTATCGCGTTGGGTGCAAGTTGTTTGATTTTGTGTGCAGGTAATGGTGATTTGTGCGTTATCTCCTACTGTATTGATACCTTGGTTATCAAACTTAGGGAAATACTTATCTCTACTTTGCTGCATCACCCTTTCCTTTTCAAGGGAAAAACCAATGCAAGCTCAAGAAGTAGCAGGACGAATTTCAGGTGCCGTTGCCGGGGTGATCTATGCCAAGTCAATACATACCAAGTACCCATCATAAACTCTGATCTCTTGCATTACATTATTCGCCATTTGCCTCTCATTTTCGTCTCCCCCACTTCTAAAACGATTTTTGAAATGATTCGCCCTTTTTCTTCGCCTTTCTTTCGTTTGTCTTTTCATTTGCCTTTATGTCTTACTTGGCTCGTTTGCTTGTTTGATTGGAATAATTGTATATTTATTGAAAATCAGAAACCAAAGAGTTTATGGATCCTCATCCACTTTCTAATCTTTTTAAGAGATCCAATTATGATGAACCTATTGCTAGTGAGTTGTGTGCACTAGATTATCTTTATGAAGTTTTGCTTGAAACTCGTGAATCTGAAAATTGTGATGAAGAAATTTATGAAGAGATGCATGATAGCGCCTTGAATAAAAAGCATGATTGCAATGTTGTTATTATAAATTCTATTAATGTCAATTGTACTAATAATATGCAAAACCCTAAGCTTGGGGATGCTAATTTTGCTATGTCCACTACTTATTGTAATGGTCATGATTGGGGTGATTCTTCTTATGATCTTGAAAATTTGTTTAAGGCCCATGATGAATATGAGATTGATAATAATGTTTGCAATAATATTGAAAGTGGGTTTGGAAGAGTGCCAACTTTAGATCCCACTATTTTGGAAGAGTGTTAACTTTGCATGCATGTGGATCATGAAGAGACTATTTTATGTGATAGTTATATTGTTGAATTTGATTTTGATCCTACTTGTAATTATTATGAGAGAGGGAAATATTGTGACGCCCCCGTTTCGACCATACGCTAATTATACACGCAAATGTGTACGATCAAGATCAGGGACTCACGGGAAGATATCACAACACAACTCTAGACACAAATCAAAATAATACAAGCTTTATATTACAAGCCAGGGGCCTCGAGGGCTCCAATACAAGCTCGATACACAAGAGTCAGCAGAAGCAGCAATATTTGAGCACATACATAAGTTAAACAAGGATGCCTTAAGAATGCTAGCACAAACATAAATGATCGAAGAGGCTAGGCCTCCTGCCTGGGACCTCCTAACTACTCCTGGTCGTTGGCGGTCTCCATGTAGTAGTATCCGTTGGCGGTGGAATCTGGCTCCAGCGATCCACCATCTGGTTGCATCAACCGGAAAGAAGAAAGAAGGGGAAAGGGGGTAGCAAAGCAACCGTGAGTACTCATCCAAAGTACTCGCAAGCATCAGATCTATACTAAGTATGCATTGGTATCAAATGGAAGGGTAGTGCCTGTGGACTGAACTGCAGAATGCGAGCATAGAGGGGAAGGCCTAGCTTATAAGAGACTAACATCTTCAAGCAGCTCCAAGCATCTTGCAGCATGTAGAAGAGTAAAGAATAGCAGTTTATAATTAACAAGCATATTGTAACATTAATGACCAGAGATCCTTCCTCGACTCCCTGCGAGAAAGCAATCCCGGAGCCACATAGCCAAGTATCCATTTCTAGTTGTAAAAGATCAGGATATAAGTCTGAATGTCCGTTATCGTGGACACGGCTATTAATAGATAAATCTTCCCTGCAGGGGTGCACCACGTTTTCCAACACGCTTGAGTACTCTGGCAGGACACACTTTTCTGGGTCAATGCCCGGCCTAAAAAAATCAACACGTCGTAGCCCTACCTAGGCTCAGCAGAGAGGTCCCTGCCGGTCTTCATCCTAAGCACTCCGGGGTCTGGGCCCATTGCCCGTTGCACTCTGGGTCGTTGCGAGCAGGGCGGACCAGGCTCCACCACTACAGGATGGTACCGGCCCAGCTGTGCCGCAATGCTGAACTAGACGTCTGACAAAGCTTCGGCTGATACTACGTCGTCGAGGCCCATAACTATTCTCGCGTGGTGGTTAGTGCGTAAAGGCCAAAGGCCAACTCAGAAGAAATACCCAAACCATAGTGTATTGTTAGCTTGCGGAGACGAGCAGAGACTCACGATAATGTGACCCCGTCGCCCCGTCTCGAGGAAATACGGCAAGGGTTAGCCCATCCCACTCGGGGGCGGCCTGCTTGCCCGGCCGTGCCTCGTAACCATCTTGCGGGTGCTCTCCGGGCCCGCCCGATTTTCCCAAAGGTCTCAAGTAAAGTCAAGGTAACCGTGTGTCCAAACATCAAGGGGAAAACCCCAGGAATCACCCTTGGTGGATTCCACTCGATGTAATCGTCAAGGTGAACGTAAGAGGAACCACCCTCGAGGTTCACACTTGAGGGGTTGCACGACAGAGTCGTATCGGAAGTGGTTAAGGAGGAATCACCCTCGATGACTGCTCCCTCTCGAGCACTGCGTTGGTTTTCCCTTGAAGAGGAAAGGGTGATGCAGCAAAGTAGCGTAAGTATTTCCCTCAATTTTTGAGAACCAAGGTATCAATCCAGTGGGAGGCCACGCTCAAGTCCCACGCACCTACACAAACAAATAAGAACCTTGCAACCAACGCGATAAAGGGGTTGTCAATTCCTTCACAGCCACTTGCAAAAGTGAGATCTGATAGAGATGATAAAATAATATTTTTGGTATTTTTATGATAAAGACTAAAAGTAAAGAAAGCAAAATAAATGGTAATGGAAATAACTTGTTGGCGGGAGATTAATATGATGGAAAATAGACCCGGGGGCCATAGGTTTCACTAGTGGCTTCTCTCAAGATAGCATAAGTATTACGGTGGGTAAACGAATTACTGTCGAGCAATTGATAGAATTGAGCATAGTTATGAGAATATCTAGGTATGATCGTGTATATAGGCATCACGTCCATGACAAGTAGACCGACTCCTGCCTGCATCTACTACTATTACTCCACACATCGACCGCTATCCAGCATGCATCTAGAGTATTAAGTTCATAAGAACGGAGTAACGCTTTAAGCAACATGACATGATGTAGAGGGATAAACTCATGCAATATGATGTAAACCCCATCTTTTTATCCTCGATGGCAACAATATAATACGTGTCGTTTCCCCTACTGTCACTGGGATCGAGCACCGCAAGATTGAACCCAAAGCTAAGCACTTCTCCCATTGCAAGGAAGATCAATCTAATAGGCTAAACGAAACTGATAATTCGAAGAGACTTGCAAAGATAACCAATCATACATAAAAGAATTCAGAGGAGATTTGAATATTGTTCATAGATAATCTTGATCATAAACCCACAATTCACGGGATCTCAACAAACACACCGCAAAAGAAGATTACATCGAATAGATCTCCAAAAGAATCGAGGAGAACTTTGTATTGAGATCCGAAAAGAGAGAAGAAGCCATCTAGCTAATAACTATGGACCCGAAGGTCTGAGGTAAACCACTCACACATCATCGGAGAGGCTATATGGTGTTGATGTAGAAGCCCTCCGTGATCGATGCCCCCTCCGGCGGAGCGCCGGGAAAGGCCCCAAGATGGGATCTCATGGTTACAGAAGGTTGTGGCGGTGGTAATAGGGTTTTGGCTCTGTTTCTGATGGTTTGGGGGTATGTAGGTATATATAGGAGGAAGAAGTAGGTCGGTGGAGCCACGAGGGGCCCACGAGGGTGGAGGGCGCGCCTAGGGGGGTAGGCGGCCCCCTACCTCGTGGCTTCCTTGTTGGTTGCTTGACGTCCACTCCAAGTCCTCTGGATCACGTTTGTTCCGAAAATGACATTCCCGAAGGTTTCATTCCGTTTGGACTTCGTTTGATATTCTTTTTCTGTGAAACACTGAAATAGGCAAAAAAACAGCAATCTGGGCTGGGTCTCCGGTTAATAGGTTAGTCCCAAAAATAATATAAAAGTGTATAATAAAGCCCATTAATCATCCAAAACAGAATATATAATAGCATGGAACAATCAAAAATTATAGATACGTTCGAGACGTATCAATGACCACGACCGAATAGCTACACTACAGAGATCTCAACAGGAGTGATGTATGAGGTACCACCCTCGGCACTCGATGGTAACTCTGTAGAGTCGAGCAACAAAAGGAGCATGATGTGATGTGAGGTGTTAGGCTCTTGTCGTCGATCACTTTGATTGAGTCGTCGATGATGAAGCAGGGGCAACAAGGACAAGTGGGGGTCACTGATGGATCACTAACCAACCTATACTAAGCAGTTTAGGATAAGCAAGTAGGGTACAACAGCATGTACCAAAGCAGGCTATGCATTACAAAAGGAGCAATCAATTACAGTAGTAAAATCTAATGCAAGCATGATAGAATGGAATGGGCGATATCGGGATGATCAAAGGGGGGCTTGCCTGGAAGCTCCGCTAAAAGGGAAGAAGGGGTCGTCGTCGACGTAGTCGATCGCAGAGGCATCGGCATCGGTCTCGGGGTCTACCGGAGATAAGAGGGGGGAGAAACAGTAAATACAAGCAACAGATGCATGACAAGACAAAAGGCAACGTTATGGGTGTTCTAACGTAGGGCTACACGATACCGACGAAGGGGGAAAACATCCGGAAATGCTTTCCCAAAGTTAGGCATTTTCGGACAGACGAACCGAATGGGGAAGGTTGCATGTTCGCTATGCTAGGGGCATGTGACATACCAACGGAGAGCGTATTTGGATTCGTCTCGTCGTTCTGAGCATCTTTCATGTATAAAACTTTTTCATCCGAGTTACGAATTATTTTATATTCTTTTCTAAAGTTTTTAAAACATTTTGGAATTAACAAATTTAATTAAAAAGGAAAACAAGGTTATGACATCATCATGACATGAGCATGATGTCAGCAATCACCAGGGTTGTTGACTAGGTCAACTTACATGTGGGTCCCGCTGTGATTGCCATAGTTTAACTAATAGGTAATTAGCAGGTTAATTATCAGGATTAATTAAGTTAATTAATTCATTTAATTATTTACTATTTTTAAATCTTTTTAAGAGTTCCTGGGGACTGGGCCCCACGTGTAAGTGGCCTAGAGGCCATCCAGGGCGGACGCGGCTTAACGGGCAGCGGGCACGGGCGTAACGGGCGCACGTAGTTTGCCGGGGCAGGGCGAGGCCGTGGCCACGGCGGGGCTTGCCGCAGCAGGGCGCGAGGGCCACGGCAGGCGGAGCCGGTAGCCCCGACCAGCAGGACGGGGCGCAGCGGAGCATGGAGCAGGGCTTGCACGCGGCAGGCGGGGCGAGCGGCAGCGGCGGCCTGCGGCGGAAGCAGCAGGCAGAGCCGCGCAGCAGGGGACGGCAGCGGTCGCGGCGGGCGACAGCGGCCGGAGGTGGGCGCGCAAGGGGGCGCGGCGAGCGCTGCTATTGGGAAGATGGCTGTGCGCGGGCGCACACATCGGGCGTGGCCGGGTCGCGGCGCGAGCGGCGACCGCGGCGGAGTACGGGAGCAGAGAGGGGGAAGGAGAGGGGAGGCGCAACCGACGCGGCGGCTCACCGCTGTAGGGAGGGGCAGTGGGCTCAAGGCGGCTTGGGGTGGCCGGAGTCCGCAATGACGAGGCGAATGGCGTAGGCGACAGAGAGCTCGAGGGCGGCGGCGGTGGGGACGAGGCGGTCCAGCGAGCGGGGCTTCGAGAAGGAAGGCGAGGCATCCGACGAGCAACAGGCGGCGACGGGGAGGAGGTTCGGTGACGGGCGGCCCGGTGTGGGGTCGGGGACGCCCGCGGAGACGGCGCTTGGCGTCGGGGAGCCGGGTTCGGCCCGATCCTAATCGGATCGGGAGGGGAGAGGAGTGGGGAGTGGGGAACTAGGGGAGTGGGGCAGGTGCGGTTAGGGTTCGGGAAGGCGTATGTAGGCCGAGGTGTGGGCTGGCCTGGGGTTGGCCTGGTGGAATGGCCAGCTGGGCCACGAGGCCCACTAGGGGAGGGTGGGTTTCTGTTTTTCTTTTTTTAATGCCTTCTCCTTTTCTTTCAATTACGTTTGCCTTTTCTTTTTACTGATTTTAAATTTGATTTTGGAACCGACTTTGAGTCAAGGCGAACTTAACAACAGTAAAATCGATGACATGGCACCATTAATATTGGTTTACTATAGCATAATTATCTGGGCATTACAATTCTCCTCCACTACAAGAAATCTCGTCCCAAGATTTAGGAGGTAGAAGGAAACAAAGTGGGGTATTCATCACGCGGGCGATCCTCGCGTTCCCAAGTGGCTTCGTATTCAGAGTGATGCGACCACTGGACCTTGAGGAACTTGATCGCCTTCTGATGTGTGTGGCGTTCAGCTTGGTCGAGAATGCGGACCGGATGCTCTTTATAGGAGAGGTCCTGTTGTAACTCGAGTACTTCATGATCCACTGCTCGGATTGGTTCCTTGAAGCAGCGGCGGTGTTGTGACATGTGGAACACATCGTGAACCTGAGAAAGGTTCGACGGTAGTTCCAACTGGTATGCCACTTTTCCATGCCTTTAGGGAATAGTGAATGGACCAATATAGCGAGGAGCTAGCTTGCCCTTGATCCGGAAGCGGTGTGCACCCTTCATTGGTGTGACCCAAAGATAAGCTTTTTCGCCAGGTTGATTGACCATGTCTTTATGATGGCGGTCATACTGACTTTTCTGACGTGACTGGGCAGTCTTGAGATTCCCGCGAATGACGCGGACTTGTTCTTCGGCGTGTTGGATGACATCCGAAGCGAAGAGTGGATGTTCCCTAGTTTCTGACCAGTTCAGAGGGGTTCGACACTTTCGTCCATATAGCACTTCGAAGGGGGCCATCTTCAGACAAGCGTGATAGCTATTGTTGTAGGAGAACTTAGCATACTGGAGAGATTCCTCCCATTTCTTGCTGAAGGAAATAACACAAGCTCGAAGCATGTCTTCGAGAACTTGGTTGACGCATTCAACTTGTCCCTGATACTGAGCGTGAAAATCAGTACTGAAAGATAGATGAGTTCCCATAGCTTCTTGGAAACTTGCCCAGAATCTTGAAGTGAATAAGCTGTCACGGTCTGAGCTGATTACCAGCGGAATACCATGAAGTGAAACAATTCTGGACATATAGAGGGTTGCCTGCTGACTAGCAGTGATCGTTTCTTTGACGGCCAGAAAGTGTGCAACTTTGGAAAGCCGGTCAATGACGACAAGAATAGCATCATTACCTTTTTGTAATTTGCGAAATCTAGTGACGAAGTCCATTTCAACATGGTCCCATTTCCATTCAGGAATAGAGATAGGTTGCAGAGTTCCAGCAGGCCTTTGATGTTCTGTTTTGATACGACGACAAGCGTCACATTCAGCAACATAGCAAGCAATGTCTTGCTTCATGTTTGACCACCAGAATCTCTAACGAATGTCTTGGTACATCTTGGTTGTCGATGTACAAAAGTAGGGGTCCCTTTTTGCACCCTTTACTTGTGTGCGGGCAGTCGCAGCCCCTGGCCACGATTGGGACACCCACACAACAAAGTGAGAGCATGAACTATGTGCTCAAGAAGAACTTCGTAAGTGAGAGACAAAACCTCCACCGGTTTGTCATCCAGGTAAATTCCTGCGTCAAAACCAGGAGGCAGACAGAGAACCAGGAGACAATGGGTAACTGGGTATAGCTCTATCACCTGTCGTAAGACAAAAATAACATGCTTACTCAAGTAAAACTTTATTAGTTAAACAAGTTTTTGCTGCTAAAAAACTAGTAATTTGGTCATCATTCTTGCATGGGTAGAAGGAACCAAACACGCTGACCTTCTATGGGTTTGACACCCAAATGGCAAAGCTTTACTCACGAGCTGTGTACAACGAGATTAGAAAAGGCTAAAACTGAGCACACTCTTCATGGCGACAGAGACGGAAGAGCCCACAAAGTACCTCGTGTGCTACAACAACCCGCAAAAACTGTCTGCGTGGGCTCAGCACGCGTTCCAGGTGGTTGCAGACCCCGTGGGAGAAACATATGAGTGCGAGTGCAAGCTATGGGACCACACATGTGAGGACTAAAAAAAGATGTTACATACTATACTACTTTTTTGCAAAGTTTTTGTTCAAATGAAATGACAAAAAACATGCACCTCTTCAAAAAAAATACAGGTATTTTCTACGTGCATGTCCTGTGCATGATGCAGACAATTAAGGCTGCCAGCGTTCGAGAGAAATACATCCTCACGAGATACACCAAATGCCCAAGCATCCAACCAACATTCAACAGAAATGACTTGACGACAGTAGCGTCAAACAGGGCATCCCAATACTGCATTGAAAGCTCACTGCTGACGCTGAACACGAGGGTGCACAGAAAAAGCTTGAGAAGCCAAGAGCAAATGACGAGGTCACGGGTCGTCATGGACAAACTTGAACAAGAACTCGATGCCATGCATTCTGCTGAAAACGGAGGTGTCGCGGACAATGAAGCCATTGAGCAGAATATTGCTACAATGTTATCCGAGATGAACCATCTGGGAGCTATTAACCCATTCGACAACGAGGAAGATGAGCAACAGCAACCAAAGCTTGCCCATGTGCACACTCAAGAGCACCAACATGGTCACATGCAAGATCATGAGCTTGATGGTGCTGTAGGAGAACGACATGAGAACATGACATCCTAGCAACAACAGCAGGAAAGGGTGATTAAACCACCTATATTCTCAAACACAAAGGGAGGAAGAGTAAGACGCAAGCAGCGAAAGTAGCAAAAGCAGCAGCCAAAAAGCCGCCACGCCCCATCAGGCGCGTGGAATTTGGCCCGGAAGGCAAACCTCTCGGGATAAGGGCATGCGGATTCTGCAACATCGTGAGCAACCATAATTACCGCACATGCCCACTCCGCACAGATGCCACTGTCAACATGCAAATGCTGCAGAAGCAGATTGGAGCCGCCCACATTTCTACCAATGGAGATGACACACGTAACAGCTACACTTGCCGCAAGTATGGGGGAACTGACGGACATAATGCCCGCACGTGCAAAATGGGCAAGGAGGTCAGTGGCGCTGAATAGAAACAGGGCAAAGTACAGAGTTCCAAAAAATCAAAAGAAGAGGATGAAGAAGAAGAGTTTGACGAGAATGATGACCAATCAAACGAAGACAATGAAGATGACAGTGTTGGGGACGAGGAAACTGAAACTGACGATGAAGCTGCCAAGGCTCAAGCAGGAAAGGGCGCCGGCAAGGGACAACATTCGGGGCCAGTTAGGAGGAGCTCAAGACTGAAGAATCCATAGTGGTTATGCTGCTGCATCAACTGAAAAATAAGCTTGTACTCTCAGTTGCCTTGGTACACAATGACTAAACATATCAGAAACACTGTCGTTACCAAAACTTATTTAGCTTTATCATCAATTTCATGATCAGTACTATAGTTAAGATATAATTTGTGATTTCTGCCCGCTGGACAAGTGACATTATTATGTAAACCATTTGATAATCCTTTTGAATGCAGTCATAAATACATTTCAAAAAACTTATCTGGATTTATGTAACGCCAACACTACTATTGACCAGTAACTCAGCAAAAATATGTTAAGGAAAAATTAAACTCTTATAGTACATCAGTACTGATAATTCTCACTCGTCAGTACAAGGCATAGTAACCAAACACACCCGTGAACACCTCAAAACACATCGTTTCAAAAACAAGCTATGTCTGCTTGTGCCAGTCCTAGTTCAGAAAGTCCATCAGTACATAAAAATAATTACCTCAAGCAAATGCAAATATAATACACCTGTACTGATGAAAAACTAATTTATCTGTAAAAAATACTTTCAAAGATTATCTTGATATAAAATATCCTTTCAAAAAAAACAAAAATTGTTTTAAAAAACATTAGCATGACACACATAGTCTGACTGGTATTTGGTAAGTTCAATTACACTTCAATCACCAGTGCAAGTACCCACAGTAGAGGAGTACAAACCTCCATCTTCACCAACCCTGACACGTGCAAGTGGGATAAGTAGCTGATAAGTACAACTTGACAAGACGGATCAATGCGACAGTAAAATGCCATCATCACCGACCCTGAGACGAGCAAGTGGGATAAGCAACTTGTAAGTATAGCTTGAAAAGACTACTCAGTGCGACCAGATTAATACCATGGCAAACAAATTGGCTTGGACGGCTGGTTCTTCTAGGCCACCGCCCGCGCCACCCACTGGGCGATTGCCACAAGGGACGACAAACGGCGACCCCACGCCACTACACCCACGCCCCCGACGAACCGCCTCCCACACATCCCCGTCGACGCACTGCAAAATACCCCATTCTCTTCCATCTCTGCCTCATTCCCAGAAACCACCATTGCCGCTTCCATCTCCACTGTAGACAAACCACAAACTTCTCTCTCCCAAGCCCACAGTCGCCGGAGGAGGGCGATGGTGGAGGAACCGTCCGCCAAGCGTCATCATGGCAAGACATCGGACAAGAGCAGCAACCTCGTCAACGTTCACATCCCCGGCGAGAAGCGCGAGTACACCACAACCCTCATAGGGGTTGAGCTCCACGGCAAGGAGACGCTGGAGATCTTCTGCACCAGTGAACCAAACAAGGCCGACGAGATGATCTCCAGGCTCGGGAGGAAGGCTGGCGGCTCGCATCGTAAGATCTACTACTAGGAAAAGGCTAATTAGTGGCGCACCTGTTTTGGCCATTAATGGTGCACTATAGGTGCGCCACTATCATCACGCCACTAGTAACAAGTACTAATGGTGCACCCCTGGTGCGCCATTAGTATACCAAACAATAGTGGCGCACCTGGCACTGCGCCATTGCTATGCCTCCCAGGTGCCATATTTACCTTGTGCTCTGGGTTACTAATGGCGTACTTCTACATAATGCGCCACTAGTGTGTTTATTGCAGTGCGCCACTAAAGTGCAGTATGGTGCGCCACTAGTATGAATATTAGGAATTTTTTTTCTTTTCTGATATTTGCACAGGTTACAAAATATATTACTGCACAGAATATAGACAGCACAACATATAAACATCAGATTTATCAAATACAATAGAAGATTAGTCTCCGAATACAATTCATCATATTAGTCTCCGAATTCAAAATACCGAACAAATTTAGAACACTACAAGTCTCGAGACCACGAGTAGCGAGTTTGTCTTCACATTACAAGTCGATATCGATCATCTAAACTACCATCACATAGAAGAGAGCTGCGGTCACGACTAGCATCATCGTGATGAAACTGGTCTTCATCCGGTTCCTCCTCTGCTCCCTCCTCTCTCCCGCTAGATAGCACGCGTATCTAGCTTCCGCCTCCGCCCTAGTGGTGTACCCTTTGTAACTGTTACCGCTGAAACGGTGAACCTGTCTCCGACACTCCTCCCAGTCATCGTAGACTCCGGGAACCTTTCCCTTGTACACGACATACGATGGCATCTCTATGCACTAGACAAACAAAACGTTAGTAGCAATTCACAGACAATTCATAAGCAATATATAAGTATGCAACAAAAGGATCGGAAGAGAAAAGCAACACATTAATAGCACGATTCATGGTCCTACTAATAAATAGCATCGATTACATATAAGTTGAACGACTGTCCAAACCAAAGAGACATACAAGTTCATTAAAGTTTAATTACAACATGAGCTAATCGATATTTCATAACTACATAGCATCACTACTTTCGACTCGACTCAAGGACCGGAGCGTGGACGAAGCCACCGTCTTTCGTGATGGTCATGAATGTGCGGTCGTTGTCAGCCTGCATTTCTAGCGTTGTTTCTATTTCACTGTTGGACGGTTGATATTTGAGGTAGAACTGCCCCGAGGTACGAAGGACATCTTGATGGATGATTTCCGCAAACTCCGACTGGATGCGAAAGAATTCTTGTCTGAGGTCCGCGTCCTGGATTGCCGACAAGCGTGCGGCCCAATCTTTGAGACTATTTGGTAGCAGAAGGTGATTATGGTCCCGTACGATCGCCCCCATGTGATGGAGGGCGTAGTAGGCATCCTTCTGACCACCAAGCGGCTGCTTGATGCAGGGGAACATCGTTACGTGGGTGAACACGTGCCTGCCGTACCTAAAAATTGGCCTCCTGAAGGTGCCTCCAGATTTGGCGTAGCCGGGGAGAACATCATCAAGAAATTTCTTGATATTTGTATAGTCTTTCTTCGACTGACGGTCCGAGTCGAAAT
Source organism: Aegilops tauschii subsp. strangulata (assembly GCF_002575655.3). Lineage (NCBI taxonomy): Eukaryota > Viridiplantae > Streptophyta > Magnoliopsida > Poales > Poaceae > Aegilops > Aegilops tauschii. The sequence continues at coordinate 278,771,645 of NC_053038.3, read as the reverse complement.
ACGTGGCCATGGAATAGTTCGGGCTTAAGAGGATGAGTGTGCAATGTGTGTCACTACACAAAACACGGAATGTTAGAAAAAAAAAGAACGATCGAAATCTAAGAAATCATATGTTACGGGGCGGTGAGGGGATGACTTACTCGGGAAACTAAGGCACGAGGAAGTTATCCTTATCTGGGTTTGCCAGAATGACGCCTTCGAGGTATGAACTCGCGACTTGCCGGTCCCCAGTGCTGCCCAAGATCTTGGCACGCATGTAGAAGGGGTCGACTATCACGATGTCCGGGGTCTTGTCTCTAATGATCCGCATCTCCATACTCAACGAAAATAGCTGAACGAAGGTGTAGTGCAGCGGATGAAGGTTAAACATAGCAAAGATGTCATCAAACCGCAGGACGATCATACCCCCGATGGCGCTATCCACAAAGCCATTGCCCGCTGGCACCTTGGCCACGAAAATCGGGTATGCCACATCATTCTTGGAGAGACGCCGCTTCTCCAAAGAAAGAACACTGTCATGCAGACTCCGCATAGCACCGGTTGCAGCATTGAGCAGATTAGTCGGTAGCATCGGCCTACCCGCCACATGCGCCCTCCTCGAGATATCCTTAGGTGAAGGTGGCCCGTCCTGAGCATGGATCGTACTCAGTGCCGGCTGGCTCGCACCCTTGTTATTCTTTCTTTTCCGCCCCTTCTTCTTCTGCTGTAATGGGATCGAGTTCTGCTCAGATATCGCCTTCTTGGGTGTGTTGGGGCTGATAATATTTCGCACCTCGGCTATCTGAGGCTCGGTGAAGGCGGCAGCTGGAGGCGTCTCCTGAGAACTGAACGCCAGACGACGCCTGTTGCAATTGGGTTTCTCCGCGGTACCAGCTAGATCGCGATCATCTTTTGCAATGTTTGGGTTCTTGAGAAGGAGGCCCCAAGAATTCGTCACCGTACCCATGTTCGTTGAAGTACTTATCAACGTTGGTAAATGTACCATCGTCGTCGTCGTCGTCCGGATCCTGTGCCATATGCATGTCCGGATCCTGTGCCATATGCATGTCCAGCATGTCCTGTAGCATTGCGGCGGTCTGGCCATGGCTTGGCGCCGGCACGACTGGCGGTGTTGTCTGTGGTGTGGTGTCCCCCGCCCCCAATCGAATCTGGCTCTTCGACCAAAGCAGGGGCCAGCTTAAGCAGGCGCTGAGGGTCATCACATGATCTTCGTCGGCCCCAGGGGGTCGTAACGGAGGTAACAAGTCGTCACAGCCCCGCAGGACCCGAACCAGTTGAACCCTATACACAGTGGGTGGCATCGGATTACCGTGGAACACGTGGCTGCCCGGTTGAACGATTCTGGCCTTGGCGACATAGATCAACTCGCCATCCACAAAGTGCAGGAGAGTGCATGGAACATCGGCGGCGCCCTGCGAAAACATGTAGGGCGTCAGGGAAGCCCAGTCAAAGGCAAGGAGATGAATCATTGGCCGAGAGGCTTAATTAGTTACCGTGATGGCGTCGAGCTCGGCTAACGTCGAGGCACCACCAACGGCGGGCGTGCAAGTAACGGAGTGGCCGCTTGCTGCCGAGGTGCCGGCCGGCGTATTCTTCCCACACCCGGGGTGCATTAAGCTGCAATGCCGGTGGCGCCGCGGGAGACACCAATGCCGCCTCCGCCGTAGACACCAATGGCGCCGCCGGCGCGTTGTGCGAGTTGCTGCCCGTGAAGCTGGGAATCGGGGCGGCCCCTGTTGGCCGCCAGCAATCCACGCCTGCAGCCCCTCAATAGAGGTAGGCACAATGACGGTGATCGTCGCTCCCAGTTGGTCTCGCACATGCTCTTCAACTATCTCCAGAATCCGCGCCACTTTTGCCTTGAGTTCTTGAACCTCGCGCTCCTGCCTTTCCGAGCTGGTCTTTCTCTCCTTTCGCGCAGCGGTATAGTATTCCGACCATTTCGTGGACAAGTCTTTGCCGGCCACACGACCAGCTAACGACGGCTTACTAAGCTTATCTTGTTTTTCATTACGTTCAACGCCCTATTTAAAGTGGTGTCCCAAGGGGAGCTCTTAGACGACCCCGCGCTACTGCTTTCAGTGTCCTGCGGAAGGATCATGAACCATTTAGAAAATTGGCTTCATTAATTAAATGCAACCATATGGAGTTAATTACGCGGGGGTGTATTCCTTACCAGAATAAGCTCAAGCGCCTTGGTCTTCGGATCCGTGGTAAGCTCCTTTGTTACCGGGTCAATCTTGTATCGGGCCCTGACATAGTTCCTGGTCTGCTTGTCACGGTATTTATCGAAGAGGGGCGGTAGGCCTTGCTCGGCACGCTCCGCGTCCTCCTTGTCCCATATAGATTCCGCCACTCTGTAACCGTCGGGACCGAGTTTGTGGACCCCTAAGTTCAAGTCCCGCATATCTTTCCCCCACTGACTTGATTCCGCGGTTGCGTTGCTCTCGCACTTGATCTTGAACTCCAGGTAGTCAGCTTCGCTGATCGAAGGATTTGTCTCCTTGACCTTCTCATAACTATCACCTTTTTCAATCCTTCTCTTCACCGCGTCTCTCCAAGTAGCCAGGACCATGCTCATCTTCGTGAGGGCGGCATTGTTCACTTTATTCCCTAAGAAGCTTGTGTTTGCGAAGTCACCGGGGAACTTGTATCGTTCGTGCAACTTCGCGAAGAGGAGGCTACGCAAATTCCCTCGGTCACGATGCCTTAGGTTCTCGGTGTTGATCGAGACGGTGCTTTGGAGAATGCACCCGAGCTGTCCCGCGTACCCCTTGACTAATTCTTTGGGGGCCATTGGATGCCCACCAGAGGACACTTCAGTAAATTCCTCCTTGATGGTGCCGAGCACGTTCGGGCACCTATCCTTCCATTTCCTCTTCGGTTGGCTGCCATCCGTGCGTGTGCTGCCATCATCAGTGGTGGCATCCTCGGCGGCACCATCAGTGGTGTCATCCCTGATGCCACTAGGGGTTGTGTAGTCGGGATCGGTGTCTTCCGCGGCGTCCTCATAGCGGTGAGGTTCTTCCTCCATCTCCTGGGACAGCACCCAGAATGCCTTGCCGTCCGAACCACCGGCCTCATCGTTGTGGGCCATGTTCGCTCTAAATAGAAAAAAAGTTTGGTCAAAAAGTTGGTTATTGTCAAGGAACAAGATCTCTAAGTTGACCAAATAACTTAATTCTCGAAGAATGTCGCCAAAAAGTTGGTTATTGTCAAGGAACAATTGAGAGATGTTTGTGATTTTGCCTGGGTGTTTCGGGATGGAACATGTTAGTGTGTTGTTGCTAAGGTCCAAGTCCCTTCCTAACCCCCTTCTTCTTGTCTCTTCTCACTATCTCTCTCACACACATGGCAAGCAAGGGTGTCTGAGTGTGTGAAAAAATACTAAACTAATTCAAGGGCTGAAAATTGATCATCTGTTTCATATTGCGGTTTACTTTCTTGGGGCTTCGGTGTGCGGTACAAAACTGAATTTTGGGAATCTACAGAAATTGTTAGGAATTGTCTTAGTCAAGAAGTGCTAGCAAATGGCTTAAATGTATCAGGTCCTACTCTAGTTTACTCCAGTTTAGGTTGCAGTAAAAATGCACCACTATGGAGTATCAGGTCCCTAGCAAAAATGCACTATAGAGCAAGCAATAATGCTACTCCAATTTTCAAAGATTAAAGCAATACTGACTGCAAGCAATATTGCAAAATTACAGAGAACCAAAATTGCAAAATTCAGTACTCCATAACATTACTGAAACTTTACTGTGCTTGGAACTATACTGAAATTTACTCCATATATATATGATCATTTTTGTTTGAAAAGTTTCATTTAATTTTGTGTGGAGTAGTTTTAATTAAATAAAGTTTTTAACTGCTTGAGATGAGAGAATTGAGAAGAAGAGAGAAGGGCTACTGCTTGCAAGCACAGCTGCTTGCAAGTCCTACAGTAAATGGTTTCAGTTAATTAACAAAAAATGCTTGCTGAGATAATTTTAATTAACACAAATGGTTTTAGTTAGTTTTAATGAACTGGAAAGGTTTAATTTAATTAAAGGAAATGGTTTCAGTTTATCTTGATTAACAGAAAAATGTTACTCCAAAATTACTCCATGCTTTAGTGAATTTAGTGAATCAAGTCTGAGGAAGCTACAGAAGCTACAGGAGATCACTACAAATCTCTACAGGATATCACTAGAAAAATCTGGAGAGAGAGAGTGAGAGAGAGAGAGAGGAAACTGTAAGATACTCCTAATGCAAGCACTCCATTTACAGTACTCCTAATGCTTGTACTGCAGTAAAACTACTCCTAATGCTACAACAGTTAACAACAACTGAAATTACTGTAATGTCCAACAATTATAGTACACTGAATGTTATTGAAACTTCAGTTAAAAAAGTCATGCTAAATACACATACATGTAGTTTATCGAGTGATGGACAAAAAAACAGTTGATCCTACTTAATTAAGTACTAAGATACCCCGGCCCATGCATTAGTCGCAAGTACCCCATATGTCCTATTTTTAGCAAAGTCATGCTAATATTCACGGAAAATTTCAGCATGACCTTTGCTGAAAATAGGGCATATGGAGTACCCGAATTTGCCGGAACAGAAGTTAATCGACATTCCGACAAACTCAAGGGCCTCTCGGGGTACCTGCAAAATCATTATCCCACCCCGCCCCGCTGCAACCCCACAACACCCCACAATATCACCACGACACGATGGTATTAGACAAAACACCCCAATATCATCACGACATGATGGTCGGAGACAAAACCCAGCAATATATCTTCTAGCCATGAAACCCTACATTGGTTCTCCTTTCTTCCTCTATTTTCACTTAAACCTGCAAACATGTAGGGAAAGCAATTAATACAAGGCACAAAAATGGCATGCTATGTAGCCTTAATGCTACAGAACATATGAAATACATGCCAGCAATATATATGATATAAACTCCAATAATTTTTGAATAAAAACAGTAGCTAAAAAAAGTAGCAAGCAAGCAATTCATTTAACTAACTATTTAAGTGTTTTAAACTCCAACAACCACTTTGCAGACAAGCAGGAAAGTGGTTCTTCATGGATAGCTGAAAGTGGTTCTTCCTTGAGGGATGTGTGATCTATGATGGTGCTGTCTTTTGCTTAATTGGCTTTGCTTAATCCTATGAGGAGCACTAGATTGAAGCAACGGCTCAGAACATGTCAATTGCCTGTGCAGGCGTAAAGCATGTTGTTGGGATGGATGTGGTGGAATCCACTTGTTGTTTGGCTAAGAGGCAAATATATATGTTAAGATAGAGGATGTTGCAGATCTTCATGGCCACTTCATGCTCTCCTTTACCTAAAACATATATGTTAATAGGAAAATATATACCTACGATTTATAGTTTAATTCCCAAAAAACTCATATATATGTTTTTGGGGTTGAAAAAAATGCAAGACTTGTATAGTATATGTTCACAAATATGATAATTGGTATGATTTCAGAGATTGTGTATAGCTCATGAACTCGCTACAAGACAGAATGGATTTCCTAAAAGAATGGGCCTCTTAACAGATTTAGTGGACATAAGTTTCATCAAACAGAATACTCCACTCAGTTAGTCTGGAAGGTTCCAGTATGCTGCTGCACCACTCATTAGTGCTGAAGTTGGCACTCTTTAAATTCAGAAAAGTAAAGGCACCACATAATATTGATGGACAGGGGAAAGCTTTGCAATTGCACCCACAAGTGTCAAGCACCAACTTAATAGCCACTCCTAATAAATCCTTCCCATGACAATACGACGCTCACTCTCGGTTCGACACATAATATTATTCTCCGACATTAGCTAAAATGGCTAAAACCAAATGAGATAATCATAGTGTTCTCTTGTGGTGGTGGCCTCTATGTAGTCTGTGAGTAGACAGGCTCCCAAGTGCAAACAAAAAGAAACTGATAAAAAAGATGAGTGTTGTGTTTCTGGGGGTGGAAGAACATGACAGGGCCAGCCGACGATTACTAACTCGATCAAAAAGTGATTATTGCCCATGGAAATGGTATCAAATCCCTCTGGATCGTTAACAAGGGAGGATGCAGACAGGGGACTTCAATCAATCGAGCATCAGCAGCACAGCGGCGTAACCAGATGGAACGGAATCGGGTTGGAAGGGAGGCGACGAGACCAACCTGCTGGCGCGGTAGTCGGGAGGAAGGAACCAAGCTGCGCGCAGGGAAAGCAACGAACCTCCTCCTCCTCGAAGTTGTTGCCCCTCGATAGAATGGAACCCTGCTAGCTCCTGCAACCACAGAGGCGAAGGAATTTACCACGCGTCCTCCCTTCATGGAGGCTAGTGGAGTGGGGCCAGGGGAGGGATCAAACCAACCTCCGCAGCGCAAGAACGGCAACCCTCCGGCGGCTCACCGAGCCATGGAAGAAGGTTGGATGGATGGATAGGTCCTTGGATTTCGATGCCTCCTCCTCCTAGTGCTCCGGCGGCGACTCCGGCGGCGGAGACGGCGTGGGGGTCGTCGGGTGCGCGGGGTCGTCGGCGGCGGTGGAGAGTGGGCGCGGGGGGCGAGGGGGATCTGGCGAGGGGGGATAGCGAGATGGAGGGGGATCTGGCGTGAGGGGCGAGGGGGATCTAGCGAGGGAGGGATAGTAGGAGGAAGGTTAGCAATGGCGCACCATCCAAGGGTGCGCCATAAACACAGTGATAGTAATGGCGCACCTTCCCCTGGTGCGCCATTACTAACTTTTTATTATTATTATTTTTAGTTGCATCTAATATTTTTTTAGAAAATGACGATCAAATTTGAAAACATTTATGAATGTGAAAAAATATCATCAAATTTGTTATTTGAAAATATTTATGAATATGAAAAAATATCATCAAATTTGTTATTTGAAAATATCATAAAATTTGTTATTTGAAAATATTTATGAATATGAAAAAATATCATCAAATTTGTTATTTGAAAATATCATCAAATTTGTTATTTGAAAATATTTCAAAAAATATCATAAAAATTGGTATACCAATGGCGCACCTGCTAGGGGTGCGCCACAAGTACCTTGCTAGCAATGGCGCACCTTCCCCTGGTGCGCCATTACTAACTTATTATTATTATTTTTATTTGCATCTAATAATTTTTTAGAAAATGACGATCAAATTTGAAAACATTTATGAATGTGAAAAAATATCATCAAATTTGTTATTTGAAAATATTTATGAATATGAAAAAATATCATCAAATTTGTTATTTGAAATTATTTGAAAAACTATCGGAAAAATTGGTATACCAATGGCGCACCTGCTAGGGGTGCGCCATAAGTACCTTGCTAGCAATGGCGCACCTTCTCCTGGTGCGCCATTAGTAAATTTTTTTTGATTTTTTATTGCATTTAATAATTTTTTAGAAAATGACGATCAAATTTGAAAACATTTATGAATGTGAAAAAATATCATCAAATTTGTTATTTGAAAATATTTATGAATATGAAAAAATATCATCAAATTTGTTATTTGAAAATATCATCAAATTTGTTATTTGAAAATATTTCAAAAAATATCATAAAAATTGGTATACCAATGGCGCACCTGCTGGGGGTGCGCCACAAGTACCTTGCTAGCAATGGCGCACCTTCCCCTGGTGCGCCATTACTAACTTATTATTATTATTTTTATTTGCATCTAATAATTTTTTAGAAAATGACGATCAAATTTGAAAACATTTATGAATGTGAAAAAATATCATCAAATTTGTTATTTGAAAATATTTATGAATATGAAAAAATATCATCAAATTTGTTATTTGAAATTATTTGAAAAACTATCGGAAAAATTGGTATACCAATGGCGCACCTGCTAGGGGTGCGCCATAAGTACCTTGCTAGCAATGGCGCACCTTCTCCTGGTGCGCCATTAGTAAAAAAAATTTGATTTTTTATTGCATTTAATAATTTTTTAGAAAATGACGATCAAATTTGAAAACATTTATGAATGTGAAAAAATATCATCAAATTTGTTATTTGAAAATATTTATGAATATGAAAAAATATCATCAAATTTGTTATTCGAAAATATCATCAAATTTGTTATTTGAAAAAATATCATAAAAATTGGTATACCAATGGCGCACCTGCTAGGGGTGCGCCATAAGTACCTTTCTAGCAATGGCGCACCTTCTCCTGGTGCGCCATTAGTAACTTTATTTTTTATTTTTTATTGCATCTAATAACTTTTTAGAAAATGACGATCAAATGTGAAAACATTCATGAATGTGAAAAAATGTCATCAATTTTGTTATTTGAAAATATTTATGAATATGAAAAAATATCATCAAATTTGTTATTTGAAAATATCATCAAATTTGTTATTTGAAAATATCATCAAATTTGTTTTTTTGGATTTTTAATTGCATTCATTTGTGAATTGGTAAAACATTTATGAATATGAAAAAATATCATCAAATTCGAAAAAATATTCATGAATTCAAAACGTGCGCATGAATTTTAAAAATATTCATGAGTTCAAAAAATATTAACAAATTCAATACTTTTTGTGAGTTAGAAATTCAATACCAGAATAAACGTAAATAAAAATTGGTACACCAGAATAAACATAAATACCAGAATAAACATAAATAAATATTCACGAGGACTAGAACAGAAGAAATATCATTTCAATATGTCGAAATACAATCGAGAAATGAAGACTACAATTTAAATACAATCGATCTTAGCTAGCTATCTTTTCACAATCTTCTTACCCTTCTTTTTCGCAAATGGAGTTCTTCTAGTGAACGGATGTCCTTTAGGTAGGCTGGTCCTGCTTCTTCTTGTGGTGTATGGCACTTCATCGTCGTCGTCATGTTCCATCTTCGGGTCGCCGTACTTGTCGAAGTCTTGCTCATTGGCGACTCCATCCATTCCGATGATCTTCCTTTTGCCTCTCCTCACGATAACACGACTTGGCTTTGACGGGTCGGTAATGAAGAAGCATTGGTCCACTTGGGAAGCCAGTACCCATGGCTCATTTTTCGCGGTGACTTTTGCGCCCGCGGTCTTGGATTTGGCTTCGGGTATAACCATGGTGGTGAAATAAAGGTCTTCTTTAGGATGCTCTTGGCCCATCTGACACGGAACATCGGGACCTTCTCTCCAGCGTAGCTCAGCTCCCAGATCTCCTCAATCCTTTCGTAGTATCTGTCCTTGTCGTTACCGGTGTAGGATTCCATCGTTACCCCAGAGTTCTGATAACCATCGCTCTTCATGTCCTTGTCCTCGGTGTAGAATGTGTAGCCGTTGATATCGTACGCCTCATAGGTCATCAGGTTGTGGTCGGCGCCCTGTGAACAGGCGAATATGAGTTTTTCTTCCGCGGAAGAATCCTCATGTAAAGGGTACGACAGAAGCTTCCCTTGAACCAACGCGCCATTACTAGTTTTGAAAAAAAAAGTAAAAAAAATTGTTAGTAGTGGCGCACAGAGTGTGTGGTGCGCCATTACTAGTTAAAACTAGTAATGGCGCACTATGCGCTGGTGCGCCATTACTAGTTTTGAAAAAAAAATTGTTAGTAGTGGCGCACCGTGGGTGTGGTGCGCCATTAGTGATATGGACACTAATGGCGTACCTACATATGGTGCGCCACTGCTGTGTGCCATTAATGTCCATATTAGCTATAGCCCTTTTCCTAGTAGTGATCGTCGGCCTTGGTGTGCACTACACCAGGGAAGACGAACCTCCCCAGATGGCAGCAGTCTTGCAGTTGTGCATGGAGGAACTCTGCCTGGTGTACCACATCGCAGCGGCCACGAAATGGTGACCCATCCTACTCATTTGCCCTATTTGGTTCATCTGTTTAATTAGTACTCTATCCTAAAAAGTTCATCAAACTTGTTTCCCAACTAGATGTACTAGTGTGGTTTGTGAAAGTGGATGCACTACTGCATTTTCTCAAGTAGATACACTATAAATGTATTTTTGAACCTGATGCACTGGATTACTATTTGAAAAATCTTGCAGAAGATTAATTTCTGAAGTTGATGTACTAGTGTAGTATCTGATCTTGATCCGATAGTGTAGTTTCTGTACTCAATGTATTAAAAAGATGTTTCTGAACTTGATGTAGTGAAGTAGTTTCTAAATTTGGTCTAATGTTATTTTCATAAGCAAAAAAACTAAGAACTTGCTGAAGCACTGGTATGTGTTGTCCTATTCAACAAAAGTAAATAAACTAGTACTAAAGCAGCACATACAGCATTGGCTCAAACTATGATGTACTTGAATTTAATTTCAGAACTTTATTTACTAATTTCTGAAGTACATTCATCCATTAATTATGCTATATAAGCATCTACTTCATGGATTCATCACTTGTAAATTTTTTTTGAAGAATTCAAGCATCAAAGTAATGCCAATCTTCAAAATGTCTCTCCCCTTGCAGGCCCAAGCGCCTTAACAAGATGCTGAAGCAAGAGAGGTTGTTCACATTTGCTGGTTTCAGCATTCAAAGCGACAAAGAGAAGATGAAGATGTCTGGCCTTCCGACGATCAACCCCAACAAGTACGTCGACAGTCAGCGCATCTGGAGAGTTCCATACACCGGAAAAGAGTACGACTCCTTGACTGATGTTGCAGGCAGCGTCATCCACCCATTCTACAAAGGCATGAAGAAGAACATTGACACGCAGGAAGACCACAAACTGTGGGCGATCAGCTCGCTGCCAGACAACCTCATCGAGTATGCAGGAGTAGATGCGTATGCCACGTACAAGTCATGGAACATGATCGACAACATCACAAATGGTTGGGAAATTTCAAAAGCACAGGAGGCTGACCACTACTACGACCACCCCTTTCGCCCCTTTTAGGGATGAAGATACATCAAAGCCTGCCTTCGTTTTCCTTCCGCTTGTGCTTGCCTTTTATCTTGTTGTTTCAAATTAGTAGTTTGCTCTTGTTGGGTTGAACTAGTATGATTATGTCGTGCTTGTCATGGTTGAACAAGTTTACTCATGTCATCAAGTACATTGTTTTGCTTATCTCATTATATAAGTTTGGTAGCTTCGTATTTTGTTAATCCATCATTTCAAATTCAAAGTAGCTTCTGAATGGAACTTTGTCGCTGCTCTAAAGTACTAGTTATGAAGCAACTAATCACACAACGTTGTTCCATGTGTAGTTTCGATTCAGTATTGTATAGAAAACATAACGTTGAAAACAATCAACACAATTTGAGTTGCTTAAAAACGCAAAGTTGAAGCAGAAATTCTTAGTACTTCATGTACTGTTCTCATTCATATGTAGCTGCTAGAAAATTAACAAGTACTACAAACAGAAAAAGTTAAGAAGCATCAACACACAGTTATGTTGGTCACTTGCAGATTAAGAATGACAGTACTAGTACACTTGATCGGACAGTACATACTTACTACAATAAAAAGTAGAAAGAAGCATCAGTCCATAATCCCCCCCCCCAAATGTCAGACTAAGAACATAAGTGCTACTATGAATGGACTATCAGTACAACTTAGTCTAGACGCAAGTACCATAGTGCTGAAAATGACACCAGAAGACCCTTGAGAATAATCACAAAAACAAACACGAAAACAAGGCAGAAAACTTCAAATGAAAAAATAACACTTCCACAGAACTAGAACAAAAAGTATCAGTCCAAGTTACTGGTGGAGTCAAGTACTAGTTTCAAACAAACAAAAAAGTAAAAATTGACCGCCCAAGGATAGGCGCAGGCCCTGACGCTGCTAGATACTTGAACTCGAACCCGTGGGCGAATCCCTAGTAATCCGCACAATGCAGGGCCAGCCGACTAGGGCCCACAGGTCATGAGAGAGAGCGAGTGCCGTGTATAAGCGCTCAGGTAAGTATTTAGAGGAGTTCGACCAGTAGGACTCGGCCACGCTTATAAATAGGTCGAAAGCCTCCTCCGTTAGCAAGGTGGGAGTAAACCCAGAGCACACACACATCTAGCAGTGTCCAAAACGCCCGCGCGGGCCATTTGGGCTGAAAAACGGCCCAATAGCCTCTATCGTCTACAAACACCCCACCAATAAGCCCACTTAAACAAACCAGAGTGCGGGGCAAAGAAATATAAACTACAAGCAAAATGTTCGAAACTGAAAATATAAAACTTCAAATACGTGTTCACACGCAATAACTTTAAATACAAAAAATATAAATAAATATAATTTTAGCTGTGCACCACGGATGATAAAAAAGGAAAAAATATGATACAAAAACAATGAAACTCTAAAAAGCACAGAACTTAACAAACTATCTGTTAAATGTACATAATTTAAAACACCGAATTAAATATTACTTTCAAGTTCAACTACTAAAATGCAAGAAGTTCAAATAGATAATTTTTGTTAATTATGCTAAATTTCTTATTTATATAAAATCTGACAAGTTCAACTACTAAAATGCAAGAAGTTCAAATAGATTTTATTTGTCAATTATGCTAAATTTATTATTTATATAAAATCTGACTACTTCAACTATAAAATGCAAGAAGTTCAAACAGATTTTCTTTGTCAATTCTGGTAAATTTCTTAGTTATATAAAATATGTCCACACCTCAACGAACGATTTTGTCGTAAAATAATCTCAATCCCCTCACAAAAATAACTCAGTTTAAACATACATATGACATCAGTACTAAAAAAGCAGGAACAGTCAGGCCACTCACACCACTATGACACCAAATTTCAAAACTGTATGCTGTATGAAATTACAATTCAGTTCACACAGCACTAAACCATAAGTGCACTAAAATGAGAATACAAAAACTATAAAGGCATAACTTAGGTTGGGACAGATGAAAAATAAAATAAGTCCCAGTTTTGAGCAACAACTCCCAGGGCACTAAAAAATGTTTTGACATCAACTAGTGTATATGACTTCAATGGAAAAACAATACTTAATATCCACACGGAAAAACATCACAAAGCATATGTCACTTAAACAGTGCAAAATGCCATCATCACCACCCCTGAGACGTGCTAGTGGGATAACCAGCTGGTAAGTACAGCTTGACAAGACTACTCAATGCGACAGTAAAAACCCTTGGCCTCGACGGTTTGTTCTTCGAGGCCACCACCCGCGCCACCCACTGGGCGGTTGCCACTAGGGACTGCAAACGGGGACCCCCAGACCACTATACCCATGTCCCCGACGAACCGCCTCCTAGACATCCCCGTCGATGCGCTGCAAAATACCCCATTGTCTTCCATCTCTTCCTCATTCTCAGAACCACCATTGCCGCTTCCGTCTCCACCACAGACAACCCAGAAACTTCTCGCTCCCAAGCCCACAGTCGCCGGAGGAGGGCAATGGCGGAGGAACCATCTGCCAAGTGTCATCATGGTGAGACGTCCGGCAAGAGCTGCAACCTCGACGACGTTGACGTACCCGACGAGAAGCGCGCGTACACCAGAACCCTCATAGGGGTTGAGCTCCACGGCAAGGAGACGATGGAGATCGTCTGCACCAGTGAACTTGACAAGGCTGACGAGATGATGAGCAAGCTCAGGATGAAGGGTGGCGGCTTGTATCCGAGCTTCATCGGAGTTGATGTGAAGTACACCAGCGACGATGAACATCCCAGATGGCAGCAGTCCTGCAGTTGTGCGTTGAGGAACTCTACTTGGTGTACCACATCACAAAGGCCACAAAATAGTAACCCAAAACTAATGTTCATTCATCTGTTGTACTAGTACTACTCCCTAAAAATTTCATTAAACTTGTTTCCCAACTAGATGAACTACTATAGTTTGTGAAGTGGATGCACGAGTACATGTTTCTCAAGTTACATGCATTTCTAAAATTGTGAAGTGGATTGTTTCACCAGATTAGTCATCTGAAACTGATGCACTGGATTAGCATCTGAAAAATGTTTCACCAAATTAATTTCGGAACTTGATGTACTAGCATAGATTCTGATCTTGATGCACTAGTATAGTTTATAGAATTGATGTATTAAAAGATGTTTGGTGAAGTGGTATAGGTCCATATCTTGATGCACATGTTTCTCAAATTAATTTCTGAACTTGATATAGAATTGATGCACCAAGATGTATCAAGCACTGGTATAGGTCTTTTATTCAGCCAAAAAGATAACCAAACTTGAAGTAAGTAGCACATATATTATTGACTCTGGTAAAAATAGGTTCTTAAACTTGGTGAAGCATTTGGTGAAGCACTGAAGATACCAAAACTTGGTGTACTAGTTTCTGAACCACATTCGTCCATGACTTGCACTATATAAGAATCTACCTCATGGATTATCTCTTGTAAACCAAAAAGCAAGAGAATTAAATCTTGAAAAAAAGAACACTAATCTTCAATATGTGTCTACCCCTTGCAGGCCCAAGCGCCTCAAAGAGTTCTTGCAGGAGGAGAAATTGTACACATTTGCCGGTTTCAGCATTGAAGGTGACATGCGGATGCTGAACAAGTCTGGTTTGGAGGTCAACCTCAACAACTTCATCGACATGCAGCGCAAGTGGAAAGTTCCAACCAACAACAAATTCTACGACTCCTTCGCCGATGTTGCAGGCAGCGTCGTCCACCCATTCTACAAAGGCATGAAGAAGAAGATCGACACGGAGGAAGACCACAAACTGTGGGGGATCAGCCCGCTGCCAGACAAGCTCATCGAGTACGCAGGAGTAGATGCGTACGGCACGTACAAGTCATGGAAGATAATCGACAACATCGTGACAGGTTGGGATATTTCAAAAGAGCAGGAGGCTGACACCTACTACCACTGCAACTTCGCGGGATGAAGAGGCATGAAAGTCTGCCTTCGTGGTGCTCGCGCTTCTGCTTGTCCTTAATCTTGTTGTTTCAGATTCGTAGTTTGCTTTCGTTAGGTTGAACCAGCTTCCTTATGTTATGTGTGTCAGGATTTGAACAAGTTTGCATATGTCTATCAAGTACATCGTTTGCTTATGTCGTTCGACAAGTTTGCTAGCTTCCTATTTTGTTTATCCATCATTTGAAGTTGAAGTAGGTTGTGAATGAAACTTGATGGCCACTATGCAGCACTAGTCATGGAGCAACAAATCACACATGGATATTTTCACAAAAAACAGTTGCAGACTAACTACGGACAACAACAAATAGTAGCATTGGATGCTAAGTACAGCTTAGTTACGGTAGTACTATCACACTAAAAATCAGTTTTTAGTTTTAGAAGAACACTAAAAAGACTAAGTTTCAGCCGAGGAAAACGTTCAGTACTAACAGCATCATGCTAATAGTAGTTAGAAAATTACTAAGTACTGCAACAGGAAAAGTAAAGAACCATCAGTACGTATTTCCTAGTCACTAGCATGCTAGGATTGAAAGTACTGGTAGACATGAACACACAGTACATTCATTCTACAAAAATAAAAAGTAACAGGAAGCTTCAGTTCGCATTCCCTAAAACAGTGACACACTAAGAATGACAGTAATAGTACAACTGAAATTTCAGTACAACTTAGTCTATATGGCAAGTACTATGATGATACCAAATATTGCCTTGAGAAGAACCATAGCCTAGAAAAAAGAAGGCCAAAACTAAATCGAAAAGATATCAGTTCGACGAAGGAGAAAAATCGCAAGAAAGACAACAGAAGCATCAGCCCACATTGACCAGTGAGGTACTAGTTTCAAACAACACAAAAAATAAAATAAAATGACCAATGTACTAGCACAATTGAAATCTCAGTACAACTTAGTTTATTAGGTAAGTGCTATGATGATACCAATTAATCCCTTAAGAAAGAAGGCCAAGACTCAACCAAATAGATTATAGTTCAACCAAGGACAAAAATTAACAAATAACAAATAACAGAAGCATCAGCCCACATTGACTAGTGAACTAATTATGAACTTAATACGGCTATCCGTTAAATGTAGCTAATTTAAACCAGTGCTTTAACTATTATTATGAAGTTCAACTACTAAAATTCAAGAAGTTCAAACAAAAATTTGGCTCTCAAATTTTGCTAAATTTCTTATACTTAAATAAAATCTAGCTAGAGATCACGTAGCAACTTGGTCGTAAATGATTTCAATCCCAAAAAAACTTCAGTTCTAATACATTATATGAAATCAGTTCTACATAACAAGGAAGCGTCACTCCGCTCATGCTAGATCTACAAGTGCTATCGTGACACCAAATTTTTAAAGCCTTACACTGAATGAGATTACAATTCAGTACTAACAGAACTATAATATAAGTATACGAAAAGAGGGTACATAAACTATAAAGGTCCAACCTAGGTTGGGACAGATGAAAATAAAATAAATCTCACTTTTCCAGCAACAACTTGTAATGAACTTGGTAAAAGGTGTTTTCAGTTCAACTAGTTTATAAGACTTCAGTACAAAAAATAGAACTTAACCAAAATGAATTCCCGATGAAACATACACAAGCGAAACAGCTATTCAACCACACTATCATCATGGAAAAAAAGTTTGTTAAGCATTGTGCCACACTTAAACACAACACAAAATATACCATTTATTACGTAGTACTTGACAAGACATCCAAACACTACGAACAAAGCCTACAATGCTTTCAAGAGATATATCACACAACTATCCATTTGACTATGCAAATGATGACCATTTCTTCTATGCACTAGGAGCCAAAGCCTGAACCTCCTTGGGAAGCTCCGTCACCAGAAGCTGGTTATTCTGGTTGAACACAACTCTATATAGATCCTCAGCGTTCCAATCAACAATACGAGGCTGCAAAACAATAAAACAAATTATCAAAAATCATGACACATAGAAAGAAGAATACACAATCAGCCAAACACAGAAAAGTGAAAAGCTCAACTAGAACCCACGTCATTATTTCGAATGTTCTCAACGATCTTTTCACCATCATAGGATCCCGCATACTTCAGAGTATAATGGCCACATTCATTCACCCCTTGAAGTGGAACCTTGACAAACGTTGGTTTCTTTGCAAAAACCTCCCATTTGGGCTGCTTGCTCGCATTGTACTGAGCATCACCATACACAGCCTTCATTACTTGGACCAATCTAGAGATCCGTAAAAAAGAAAAGAAACCACACATTTTCAGGTCTCAGAAAAGCATAAACAAAGATGCGGGAAAATTAATCCAGTACAGATAATAAATGTCACTCACAATCTTCTCGCAGTCTTTACGATAGGTGTTCTTTGAAAGACGACGATTCTTCGGATAAGGTACAGAGTCAAGGATGTCGACGCTACTTCAGTACCGATTCATGACATATAAGGAAAAGTGGTTCACTTTCTTATCCTTTGGTAAAATCATAGGTTTGAATAGAGGCATCATGATCTAAAAACAAATGACCAAAAAAGAGATATTAAATATTCAAAAAAAAAGACCAGCATGACAACAAACAAATAAAACCAAAAATTAGCTAGTAGATCTCACAAGGTCGGCACTGAGCAAGTCTTCCTTATCTTTAACATAGCTCTTGAAATCTCTCGCTGCACTCTCCACATTAAACTCTTTATTTTCATCACCCTAAAACGTATAGTCAAGCACAACCTGCAAAAAAGCCAAAAAAGAAATAGACAGGGGAAAAGGATCAACGAGCAAAGTATTATTAAAACTTGTAAAACAATAGGCAGTCTTGTTTAACATAAACAAATGATCTGATTGATTACCGTGATGAAATATGGACTCAGCAATACCCTTTTTCCAGACGCAAAATCAGCATTTCTCTCGGGACCTTTCTTCCAATCATCAATGAGGAAGTACATTACATCACCCTCCATCATTTGCCCAGGTGCAAAAACTTCCCAGATGCGTTTCCGAGTGAAGCTAGTTACTCTATCATTAGGCTGAGGTATCATTGAGAATGTATTCCTGCAGCACACACAAGAAAAAAAGCAGGGGAAGCAAGATAAGGCATTCATAGTAGTTCAAGTTGTATAAAAAGGAACAATTCAGGTCATATTTATCTAGCAGTTACAAACAACAGAAGAAAAGAAGAGGAAACATAATGAGAGATACTCACTCGGCATACTTCTCACATGCTTCATCACTAAGCAACAGATTATACAACTTGCGAGCCTTGTCCAGATGAGGGAATTTATGAGGGTGAAGCTGCTGCACAGGGGAGCAAAACTTTAATTATAGGAGCTTTGGGCGCACGCTTCGTGCTTGTAACATTTCCAGACTCCAAAGCAGGATCCTTCCTAGCAGCACCAGCTCTACGGGCCACTATTCCAGCAAGGGGAGATAAACCCTTGGCAGCAGCGCTCCTGGTGACTCTTCCCATGCCAGCAATCTTGTCAAACGCATCATCATCGCTGTCTATTAATTCCACAGTGGGATTCTTGGGTGTAGAGGGGCTCTCTGCGCAAGCAGCCGTAGAACCTTTCAGAGCTCCCAACCGCCCCTTCATAACACCAGATCTTGTCTTTTTGGGAGAACGCCCCTGGCTAAAATCAATAGCTACGCGCTCGACTCCGATAACTGGCCGCCAAAGATCCTGTAGTCATGCTCACCAAGATCCAGCCACTCACCTGCAAAAATAAGAAAAGAAAAGACCGCATCAAGGGTAAGTTCAAATACATAATTCATGACAGTACTAATCAAGAAGTACAAGCTGCAAAAAATTACAAAAGGTCATGCATACGTACAGGTTTCGATGCCAAACAAACCCCGGAAGTCAACATCAAACACTCATAAATTCTTATCTAGCGGAGAACATAAGAAGAAATTGTTTGTAGCTATTCTTTCCGATCGATCTATCAAGAGTTCATACCAAAATAACACCGAAGAAAATTAAGATTTATAATACTCAATCCAACACAAAGAACCACAAAGAGTGCCCCAAGTTTTCTACCGGAGAAATAAAAGACGAGAACGTGCATCAACCCCTATGGATAGATTACCCCAATGTCACCTCGGGAATCCGCGAGTTTAGTGCCAAAACATATCTCAAGTGAATCAATATAATACCCCATTGTCACCACGAGTATTCATATGCAAGACATATTTCAAGTGCTCTCAAATCCATAAAAGTATTCAATCCAATAAAATGAAATATCATAGGGAAAACTCAATTCACAACAAGATAGAGAGGGGAAAACACCATATGATCCAACTATATTAACAAAGCCCGCGATACATCAAGATCGTGACATCTCAAGAACATGAGAGAGAGAGAGAGAGAGAGAACAAACACATAGCTACTGGTACAAACCCTCAGCCCCGAGGGTGGATTACTCCCTCCTCATCATGGTGGCCGCCGAGATGATGAAGATGGCCACTCGTGGTGATTTCCCCCTCCGGCGGAGTGCCGGAACGGGGTCTGGATTGGTTTTTCGTGGATACAGAGGCCTGCGGCGGCGGAACTTCTGATCTAGGTTATCCCCAGGGTTTTTGGAATATTTGGCACTTTATAGGGCGAAGAGGCGGTGCGGGAGGCCACCGAGGTACAATCATGCCTGTTAACAAAAGAAAAAAACAAAAGGGTACATCACAAACTCGAAAATACAGGAACACTGTCCTCCCAGCAACAAAAACAACTAACAAAAATCATTAAAAACGGATACTCACGTGTTTTTTTGCTGCGGCACCCGCACAAACTCGCAAGAGAAACCATCAATATGCGTCGGCGAGAACGGTTTGGCCCTGTCTATGTTGGACTCCCTCCAATGCTTCTTTATGTTATCTGTCATAGTCCTTCAGAATCTAACTGCATCACTCCAGGTTTCATCGCGGAGTGAATCAAGACAATCGAAACGACGTAACCTCAAATTCAGAACAATCAAGCACCAATGCCCAGATTCTTCGCTAGGCTTCATGGTAGCCGCAAATGACGACGGATCAAAAGCAGGGAAAAGAAACTGACAAAAAATCACAAAGGAAAAATGAATTTAACAAATCATAATGAAACAAAAAATTCAGCCTCCAAACAATAAAATAAAATAAGGAAATTGAAATTCAGAAGTACAAACAAAAATCAGATAATCATAAGTTCTAATTGAGTAAGCAATACACTACAAAAAATAAATGTTACTCAAGTTTATATCCACCGCCCAAACTTGCAACAAACATATCAGTTCAATGTCCTTGCGACAATAAGTGCATCTTTAAAAAAAGAAGGACACATCATTCATAAGTACAGGGGTAAAAGCAGGCTACTCAAGTTCATTCCCCCACCTCCCAAACTTGCAAGAAAACATGACAGTTCTAGTTCATGAGTACAAAAAGTTCAAGTTCACCTACTTGGTCAAAACCATCAGCCCTTGATCTCGTGAACCACTATAGCACATTGGCATCAATATTTCCATCAAGGATCTTCGTCTCCTGCACAAAAGGAACAACAACAGTTAGAAAATTGCCAAAACATGTTATCATCCTATCTACAAAACAAGATACTGACCGTCACCCATCTGGGAACTATCAACTTGTCAGTGTCTCGGTACTTCTGACGTAGAGAATATAAAACAACGTCAGCACTGTCTGAGTTGAGCATGCCAATGGGGACAAACGCTTTAGCAATAGAACCAACACTGGCATCACATTCTCTATTTTGAAACATCGTCTTGTCACTAACAAAACACAAAAGATGACATGAATTAAAACTACTGCAATAACAACAATAGTCATATGAGAGAAAGAAAAAGAGACGAAAATGATACGGGCAAAATCCCAAACTAACCGTTTCGCACGGTTCGTGCGCAACCTTGTAACAGCGAAGAAAAACAAATCAACCTTAACAACATTAGCACCTTCTGCTTGCAGAAAAAGAAGAAAAATTATAAGTTCAAGCACTACAAGTGAACATGTCCAAATGCCATAAATGAGAAGTACACCTCATTTACAAGTCCTTACCTGCACTATCAGCGTTTGACGACGGGAGTTCCTGGGATGACACCAATATTCCTCCAGTTTCAGGGTTTGACGATGGAAGATCTTGTGAGGACACCAATATGGCTGCACTTTCAGGGTCTGAAGAAAGAAAATCCTGGGACGACACGAGCGCCTCCTGCATCAAGGGGCTAGAAGAAATCGACAGAAGTAAATCATCATCCTCGGATGGCACCTCCTCCATGCTAGAGGCATCTTGCAATGCATCACCGTAATCAAGCCCTCCAGGCGGGAAATTTTCTGGCAGCAAATCTTCACAATCAGAAAGATTTTCATTCCCAGCAATACCAACACCAGACGATTTGGCATCAAGTATGCTGGCAGCACCAACATCCTCATCAACAACTTTGGTACCAACGTCGCGCCCACTACTCAATGGAACACCACGAGCATCATCTCCACCACTAACGACAGCCTCTCGCTCAACATCAGTCATCTGAAGAAATAAAAATTCAGAAAAAGTGAATAATATGAGCAAAACTAACAATAAAAATTAAGCTAGCAAGAGGTGCACAGAAAAAGCAAACCTTAGCAGCATTCACAGCAACATCATCGATCTTGCTGCTGCTAACATTCAAAGGAACATCACCAATGGTCGAACAAGGCTCATCGCCAACAACAGGACCCTGATTCATATGTAATGAAGCAAAGAAACAATGCTATTATTAGCAAAAATAAACACAAGGAATTAAACCACAGTAACAAAAAGGTAGGTATCACCTGCAAACTCTTAACGGTGTGGGATAGAAAAATGAACATGTAAGGCACATTGGTGCGCATGAAAATTCAAGAAATATGTATAAACACAACAAAAATAAAAAGGACGTGTCTAGTGGGCGGCCGGCTGCCCACTAGTGCGATCGAGCGGCCGGCCTGAAAAGGTAAGTACCGGTCCCCCCCGCGGTCCCGCGCTCCAGAAAAGGAAACTGACCACCAACCCGCGCGATCGAGCGGCCACTCCCGATACGCGGAAATAGAAGGAGAGAAAAGTCCTCCCCACGCTCCCACGTGGCCAGCTGTACCAACCCAGCCCTCCCACGCCCGCTCGCCCCCACGCCACCACGGTTCCTTCTTCTTCTCCACGAAAGAAGGGATTCAAGGCCCTTCTTCCTCCTCCTACACAGCCGCCATGGCAGCCACAAAGTAGAAGAAGAACCTGCTTCAAAAAAGATCTAAGGGCAGGGTGGTCAGAGCCATACCAGGCAACAACATCAGGGCAGGTAATTTCCCTCCCTCTGCCCCTCTTCACTTCCCCCCTTCTTCTACTACATATGTCAACCCCCTTCTCCATGGATCTAGCAGAAATCCATGGAGAAGCTGCTTCAAAAAGAGGTGGATCTGGCAAATAACCCCTCCCTCCCCCCATGAGTGTCATATCTGCAACTAAAAACAAGTACCACGAATTACTGTGCAACTAATCATGGATAGAAGCCTACTATTTCCTGGTTTGTGCAACTAAACACAAGTAATTAGGTTTAGTTGAACGCTAAACATGGTTTGAGGCCAAACTTTACTGAACATTTTTCTCACATGCATGCCAGCCAACTTTCCCCCACCTATATGTGTTAAACAAGCCAACTAAAGAAAGTTCAGTGCCCAACTGAAACATGATTCTAGCCAACTCAATATGCATTGTAGCCAAAACCTAAACATGCATTGTAGCCAACGGAAAATGCATAAGTGTGCAACTGAACCTGCATCCCAACCAACTGAACCTGTATTGTAGCAACTCAGCATGCATGATAGGCAGAACTGAACATGTATTCTGAGTGAACACTATAGAAACCCTGAAGTATATGTGCAATAAAAACATGTATCCTGGCCAACTGAACATGCATGCTGGCCAACTGAATATGCATGCTCGCCAACTGAAACATCTATTCTAGCCAATTGAACACATTGATTGTCCAACTGAACATGCATGCTGGCCAACTGAAAAAATGCATCCTCACCAACTGACACAACTATTCTAGCCAAAACCAAAAAATTGTAGTATGACAGCGAAAACACAAGAAACTTTTTACATAGCTAATGAAATCACAAACCATATTAAAATAGTCATGCATATATTCTTGTCCCACACATATATTCTGGTCCCAAACCTACTGCAAAGCTTTAGTGTAAAAAATATGTTGAATATACTAGAAGTAAATACAAAAATAGCGATGAAAAACATATATCTATAATTTGTCATCGAATTCTTTTTTCTTCTTTCACCTGGATTTCCCCGTCTCAATTGTGGCATAAAATTATGTCCAAATTATGTGCAGAAAAATCTAGATCAGGTCCTTGCCAACAGAAAACCTGCAGGTCATTGCAACAAACAGAGGGAAAAGTCAGAAAAACTCTGTTCTAAAAATAATCATGTTCTTGCCAACTATTTACAGCAAACTGTGCAACTAACATAACAAGGATGTGCAAACAAAAAAATGCATACCTGTTATAATAAAAGATTCTTGTATAGAGATGTTGCTTTTCGAACTAAGATTGTCATAAAATGGTGTGCAACTACCTACTTACTAAGGTTTTAGGTTGTTTGAAACACTCTTTGATAATTAAAACTTGACATCACTTCCTTCTTTTTTATATGCACTGGATGTGTGGCAGCAGCCAGAAAAAGGAAAAAAATGCTTGATCTCAATGAGTTGCCTCCTGATCTCAATGAGCTTCCTCATGATATGGATGAGCAACAACCCAACATACCGCAAGGGAATTGGACAGATAATGGGCGCTCTGTTTACTACACGCAGACAAGTCATGGGCCTACCCCTATGGACCATGACAATGTGGCAGGGCTGTCATCAACCCGTGGTGCCCCTGTAGTGGTGTCTTTGCAGTCAGAGAGCCATACTCTTGATGACACGGGCACCGCGGAAAATGTTCCTGGTCCAACTAGGACTGAGCTCGGTGCTGGCGCCGTTGACGGTGCTGTGCAAGGAGAAGAAGGAGAAGATGAGGCTGGTTCTCAGCCAATGGAACCCTGTGTTAGCATGAGGTTTGACACCCTTCAAATTGCTAAGGATCACTACAACAGCTACGCCTTATGGATGGGTTTCTCTATCAAAATGAACACGTCTAGACGGATAGGCAATGTATTGGTAAAACAACAGTTTTGCTGCAACAAGTACAAGAAGGCAAAAGCTGATGATGGAGGAGCTGAGGCTCCTCCTGTCCTGGACCTATACCAGATCCAAAACCTGTTGACACTGATGAGGAAATGGAAGATGAACCTCCAATCTTTCCTGAAGAGGAGGCTGGTGCTAGTAAGAAAATGCGAGACAATAAAGCAGACTCAGTGCAAAGCAAAAATGTTAGTGAAGCTGATGGATGGGCGATGGGAGGTGACACATTTTGTTCGTGACCACAACCATCCGCTGGTGAAAAAATCTTGATTGTCCAAATACTTGAGATCCCACCAAGGCATCTCTCCTGATGAAAAGGAGTTTTAGCGCATCTTCTATAACTGTAACTTGACTATAGGTGTGTTTCTATATCCCTTACAGAATTAAGTTTCCCTCTAGGCAGTCCAGTGTGCAACTGTTATGGTACTGTTGTGCAACTAAAATGCCTTCACTGTAAAACTAGATAATGTTCCTGCGCAACTAGATTACCTTCACTGTGCAACTACATAATGTCGTGTGTGCAAAAATGAAAGTGTTTTTTAAAAGGTGCAGCTGGTTGTCAATTTCCTGTAACTATCTTCTGTGCCAACACATATCGTATTATTGTGCAGCTGAATATGTGCATTCGTACGACTAATAAAATGTATATTGTTTCTTTTTGTATTATGCAGGACGCATGATGCATGTAATGGCAGAGTTCTATGGATCTGAGATGATGGTGCCGTTCGGACGAAAGGCAATAAAAAATCTGTGTACATGTTTCCGTAGAGATGACACAAAGGAGGGTGACCTGATTGAGACAATTGCGCACTTCAAGGATATACAAAAAACCGATCCAGAATTCTTCTATAAGGTGAAATATGAGGAAGAGGACAGAGTTGTCAACATATTTTGAGTGGATGGCTCAGCTCCAAAAGCTTATACAGAGGCGTACCACTATTGCATATCGTTTGACACCACCTACATGACCAACATGTACAATATGCCGTTCGCGCCCTTCATCGGAATAAACAGACATGGCCAATCTTTCATGCTGGGTTGCGTGTTTGTGAGTCAGGAGTTGGCATCGAGCTTTGATTGGGTCTTCGAAGCATTCCTAGAGGCTATGGATGGCAAACCTCCTGATAACTTCATCACCGATCAGGATGGTGCAATGAGGCAGTCAATACAGAGTATCTTTCTGACCACCGTGCACTGTTGTTGTCGATGGCACATCATGAAAAAGGCTCAGGAAAAAGTTGGTTGGCTGTTGTGCCAGAATCCAGGGCTCTCTGATGATTTCAACTACTGTGTTGACTTCCGCTTCACTATAGACGAGTTTGAGCAGAATTGGGCTGGGTTAATGATGAAGTACGAGGCTATGACACACACGCACTTTGAGAAGTTGTACGAATACACATCAACTTGGGTGCCGTGCTACTTCAAACACAGGTTCTTCCCCTTCCTACAGTCTACACAGCGTAGTGAGGGGTTCAACGCCGTCCTAAAAAGATATGTGAACCCACACAACTCAATGCTGAACTTCGTCAAGCAATATGAAAAAATTCAGAACCACATCCTTGCCAAGGAAGGCTGCAATGATTACAGGACAGAACACCTTGAGATTGAGCTATGGTCCAACTTCCCAATAGAGAGGCAAGCTTACAAAACCTACACTAGGGACCTTTACCGCAAGTTCAGAGAAGAGTGTGAGCTGATTGGACGTTATAATGCGTTCCAAGTTGGTGTTGACCTTTTTGAGCTTAGACCAAACCAAGAATTTGTTGCCAAATATGGTTCTCGAAACTACTTGGTGCAGGCAAGGGTGGCGGACGGTTCCTATTTGTGTGAGTGCTGCAAAATGGACAAGGACGGCATGCTGTGTTGCCACATCCTCAAGGTGTTCACCCATCTTGGAGTTGATGTCATACCGGAAAGGTACATGCTAAGACGGTGGACACCTACTGCTGTCCCTAGTGCGCCAGGGACCAGGTATGAGCAACCGGATGAAATGCCCCCTCAATCAAAGAAGCAGATAAGGGAGAAAAACATGATCTTCGATTTTCGGAAACTAGCCAAGTTTGCGAGTGGCTCTGATGCAGCACAAGAAATTGTATACAAGCATATGCGCGGAGCACGTACCGAGATTGGCCACCTGAACAAGTCCAAGAAAAAGAAAAAAAAAACAACTGCTGCTACGGGGCCATCAGATGATGGCAACCCTTGAGGACCTCCTCCACCTCCAGGCATCACTCAGGGGGCTCATCTGTCACATCCTAGTTAGTTCATGCATTAGAGTGTTGCGTCATGTCTACATTTCACAGAAACCTGAAATGGGGATGCCAGAAACCCCCAGCACCCCCCTGGAACAACTAGGGTTTACTAAAATTCTTTCAATGAACCTGAAATGCCCTCCATAAATGTTCACCACCTTTGGTCTTGGCTAAAACCTCTGCCAAAAATGGTTTCATATTTTTGGAGGCCATCTTGGATTTTTGCACAAGCCATAAGTATTTGCATTTGGGCATTTTAAATGCTATAAATATTTTTAAATGCCCAAATAATCTTGAAGGTATTTTTAGGCTGTTGGGAATAATCTCAAAGGTGCCTCAGAATATTTTCAGGATTTTTCCAAATGAAATAGTATTTTTACTATTTCAAAACACAGTACAGAAATAAATAAAAAGAGAAAAGAACAGAAGGCAGAAGACTTACCTAGCAGCCCACCTGGCGGCCCAGCACTATGCTGGGCCGCGCCAGTCAGCTGCCTGCTCTCGCCAGAGCAGGCAGAGAGGTGACGCCGGCGAGCGTGAGCTCGCCACGGCGCCAGCAGCTTGCCGCCCCCGCCGCGGATGAGCTGGCCGACCTCTCTCGACGCGCCCCGAGCCCCCGGACATCGCCATTCTCCCCCATCGCCTCTCCCTCGCCTTCTCCCCACCATGGCCGACACCGCCGCAGACACCTCACCGGAGTAACCGCGGCCACCGTCGACCTTGCGCCGTACTACCGTGTCCTACAGCACCGCCGTCGCCCACTCCTTCGAGCAAGCCGAGCCCCGAGCGCTCGTTTGCCCCGAAGCTCCGTCACCGACCTCGCCTTCGCCGCTCACCGTCGGAGATCCCCTCCGCCATCGCCACTGCTACAGATCGTCTCCGACCTCGCCGCCTGCTCCGTCGCAACTGCCGTGAGCATGGCCACCTTCCCATCCTCTCCTCTCTCTCTCTCTCGAGCTCTGTAGCCACCGCATGAAGCTCACCCGTACGCGCCGCCGCACGAGCTCGTCGCCGACGAGGCTCCGGCCATCCAACGGCCACACCACCGTAGCCATTAGCTTCACCGCAATGCCAGGAACCCGTAGCACCCTCGCACATTCCTCGCCGCGCTCTCTAGCTACCGTTTCGACTACGTCCGTACCCGGCAGCCGCCCGGCTCGTCGCCGGCGTCGATTCCGGCGACCCCGAGCTCCTCCACCACCACCAGTCGACGCGGTTCGCCCCCAGCTACACATAGGTACTCTCCGCCGTCCTTTTGGTCGCCGGAGGGGGATCCCGCACTCCACCGTCGCGTCTGGACGTCGCCGGCGGCTAAACGCCGGCGAGTCAACGTGGTTTGACCACAGGTCAACCCCCTAGGGTCAGTGACGAGTGGGGCCCGCCTGCTAACTAATCTGAGTTAGAATTAAAACTAATCCTAATTAAGTAATTACCTAACAGTGTCACTGACACAGGGGACCCACACGTCAGGTTTGACCTGGACGACCCCGTTGACCTGCTGACGTCACACTGACGTCAGGCTGACGCAGTAAAGCTTTTACTGGAATTATTCTTATATTGGAAATTCCAGAAATTATCACAAACTTCAAAAAATCATAGAAAATAATCTATAGCTCAGAATGAAAAGATTTATATATGAAAAATGATCAGAAAAATCCATTCTATCCATCTGCACTGGTTTCATGCATGATTAAGCAAGTTAACCTACTGTTTTATACAGAACAAGATAAAGCACTAACATGGGCCATTTATGAACTTGGAATTTGAATCTTTGATTCAAATTAGTCCAAACCCATCTGGTCTTAGTTGCATTAGCCCAATACATCCATTTTGCCATGTCCCATGCATGCATCATATTGTTGCACTTGCTTGGTGTTGATTGTGCTTCGATGTGTTCATTGTGGTAGGTCCTGCGTCCGAGGATATTCACGAGTATCCAACTGAAGGGCAGAATCCCACCACCACTTTGTCAGGCAAGCAACCCATTGATCATTTCGATACAAACCCATCTTCTCGCTTCTGCTCTCGTTTACTGCATTAAGACAACGCGATTCAAACTGCTGTGTGTTGCGGTAGTTGAACCCACTTTCCTTTGCATGACCTGTCATAGCCACAGTAACTAGATGAAACCCACTAGCATGTGTAGGAGTTGATTGAGCCTTGTTGTGTTCCTACAATGCTATGCTTGCTATGCTTAGAGTTGTGTCAGGTCTGGCTCATCAGGGTGATGAACTAGAGTGAAAGTGTGTGTGTCGGTAAAGAGAGTAAAGTGTTGAATACGATTTGGTAAAGGTATCGATGGGAGGCCATGTAGGAGTACATGGTGGGTTGTTTCATTGAGACCGTCCCTAAGAACTGAGATCTGTATGCGTGATTTAAGATTCAGCTACTACCACACATTGGGCCCGAAACCAATGGACCCCCTCGGCTTCTTATTCACCCTTGTCCTCTGTCCAGGAGTTGCACGTAGTTTCTGGTGTTTGTAGTAAGCTGGAGGCCGTGGACAGCGCTGACCAAGGGGTGGACTGTGATGCGGTAGGCTCGTGGCCCGGTGTACCGAGTCGCCCGTTTGGTGACCGGGAACCCTGCACACATCGTTCGCGGCCGTATGTGGAAACCTCGGCCGGACTCCCTGCGGATGGAACCTGAATAGGCGATAAACCTGGACTAGAGACTCGAGTGTTTAGGTAGGCTGTGGCCGACACCCACGTTGGGCTTCCGCTTGAAGGTTGCCGAGTACACGTCGTGTAGCGACGATAAGTGGTGAGAGCGTGTGTGACGAAGTACACCCCTGCAGGGTATGAAACTATTCGAATAGCCGCGTCCGCGGTAAAGGACTACTTGGTCGCTTATGCAGTTCATAGACAAGTAAATGGATACTACTAAAAGCCTCAAGATAAGTGTGAGTACCGCGGATGGCCCTCTCGTTGGATGACGAGGGAGGATCCACGGTGGAGTATTGAGATGGTGATTAGTGGACACGTGTGCGAAAACTATTTCACAAGTGGTGTACCATAGGATAGCTTAGCCAAGATTCAAAGCTGGCTTGCTGCAATAACCCCACTACCTTCTTGAGAATGAGCATGTATAGTAGGATCTGTTGTAAGACTTGCTGAGTACCTTTGTACTCATGTTGCCTAATTACTGTTTTCAGACGACAACACCGCCCCTTCTGACAGGTTCTACGTAGAACTCGACGACGACGAGTGACGCGCCACCCAGGTGGTGATCTAGGCTTGTGAAGGGCCTATGTAGATAGACAGGCTTCATCAAGCCTTCTTTCTTTCTAGTGTCTGTACCCAGACAGTCTGCTTCCGCATGTGCTTGTATGATTGTATGACTTGAGTGTCGGGTCATGTGACCCCTATCTGTATGAACAAGTTATGTAAGGCTCTCCGGAGCCCTTTAAATAAAGTACTTGAGTTGTAGAGTTTTGTTGTGATGCCATGTTGTATTTGCACATATCGAGCATATTGTGTGTATGTTTGAAATGCTTGGTATGTGTGGGATCCGACAATCTAGTTGTTTATCTTTAGCAGCCTCTCTTATGGGGAAATGTAGTCTAGTGCCTCCTTGAGCCATAGTAGTCCGCTACAGCCTGGTTCACTGGAGTCCTGCTAGCCCAGCACTACTGCTCTGGACACTTGACTGGCCGGCATGTGAGTCATATCGTTCCTGTGTCTGTCCCTTCGGGGAAATGTCACGCGGTGACATCCGGAGTCCTGCCTAGCCTGCTACAGCCCGGGTTCCCGGAGTCCTGTTAGCCCAGTGCTACAGCCCGGATTCACACGCTGCTGACCGACACGTTCGATGTTGATTCATGTATGCCTGTCCCCATACGTTAGTGCCGCTTTGGGTTCACGACTAGCCATGTCGGCCCGGGTTCTCTGTCATATGGATGCTAGCGACATTATCATATACGTGAGCCAAAAGGCGCAAACGGTCCCGGGCCATGGTAAGGCGACACCCGTGGGAGTACCGTGCGTGAGGCCGCAATGTTATATGAGGTGTTACAGGCTATATCGGTGTGACTTGGAATCGGGGTCCTGATAGCGTTGGCATCAGAGCCGGACTTCCTGTAGGTGCGATAAGCCAAACTGGTCGATGTCGAGTCTAGAAATGCTTTAGTTATATGTAGGGGAATTGATTGTGGGAGGGAACGTAAGGTGATTTTACTCCTTTACCTCATGCCCTCTGATCTGAGTCATACTCTTCTCATTCTACGCGGGTTAAGGACTAGGCTCTCTCCTCTCTATCAGGTTCATGTGTTACTAATCCGTAGTAACTTATAGGATTGTTGGTTCCATGCTTCGGTTCAGTTTCTATTACCCTAGTATGTTGTCGGTTGAACCAGAACCTTGACATGATGTTGTTGAGTGGTATTGCAAACTGTTGCGAATGTCTCAAATCCTTTTTTCGAGCATTTACAACCGTTATGCTGTCCAAATTCTCCTAGAAATACTAATGCCTTGCATTATTTCGTGCTTTCAGATGGCCACCCATTCCCAGAACCAAGTGGTTCGTCTGACCCGGTGCATCGGCGTACCTGGTCACACGGCCATGTTGGTCCGAGTGATGGTTGAGACAGGCTATCGTTGGTATCCCGAGTATACCGTCGAGGAGCAGTTCCGAGACTTTAATCAAAGTCAGTATCTTTGCACAGTCAGGATCTACCCATCCTATCCTGGAGCCACTGAACCCCTCCATTGCTCTTATGGACTTGGGGTTACTATCGAGATGTCTGTGCAGGACGCAGCTTACTCAATGATGACTATCATGCGAGCCAGAACTGCCTTGCTTCAGAACACCGACTTCTGCTATATGCCAGCAGCACTCCCTGGGGCACAGGGGTACTATCAGGCCACTTACTGTGATTCTACCCATGAGGACTCACTACTCCGTACCACCACTGAGATGCTTGAGGACAAGGACCGTGAGAATCGTGCCTTGCGAATGGAGCTCTTTAATGCTCGTGCTGATCACTGGGCCACTCTGACACGGTTTGCACCTGCCGTGCAAGCTGGGTTCATGGACATGAGGGACATATACCCCGTGCGATCTGGCCTGCCAGAATGTATGGAATGGCGTGATGTAGGAGGCATCACCCCTCCTCGTGGACCTCGTCTGCCACCGTTTGTTGGACCAAGGCCACACCCGAGTCCCTATGGACCGCAAGCTCCACAGGACCGACTGTTTCCAGATGATCATGTTCAGCTTCCAGGACATGGTGGTGACTTCTATGAGGATTACTACGGGGACGTCTGAGTTGGTAGTAGTTCCACCTATATTGTAACAGTTGTAATCCCCACAGTCCTGCGTGTCATGTGGGATACGACTT
This sequence comes from Aegilops tauschii subsp. strangulata, assembly GCF_002575655.3. Classification (NCBI taxonomy): domain Eukaryota; kingdom Viridiplantae; phylum Streptophyta; class Magnoliopsida; order Poales; family Poaceae; genus Aegilops; species Aegilops tauschii. The sequence goes on along the minus strand of NC_053038.3, from coordinate 278,740,052 downwards.
GGTGTGTATCACGTTCCGGAGGTGTAGAAAAATAATGTATAGGAGCTTGGAATGCCTCTGATGAGATGTATCGTCTTTCATCGTAGTTGTACCTTGGCATGGGCTTGTACTAAGCTATGTATGGCGTGTATGACCATTGGTATATGTATGTTGCTATGTTACCATGTCATACTGATGGTCATCTCTGCATTCCGTGTTATCCATTACATTCCGCATTTTCCCTATCAAGATTTAGCCATCCTCGTCTAAACCGTTGCTTTGTTTCTCCTAGGATGGTTAACACCCGCAACAACCCTGCTGTCCAGGCGCAGGGTGAAGCCAATGCAGCCAGGGCGGAGGATCTGCCCCAACCGCCTTCACTGGCCGAAGTTATTATGGAGGCAGAAAGAAACAAGCGTGAGACTAACCGCTTGCTAGAGCGAATTGAGCAGAATACTGCACGTCACCAGAGGAATGACCTGGTGTCCATCAATGACTTTATCAAGCTGTACCCACCGAAGTTCAACCACTCCGTCGAGCCCCTTGATGCGGATGATTGGCTTCGCAGCATCACCCATAAGCTACATTCTGCCAACGTAGCCGAAGCCGATAAGGTTACCTACGCTGCCTATCACCTCGAAGGCCCTGCTAGCCTTTGGTGGGAGAACTTTGAGGCTATGCGCCCAGCTGGCCAAATCACTACTTGGGCTGAATTCAATGAGGCTTTCCGTGAGCATCACATTCCGGAGGGTCTCATAGATCGTAAGCGGGAAGAATTCTGCAACTTCACCCAAGGCAGACTGACCGTGGATGCTTACAGCCGTGAGTTTGGAAATCTAGCACGCTATGCTCCTGAAGAGGTATCCACCGACGCCAAGAAGCAGGCAAGGTTCCGCAAGGGACATAGCCCCGAGCTTCGCCGTGATCTCCGTCTGCATGAGTGCACCTCTTTCCAGAAGTTGGTCAATAAGGCCATCAGTGCCGAGACAGGACAAACTGACTACGACGCTACACGCAAGCACTCTCGTGACTTTGGTTCCTCATCTGGCTCCGGATCCCAGAAGCGCCGGGTCTGGATTCCAAATACTGCTCTGCCACCCAGGTTCACTCCGAGGCCATCCTTCGAGGCGCCTCGCCCCAACCAGCAGCATGCACCGCCCAAGGTTTATGGTGGCCCCGCTGCTAATGCTGCTCCACGCCCCAATATTGTGACATGCTTCAAGTGTGGAGAAACGGGTCACTATTTGCGCGAGTGCCCCCGAAACAACCTAAATCAACCTGGACAGTCCGTTGGCCGTGGTAAGCCAGCAGGAAAGACTTACTACGCCAAGCCAGCCACCACTGCACGTGGCCATGTCAACTACGTTTCAGCTGAAGAAACTCATGAGGATCCCAACGTCGTCCTTGGTACGCTCCTTGTTAATTGCCATCCGGCAACTGTTCTTTTCGATACTGGAGCATCTCATTCATTTATCTCTGAGAGCTATGCTCGATTACACAACACCACATTTAGTGACATGCCTACTTCCATGGAAATTCAAACTCCTGGTTCTAGATGGCAAACCTCTAAGATAAGCCATGGAAATGAAATTCTTGTTGACAGACTGGTCTTCCTTGCATCACTAATAGGTCTCAAGTCCTCGGACATAAACATCATCTTGGGTATGGACTGGATGTCAGCTCATTATGCTAAGATTGATTGTTCTACTAGAACTGTTCAACTCACCCATCCGTCGGGCAAGACAGTTAATGTTTTGACCCGAGTGTCTAAGCGTCAGCTCTACTCACTAAATGCCAACCCTCTCCCAGACCTCGAAGATGTGCCGGTAGTCCGTGACTTTCCGGATGTCTTCCCTGAAGAACTGCCAGGTATCCCACCTGACAGGGATGTTGAGTTCGTGATAGACCTCGTTCCAGGAACCGTCCCAATCTCCAGAAGACCCTATAAGATGGCACCCCTAGAGCTAGCCGAGCTTAAGAAACAACTCGATGAGTCCTTGAAAAAGGGTTTCATTCGTCCTAGTTCTTCTCCGTGGGCTTGCCCCGTCCACTTCGTCAAGAAGAAGGATGGTACGGATCGGATGGTTGTAGATTACCGACCCGTCAACCTAGTCACAATCAAGAACAAGTATCCGCTTCCCAGGATCAACGACCTGTATGATCAGCTCGCTGGATCCTCAGTCTTCTCTAAAATGGATTTGAGGTTGGGCTACCATCAAATCAAAATCAAGAACGGGGACATTCCTAAAACGGCCTTTGTTACTCGTTATGGCCAATACGAGTATACAGTCATGTCCTTCGGTTTAACCAATGCTCCAGCCACCTTCTCTCGGTTAATGAACTCAATCTTCATGGAGTATTTGGATAAATTCGTCGTAGTATACCTCGATGATATACTCATCTACTCCAAGAACGAGGCAGAACATGCCGAGCATCTAAGGCTAGTACTAACGAAACTTCGAGAGCATCGCCTTTATGCTAAATTCTCCAAGTGTGAATTCTGGTTGCCAGAAGTGACCTATCTAGGCCACGTGATCTCTGGTAAGGGTATTGCTGTCAATCCCGAACGAGTTCAAGCCATCCTTGACTGGACTCCCCCTGAAACGGTCAAGCAACTTCGGAGTTTCCTTGGCTTAGCGAGCTACTGCCGCCGCTTCGTCGAGAATTTCTCCAAGGTTGCTAAACCTCTAACCGAACTCCTCAAGAAAGATAAAAAGTTTGAGTGCACCTCACAGTGCGAGTTCAGCTTTCAGGAACTGAAAAGACGCCTGACATCTGCCCCCGTACTCGTACCACCAGATTTTTCTAAGGACTTTGTTATCTATTGCGACGCCTCGCGACAAGGACTAGGTTGCATACTCATGCAAGATCGTCATGTGATTGCCTACGCTTCCCGACAGTTGCGTCCACATGAGGATAATTATCCCACACATGATCTAGAGCTTGCAGCCGTAGTCCATGCACTCAAAACATGGCGACATTACCTTCTCGGTAATCGTTGCGAGATTTTCACAGGCCACCAGAGTCTGAAATACATCTTCACTCAACCGGATTTGAATCTTAGGCAAAGACGTTGGGTTGAGTTGATCTCAGACTACGACTTAGGAATTACTTACACCCCGGGCAAAGCCAACGTCATGGCTGATGCGCTAAGCCATAAATCCTATTGTAACAACTTGATGTTACAACAAAGTCAACCACTTCTCCACGAGGAATTCTGTAAGCTTAACCTTCACATTGTTCCTCAAGGATTTCTATCCACCCTGGTGGCGAAACCTACCCTTACGGATCAGATCATTAAAGGTCAGAAGGTAGATCCGGGAATCTCCCGTATTAAGAGAAACATCAAGAAAGGAGTTGCGGATTGTTTCTCCGTTGATGACCAAGGTGTTGTGCTCTTTGGAGACCGCCTAGTGGTTCCCAAGGTACGCAACCTGAGGCTATTGATCCTTAAGGAAGCTCATGAATCTCCTCTCACCATTCATCCCGGTAGTACTAAAATGTATCAAGACCTACGCCAGAGGTTTTGGTGGACTAGGATGAAGAGAGAAATTGCTCAATACATTGCTAATTGCGACGTCTGCCGTCGAGTTAAAGCAGAGCATCAACGGCCTGCTGGCACCCTTCAGCCTCTAGCTATTCCTGAATGGAAATGGGATAAAATCGGTATGGATTTCATTACCGGGTTTCCCAGGACCAAGAGAGGGAATAATGCTATCTTCGTTGTTGCCGATCGTCTTTCCAAAGTAGCCCACTTCCTACCTGTTCGTGAGAGTATAACCACTAGCCAGCTAGCAGACTTGTACATCTCCGGAATAGTGTCTCTTCATGGTGTTCCATTGGAAATTAACTCAGACCGTGGAAGTCTCTTCACCTCTCAATTTTGGGAAAGTTTCCAAAATGCTATGGGAACTCGTCTCTCTTTTAGCACCGCCTTTCACCCTCAATCAAGTGGTCAGGTAGAACGAGTTAATCAAATTCTGGAGGATATGCTCCGAGCTTCTATCATCTCCTTCGGCATGGATTGGGAGAAATGCCTTCCATTCGCCGAGTTCGCTTATAATAATAGTTACCAAGCTAGTTTGGGCAAAGCCCCTTTCGAGGTTCTCTATGGACGAAAATGTCGAACGCCCCTTAACTGGTCGGAAACCGGGGAAAGACAACTCTTTGGCCCGGATATGATCCAGGAAGCAGAAGAGCAGGTTCGCATTATTCGTAGGAAATTGAAAACAGCCCAATCTCGCCAAAAGAGCCATTATGATCGCAAACATAGGGCTATGACTTTTGAGGTTGACGAGAAGGCTTACCTTCGGGTGACTCCTTTAAAGGGAACCCATCGATTCGGTATCAAAGGCAAATTGGCCCCTCGCTACATTGGACCCTTTCGCATTCTTGCCAAGCGAGGAGAAGTTGCCTACCAATTGGAACTACCTCCGCATCTTTCCAAGGTTCATGATGTCTTCCACGTATCTCAACTCAGCCGTTGCTTCTCGGATCCTATCCGTGGAGTGGACCACGAAACACTTGATCTCCAAGATAATCTCACATATCGGGAGTATCCCGTTCGAATCCTTGATCAAGCCGAGCGTACCACTCGACGCCGAAACATCAAGTATCTCAAAGTTCAATGGTCACACCATTCCGAGAAAGAAGCTACTTGGGAAAGGGAGGATCGTCTTCGACTTGAGTACCCCACCTTCTTCCCAACGGATCCTAAATCTCGGGACGAGATTCTTTTGAGTGGGGGTGAGTTGTCACATCCTAGTTAGTTCATGCATTAGAGTGTTGCATCATGTCTACATTTCACAGAAACCTGAAATGGGGATGCCAGAAACCCCCAGCACCCCCCTGGAACAACTAGGGTTTACTAAAATTCTTTCAATGAACCTGAAATGCCCTCCATAAATGTTCACCACCTTTGGTCTTGGCTAAAACCTCTGCCAAAAATGGTTTCATATTTTTGGAGGCCATCTTGGATTTTTGCACAAGCCATAAGTATTTGCATTTGGGCATTTTAAATGCTATAAATATTTTTAAATGCCCAAATAATCTTGAAGGTATTTTTAGGCTGTTGGGAATAATCTCAAAGGTGTCTCAGAATATTTTCAGGATTTTTCCAAATGAAATAGTATTTTTACTATTTCAAAACACACTACAGAAATAAATAAAAAGAGAAAAGAACAGAAGGCAGAAGACTTACCTGGCAGCCCACCTGGCGGCCCAGCACTGTGCTGGCCCGCGCCAGTCAGCTGCCTGCTCTCGCCAGAGCAGGCAGAGAGGTGATGCCGGCGAGCGTGAGCTCGCCACGGCGCCAGCAGCTTGCCGCCCCCGCCGCGGATGAGCTGGCCGACCTCTCTCGACGCGCCCCGAGCCCCCGGACATCGCCATTCTCCCCCATCGCCTCTCCCTCGCCTTCTCCCCACCATGGCCGAGGCCGCCGCAGGCACCTCACCGGAGTAACCGCGGCCACCGTCGACCTTGCGCCGTACTACCGTGTCCTACAGCACCGCCGTCGCCCACTCCTTCGAGCAAGGCGAGCCCCGAGCGCTCGTTTGCCCCGAAGCTCCGTCACCGACCTCGCCTTCGCCGCTCACCGTCGGAGATCCCCTCCGCCGTCGCCACTGCTACAGCTCGTCTCCGACCTCGCCGCCTGCTCCGTCGCAACCGCCGTGAGCATGGCCACCTTCCCATCCTCTCCTCTCTCTCTCTCGAGCTCTGTAGCCACTGCACGAAGCTCACCCGTACGCGCCGCCGCACGAGCTCGTCGCCGACGAGGCTCCGGCCATCCAACGGCCACACCACCGTAGCCATTAGCTTCACCGCAACGCCAGGAACCCGTAGCACCCTCGCACATTCCTCGCCGCGCTCTCTAGCTACGGTTTCGACTATGTCCGTACCCGGCAGCCGCCCGGCTCGTCGCCGCGTCGATTCCGGCGACCCCGAGCTCCTCCACCACCACCAGTCGACGCGGTTCGCCCCCAGCTACACATAGGTACTCTCCGCCGTCCTTTTGGTCGCCGGAGGGGGATCCCGCACTCCATCGCCGCGTCTGGACGTCGCCGGCGGCTAAACGCCGGCGAGTCAACGTGGTTTGACCACAGGTCAACCCCCCCAGGGTCACTGACGAGTGGGGCCCGCCTGCTAACTAATCTGAGTTAGAATTAAAACTAATCCTAATTAACTAATTACCTAACAGTGTCACTGACACAGGGGACCCACACGTCAGGTTTGACCTGGACGACCCCGTTGACCTGCTGACGTCACACTGACGTCAGGCTGACGCAGTAAAGCTTTTACTGGAATTATTCTTATATTGGAAATTCCAGAAATTATCACAAACTTCAAAAAATCATAGAAAATAATCTATAGCTCAGAATGAAAAGATTTATATATGAAAAATGATCAGAAAAATCCATTCTATCCATCTGCACTGGTTTCATGCATGATTAAGCAAGTTAACCTACTGTTTTATACAGAACAAGATAAAGCACTAACATGGGCCATTTATGAACTTGGAATTTGAATCTTTGATTCAAATTAGTCCAAACCCATCTGGTCTTAGTTGCATTAGCCCAATACATCCATTTTGCCATGTCCCATACATGCATCATATTGTTGCACTTGCTTGGTGTTGATTGTGCTTCGATGTGTTCATTGTGGTAGGTCCTGCCTCCGAGGATATTCACGAGTATCCAACTGAAGGGCAGAATCCCACCACCACTTTGTCAGGCAAGCAACCCATTGATCATTTCGATACAAACCCATCTTCTCGCTTCTGCTCTCGTTTACTGCATTAAGACAACGCGATTCAAACTGCTGTGTGTTGCGGTAGTTGAACCCACTTTCCTTTGCATGACCTGTCATTGCCACAGTAACTAGATGAAACCCACTAGCATGTGTAGGAGTTGATTGAGCCTTGTTGTGTTCCTACAATGCTATGCTTGCTATGCTTAGAGTTGTGTCAGGTCTGGCTCATCAGGGTGATGAACTAGAGTGAAAGTGTGTGTGTCGGTAAAGAGAGTAAAGTGTTGAATACCATTTGGTAAAGGTATCGATGGGAGGCCATGTAGGAGTACATGGTGGGTTGTTTCATTGAGACCGTCCCTAAGAACTGAGATCTGTATGCGTGATTTAAGATTCAGCTACTACCACACATTGGGCCCGAAACCAATGGACCCCCTCGGCTTCTTATTCACCCTTGTCCTCTGTCCAGGAGTTGCACGTAGTTTCTGGTGTTTGTAGTAAGCTGGAGGCCGTGGACAGCGCTGACCAAGGGGTGGGCTGTGATGCCGTAGGCTCGTGGCCCGGTGTACCGAGTCGCCCGTTTGGTGACCGGGAACCCTGCACACATCGTTCGGGGCCGTATGTGGAAACCTCGGCCGGACTCCCTGCGGATGGAACCTGAATAGGCGATAAACCTGGACTAGAGACTCGAGTGTTTAGGTAGGCTGTGGCCGACACCCACGTTGGGCTTCCGCTTGAAGGTTGCCGAGTACACGTCGTGTAGCGACGATAAGTGGTGAGAGCGTGTGTGATGAAGTACACTCCTGCAGGGTATGAAACTATTCGAATAGCCGCGTCCGCGGTAAAGGACTACTTGGTCGCTTATGCAGTTCATAGACAAGTAAATGGATACTACTAAAAGCCTCAAGATAAGTGCGAGTACCGCGGATGGCCCTCTCGTTGGATGACGAGGGAGGATCCATGGTGGAGTATTGAGATGGTGATTAGTGGACTCGTGTGCGAAAACTATTTCACAAGTGGTGTACCGTAGGATAGCTTAGCCAAGAGTCAAAGCTGGCTTGCTGCAATAACCCCACTACCTTCTTGAGAATGAGCATGTATAGTAGGATCTGTTGTAAGACTTGCTGAGTACCTTTGTACTCATGTTGCCTAATTACTGTTTTCAGACGACAACACCGCTCCTTCTGACGGGTTCTACGTAGAACTCGACGACGACGAGTGACGCGCCACCCAGGTGGTGATCTAGGCTTGTGAAGGGCCTATGTAGATAGACAGGCTTCGTCAAGCCTTCTTTCTTTCTAGTGTCTGTACCCAGACAGTTTGCTTCCGCATGTGCTTGTATGATTGTATGACTTGAGTGTCGGGTCATGTGACCCCTATCTGTATGAACAAGTTATGTAAGGCTCTCCGGAGCCCTTTAAATAAAGTACTTGAGTTGTAGAGTTTTGTTGTGATGCCATGTTGTATTTGCACATATCGAGCATATTGTGTGTATGTTTGAAATGCTTGGTATGTGTGGGATCCGACAATCTAGTTGTTTATCTTTAGCAGCCTCTCTTATGGGGAAATGTAGTCTAGTGCCTCCTTGAGCCATAGTAGTCCGCTACAGCCCGGTTCACCGGAGTCTTGCTAGCCCAGCACTACTGCTCTGGACACTTGACTGGCCGGCATGTGAGTCATATCGTTCCTGTGTCTGTCCCTTCGGGGAAATGTCACGCGGTGACATCCGGAGTCCTGCCTAGCCTGCTACAGCCCGGGTTCCCGGAGTCCTGTTAGCCCAGTGCTACAGCCCGGATTCACACGCTGCTGACCGACACGTTCGATGTTGATTCATGTATGCCTGTCCCCATACGTTAGTGCCGCTTTGGGTTCACGACTAGCCATGTCGGCCCGGGTTCTCTGTCATATGGATGCTAGCGACATTATCATATATGTGAGCCAAAAGGCGCAAACGGTCCCGGGCCATGGTAAGGCGACACCCGTGGGAGTACCGTGCGTGAGGCCGCAATGTTATATGAGGTGTTACAGGCTAGATCGGTGTGACTTGGAATCGGGGTCCTGACATCATCATCCAGGTAATTACCTACCCCAACTCCCGATCTAACTAGGTGTGTAACTTCAGTTGCACACATCATGGTGCCCAGTTGCACACATCATGGTGCCCAGTTGCACAGAACAGGCTGCCATGTTGCGCACGCTGTGTTAGTTCGAGCATCAAGATAAACACAACTAACTTGTTTTTCCTGTTCTGGCTATAGGTGATGGCAACCCTCAAGGACCTCCTCCACCTCCTGGCCGTACATGGCATGCTCCACCACCTCCTCCCCTGCCTGACCCAACAAGCAGTGCCCTGCGTGTTCCTCCCAATGGCCCTATAGGCAGCACTCAGGGGGCTCATCGTCTAGGTAATTACCTGCCCCAACTACCCATCTAACTAGGTGCGTAACTTCAGTTGCACACATCATGGTGCCCAGTTCCACATAACAGGCTACCTAGTTGCACACACTGTGTTAGTTCGAGCATCAAGATAACACAACTAACTTGTTTGTCCTGTTCTGGCTATAGGTGATGGCAACCCTCAAAGACCTCCTCCCCCGCCTGGCCCAACAAGCAGTGCCCCGCGTGCTCCTCCCAATGGACCTACAGGCAGTACTCAGGGGGCTCATCACCCAGGTAAATACCTTCCCCAACTGCCAACAAAACTAGGTGTGTGACTTCAGTTGCACACATCATAGTGCCCAGTTGCACAGAACATGCTACCTAGTTGCGTGCGCTATGTTAGTTTGAGCATCAAGATAAAAAATTAACTTGTTTTTCCTGTTCTACCCATAGGTGAGTACAATCCAAGTACCATGATGGGTCGTGCTACTACAGGTGTTTTTTCGACTTAACTTGCACACAACAACCAGTTAGTTGCACAACATGGGCTGTGTGGTTGCACAGAACATCAGTGCTGGTTGCACAAGAAAAAATAAAAAACTTTTTATATGATTATTACGCAGGTGATCGTGATGGTCCTACTACCCCATTGGAGGGTGCATCCCCTGCACAAGCTTCTGATGATTTTGTGCCCAGGGACCCCCCAGGGTCTACTACAAAGGGTAGGGCAAAGAGTCGACGGTACAAATCGGCGCTGGAGCTACACCCAAAGAAGAAGAAAAAATGCAGCCAATGCCAATCTATAGAGCACACTGCTGGTGTGTGTCCACTCAGGCTGCTGTGATTCTCTTTAATCGTTTGTAACTTTGGGACAAAAAAGGAAAAGTATGATGTTTTTTGAGCAATGTTGGGACCAAGTGGACACATTCAGCATCTATGATTTCTCTTATCTAATTTATGCTCCTTGAATTAGTTCATGCACTGTGTAAAAAAGGTTCCTATTTCTGCCTTTGTTGGCATCTGGTTAAAATATTTAGTTGTTGAACAATTGTATGTCCAGTGCTCCTAATGTGTCAACAAAAGTGATGATATTGAGATGCAAACGGAATTACTACTAGTGCGCAACTACAAAATCTAATTAAAAATTGTGCAAACCAGCAACTTCCTCCATGGGGCAGAGAAATAAAAAGAGTACAGACCTAGTCCTTCTCGTATCTGAGCAACTTCCTCCATGGGGCGGAGTTGTGCGGGCTGGTGACCCAATCATATGCCAGTTTCTTCCTGATGTTGAGTACTTCCTTGGGTTTGTAGTTGGGCAGTTGGCTACCGTTCCACTCGGTGGCGTTAAGCACTACGAACAATCCACATTCATTGCTGCGGTGGGCAAACAAGAAAATTTGTCACAGAAAATTAAAACCAATAAAGATAATGCACTCTGTGCAACTGTTTATGTGCCACTGTGCAACTACTGATGTTCTACTGTGCAACCGCTTATGTGCCCCTGTGCAAACTGCTTATGTGCCACTGTGCAACTACTTATGTGCCACTGTGCAACTGGCTAGATAATCCATGAGAACTCATAAAAATGAAAAACTGATTACAGACTAGTTCTGTGTCTTAAAAAACTAAAGATTGCACAAGTAGAAAAATTCTAAAAACTACAAATTGATGGTAAGAAATTGAGAAGAGTGCCATGCTTAATGTCTTACTTGCCGAGCTGCGTCGGTACGTCAATGTCAATAATCTGGAAGTGCTCGATGCTGAACTTTGGGTAATGCTTCCTCCATAGCTGGTGTACTGCTCCCGCGATGGTAGAGGCGCTGGTCATCAGCTCAATGTTGTCCGGCTTCCTGCTTGAATAAAGAACTTCGAAGCGTCCATCCCTCAAGTTGACATTGAAGACCCAATAATGCCTCCCTCCCTCCTTATCGGTTACATCAGCACACTTGAGCACTGGCAGCATGACCTGCAAGCGTGAACGATTTAAGACACAGATACACGCTGTAGCTAAGAAAAATAGTAAAAGACTTGGTGAAGTTAAAACATGTTGCCAGAAAGTATTTGCCAGCTAACATATGTGTCATGTGCAACTGATCATGCTATGGATGCCAACTAAAGAGATGGATCATGTGGGCACAACACTCACCAAGTCTTGCTTGTCGAGACGGTTCTTGTAATCAAACTTCTTGTTTATCGCATTCACATTGTGGATCCCTTGCTATAAATTCATCTACAGAGATTATAAGCATGCCTCAAACTCCTTACTAGAAGTAAGGCCTCCCTTAATTGGTCAACAAAAGTGCTACAAACAAGATGAGGGTAAAGAAGGTTTTGAAAAAACTTACAGAAAACCTCAGTGGCATAATGACCTTCTTTGACCCTTCTGGTAAGTTATCCATGATGTGTAAGACTCCAGTCTTAATAACAATTTTTGACAGCCATTGAACCGGCTTCATCGAATCAACTAACTCCTTTAAAGAAATGTAGAAAGCACCATACTTGATTATCTCAGGGCTGATTTTTTAAAGAAAATAAAAAGACAAGTTAGCTCGAAGGGTCGCAGCAACAGAAAAGATGTATGAAATTGAAACAGAACAGTGTGCAACTAAAAGCCCTGTTCTGTGCCACATGCTCTGCTTTCTGTGCAACTAAGTGGCTGGTCCTGTGCAACTGAAAAAGATATGTATGTAGGCTGTGGGGAGTTGGTTTACCTGGTAAGCTCATCATTTGCTCCTGGGTGATGCCTGACCCAATACAAGAGGGCAGCGTAAAGCTTGTTGACTGCCTCATTGGAGCTGAACGTCTTCTTCTTATTGTAGTCAATGAATGGAGACCTTTGAGATGCTGCAGGCCTTATTACCCTCCTGTGTCTTCGTGCAAGAGGTGGTCCTGAAGAACTGCTTGTGCCAACTTCTGGTTCTACGCATATCGTGGTGTGGCAATTGTCTGGTGATCCAACATCTAGCTCTTGAGCTATTGCCTTGCCAGCATCAGCAGCGGCAGATCCTTCATTCACAGCTGCTAGGTCCAACTCACCCTCATATATGGCAACCACACCGGCTTCCCTTGTTTCTGCTGCTGGAGCAGGTGCTGGAGCATCACCATCTATGCCGAGGTCAAATGATGGTGCATCACAGAACCCGTCACCATGGAAGCTGTAAGAGTTTGATCTCCGTATTGGTTCAAGGCCCAGGGCATCTCCTTGTGGCGCATACACGGGTGCATCATTCACTGACTTGGTTCGCAATAGTGTTGTAGTTGGTGGCCTTGGAGGCTTGCACCTACTTATAATGTTGAATACATCCTCTTGTGTTAATGAGTGCTGAAAGTCAGCTCTTGGTGGTGCAGGCTTGCTTGGCTACTGTGTGCTAGCTCTTGGGGATGGCACTTTGGCAGTTTGATCACCTCCTTTCGTGTTTGGCATTGTAGTATCTATATGAGTTGGCACCTTGGGGCTTCCAGTTGCAGTGGTGCCTTCCTGAGCAGTAGTGGTGGTTTTGAGTGTGAATACACTGCTAACTGGCACATCAGTTGGCACACTGGTATCTGTAGTTCGCATCTTTCCAGTCTGAGTTGGCAGCAACCTAGCAAATCATGGCACCCTGCATCAATGGCTGCAGCACGCAGTTCTGTCTCATCTCTGAACCCCACACCTCTTGTGCCTTGTTCCCCCTTTGTGCCCTTTGCAAACTTGACAATCTTTTGCTGCTTAGGTGGTTTAGGTGGGACCGCTGAAAGAGGAGTCTTCCCCTTTATCTGTTGAACTCCTGTGATGGTGGTTGGCTCTCTTCTCACTACAATTGGCAAATCAGTTTGAACCACAGCTTCCTTGACCACATTTATTTCAGTATCTGCACTCACCATCTTCTCCTTGGTTTGAGGCAACTGCAGATTCTTGTTCATTGAAACTGCTTTGCGCTTCTGGACCACGTGAGGGTTTGAAACGGATGCTGCGTTGCTCTTGCTGGAGCTTAGATCTGGAAGCTGCTTCAAATATTCCTTGTATTTTTTCTTTGAATGAACCCAGTCAAGACCCTTTCCTGCTTCCTCCATGTCAATTTGATTTTTTTCACCGTTACTTGATAAGAACAGGCTCTGATCAATGGCAAAGTTGATCTTCTCACACATCTCTTTGTTGCTAAAATCTGGCACGGGCAAGGTGGTTGGCAATGCTGGCTTCAAGTTGCAGAGCTTGAACATATTAATGCTGTCCTGAGACTCTGTTCGTCATTTTTCTTTGACTTCGGCAAATCCTTGTCTTTCCAGCAAGTTTTGTCAATCAACATCTGTAGTGTGCTCCTGCTGCTCTATGAATTGCTGCTGCTGGCAGGGGTGGCAGAAGTGCTAGTCCCCTGGATGTGTTGCCGCCTGTACCACCAGAACCAGGGGCGTTGTCATCATCATCATCATCGCTACTGTCGCTGCCTCCACTGAATCCCCCTTGATCATCACCATCACCATACTCGTCTTCTTCATCGTCATCTTCTTCCCCCTCACTGCCATCAGCTGCTGCACCTTTGTCTTCTCCCCCCTCACTGCCATCAACTGCTGCACCTTTGTCCCCGTCCCCCCCTTTGGCCTCATCTTCTTCTTCTTCCTCCTCCTCTGCCTCACTATCTTCTTCCTTGTCGTCCTCCTCTCCTTTGTCCTCTTCTTCTTTGTCCTCCTCTTCTTTCTCCTCCTCCTCCTCCTCCTCTGCATCTTCTTCTTTGTCATCCTCCTCCTTGTCCTCCTCCTCTGATTCATCCGCATCTGTGTCCTCGTCATCGTCAACATATATCGCTGCTTCCATTTCCTCATCTTCTTTTGACTCCTCCTCAACAAACTCTTCTTCTTCTTGTGTAGTTGAACCCCGTCTCTTTCTTTTTGGAGCACGGCATGACGTCCCGGTTTCCATTGATGGCTGTTGTACGTAGGGATCAATATCCAGCTCCTCGTCATCGATCTTGGCAACTGCTTCAATGAATGTGCCAACCTGTTCAGTTACAACCTTGCACATGTCATTAACCACTTTGGCATCAACACACAAAAAAAGATTCAGTTAGAAAAAATATTAAAAAGGAAAATGTCTGTAACTAACCATGGTGTGTTAAGCAACCCGACTAAGACACATTTTCTGGCCAACTAAAAACATGATTCTAACCAACTACACATGCATTGTTGCCCAAACTAAAACATGCATTCTGCCAAGTTGATGTCATTGGTTGCAAACGAACACATTGACTGTCCAAAGAACATGTGCAACTACAAAAGCTTATATGTGCAACTGAACATACATCCCAGCCAACTGAATCATGTATTCTCGCAACTAAAAAGGCATACATGTGCAACTGAACATACATCCCAGCCAAAAAGAAATGTTGGTAACTGATACAAACTTCTGTATGCAAAAGACTAACCTGCGGATTGTAGGTTATTGGTAACTTGGATGCCACGAATGCTTCAGCTTGCAAAATACTACCAAACAGTGGTGTCTGCTCCGTGCCTCTATACTCCTCTTTAAGCTGATGTAAAAAAGAGAAAAAAGAAAAGAACAAGGTTATCAAAACAGATTTGTGTGTTGAACGAAACCAAACATTATAACCTGTGCAACTACAACAAGATACTGGGTAGACAATTCGATTCTACATATGTGCAACTGAACAAAGACACAAAAACTGTGCAACCCACATGGCACCTAAAAAAAGTTTCTACCAACTGATGTCACAAATCTGTGCAACAAGATAAGTAAAACTGTGCAACTTAAAACAGATGGTGTGCCAATTAAAAATGAACATGTGTGCAGATGCCAAACTTAAAGCTACAAGCTGTGCAACTACATGTATTGTTGTGCCAACTGATGACAGTTTTTTGTGCAATTTCCAAAAAAGTGACCACACATCAAAAGAACATAAAAAGAAGACACTATTGGAAAAAAACAAAGAGAACTCACCTGTAATTTGCCGAACACACCAGGACAGATCGTGTCCTTCTTGATCACCTTGGCAATTAGAATACTATCCCATGCATTCGCTCGTATCGCGCAGTTGCTTACTCGGATATCATGGACGAGCGCATCAAGGTATAGTATCTACACCAGACCAAACAAAGGAAAAGCCAAGTTCAATTATTATGAGGAGTCTTTCGGCAAACTATAACTGCACAAAAGAAGAAGAAACACATGGAAGTGGTCGTTTTCACTAACCATCAAGTGATACAAGCAGCAACAGACGGTTTGCTTCTCCTGGTCCATGTTCCGGAAAGCTTCATTTATGTGTTCTGCTACAAAGAGGTAGATGTTTGTGTTCTTGAGCATTTCATGATCTAGCACAAGTCCGTAGAACTTTGAGTTGAGCTTCAGGGCCGTGGTTGGTGCTAGAAAAGTGCTGAAGGCAACCGCAAGCCAGGCCATAAAGAATGTGTTATCCATTCTTCCAGCCATATCCTGAATCATCTCGCACCATGTAGTGATCTGGGGGTGACAATTTCCAGTTATGTTTAAAGCCTCTTTGAATCTCCTAGTAGCATCCTTGTCAACTAAATATCTGACTTTTTGACACCTGTTTGGGAAATCAAATACCTAGTGAACACTGTCAGCATCGACACGGATCCTTCCCCTTCCTAGGAAAACCATTTCAGAGCTCTCTGGCTGGTAGGACTGCACCAGGAACTTAGTGAGGTCCGCTGGAAGTGTGTCTGATAAGTTCAATAGGCCCCCAAACAACCTCGAAACTAGCTCCGACTTCTGCGGTGGGGATAGAGAGGCGTCGAAATTTGCAAACTGCGCTGGTGATTCCCTTATCCTGCCCGCTTGTGATGGTCGCTCCACATCTTCCCCTACAGCCACCTCAACTCCTTCACCGATGGCCTGTTGATGAGAAAATAAAACATTAAGGAAACATTAAACACAAACAGAAAAAACAGGAATGAAAAAAACTAGCAATCATCATTTGGATCAGTATTGCAAAAACTATATAAACATAAAATGGATCATGCCAACTAATATGATGTTTTTGTGCAACTAATAAAGCTCATGATGACAACTAAAGACTATGAGTGTGCAACCTGCAAAAAAAACTAAGAAAATATACTAGACCTGACAACTACAAAAAGTTCTAGGGGATGTGCAACGATAAGAAATGATATTGCAACAAGATAACAGCAACTAAAAAAAGGTTTCCAGGGAACTGTTCAATAGCTCGTAAACACACAAAAACACACATACCTCCGCATCTGCTGCAGAAGATGCGACAGCTCCTCCAACAACTGCTGCCTGCACAACAATTTGACCAGTGATGTCAACTATAAGATGCCAACTTGTCAACTGCAAGATGCCAACTAATGACAACTAATGTCAACTGTATTTAGATCAAGATAACCAGAACTGTCAACTACAAGGTTGTTATTGACCAACTAAAAACAAAAATAGTGGTGCCAACGACTGCATAATTTCATCAGCGTCTAAAAAGCGAGAAACAATTATATTCAAGAATATACTTACCCTAGAAGATGACTCAGCTCCCTTTCCAAGTGCTGCACGTCTAGTCCGCTTTACAACACGAAACTGATCAGCATCCTAAGAAAAAAAATAAAAAACATGAGCATGGGATAAAACAAAAAAATGTTATATGACCCAAACAAAACCAAAAGAAGGGGCTTGTGTCATCAGCATGCCACTTACCTGAACTCCCTCTCCCTGCTGAACACTCCACGTAGGTTGTGGCTGGCGATTAGCAGGACGCTTCGAGTTCCGGCGAAGCGACTGACTTCCAGAACGCTGATTAAGCAACCAAAAGAAAACATGAAAAAAGGACATTAGCATACGTGCATAAGTTGAATACTACTCAAAAAACACAGAAAAAGTGAAAAAATACATCGTCTTCATTGCCATCCGCATCTCCTCCTATTATAACCATTTTTGCCCTGCAAGGAGAAAAGAACAAAAGAAAATGTAGTTAGAAGATGCGCAAACAAACTAGAGAAATCATAAAAGGTTGCTTTGATCTGCAGACCTCTACACATAAGTAGGACACATATTGCAAAAAACCAAAAAACATGTGGACAACCAACTACTACAATGATGCAGCCAACTGGGCAGTAAACCTTGTGCAAACTGGACAGCATATAAGCCAACTAACTTTAACTGTGGCAAGTAATAACTAGGCAGAAAAGAGTTAACTAAAGGCAACAAGCTCAGTATGATAACTTGTGCAACTGGAACAAGCAAAAAATGCAAAGCCAAAAATCCAGCAAAACAATTGGGTATACTATATTGAATAATTAGCAACCATTGGTACTAATTTGCAAAAATAAGGGTCCCTAGTTGCACACATGAGGGGAAACACATGAAAACAACCACATCCACAACAAGACTTGCAGATTGAGAATACTATATTGGAAAATTGGCAAGCATTGGTACTACTTTGCACAATCAAGGGGCCCTAGTTGCACACAGCAGGAGAAAAACACATGAAGCACCACATCCACCACAAGGCCGGCAGATTGGGTAGACTATATTGGAAAACTGGCAAGCATTGGTGCGAAATTGCACAAACAAGAGTCCCTAGTTGCATACAACAGAGGGGGAAACAGCAAGCCAACTAAGTAGAACAACTAGCGCAAGTGTATAACATATGAACATCCAACTAGTAAAAGTGATGCAGCCAACTGAGCAGGCAACTTGTGCAAGTGAACACCGTATAGACAACCAACTAGTACAAACAGTGGAGCCAACTGACCAAGACAACTGCTGCAACTGCAGAGCATATGGACAGCCAAGTACTATATGGACGCAGCCAACTGGGGAGAATTTTGTGCAACTAACCACCTAAATCGCTGAACACCAACTACAAATCAGCCAATGCATTGCACACAGCATTGCGCACATCTAATACAACTTGCAGAATGACTAATAATCATGAACAGATCTCAAACCCCTGCAAAATTGAATGGAATAGGAACTAAACAGCCAAATCGCCCTAAAATCGCTTCATGTTGTTCAACAGACGAACCGAGCTATGAACTAGATCAGCAACACCGTCATGCATATCACCAATTAAAATTCTCTCCATCTCAATATAGTCCACTGCTTCCTCAGCATTAAATTGATGACCTTCAGGAACGATACCATTGATACAACTCAAACGCTCAACTATAGTTGGAACCTTTTGCAGCTCAGAACACACATTACTAAAAATATGCTCAGCGCGCTCCAACGCAGAAACAACAACATCAATACCAAAACCCTGCCTCTGTGAAGTACTAGCATTACTAGGGCCAGGGGGAAGATAACCAGCACCCTCAACACCATGGCCAGCTCTCAACTCATTGTGCAGAGATGAAATCTTGGGAACCTGAGACGACGACATCTCCTGGACTGGTCGTTTATACACTCGAAAAAGACAACCTCCTCTTGAGTTTTCCACTACAAACAAGGGGAAAAAAGAGTTAATTAATCAATGCAACACACGGGAAAAATAAACATCATATTAACAGATTTAAATCAACAGCACTATCAATCTTTAAATGTTAGTGCCAATTTATTTGTATTTACCAACAGGCCAGTTGAACAAAGATATTCAGTTCAACCACACATGAAACAACAGTACTAAAATTTGTACCTAAACCTCAAAAAGCTTAAGAAATGACAAAATTTAAACAGGTAACTCTGCAGTACACATGTTCACTGCAGCAAAAATAGCTATACCTAAATAAAAAAAGGCCTGCAAGACATGAAAGAAATAAAACTCACCGGAAGCTTCCCAAACACCCAAGTCTTTGGATCTGCGTTACCTTTTTTTATCAAATCTGCATCAACTTGATCGGAAAGCTTGACAGGATCCATGAAACATATGTGGGGGACTTGCATGTCAGGCTCCGCAGTCTTTCCACGGATAAGGCAGTCAAGGTACATTAGTACAGGTCCTATAGCACAGCCTGTGATTGCCTTCCCCATGGTAACACCATCTTGGTACCTGACAATAGCCCTTCTAAGCTCATCAACCATCAACTGGCAATAATCCATATTAGCCATGTCCTTAATGACGAGACCCTCAAACATTGCTGCCTCTCTAGAAACACGCGGGGCGGCACCAGGCAACACAACCTTCATAAACACAATAATGAAGAACACTTTCAGAGCAAGGTCATCTTTGCTAGGATCCTTGACAAGCACCTTGAGCCTATCCCTCAAATCCTTTGTCTTGATATCTTTGTTCCTGCTAATGTCAAGCTCCGATCTTAACTTCATCAGAGCGTCGTCATATCCGTCCTCTGACGGCCTTGGTGCACAACGACTACCACGAGGGAACCCAAATAGTTTCTATATACCATCGCTGGTGATGCGAAGCTTCTTATTAGCCTCACCCATGTCAAGAGTCATCGTATCAGGATCTATCCTCAGGTACAAAGCTCCCATCAGAGGGCGGGAAATGTTAGACTTCACCTTCCACCTGAAGATAGAACCAAAACCAGTTGCATGAAACCTAGCCACATGGCGACTCTCAAGCAATTTAGCACAAGCATCAACCTCTCCCAACGAACATCGCACAGTTAAGTTCAATCGCCGTTGGTCACCTTCATCCAAAGCAACTTTTCCAGCATTGCCTCTCACCGGCTTGACCGGACTCATAACGCTAACATGCTGTAAATGAAAATAAAGAAGCCACAGCTGAAACAAATGAATATAGAAAACAAAACAAGCATACAAAGGCAAGTAGAAAAAAGAAAAGATTGCACAAGTTCAACTCTTCAAAAAACATCAGTACCACCCTCAATTGATGCAAACAATGACCAGCCTCACCTGGCCAGCATACCAGCCCAGACACAATTAAATAATTGCAAGTACAACTAGTAAGTCACATATAGTACAAACACGTACCACTGCAAATTCATCTTCAGAATCAACTTCGATATCATCTTCTTCAGATACATCATCTTCAGCTTCGACACGAGCATGCTTCTTCACACCTTTGTTCACCTTCGCAGGAGCAACTTTACGCTTCTTATTTTCTTTCAACAAAGAGTGCTCTGGAAGAGGAGACGAAGAAGGCTTCTTATTTGGGACACCGACGAACAGGGGAGCCACCAAGTGTGCTTGGACCAATCTTCACAGCAACACTATCTCCATCAGCTTTGCTATTACCAGGTTGGGAACCAGCTTTCACATGTGGGCTACGCCTCTGTGTGCCATCAGGATTTCAATCTGACATCTTCCTCTTGAAAACAACTTTCTTCTCCTTAACTGCATCACGAGTAAACACTTGCGTCAAACGAGTCTGCATCAGATTTGTCTTCACAGGCATGTCACTTCCATGAGATCCAGCATCAACAGTTGAAATGGCCGCGTCACCACCTTCATCACCTACACCTTTAGGAGCTTGAGCAGCATCCCCATCACTTCTTTGCACACAAGCAACCTTTTGACGTTGTTCCAACTCCTTTCTCCTCTAGAAATCAGACTTCTTCTTTCTTATCATTTCATCCTCGAGCTGTAACTGCATAGGAACATCCTCAGCCTGAGTAACAGGCTCAGTGCCATCAACACTCTGTGACTAAGTAACAGACAACTGCAAGCTCCCATCACCATCATCAGCGTTAAGAGAATACATTCCATCATTAATATCTTTGACAACATCAGCAATGTCCTCAGGAGCACCATGGCTATCATTAACTGCATGAATCAATAAAATAAGCACGCACATATAAAATTAAAACACAATTAACATTGCAAAAGACAAGATAAATAAAGTGCATAGCATCAGACACAAACAAAAGGAACAACTGATGTCGCTAAGCATATTTATGTATTCAAGGCTGATAAAAAAGAGCAAATATAAGGGAAACACCAGCAACACTCGCAAGTTCTTCTAGAGGATTTGGTGTCTCAAAAATAACATTCACAAGACCTTGAAAGCGTTCTGATTTTTCAGAATCAGGAGGCACCAGCACTCCAACATCTGCAACAACATCATAATTAGTAAAAAAGTACATGAACAAGCAATCAGTTCAACTATATGAACACTACAAGTGCACCCAATAAAACAATATCAACCCACCACTGGCACAGCAAACTTCAAAATGACAACTCTTTCAACATCATAGTAGTTCTTCACTGACTACTACAAACTATTCAAATTCCAGGACAACAGTTGAAACTACACATGGTGATCAGTACTACAACCTGTCTGGAGGTCACATCAACCTAAAAACTATACACACCAGACATTCCAAGGCAAAATTAATAGCTATCAAAATACATACAACTTATAAAGTCGATACGACAACACCTATACAACCTAAAAACCAGATCTGTTAAAACATCATCCAAATTACAGGGAAAATCACCTGCATTCAACTTGTCCGGACTGGATGATGTACCCATTGAGATCTACAGACCTAAAATCTGCCGAACCAGATCTGCAAGACACATGAACAAAAATTAGGGCTCTAACCTATTTCAGAAACGAAGCACGCCATACAAAGCAAAACTCTTACCAGCAAACACAAAATCCGCCACGGAATCCAGTATCACTGTCACAAACCGGTCGTTCAAGAGCAAAGGAACCCTAGCGAATCCAGCCTAAGACAGCAAGAGAGCAATAGCTTAGAAATACAGGGAAAATCTGTACATAAGGGGACGCAAGGGCAGTCGATGGCAGAGCAAAAGGAGCAAACATAGCACCCAGACCTCCACCCCTAGGGTTCAACCCGCCGGCCGACGCTCCCGCGGCGAAACAGGAGAAGCAACTTCTATGCGTGAAGAGAAGAAGAGGGAACGAAGAAGGAATCGATTTGTGGAGGGGATCAGAGCGGAAAGGGGGAAAGCGGAGGTTAAAAGGTGAGTGGGAGAAAACCGACGGCTGAAGCCCACAACCGTGGCAAAGCCCACTATCTCTGGGCAGTTATTAAAGATAATAGGAAAAGCTAAATACAATAAAAAAATTAAATACAATAAAAAAATTAATATAGAGGGAGAAAACAAACGGCTAAAGTACAAATAATAACTCACAACAGTATAATAAAAGTTATCAAAAAGGTAAAAATGAAATAATACTACATAACGTTGCTGATTTTCCCCCTAAAAAAAGATAAGATAATGGGGGCAAGTCATGTTACGGACTCAACTAAGCATGCGACGCCGCGGCACTCCGCGTCGTCGCCTGCTATGGCTCGTTCCTGGCTCGGCCTCGCCGGGATGGGGGGGGGTCCGTCCCCCCAACCCCCCAACTCGGCCTCGCGCTAACACTGCAGTGCGCTCGTTCGACAGGCACAATGCGGTTATTCTGTTCCCCCCTCACACGCACCCACACATGTAACACCCACGATGCGGCTATATCTCCCACGTGTCGAGGCACGACTTAGAGGCATAACTGCATTGTGGTTTTGTCGCAAGAAGGGTCATCTTCACACAATCCCATGTAATGAACAAGAATGGGATAAAGAGTTGGCTTACAATCGCCACTCCACACAATACATAAATAAATCATACATCATCCAAAATCCACACATAGACCGACTACGGTCAAATCCAAATGAAAGGAAGATAACCCAACTGCTAGATCCCCGATCGTCCCAACTAGGCTCCACTACTGATCAACAGGAAACGAAACAACACAACAAACAAGATCTTCATCGAACTCCCACTTGAGCTCGGTCGCGTGACCTGCACTGGTATCCTCGGCAGCTGCAACTGTTTTGGAAGTATCTATGAGTCACGAGGACTCAGCAATCTCACACCCGCGAAATCAAGACTATTTAAGCTTACGGGTAGGAAAGGGGGTGGTGAGGTGGAGCTGCAGCAAGCACTAGCATGTATAGTGGCTAACATACGGAAATAAGAGCGAGAAGAGGAGCAACGGAACGGTCGTCAACTAGTAATGATCAAGGAGTGATCCTGAAACTACCTACGCACAACCATAACACAAGAACCGTGTTCACTTCCCGGACTCCGCCGAAAAGAGACCATCACGGCTACACACGTGGTTGATGTATTTTAATTAAGTCAAGTGTCAAGTTCTCTACAACCGGACAATAACAAATTCCCATCTGCCACATAACTGCGGGCACGGCTCTCGAAAGTTTATACCCTGCAGGGGTGTCCCAACTTAGCCCATTATAAGCTCTCACGGTCAATGAAGGATATTCCTTCTCCCGGGAAGACCCGATCAATCTCGGAATCCCGGTTACAAGACATTTCGACAATGGTAAAACAAGACTAGCAAGGCCGCCCGATGTGCCGACAATTCCCGATAGGAGCTGCACATATCTCGTTCTCAGGGCAACACCGGATGAGTCTAGCTACGAGTAAAAGCAGCCCTCAAGTTTCCCCAAGGTGGCCCCGCAAGCAGCTCGGCTCGAACCAACACTCAAAGGAGCACTGGCCCGGGGGGTCTAAAAAAAAGATGACTCTTGAGTCTGCAGAACCCAAGGGAACAAGGCTTAGGTGGCAAATGTTAAAACCAAGGTTGGGCCTTGCTGGAGGAGTTTTATTCAAAGCAAACTGTCAAGGGGGTCCCATAAATCACCCAACCGCATAAGGAACGCAAAATCAAGGAACATAACACCGGTATGACGGAAACTAGGGCGGCAAGAGTGGAAGAAAACACCAGGCATAAGGCCGAGCCTTCCACCCTTTACCAAGTATAAAGATGCATTAATTAAATAAGAGATATTATGATATCCCAACATATGCATGTTCCAACACGGAACAAACTTCATCTTCACCTGCAACTAGCAAGGCTATAAGAGGGGCTGAGCAAAAGCGGTAACATAGCCAAACAACGGTTTGCTAGGAAAGGTGGGTTAGAGGCTTGACATGGCAATATGGGAGGCATGATATAACAAGTGGTAGGTAGTGCAACATAGCGATAGAGCGAACAACTAGTAAGCAAAGATAGAAGCGATTTTGAGGGTATGGTCATCTTGCCTGAAATCCCGCTAGGAAGAAGAACGAGTCCATGAAGAAGACAAACGGAAGTAGTCGAACGAATCCTCACAACTCCGGAACGAAACCGAAGCTAACGAGAGAAGCAAACCGGAAAGAAGGAAACAACATAGTAAACAACCACCACATACACATGGCATGATGCACAAACAAGTATGATGCATGTCCGATTTAATGAGGCATGGCATGGCAAAGTGCACAAACAATACTACAAATTAAGTGAAGCTCAATATGCAACAAGTTGCATGTTGAAGAAACACCACATCAATTATTTAGTTCTCTCTCGTTTATGTACCCAACAATATTAAATGTTATTAAACATGGCAAGGGGTGAAGCATAAGTAAAATAACTATTTAGGCAAGTTTAAATGAGGCCGGAACAACAAACAACAATTCGGGAAAATCCTCATATGCAAATTTAGCAATTTAATGGAAACAACAAATATAAACAATTTAAATGTTGTTTTCATGATGCGGATGACATATGCAAGTTTTAAGCAATTTTATGAAAATGTTGACATGAGCATGTTATGAAGCATTTGGTCACCATGGCGGAACGAAAGGGGTGCCATGGCAACGACAACGAAAATGGTGCCACGACAACATTCCGATGATCCGATAACTCATTGAGATACCAGTGCAAAAGAGCAAGTGCGCGGATGTGCGAAACATGCAAAAGATGGTGGGGGTGATCCCGATTACCGGGTGTCCCACATGTCGGTGGCATGGAAACAAGGAACGCGCAAGCGACAACTGGGACACGATGCAAACATACGGTGCATCTCATGCATTACATGCATTCGTCCATGGGCATCGTTCCGGTGGGTATACCTTTGAAGCGTGCGTTTTCGAGGCGGAACGAGTTCGGCAGTAATGGAAGTAGTTGTTCACGGGTCGCCGAGGGAAGTAGTGGTACTCGGCGACGGTAGTTGCACACGGGTCTTCGGCGACGGTAGTGGTACACGTTTTCGTAGATGTTCGGGGTCGTCGGTAGAGGTACTTGACGTCCACGGGGTCGACGATAGAGTTACACACGTTGTCAGGGTACTTGTTGTTCCGGTCTTGGCGTCCGTAGATGTACACGGCGATCGTAGTGGTACTTGGCGGTTCCGTGTAGTCGAACTTGACGATCCGAGGGGTACTTGGCGCATCACCGTGTAGTTGTACATGGGTCAAACAGGGGCATTGACACATTTGGAGGGGCATCGAGGGACTTGTCAAGGCCCTCCGTCGGGAGGTCACCGGAGGTGCGTAGAAGCGGCAGAGATGGTGTTGCGCGGACGCGGGCACAAGACGGGTGAAGGGGTGGCGAGGTGACCAGAG
Source organism: Aegilops tauschii subsp. strangulata (assembly GCF_002575655.3). Taxonomy (NCBI): domain Eukaryota; kingdom Viridiplantae; phylum Streptophyta; class Magnoliopsida; order Poales; family Poaceae; genus Aegilops; species Aegilops tauschii. The sequence continues at coordinate 278,714,704 of NC_053038.3, read as the reverse complement.
GCGCGAGGAGGGGCATCCTGGTCGCGACAAGAGAAGGCAGCGGGGCGACGTCCTTGTCGGACGGAGATGGTGCAGGCGAACCATGGCGAGGCCGAACGTGGGTCTCGGGCAGGAGGTGAAGAAGATGGCAGGGACGCGATCTCCAGCGAGAAGGCGAAGCAGAGGAGGCTGGGGTCGAGCACGGGCCTGACAGTGGGTAGACGAGGCTGGAGAGGCAATGGCAGGGATGGCCTGGACAAGGCCGGAGGTCAGGGAGGGAGCGGCCAATGGCGGCCGGACCAGGAGTCGAGGCGGCGGACCTCCTGCTCGGCGATAGACGAAGCAGCAAGGAGGAGGCGAGATGGCGCTGCGGTGGAGGGGAACTCGCGGGCACACTATCAGGCAGAGGACAGCGCGGGGCTCTGCTCCTCTCTGCGTGTCGCAGCGCAGGAGGAGGACGATGGGGAGAGGGGATCGGGCGTGAGCAAGAGAGGGATGGCGGCGCGCGTGGAAAAGAGGAGGAGGAGGAGATGGATCGGGGTGAGGCTAGGGTTATATGTTTAGGTGGGCTGGCTGGGCTAAAGGGCCGGTTTAGTTGGTCGGGCCTAAGAGGCCGGCTGGGTTGGCTCTCGTCTCTCTCCCTCTAATTTTCTAGCAGAAAAGAAATAGAGAGAGGAAAATAAAGAGAGGGTTAGGGAAAGATTTTTCGCAAGGGGATTATTTTCCCGGACTTATAAAAATGCGCTTGATCCGGGAAAAATAGAAGTGGCACAAATGCAAGATCTAAATTCAAACTCATTTGAATTAAATTCAAATGGTTTGAACTAGGACAAGGTTTAGGAGTGGCCAAAAATATTGAGACTTGTGGAGCCTCAATAAAAGAGATAAGAATTGTTGACAAAGTTTGAGGCAAGGAATTGAGATAGAAAATGCATGTAACTTAAACTGCAGGTGTGTTATGGTGATTCCAAAGTTAATGGAAAATTTTAATATAGCTCCCTAAGTATTGGGAGGATATGTTATAAAGAGAAATCACCATGTGAATTCCCTCGATTTAAATAGATCAAAATCTATGCAATTTATTTAGTTGAATTTTAAAAATTAAATGACATGATGGCATGATGACATGATGCAATGAAAAATAAAAGAGCAAGCACAAAAGAAACACACGGTGATCACGAAAATATGGAAGTCTTCAGAAGCGTCGGTCTCGGGGCGTTACAACACTCCACCATTACGAGAGGATCTCGTCCCGGGATCTAGGATGGCACCGGAGAGAAAAGCGGAAGAGGAAGAGGTCAAACAAAGTTGCTTCTTTAACAAATGAGTGAAATCAAAGAACCTTGAGAGGTCGCAAAGCTTGAAGAAATGACACAACGGAGGTGAACATAATTTAAAACACTCCGTTCAGCAAGAGGAACAAGGGACATTGCAAGAAACTTGTAGGTTGAAGGACATGAAACAAGAGCTTAACGGATCAAAATTAATATGAAAGCACACCGGTAGAAAAGAGAAACAAGGAACAAGAATGACATAGTTTGGACAACACTCCGATAGAAAATGGAAGGAATTAACATGAACTTGAGAAGATGGGATGACACTTGATGAAATCAGCAACACACTGCCTCCGGAACTATTGAAAGAATGGCATAATGGGTCAGAAAGATATCAGACAGCACTCCAGTTGAGAAGGGAGGCAAAACTTGACAGAATGGGAAGAACTTGAAAAGAGGGCACGACACTCCGGTTGGAAATGGATAAGCACAAAAAGAGCAAGGTCCTCACAAACCGAGAAGATGAGTGAAGAGAGCAACATCATAATGCCTCTGGAAGAAATAAATAATAGAAGATAGATCCTTGGAATAAAGAATGGAGAAGACAATGACAACTTCTGCCACAAATGAGCTTCGAAAGCACCCTTCCAAGAAGGTTATAACGGAGTTGTTGGAAAATCAACAACGAAAAGAACAAGCTTGTAGTGCACTTATGGAAAAACTTCTCAAAACTATGAGGTGAAATTCTACCACTAACGTAAACAATAGATTGGATTGATATGAACAAGGAGACGAGAAACTTATTTCACCGGAGGATAAATGAAGAACTTGGGTCATTTATAAGCACCATAAATAGCAACAATCCTTGGAGAAAGCTTTAGGTGAAATATGACACAAGATAACTCCAACGAAGAGATTGATGGATTTAAAATACCTCATTCTTGACAACATGTGAATCATCAAACATGGGGAGAAATTGCCAAGGATGACATAACACCATCTCAAAAGGTAAGGTAGAAAGAATTGCACTTCGGAATGCAAGATGAAGAATACATGAACTCCTCAAAACAAGACATGTGTAGAACACCATGTTTAACTTTGAGTATAGCTTGGCGGATCATAACTTCGAGAGAATTCTTGAAGAACAGTTGAAGAATGAAAGGAATTCTTGATGAGACACCATGTTGATCCTCCATGAAGAACTCCGATAATAAAAGAATGATCAAACAAAAGGGAAAGTTGAAAAGAACTCTGGGAGAAGCCTTGCAATGATTAGATGAAGCTTTGAAATGATATAATTGAAATAACTTGGAGCTCCGGAAAGAAAAATGAACAAATGAGATCAAGAATTTTGATGAATCTCCGGAATAAGGAATTAATCACTTGGATGAAACAAGAATAGAATTGCATTATGTTTAACCTTCACCAATTTAGATTGATGACAAGCAACGGATTTGGCATGCCACTTATTTCTTTTGCAAGGATTGAAGAGGGATATAGCGCCAACTTGAAGAATTCTTCGCCGAATCACCGGGAGGATTGGAAAGAACGAATGAATTGATATGATAATCAAGGAAGAGAACTCTTGAACGAACCACCGCGAGAATTGAAAACAATTGAAGAAAAGAGGACGAAACACCGTAAGAATGAAAGAACGCGCGAAAATACTCGAGGGGATTTAGATACATGAGAACGAATAGATCACGAGCTGACTAGAGGATACTTGAATGATGCACCGGGAGAATATGGAGATGAACGAAGAGACATCAATTTAGAATAATTAGAGAACGAAGCTGAAAACTTAGAACGAAGAAATCTTCTGAAATGATGGCCTTCGGAGAATCAAACTGAAAAGACCCATGAATTGCTCCGGATGGGTGAAAAGAATTCTCACAATCAAAAACAATTATGAGAGGATGGCATGAAGTTAGAACCATGAATCTTCAAGAGAGTGGACCAAGATTCAAGAGAAATTCTTCTACCTTGATCTTGAAATGTTGAGAATGACGATGAGAAACACCACCATGAGTTGTTGAGATACTCCGGGATGAAGATTAGAAAGGTTGAACCAATGATGAAAAGAATTTGAAAGATCTTGGAGAATGGCATATGACTGATGATAATTCATTCTTACGTCAAACTTTGCAATGAATTTGAGAACAACTCCGAAAAGAATTAGAAGAGTCAGGTAAGATCCTGGGAAAAGACCTGTGGGTTAGGGCCCACTCAAAAGAAACAACGTTGGAATGATTTAAAAGAAAGATTGCGCCAGTCGAATTAAATGGCTCAAAAGAGATAACAACCTCGACATAGCTTGAACGGATTGGGAATGGAAATGTGAATCTTCTGAGATATCTTGTACACTTAGGAACCAATGAAAATAGTGAGAGGTGTACCGGTATGAGAAAACATTGAAGCGAGGAAAGGAATATGATCAACACTGAAAGCTTCAATTGAATCCACTGGAAAAGAATACGAGAATGAAGAATGATAACCTTGAAGCTTCCTGAGCATCTTCCTGAGAATCACCAGATAAGAACATTGATGGAAAAGAATGGAGAAACTTCACATCCATAAGAAGGATACATGATTAAGAAATCTAAGTCCTTGAAGAAAGAGGGTGGGAGGGCGGGAAAACAAAGGCAACTTGGGGCAGATGGAATAAACACCGTTGAGAAAACATATAATTGATCTTGCGGATGGGGAGAATGATGGGATCATCTCGAAGAGAAATGCACCGGTTGGAAATAGAATTAAGATGGCAATCTCGATGATCAACAAGGATTAGTATCCACATTGGAATATGAGAACACCACTTAGAAAAGGTATGGAATCCACATTTGACTTCGAAGCAACTCGAATACCACAACTTAAAACAAAACAAAGGATTTGGCTTGCGGAATAAGCCGGAAACAAACATATGATAGAGATTTCATCCGAAGTTTTCGTGGTGGGGCCCACACAGGCTCGATCGTACAACACCATCATGTACAAGGCAGTGCACATGGCATATGAAGCGTCCCCGAGTCGGCATAGCCAAGGAATCTTTAAGACACTACGAGACCACTGTAAAAACCAACCGTGCAAAGGCGGACCACTAGACGTCGAACCCCAATCTCATATCATGCATCTGTCGGAAAGAGATCCTAGGAGCTACTTGAATTCCCACTTTTTAGTCCCAAAACTTTCTGGTTATGCAATCTGGTGTTGGGGATACAGGGGACACAAAATATATCACCCAAACTAACAATCCCTAGATCCAGCTATTGAAGGAAATATGCCCTAGAGGCAATAATAAAGTATTATATATTTCCTTATATCATGATAAATGTTTATTATTCATGCTAGAATTGTATTAACCGGAAACATAATACATGTGTGAATACATAGACAAACAGAGTGTCACTAGTATGCCTCTACTTGACTAGCTCGTTAATCAAACATGGTTATGTTTCCTAGCCATAGACATAAGTTGTCATTTGATTAACGAGATCACCTCATTAGGAGAATGACGTGATTGTCTTGACCCATTCCATTAGCTTAGCACTCGATCGTTTAGTATGTTGCTATTGCTTTCTTCATGACTTATACATGTTCCTATGACTATGAGATTATGCAACTCCCGTTTACCGGAGGAACACTTTGTGTGCTACCAAACGTCACAATGTAAATGGGTGATTATAAAGGTGCTCTACAGGTGTCTCCAAAGGTACTTGTTGGGTTGGCGTATTTCGAGATTAGGATTTGTCACTCCAATTGTCCGAGAGGTATCTCTGGGCCCACTCGGTAATGCACATCACTATAAGCCTTGCAAGCATTGTGACTAATGAGTTAGTTGCGGGATGATGTGTTACGGAACGAGTAAAGAGACTTGTCGGTAACGAGATTGAACTAGGTATCGAGATACCGACGATCAAATCTCGGGCAAGTAACATACCGGTGACAAAGGGAACAACGTATGTTGTTATGCGGTCTGACCGATAAAGATCTTCGTAGAATATGTGGGAGCCAATATGGGCATCCAGGTCCCGCTATTGGTTATTGACCGGAGACGTGTCTCGGTCATGTCTACATAGTTCTCGAACCCGTAGGGTCCGCACGCTTAACGTTACGATGATAGTTTTATTGAGTTTTGATGTACCGAAAGATTTCGGAGTCCCGGATGAGATCGGGGATATGACGAGGAGTCTCGAAATGGTCGAGACGTAAAAATCGATATATTGGACGACTATATTCGGACTTCGGAAAGGTTCCGAGTGATTCGGGTATTTTTTCGGAGTACCGGAGAGTTACGGGAATTCGTATTGGGCCTTAATGGGCCATACGGGAAAGGAGAGAAAGGCCTCAAAAGGTGGCCGCACCCCTCCCCATGGTCTGGTCCGAATTGGACTAGGGAAGGGGGGCGCACCCTTCCTTCTTTCTCCTTCCCCCTTCCCTTCTCCTACTCCCACAAGGAAAGGAGGAGTCCTACTCCCGGTGGGAGTAGGACTCCCCCCCTATGGCGCGCCTCTCCCCTTGGCCGGCTGCCTCCCCCTTGCTCTTTTATATACGGGGGCAGGGGGGCACCCCAGAAACACAACAATTGATCCTTGAGATCTCTTAGCCGTGTGCGGTGCCCCCCTCCACCATATTACACCTCGATAATACCGTTGCGGAGCTTAGGCGAAGCCCTGCGTCGGTGGAACATCATCATCGTCACCACGCCGTCGTGCTGACGAAACTCTCCCTCAACACTCGGCTGGATCGCAGTTCGAGGGACGTCATCGAGCTGAACGTGTGTAGAACTCGGAGGTGCCGTACGTTCGGTACTTGATCGGTCGGATCGTGAAGACGTACGACTACATCAACCGCGTTGTGATAACGCTTCCGCTGTCGGTCTACGAGGGTACGTGGACAACACTCTCCCCTCTCGTTGCTATGCATCACCATGATCTTGCGTGTGCGTACGAATTTTTTTGAAATTACTACGTTCCCCAACAGCTATATCCATCCGTCAACACATAACCAAGAAACCTTCAGAAATCATTTACCTCAACCTTCGAAAAGCATCGGTTATACGAGTTATGGCAATACTCCTGAACTCCCGCCCCAGTACTGGGTGGCTTCAAGGTGATCTCACCAACAACTGCATACAAGAGATTTTCGATGTCGGCAAAACTCAGGTATTCCAGAACCGCAACGGTAAAATTGTGATGACAACACCACGGAGCTCAACTCCCCGGGACACTGCCACAACCCCTAAATGTCAGGAGGCACCAAGAACAATGTTCTCGTCACAAAACCATCGGAACGATTCCAAGATACCCGCGTGATCCTAAAAAAATTTTTCTATGAAATTTGGGGAGAGGAGAGTCAAAACATCTACGTCAGGAGGCCTCACCAGAGCGATGAAGGGACTGAGGAGTAAAAGAATTCTACTCTCCGATATATATAATCCTAAGACTCAAAACATTTTTTCCTAGACTCAACAACGTTAGAGATTCGATCAAGCTGGGGGCTCCTAAGTCGGGGATTGCTCTGATTACCAACTTGTAACACCGACGATGCGGCTATATCTCCCACGTGTCGAGGCATGACTTAGAGGCATAACCGCATTGTGGTTTTGTCGCAAGAAGGGTCATCTTCACACAATCCCATGTAATGAACAAGAATGGGATAAAGAGTTGGCTTACAATCGCCACTTCACACAATACATAAATAAATCATACATCATCCAAAATTCACACATAGACCTACTACGGTCAAATCCAAATGAAAAGAAGATAACCCAACTGCTAGATCCCCGATCGTCACAACTGGGCTCCACTACTGGTCAAGAGGAAACGAAACAACACAACGAACAAGATCTTCATCGAACTCCCACTTGAGCTCGGTGGCGTCACCTGCACTGGTATCCTCGGCACCTACAACTATTTTGGAAGTATCTGTGAGTCACGAGGACTCAGCAATCTCACACCCGCGAGATCAAGACTATTTAAGCTTATGGGTAGGAAAGGGGTTGGTGAGGTGGAGCTGCAGCAAGCACTAGCATGTATGGTGGCTAACATACGCAAATAAGAGCGAGAAGAGGAGCAACGGAACGGTCGTCAACTAGTAATGATCAAGAAGTGATCCTGAAACTACTTATGCACAACCATAACACAAGAACCTTGTTCACTTCCCGGACTCCGCCGAAAAGAGACCATCACGGCTACACACGCGGTTGATGTATTTTAATTAAGTCAAGCGTCAAGTTCTCTACAACCGGACATTAACAAATTCCCATCTGCCACATAACCGCGGCCACGGCTCTCGAAAGTTCATACCCTGCAGGGGTGTCCCAACTTAGCCCATTATAAGCTCTCACGGTCAACAAATGATATTCCTTCTCCCGGGAAGACCCGATCAGTCTCGGAATCCCGGTTAGAAGACATTTCGACAACGGTAAAACAAGACCAGCAAAGCCGCCCGATGTGCCGACAAATCCCGATAGGAGCTGCACATATCTCGTACTCAGGGCAACACCGGATGAGTCTAGCTAGGAGTAAAACCAGCCCTCAAGTTTCCCCAAGGTGGCCCCGCAGGCAGCTCGGTTCGGACCAACACTTGAAGGAGCACTGGCCCGGGGGGTCTAAAATAAAGATGACCCTTGAGTCTGCAGAACCCAAGGGAAAAAGGCTTAGGTGGCAAATGTTAAAACCAAGGTTGGGCCTTGCTGGAGGAGTTTTATTTAAAGCAAACTCTCAAGGGGGTCCCGTAAATCACCCAACCGCGTAAGGAACGCAAAATCAAGGAACATAACACCGGTATGCCGGAAACTAGGGCGGCAAGAGTGGAAGAAAACACCAGGCATAAGGCCGAGCCTTCCACCCTTTACCAAGTATATAGATGCATTAATTAAATAAGAGATATTGTGATATCCCAACATATCCATGTTCCAACATGGAACAAACTTCATCTTCACCTGCAACTAGCAATGTTATAAGAGGGGCTGAGCAAAAGCGGTAACATAGCCGAACAACGGTTTGCTAGGAAAGGTGGGTTAGAGGCTTGACATGGCAATATGGGAGGCATGATATAACAAGTGGTAGGTAGTGCAACATAGCGATAGAGCGAACAACTAGTAAGCAAAGATAGAAGCGATTTTGAGGGTTTGGTCATCTTGCCTGAAATCCCGCTAGGAAGAAGAACGAGTCCATGAAGAAGACAAACGGAAGTAGTCGAACGAATCCTCACAACTCCGGAACGAAACCGAAGCTAACGAGAGAAGCAAACCGGAAAGAAGCAAACAACATAGTAAACAACCACCACATACACATGGCATGATGCACAAACAAGTATGATGCATGTCCGATTTAATGAGGCATGGCATGGCAAAGTGCACCAACAATACTACAAATTAAGTGGAGCTCAATATGCAACAAGTTGCATATTGAAGAAACACCACATCAATTATTTAGTTCTCTCTCGTTTATGTACCCAACAATATTAAATGTTATTAAACATGGCAAGGGGTGAAGCATAAGTAAACTAACTATTTAGGCAAGTTTAAATGAGGCCGGAACAACAAACAACAATTACGGAAAATCCTCATATGCAAATTTAGCAATTTAATGGAAACAACAAATACAAACATTTTAAATGTTGTTTTCGTGATGCGGATGACATATGCAAGTTTTAAGCAATTTTATGAAAATGTTGACATGAGCATGTTATGAAGCATTTGGTGACCATGGCGGAATGAAAGGGGTGCCACGGCAACGACAACGAAAATGGTGCCACGACAACATTCTGATGATCCGATAACTCATTGAGATACCGGTGCAAAAGAGCAAGTGTGCGAATGTGCGAAACATGCATAAGATGGTGGGGTGATCCCGATTTTCGGGTGTCCCACATGTCGGTGGCATGGAAACAAGGAACGCGCAAGCGACAACTGGGACACGGTGCAAACATACGGTGCATCTAATGCATTACATGCATTCGTCCATGGGCGTCGTTCCGGCGGGTATACCTTCGAAGAGTGCGTTTTCGAGGCGGAACGAGTTCGGTGGTAATGGAAGTAGTTGTTCACGGGTCACCCGAGGGAAGTAGTGGTACACGGCGACGGTAGTTGCACACGGGTCTTCGGCGACGGTAGTGGTACACGTTTTTGTTGATGTTCGGGGTCATCGGTAGAGGTACTTGACGTCCACGGGGTCGACGATATAGTTACACACGTTGTCGGGGTACTTGTTGTTCCGGTCTTGGCGTCCGTAGATGTACAAGGCAATCATAGTGGTACTTGGCGGTTCCGTGTAGTCGAACTTGACGATCCGAGGGGGTACTTGGCGCATCACCGTGTAGTTGTACATGGGTCAAACAGAGGCATTGACACATCTAGAGGGGCATCGAGGGACTTGTCCAGGCCCTACCTCGGGAGCTCACCGGAGGTGCGTAGAGGCGGCAGAGATGGTGTTGTGCGGACGCGGGCACAAGACGGGTGAAGGGGTGGTGAGGTGACCAGAGGCGCGAGGAGGGGGATCCTGGTCGCGACAAGAGAAGGCAGCGGGGCGACGTCCTTGTCGGATGGAGATGGTGCAGGCGAACCATGGCGAGGCAGAACATGGGTCTCGGGCAGGAGGTGAAGAAGATGGCAGGGACGCGATCTCCGGCGAGAAGGCGAAGGAGAGGAGGCTGGGGTCGAGCACGGTCCTGATAGCGGGTCGACGCGGTTGGAGAGGCGACGACAGGGATGGCTGGACAAGGCCGGAGGTCGGGGAGGGAGCGGCCGATGGCGGCCGGACCAGGAGTCGAGGCGGCGGACCTCCTGCTCGGCGACAGACGAAGCAGCAAGCAGGAGGCGAGATGGCGCTGCGGTGGAGGGGAACTCGCGGGCACACCATCGGGCAGAGGACGACGTGGGGCTCTGCTCCTCTCTGCCTGTCGCAGCGCAGGAGGAGGACGATGGGGAGAGGCGATCGGGCGTGAGCGAGAGAGGGATGGCGGCGCGCGTGGAAAAGAGGAGGAGGAGGATATGGATCGGGGTGAGGCTAGGGTTATAGGTTTACGTGGGTTAGCTGGGCTAAAGGGCCGGCTTAGTTGGTCGGGCCTAAGAGGCCAGATGGGCTGGCTCTCGTCTCTCTCCCTCTAATTTTCTAGCAGAAAAGAAATAGAGAGAGGAAAAGAAAGAGAGGGTTAGGGAAAGATTTTTTGCATGGGGATTATTTTCCCGGACTTGTAAAAATGCGCTTGATCCAGGAAAAATAGAAGTGGCACAAATGCAAGATCTGAATTCAAACTCATTTGAATTAAATTCAAATGGTTTGAACTAGGACAAGGTTTATAGTGGCCAAAAATATTGAGACTTGAGGAGCCTCAATAAAAGAGATAAGAATTGTTGACAAAGTTTGAGGCAAGGAATTGAGATAGAAAATGCATGTAACTTAAACTGCAGGTGTGTTATGTTGATTCCAAAGTTAATGGAATATTTTAATATAGCTCCCTAAGTATTGGGAGGATATGTTATAAAGAGAAATCACCATGTGAATTCCCTCGATTTAAATAGATCAAAATCTATGCAATTTATTTAGTTGAGTTTTAAAAATTAAATGACATGATGGCATGATGACATGATGCAATGAAAAATAAAAGAGCAAGCACAAAAGAAACACACGGTGATCACGAAAATATGGAAGTCTTCAGAAGCGTCGGTCTCGGGGCGTTACAACACACCCCTAAGATAGATAATGGGCGCAAGTCCATACAAGGAAGATGTGTTAGTACAACTATGCCTCTCGGTGCGGGGGCAAGTCATGTTACGGACTCGCCTCCGCATGCGACGCCGCAGCACGCCGCGTCATCGCCTGCTACGACTCGTTCCTGGCTCGGCCTCGCCGGGATGGGGGAGGGGGGTCCCGACCCCCTCCCCCTGGCTCGGCCTCGCGCTAACGTGGCAGTGCGCTCGTTTGACAGATGTAGTGCGGTTATTCTGTTTCCTCCCCCCCACCCGCACCCACACACCCCTAAGATACATAATGGGGGGCAAGTCCATACAAGCAAGATGTGTCAGTACAACTATGCCCCTCGGTGCGGTGCGGTGCAAGGGCAAGTCATGTTACGGACTCGCCTCCGCATGCGACACCGCGACACACCGCGTCGTCACCTGCTACGGCTCGTTCCTGGCTCGGCCTCGCCGGGATGGGGGATGGGGTGTCCCGACCCCCCTCCCCCCGGCTCGGCCTCACGCTAACGCGGCAGTGCGCTCGTTTGACAGGCGCAGTGCGGTTATTCCGTTTCCCCCCCACATGCACCCACACACCCCTAAGATAGATAATGAGGGCAAGTCCATACAAGGAAGATGTGTCAGTACTACTATGCCCCTCGGTGCGGGGGCAAGTCATGTTACGGACTCGCCTCCGCATGTGACGCCGCGGCACGCCGCGTCGTCGCCTACTACGGCTCGTTCCTGGCTCGGCCTCCCCGGGATGGGGGAGGGGGGGTCCTGCCCCCCTCCCTGGCTCGGCCTCGCGCTAACGCGGCAGTGCACTAGTTTGACAGGCGTAGTGCGGTTATTCTGTTTCCCCCGCACTCGCACCCACACACCCCTAAGATAGATAATGGGGGCAAGTCCATACAAGGAAGATGTGTCAGTACAACTATGCCCCTTGATGCGGGGGCAAGTCATGTTACAGACTCGCCTCTGCATGCGATGCCGCGACACGCCATGTCGTCGCCTGCTACGGCTCGTTCCTGGTTCGGCCTCACCGGGATGGGGGGGGGCGTCCCGACCACCTCCCCCGGCTCGGCCTCGCGCTAACGCGTCAGTGCACTCGTTTGATAGGCGCAGTGCAGTTATTCTGTTCCCCCCACACGCACCCACATACCCCTAAGATAGATAATGGGGGCAAGTCCATACAAGGAAGATGTGTCAGAACAACTAGTGTGGTGCGGTGCGGGGGCAAGTCATGTTACGGACTCGCCTCCGCATGCGACGCCGCGACACGCCGCGTCGTCGCTTGCTATGGCTCGTTCCTGGCTCGGCCTGGCCGGGATGGGGGAGGGGGGTCCCGACCCCCTCCCCCCCGGTTCGGCCTCACGCTAACGCGGTAGTGCGCTCGTTTGACAGGCGCTGTGTGGTTATTCTGTTTGCCCCCACACGCACCCACACACCCCTAAGATAGATAATGGGGGCAAGTCTATACAAGGAAGATGTGTCAGTACAACTATGCCCCGCGGTGCAGTGCGGTGCGGGGGCAAGTCATGTTACGGACTCGCCTCCGCATGTGACGCCGCGGCACGCCGCGTCGTCGCCTACCACGGCTCGTTCCTGGCTCGGCCTCCCGGGGATGGGGGAGGGGGGGGTCCTGCCCCCCCCCTCCCTGGCTCGGCCTCGCGCTAACGCCGCAGTGCACTTGTTTGACAGGCGTAGTGCGGTTATTCTGTTTCCCCCGCACTCGCACCCACACACCCCTAAGATAGATAATGGGGGCAAGTCCATACAAGGAAGATGTGTCAGTACAACTATGCCCCTCGATGCGGGGGCAAGTCATGTTACAGACTCGCCTCTGCATGCGACGCCGCGACACGCCATGTCGTCGCCTGCTACGGCTCGTTCCTGGCTCGGCCTCACCGGGATGGGGGAGGGGGGCGTCCCGACCACCTCCCCCGGCTCGGCCTCGCGCTAACGCGTCAGTGCACTCGTTTGATAGGCGCAGTGCAGTTATTCTGTTCCCCCCACACGCACCCACATACCCCTAAGATAGATAATGGGGGCAAGTCCATACAAGGAAGATGTGTCAGAACAACTAGTGTGGTGCGGTGCGGGGGCAAGTCATGTTACGGACTCGCCTCCGCATGCGACGCCGCGACACGCCGCGTCGTCGCTTGCTATGGCTCGTTCCTGGCTCGGCCTGGCCGGGATGGGGGAGGGGGGGTCCCGACCCCCTCCCCCCCCGGTTCGGCCTCGCGCTAACGCGGTAGAGCGCTCGTTTGACAGGCGCTGTGTGGTTATTCTATTTCCCCCCACACGCACCCACACACCCCTAAGATAGATAATGGGGGCAAGTCTATACAAGGAAGATGTGTCAGTACAACTATGCCCCGCGGTGCAGTGCGGTGCGGGGGCAAGTCATGTTACGGACTCGCCTCCGCATGCGACGCCATGGCACGCCGCATCGTTGCCTGCTACGGCTCGTTCCTTGCTCGGCCTTGCCGGGATGGGGGAGGGGACCCCCTCCCCCCGGCTCGGCTTCGCGCTAACGTGGCAGTGCGCACGTTTGACAGGCGCAGTGAGGTTATTCTGTTTCCCCCCACACGCAACCACACACCCAAAGATAGATAATGGGGGAAGTCCATACAAGGAAGATGTGTCACTACAACTATGCCCCTCGATGTGGTGCGGTGCAGGGGCAAGTCATGTTACGGACTCGCCTCCGCATGCGACGCCGCAGAAAGCCGCGTCGTCGCCTGCAACGGCTCGTTCCTGGCTCGGCCTCGCCAGGATGGGGGAGGGGGGGTCCCTCCCCTCCCCTCCCCCCGGCATGGCCTCGCGCTAACGCGGCAGTGCGCTCGTTTGACAGGCACAGTGCGGTTATTCTGTTTGCCCCGCAAACGCACCCACACACCCATAAGATAGATAATGGGGGCAAGTCCAAAGAAGGAAGATGTGTTGGTACAACTATGCCCCTCGGTGCGGGGGCAAGTCATGTTACAGACTCGCCTCCGCATGCGACGCCGTGGCACGCCGCGTCGTCGCCTGCTACGGCTCGTTACTGGCCCGGCCTCGCCGTGATGGGGGAGGGGGGTCCCGAACCCCCCGGCCCTGGCCCGGCCTCACCGGGATGGGGGAGGGGGTCCCTAACCACCCGGCTTGGCCTCGTGCTAATGCGGCAGTGCGCTCGTTTGACAGGCGCAGTGCGGTTATTCTGTTCCCCCCCACACGCGCACACACACTTAAGATAGATAATGGGGGCAAGTCCATACAAGGAAGATGAGTAAGTACAACTATGCCCCTCGGTGCGGTGCGGTGCGGGGGCAAGTCATGTTACAGACTTGCCTCCGCATGCGCCGCCGCGGCACACCGCGTCGTCGACTGCTACGTCTCATTCCTGGCTCGGCCTCGCCGGGATTGGGGAGGGGGGTCCCGACCCCCTCCGCCCCGGCTCGGCCTCGTGCTAACGCGGCAGTGCGTTCATTTGACAGGCGCAGTGCGGTTATTCTGTTTCCCCCCACATGCACCCACAAACCCCTAAGATAGATAATGGGGGAAAGTCCATACAAGGAATATGTGTCAGTACATCTATGCCCCTCGGTGCGGTGCGGGGGCAAGTCATGTTACGGACTCGCCTCCGCATGCGATGCCGCAACACGCCGCGTCGTCGCCTGCTATGGCTCGTTCCTGGCTCGGCCTCGCCGGGATGGGGGAGGGGGTCCCGACCCCCCGGCTCGGCCTCGCGCTAACGCGGCAGTGCGCTCGTTTGACAGGCGCAGTGCGATTATTCTGTTTCCAGCCACACGCACCCACACACCCCTAAGATAGATAATGGGGGCAAGTCAATACAAGGAAGATGTGTCAGTACAACTATGCCCCTCAGTGCGGTGCGGTGTGGGGGAAAGTCATGTTACGGACTCGCCTCCGCATGCGAAGCCGCGGCATGCCGCTTCGTCGCCTGCTACGGCTCGTTCCAGGATCGGCCTCGCCGGGATGGGGGAGGGGGGAGGGTCCCGACCCCCTCCCCCCGGCTTGGCCTCGCGCTAATGCGGTAGTGTGCTCGTCTGACACGTGCAGTGCGGTTATTCAGTTTCCCCCCACACGCACTCACACACCCCTAAGATAGATAATGGGGGCAAGTCCATACAAGGAAGATGTGTCAGTGCAACATTGCCCCTCGGCGTGGGGGCAAGTCATGTTATGGACTCGCCTCCACATGCGACGCCGCGCCACGCCGCGTTGTCACCTGTTATGGCTCGTTCTTGGCTCGGCCTCGCCGGGACCCCCGGCTCAGCCTCTCGCTAACGCGGCAGTGCGCTCGTTTGACAGGGGCAGTGCGGTTATTCTGTCACCACCACACGCACCCACACACCCCTAAGATTGATAATGGGGGCAAGTGCATACAAGGAAGATGTGTCAGTACAACTATGCCCCTCGGTGCGGTTCGGTGCGGCGGCAAGTCATGTTACGGACTCGCCTCCGCATGCGATGCCGCGAAACGCCGCGTCGTCACCTGCTAAGCCTTGTTCCTGGCTCGCCTTGCCGGGATGGGGGAGGGGGGTCCTGACCCCCCTCCCCCTGGCTCGACCTCGCGCTAACGCGGCAGTGCGCTCGTTTGACTGGCGCAGTGCGGTTATTCTGTCCCCCCCACACATACCCACACACCCCTAAGATAGATAATGGGGCAAGTCCATACAAGGAAGATGTGTCAATACAACTATGCCCCTCGGTGCGGTGCGGTGCGGGGGCAATTCATGTTATGGACTCGCCTCCGCATGTGAAGCCGCGACACGCCGTGTCGTTCCTTGCTACGGCTCGTTCCTGGCTCGGCCTCGCGCTAACGCGGTAGTGCGCTCGTTTGACAGGCGTAGTGCGGTTATTCTGTTTTCCCACCACACGCAACCACACACCCCTAAGATAGATAATGGGGGCAAGTCCATACAAGGAAGATGTGTCAGTACAACTATGCCCCTCGGTGCGGTGCGGTGCGGGGGTAAGTCATGTTACGGACTCGCCTCCACATGTGACGCTGCGGCACGCGCGTCGTCGCCTGCTACGGCTCATTCCTGGATCGGCTCGCAGGGATTGGGGAGGGGGGTCCCGACCCCCCTCCCCCGGCTCGGCCTCGCGCTAACGTGGCAGTGCGCTTGTTTGACAGGCGCTGTGTGGTTATTCTATTTCCCCACCACACGCACCCACACACCCGTAAGATAGATAATGGGGGCAAGTCCATACAAGGAAGATGTGTCAGTACAACTATGCCCCCCGGTGCGGTGCGGTGCGGGGGCAAGTCATGTTACGGAGTCACCTCCGCATGCGATGCCGTGGCATGCCGCGTCGTCGCCTGCTACGGCTCGTTCCTGGCTCGGCCTCGCCGGGATGGGGGAGGGGGGTACCGACCCCTCCCCCCGGCTCGGCCTCGCGCTAACGCGGCAGTGCCCTCGTTTGACAGGCGCAGTGCGGTTATTTTGTTTCCCCCCCACACGCACCCACACACCCCTAAGATAGATAATGGGGGCAAGTACATACAAGTAAGATGTGTCAGTACAACTATGCCCCTCGGTGCGGGGGCAAGTCATGTTACGGACTCGCCTCCGCATGCGACGCCGCGGCACGCCGCGTCGTTGCCTGCTACGGCTCGTTCTTGGCTCGGCCTCGCCGCGATGGAGGAGGGGGGGTCCCGACCCCCTCCCCCCTGCTCGGCCTCGCACTAACACGGCAGTGCGCTTGTTTGATAGGAGCAGTGCGGTTATTCTGTCCCCCCACACGCACCCACACTCCCCTAAGATTGATAATGGGGGCAAGTCCATAGAAGGAAGATGTGTCAGTAGAACTATGCCCCTCGGTGCAGTGCAGTGCGGGGGCAAGTCAATTTATGGACTCGCCTCCGCACGCGACGACGCGACACGCCGCATCGTGGCCTGCTACGGCTCGTTCCTGGCTCGGCCTCGCCGGGATGGGGGAGGGAGGGTCTCGACCCCCTCCCCCCCGGCTCGGCCTCGCGCTAACGCGACAGTGCGCTCATTTGACAGGCGCAATGCGGTCATTCTGTTTCCCCCCACACGCACCAACACACCCCTAAGATAGATAATGGGGGCAAGTCCATACAAGGAAGATGTGTCAGTACAACTATGCCCCTCGGTGTGGTGCGGTGCGGGGCAAGTCATGTTACGGACTCGCCTCCCCATGCGACGCCGCGGCACGCCGCGTCGTCGCCCGCTACAACTCGTTCCTGGCTCGGCCTCGCCAAGATGGGGGAGGGGGTGATCCTGACCCCCCCTCCCCCCGGCTAGGCCTCGCGCTAACGCGGCAGTGCGCTCGTTTGACTGGCGCAGTGCGGTTATTCTGTCCCCCCCACACATACCCACACACCCCTAAGATAGATAATGGGGCAAGTCCATACAAGGAAGATGTGTCAATACAACTATGCCCCTCGGTGCGGTGCGGTGCGGGGGCAATTCATGTTATGGACTCGCCTCCGCATGTGAAGCCGCGACACGCCGTGTCGTCGCTTGCTACGGCTCGTTCCTGGCTCGGCCTCGCGCTAACGCGGTAGTGCGCTCGTTTGACAGGCGTAGTGCGGTTATTCTGTTTTCCCACCACACGCAACCACACACCCCTAAGATAGATAATGGGGGCAAGTCCATACAAGGAAGATGTGTCAGTACAACTATGCCCCTCGGTGCGGTGCGGTGCGGGGGTAAGTCATGTTCCGGACTCGCCTCCACATGTGACGCTGCGGCACGCGCGTCGTCGCCTGCTACGGCTCGTTCCTGGATCGGCTCGCCGGGATTGGGGAGGGGGGTCCCGACCCCCCTCCCCCGGCTCGGCCTCGCGCTAACGTGGCAGTGCGCTCGTTTGACAGGCGCAGTGTGGTTATTCTATTTCCCCCCCACACGCACCCACACATCCGTAAGATAGATAATGGGGGCAAGTCCATACAAGGAAGATGTGTCAGTACAACTATGCCCCCCGGTGCGGTGCGGTGCGGGGGCAAGTCATGTTACGGAGTCACCTCCGCATGCGATGCCGCGGCATGCCGCGTCGTCGCCTGCTACGGCTCGTTCCTGGCTCGGCCTCGCCGGGATGGGGGAGGGGGGTATCGACCCCTCCCCCCGGCTCGGCCTCGCGCTAACGCGGCAGTGCGCTCGTTTGACAGGCGCAGTGCGGTTATTTTGTTTCCCCCCCACACGCACCCACACACCCCTAAGATAGATAATGGGGGCAAGTACATACAAGTAAGATGTGTCAGTACAACTATGCCCCTCGGTGCGGGGGCAAGTCATGTTACGGACTCGCCTCCGCATGCGACGCCGCGGCACGCCGCGTCGTTGCCTGCTACGGCTCGTTCTTGGCTCGGCCTCGCCGCGATGGAGGAGGGGGGGTCCCGACCCCCTCCCCCCTGCTCGGCCTCGCACTAACACGGCAGTGCGCTTGTTTGATAGGAGCAGTGCGGTTATTCTGTCCCCCCACACGCACCCACACACCCCTAAGATTGATAATGGGGGCAAGTCCATAGAAGGAAGATGTGTCAGTAGAACTATGCCCCTCGGTGCAGTGCGGTGCGGGGGCAAGTCAATTTATGGACTCGCCTCCGCACGCGACGACGCGACACGCCGCATCGTGGCCTGCTACGGCTCGTTCCTGGCTAGGCCTCGCCGGGATGGGGGAGGGAGGGTCTCGACCCCCTCCCCCCCGGCTCGGCCTCGCGCTAACGCGACAGTGCGCTCATTTGACAGGCGCAATGCGGTCATTCTGTTTCCCCCCACACGCACCAACACACCCCTAAGATAGATAATGGGGGCAAGTCCATACAAGGAAGATGTGTCAGTACAACTATGCCCCTCGGTGTGGTGCGGTGCGGGGCAAGTCATGTTACGGACTCGCCTCCCCATGCGACGCCGCGGCACGCCGCGTCGTCGCCCGCTACAACTCGTTCCTGGCTCGGCCTCGCCAAGATGGGGGAGGGGGGTGATCCTGACCCCCCCTCCCCCCGGCTAGGCCTCGCGCTAACGCGGCAGTGCGCTCGTTTGACTGGCGCAGTGCGGTTATTCTGTCCTCCCCACACATACCCACACACCCCTAAGATAGATAATGGGGCAAGTCCATACAAGGAAGATGTGTCAATAAAACTATGCCCCTCGGTGCGGTGCGGTGCGGGGGCAATTCATGTTATGGACTCGCCTCCGCATGTGAAGCCGCGACACGCCGTGTCGTCGCTTGCTACGGCTCGTTCCTGGCTCGGCCTCGCGCTAACGCGGTAGTGCGCTCGTTTGACAGGCGTAGTGCGGTTATTCTGTTTTCCCACCACACGCAACCACACACCCCTAAGATAGATAATGGGGGCAAGTCCATACAAGGAAGATGTGTCAGTACAACTATGCCCCTCGGTGCGGTGCGGTGCGGGGGTAAGTCATGTTCCGGACTCGCCTCCACATGTGACGCTGCGGCACGCGCGTCGTCGCTTGCTACGGCTCGTTCCTGGATCGGCTCGCCGGGATTGGGGAGGGGGGTCCCGACCCCCCTCCCCCGGCTCGGCCTCGCGCTAACGTGGCAGTGCGCTCGTTTGACAGGCGCAGTGTGGTTATTCTATTTCCCCCCCCACACGCACCCACACATCCGTAAGATAGATAATGGGGGCAAGTCCATACAAGGAAGATGTGTCAGTACAACTATGCCCCCCGGTGCGGTGCGGTGCGGGGGCAAGTCATGTTACGGAGTCACCTCCGCATGCGATGCCGCGGCATGCCGCGTCGTCGCCCGCTACGGCTCGTTCCTGGCTCGGCCTCGCCGGGATGGGGGAGGGGGTACCGACCCCCTCCCCCCGGCTCGGCCTCGCGCTAACGCGGCAGTGCGCTCGTTTGACAGGCGCAGTGCGGTTATTTTGTTTCCCCCCCCCCACACGCACCCACACACCCCTAAGATAGATAATGGGGGCAAGTACATACAAGTAAGATGTGTCAGTACAACTATGCCCCTCGGTGCGGGGGCAAGTCATGTTACGGACTCGCCTCCGCATGCGACGCCGCGGCACGCCGCGTCGTTGCCTGCTACGGCTCGTTCCTGGCTCGGCCTCGCCGCGATGGAGGAGGGGGGGTCCCGACCCCCCTCCCCCCTGCTCGGCCTCGCACTAACACGGCAGTGCGCTTGTTTGATAGGAGCAGTGCGGTTATTCTGTCCCCCCACACGCACCCACACACCCCTAAGATTGATAATGGGGGCAAGTCCATAGAAGGAAGATGTGTCAGTAGAACTATGCCCCTCGGTGCAGTGCGGTGCGGGGGCAAGTCATGTTACGGACTCGCCTCCGCACGCGACGCCGCGACACGCCGCGTCGTGGACTGCTACGGCTCGTTCCTGGCTCGGCCTCGCCGGGATGGGGGAGGGAGGGTCTCGACCCCCACCCCCCCAGCTCGGCCTCGCGCTAACGCGACAGTGCGCTCATTTGACAGGCGCAATGCGGTCATTCTGTTTCCCCCCACACGCACCAACACACCCCTAAGATAGATAATGGGGGCAAGTCCATACAAGGAAGATGTGTCAGTACAACTATGCCCCTCGGTGTGGTGCGGTGCGGGGCAAGTCATGTTACGGACTCGCCTCCCCATGCGACGCCGCGGCACGCCGCGTCGTCGCCCGCTACAACTCGTTCCTGGCTCGGCCTCGCCAAGATGGGGTTGGGGGGTGATCCCGACCCCCCCTCCCCCCGGCTCGGCCTCGCGCTAACGCGGCAGTGCGCTCGTTTGACAGGGCAGTGCGGTTATTCTGTCCCCCCCACACGCACCCACACACCCCTAAGATAGATAATGGGGGAAAGTCCATACAAGGATGATGTCAGTACAACTATGCCCCTCAGTGCGGTGCGGTGCGGTGGCAAGTCATGTTACGGACTTGCCACGCACCCACGCACCCTGAAAAAGGTAGATGTTCTTCAGTCCATACAAAAATCTACCAGTACAAAAATGCCACTCGGTGCGGTCCCTATACATCTTACCTAGATATTCATTAAAAAATCCAAAAAAATGCCGAGAAAGAATGACAACAAAGAGAAAGTGAGGGAAACACATTATAAAAAAAGATGTCAGTTCAAGTAGAGGACAATATTCAGTACTTAAAAAATTCTTATTAGGCAAAAAAATCATAAAAACAGAAAAGAAAAAATGCTAAGAATAAAAAATATTGACCGTCCCAAGGGATAGGCCGGCCCAACACAGGTGGGTGCTATGACTCAGGCCAACCACAAAACAACTGGCGAATCCTTTGTAAACCAGTCTGCGGGGGCCACCCCACCAGGGCCCACAGGTCATGACAGAGGGCGAGCGCCGTGTATAAGCTCTCAGGTAAGTATTCAGACGAGTTCGACCAGTGAGCCTCGGCTGCGCTTATAAACAGGTCTAGAGCCCCCTCGATTAGCGAGGTGGGACTAGATGTATAGCGCACGCGCACGTCGCACTGCACAGCCGCGCGGAAGAGCTATCTGGGCCAAAAACAATGACTCTGGCGGATGGCCCAACAGAGTAGTTCGCCCCATTACAAAATTCCAGCCGATCATGCACGAGCAAAAAAAAACAAATGCAGTTATTTAAAAAAATCCTCACAAGAAATCAGTTCAAAATAAATAATCTAAAAAGTTCAAACACATGTTAATTGTAAGAACTAAAAAATAGAAAATATATTTTTTGGAAAATTAAACGTAGAAGATTGTAATAAAAATTTCAGAAACAAATTTATAAAGAGTTCAACTACTACAATTCATAAGGTTCAAGTGAAATTAGTACTGTGCAGCAAAGATTAAATTCTTTTTATTTGAAAAATACTAGAACTATCACTATTCAACTGGAAAAAGAAAAATTGTGCTCTAAAATTCATGTAAAAAAGTAAGAAAAAATGCTATACAACAAACAAATGCGATTGGCCATTGACAACCTAAATAGTTCAGTACTATCATTAACAGCATGTATGTTCAGCAATCCAAAACCCAATAGGGGTCCTACAAACATAATCAGCGTATATTTTCCGTCTGCGAGCTATGTACATGAAAATATCCCAGTCAAAACAAAGGATGCCCATCAGTTCAACTATAATTGTTCCAGTTCAAATATAAAGAATATATAAAAAACAGTTATTCTTGAGCAAAAAAATAGGAAAGCATTACATAAATTGTTCCAAACCATCTGATAATACCATAGAATTCAACCATCTCACATGCAAATGTTTTAAAGCAAAAATACTGCAACATAATCAAACACACACAAATCTCACAACCAGCGTCATTTCCCACATTTAAACCTACAACACATAAATTCTGAACATCAGAGAGTCATCTGCCCTCGAGAACATAACCATAAACACATCACCATCGTCAAATCCAGACTCTGCCACAAACTCCTTCCACCAAGTAGTTAGGTTGATGCAACCATCAAAGTCGATGTGGTAGGCAACTTCCATCAACTGATACCCGTTTTTGTCTGAAGTCTCCATCTTCAGTATCCCGGAACTAGGAGCAACAATCCTGATCCTCGGTGACATTTTCTGCAAATGGGCATGGGAGTAGAAAACAAAGTGAACACCTGGCATAACTGAATTTTTACACATATCTAGGAACAGTTGCATAACAAACTGAAAAGAAATAATCTGAACCAAAACAAAAACATCAAACTAACTAGTCCTATGAACTGACTAAACTGAAGAAATATACATAGCAATACACCTACAGTAAAAACATCTGACAAAAAACAGATCAAGGATTACACAAAAATGGATACAATACTGTTAAGGAATGAAAAAATACACACACAAATCCCTACTGTTAAATTCTGACAAAACCAAATAAAAATTATAGACAAACTATTGATAAAACTAAACTACAGATTCAGTCCATGGGACTCAAAATGAGACCTACAAAAAGAAGAAAACAAAACGAATAGAAACACATACCCATGATTCCTTCAAGTACCCAACCCTCAGGCGGCAAACATAGGGTGCACGAAACCCATGGTTGCTGTACAACAGACAAGAAAGTTGCCCACGATGCTGAGTCTCGGTGAGCTCCAAACCAGATTCATACACAGAGCCATCAGCTATGCGCGCCATCTTTGCCAGACATCCGCATGAACAATCCTCCATGGAAGACACGGGAACAGGGAAGAAAACAACGGAGAGAAGAGGGAGGAACCTAGATCTGATTCTGGAAGAAGGAAGAAAAAGGAGGTGGAGACTAAGCCACACACCTCACATAGGTGGATAGAATTTATAGCCAGGGAGACTCGTCAATTATAAAAATAATAAATAGGTAGGTGGGCAGCCAGCTGGTAGGAAATAGTTATTATACAAGCCATGCAACATTTGACCGCAAATCAGTTCAACTTCAGATAACTAGCAGTTCAAAAACTGCACATGACAAACATATGCAGATAAAACAACACATTCAGAGGTAGACAGTTGAATTCATTTAGTCATTCAAACATCGCTCCCTCACAACACAATCTTTAAAACATAATATTCAGTACTTCAGTCATAACGATCAAAGAAACGACGCCATTTGGCCCCGGTGGATGGATGTGGAGCCGTGGCTGCTCTCGCCCTAGCCCAACTGATGATCTGAATATGGTTCCTTCCCCTTCCCTCTGGGAAAAGAAGCTCTAGTTCATTGGAGTTGCAAGTATCCATCACCTCGCACGCAAGGCATCTGTTGAACTCTGCCTCCACTTCCTCCTCGGCAGCACGTCGTGCCATCTGCCTGCGCCTGTGCCTCCTCCTCCTCCTCTGCTCCGCTACTGCAGCCCTCACATCGACGACCTCCCCCTCCTCCTTTGTGACCTCTCCCAGCTCAGGATCCATCTCGCTTTTCCTTGGTTGCAGCTGGTGGAATGAAAGTGACAGAGGACTTGGGCTTTATACTCAAAGTGTAGAGGTATGGGTAGGCAGCCAGTAGAAAATACTTACTCCGATGTCAACGCACAGTAAGACAACTTCGACACGGAGCAGTCCAACTACACATACGGCAGCAATTCAAACAACACTGAAAAACACGCAACTTAATTACACAGTTTGACTAGATTACAAGAAATCGCAGGCTACAGTCAGCCGCCATACACCACCTCGGCCAACGACCAAATAACATGGGAATCCGGGGTAGAAACAACTCAAAGAAGCAAAATTGACAACGCAAATCTTTTCATACAATCCTCATATCTCTCCCTGCAACGCCAATTCGAAAGTAAAACAATAGAAAAAGAAGAACACATTTGCATGGCGGGCGTGGAAAACGACCAAGAACACCAAAACTTGTAATCAGAAATTACAAATGAAATTAATCTCCAAAAACACTGACACACAGATAATTCTCACATCGAAAACAACAAACCGGACGTAAAATTGAGGCCTACGAACACCACGGTAAACACCAACGCCCAAAACACGTCCGCCGCCAAATGCCCATGCCGTCACCTCTTGTGACTTGAGATCGCAAAACACGACCAGGTGAGCCTGCGCACGTGCGGAACCCCTTACATGTCTCCTCTGGCAACGAATGGCCCGCAGCACCGCGCCGGAGAACGCCCGGAAGCTCCATGTTGCATCCCCTGTTTCCGCCCATCGTACACGCAGGAAGATCAGTTCAAGTAGAAAACCACGTCAGTCCAACCTGTAAACTAGTCAGTTCAAGTAGGGTAACAGAATAATATTCTGTTACGCGAAATAGAATAGCCCAGATATATATATATATATCCTCATATGGCCCATCAAAAATCTCCTTTCGATCCCTCTCTGCATTCTATTCACTGTCCAATGGCTGGACATCCAGCACCTCTACCGGACATCCGGGCCTAGGCAATTTTCTATGAACCAGCTTCTCCAACGGCCGGACATCAGTGCCATAGGATCAACATGCACAACAATTAGAATTATTATTCTCAAGATGCACACGATTAGCTCATTTTCCGCAATTTCACAAACAATACTACCAAGTTTGAACAACTTATTATGGTTGCTATCCTCTGCATCATCATGTCGTGTTTCCCAGCTTGCAAGATTCACAACCAACCAATAAGAATCAAATAATAAGTACAACAAAGATGCCGACACATCTCAATGATCCACAGATCAGATCCAATAGTTACTGTACAACTAAAATGTTGTTAGAATGCAACCAAATAAATAAAATCCATCGATGGTTCATGTAAGCAATTTGACTCAAGGATTTGCTGAAACATTGAAACTAGTCCTGTTTACAGCCACACATGTCAAACATTGGCAGATGAACATGTTCTACATGACTGGTGGCATTACCACTTTCAATATATGTAGAAGCGGGTTGCCAACTTCGCGAATGCTTTAACCATCCCAACATCTGTAATTGGGTATTCCTGTTTGCACAGATAAAGAAAAAGCATGATTACTATAATAGTGGAACTAGTTGATGTCACATGCTATGTGATAGATGCAGTGCACATGGACTTGATTTTGCCGGATACCCCTTCTACAAGTTATGTACATTGGTAATGAAATGGTAGCTAAGAAAGTAGCTCTATTTTAAATGTATTACTTCATTTTATCAGTGGAAGTAGCGGTGCCAAAACATTGCCTCAAATTATTAGTGGCATTAAATTAATATGCAAAACAATATCATTATTTCTTTCTCATAGCAGTGCAAAAATGGTAGCACAATATCACTAGCAGGAACATACCCGGTCATAGGAACCATAACTGAGATAGGGGCCCTACCCCGCCATGACGGTAAGCCAGATGGACTCAGCCAGTTTAGGACTCAACTCTCTCGGATACGCCTTATACAAGTGGTGAACCTGCAGATCCACTAGGATGATTCAACTCGTACAACCTTTTTGTGCAGTTCACCTACAATGAAGCAATGTTTGCAACATGCAGCTAGCAAGAAGTACATGGTCTCATGAGCTGGCAGCTCCTTCTTCAATAGCTGATCTAAAATTGAGCAACATTAAGGTTGGCTATCATGCTCATGCAAGCTGCAACTATAATTTGCTTATACTTTTGTGCAGTTTCACTAAAATCAAGTGCCATTGTGGTGATAGTGGTTGCTAATTTGCAAAGGCAAATAAACTGTTGCACGAGATTACCTGCAGAGTTAGCCGAAGAGTTTAGGAACTCCAATCACCCTTTGTGCAGTTCCACTAAAATCGTTAGACGTTGCCCATGTGACATTTTAGTAGAACTACACAAGACACACTTTCAAAAAAATGTTTTGTGCAAACCAAAAGGTCACAATAGCAATGACGTGAAATGGATATCCCTATCTGCACAAAAAATAGAAACAAAACAGTTACTGGTCAATAACTAGATATGAAACATACACGACATGAAAAGAAGCATCTTCGTTATCTTCATGGCAATCTTGCAAGGACAGTAGAAATTTTTAAACAGCAGCGTTGCTTCATATTACCGGAAGCATTACGATCAACAAGGATATTTCTCAAATATGGCATTACTTTAATGGTGGTGGCATTGCTTGTTTTACCAGCTCTATTATATTAACAACAACTAAAGAGTTGGTATAAGGGCATGGGACAGTGGGGACAC
The DNA here is from genome assembly GCF_002575655.3 of Aegilops tauschii subsp. strangulata. Taxonomy (NCBI): domain Eukaryota; kingdom Viridiplantae; phylum Streptophyta; class Magnoliopsida; order Poales; family Poaceae; genus Aegilops; species Aegilops tauschii. The sequence goes on along the minus strand of NC_053038.3, from coordinate 278,688,226 downwards.
CAAAAAATTCCCAGCGTAAAGAAGGAACTTACTTATCATACTAGAAAAAATAGCAGGAGTCCCATTTGTAACATAGTTTAATTGCATCATATTACTGGAGCATTATATTAAAAATAACATTGGTTAGACATGTCCTTACTATAATAGTGGGATTGCTTCAATTTAAAAGCGCCCTTACATTAACAACAACAAAAAGTTGTTATAATGGCATGCGGTAGTGGACGCATCAGCATAATGTACCTACAAGGAGGCATCAAGTGGTGATGCCGAGTTTGTTCATACACTGTGAGGGCAGCAAATCTCATCCTGGACATGTTTTACTATGTGAGGGTAGCAAATCTAATCCTGTACATACTCGGTTGACTTGTCCCTAACCACCACTTTCTATCCTTATCCAGTTCCTTATCCAGTTTGTACTACCTTTTCCCTTTATTTCAATTTTCGACAAAGAGACCGGCTGGGTATCCAGTCTCTACAAATTTCCCCATGTTATTTCCACTTTGAATCAAGTCCTCCTTTTAAGGGATATTAAAGCCTCCTTTTAAAAGAAAATCAAAACAAAGCATTAACACATAGTGAATACATGAACTTCTCAAACTACGATCATCACCGGAAAGTACCCTGACTATTATCACTCCGGGGTTTACGGATCGTAACACGTAATAGGTGAATATAACTTGCAAGATCGGATCTAGAACACAGATATAATCGCGATAACATAAACGGTTCAGAACTGAAATCATGGCACCCGGGCCCAAAGTGACAAGCATTAAGCATGGCAAAGTCATATCAACATCAATCTCAGAACATAGTGGATACTAGGGATCAAGCCCAAACAAAACTAACTCGATTACATGATGAATCTCATCCAACTCCTCATCGACCAGCGAGCCTACGAAGGAATTACTCACTCCCGGTGGGGAGCATGATCGAATTGGCGATGAGGGAGGGTTGGTGATGACGAAGATCAAAGACCCCCCCTCTCCGGAGCCCAAAATGGTCTCCAGATCTGGCCTCCCGATGAAGAACAGGATGTGGAGGCGGCTCCGTATTGCGAAACGAGATAATTCTTCCTCTCTGATTTTTTCTTGAAAAATAGGATTTTATAGTGTTGGAATCAGGGTCTGCGGGGCCACCAGGTGGGCACACCCCACCTGGGAGCACCTGAGGAGGGGGGCGCCTTGGTGGGTTGTGCTCACCCAGGGCCCCCCTCCGGTGGTTCTTGGCTCCAGTATTTTTCTTTTATTACATAAAAAATCCTCGCAAAGTTTCGTTCCAATCCGAGAACTTTTATTCATGCACAAAAAGCAACACCATGGCAGTTCTGCTGAAAACAACGCCAGTCCGGGTTAGTTTCATTCAAATCATGCAAAGTACAGTCCAAAACAAGAGGAAAGGCGTTAGGACAAGTAGATACGACGGAGACGTATCAACTCCCCCAAGCTTAAACCTTTGCTTGTCCTCAAGCAATTCAGTTGATAAACTAAAAGTGAAAAAGAAAAACTTTTACGAACTCTTTTGCTTTTGTTTACATAAATAAGCTCAAACAGCACCCAGGTTTTCAGCAAAGATTATAACTAACCATGTCAACAGTAACTCTTAAAAACTATATTAACTCATCTCAATGACATAATCAACTAGCGAGCAATAATAAAATACCTCAAATGACAACACCTTGTCAAAACAATCATGATATAATATGACAATAGTGGAATCTCGCTAGCCCTTTCTAAGACCGCAAAACATAAATGCAGAGCACCTCCAAAGTTCAAGCAGCGACTAAACATTGTAATTCATGGTAGAAAAGATCCAGTCATGATGCATCCAGCATTTACTATACACAATGCATGAGGATGACAATAGTGCTCTCAGGATCTGGCGCATATTTGAGAAGGTGATGACTCAACATAAAAATAAATAGGTATTCCCTTCGCAGAGGGAAGCAGGGATTTGCAGCGGTGCCAGAGCTCAATTTTTAAAACAGAGGTAAATGAAATTTTGAGAAATGCACCCTTCTTGTTTACTTCGCAACCATTAGTTATCGATATCTTCCATGCCAAACACATTAGTGGCAGTTCCCAAGTGATAAAAGTAAAGGTTTACTCCCCCTCTACCAACAAAAACACTCCACGGCTAACCGAATCCACGGGTACTGTCCAAACAAACATCATTGGTGGCGGAGTTTTGTTTAATTATTTGCAATTTCATTTCGGGACTGGGAATACCTATTACCTCCCCTCTCGTGCAAGGACGAGTGACAAGTAAGAGTGTCGAACCCAACAAGGAGCAGAAGGAAATGACAAGCGGTTTTTAGTAAGGTATTCTCTGCAAGCACTGAAATTATCGGTAACAGATAGTTTTGTGATAAGGTAATTTGTAACGGGTAACAAGTAATAAAATTAAAAAAGGTGCAGCAAGGTGGCCCAATCCTTTTTGTAGCAAAGGACAAGCCTGGACAAACTCTTATATAAAGGAAAGTGCTCCCCAGGACACATGGGAATTATCGTCAAGCTAGTTTTCATCACGCTCATATGATTCGCGTTCGTTACTTTGATAATTTGATATGTGGGTGGACAGGTGCTTGGGTACTGCCCTTCCTTGGACAAGCATCCCACTTATGATTACTTACAAGCATCCACGACTACAAAAGAAGTATTAAGGTAAACCTAACCATAGCATGAAACATGTGGATCCAAATCAGCCCCTTACGAAGCAACACATAAACTAAGGTTTAAGCTTCTGTCACTCTAGCAACCCATCATCTACTTATTACTTCCCAATGCCTTCCCCTAGGCCCAAATAATGGTGAAGTGTCATGTAGTCGATGTTCACATAACACCACTAGAGGAAACAACATACATCTCATCAAAATATAGGACGGATTCCAAATTCACATGACTACTTATAGCAAGACTTCTCCCATGACCTCAGGAACAAACGTAACTACTCACAAATCATATTCATGTTCATAATCAAAGGGTTATTAATATGCATAAAGGATCTAAACATATGATCTTCCACCAAATAAACCAACTAGCATCAACTACAAGGAGTAATCAACACTACTAGCAACCCACAGGTACGAATATGAGGTTTTGGGACAAAGATTGGATACAATAGATGAACTCGGGTTTGAGAGGAGATGGTGCTGGTGAAGATGTTGATGGAGATTGACCCCCTCCTGATGAGAGGATCGATGGTGCTGACGATGGTGATGATTTCCCCCTCCCGGAGGGATGTTTCCATGGCAGAACAGCTCTGCCGGAGCCCTCGATTGGTTCTGCCAAGGTTCCACCTCGTGGCGGCGGAGTTTTGTCCCAAAAGCTTCCTCTTTATTTTTTCTAGGACGAAAGACTTGACATACCAGAAGATGGGCACTGGAGGCCTGCCAGGGGGCCCACGAGACAGGGGCACACTCAGGGGGGTAGGGCGCGCCCCCACCCTCGTGGCTAGGTTGTGGGCCCCCTCTGGTTGATTCTTTCGCCAATATTTTTTATATATTCCAAAACATGCCTCCGTGAAGTTTCAGGACTTTTGGAATTGTTTAGAATAGGTCTCTAATATTTGCTCCTTTTCTAGCCCAGAATTCCAGCTGCCGGCATTCTCCCTCTTCATGTAAACCATGTAAAATAAGAGAGAATAGGCGTAAGTATTGTGACATAATGTGTAATAACAGCCCATAATGTAATAAATATCGATATAAAAGCATGATGCAAAATGGACGTATCAACTCCCCCAAGCTTAGACCTCGCTTGTCCTCAAGCGGAAGCCGAAAACGAAAAATATGTCCACATGATTAGAGATAGAGGTGTTGATAAATTAAAATACGAACATGAGGGCATCATGATCATTTTTATAACAGCAACATATATTGTCATATGATTTCTTATGCTAAAGTAACAATCTATTCACAATGTCAAGTATGAATCAGAAACTTCATTGAAAACTAACAAACTATGATCTCGGTCATTGAGGCAATTGCAATTTATCATAACATAGGAAAGAGTCAATGTAAGAGCTTTTCAGCAAGTCCACATACTCAACTATCATTTAGTCTTTCACAATTGCTAACACTCACGCAATACTTATGGCTATGGAGTTTTAATCGGACACAGAGAAAGATAGGGGCTTATAGTGTTGCCTCCCAACCTTTTACCTCAAGGGTAATGTCAACAATAATAGTTCATGCTAACTTACATCCAATTGGATATATATATTAGGATCTTTCCAACACAATGTGCTTGCCAAAGGATAAAATATAAAAAGGAAAAGTGAAGATCACCATGACTCTTGCATAAGGTACAAGACAAAAGTAAAAGATAGGACCTTCGCAGAGGGAAGTACAGGTTGTCATGTGCTTTTATGGTTGGATGCACAAAACCTTAATGCGAAAGAACGTCACTTTATATTGCCACTTGCAATATGGACCTTTATTATGCAGTCCGTCGCATTTATTTCTTCCATATCACAAGATTGTATAAAGCTTATTTTCTCCACATCAATAGATCATACATATTTAGAAAGCAATTTTTATTGCATGCAACAATGACAACTTACTTGAAGGATCTTACTCAATCCATAGGTAGATATGGTGGACTCTCATGGCAAAACCAGGTTTAAGGATATTTGGAAGAACAAGTAGTATCTCTACTTGGTGCAAAGAATTTGGCTAGCATGAGGGGGAAAGGCAATCACAACCTGTTGGATGATCCATGACAATATACTTTATTTCAGATATTAGAAAACATAACCCATTAAGTTGTCTTCCTTGTCCAACATCAAATTTTTAGCATGTCATATTTTAATGAGTGCTCACAATCATAAAAGATGTCCAAGATAGTATATTTATATGTGAAAACCTCTCTTTCTTTATTACTTCCTATTAATTGCAACGATGACCAAAACTATGTTCGGCAACTCTCAACAACTTTTATTGATCATACTCTTTTATATGTGAAATCACTACTCTCCATAAGATCAATATGATCTCTTTAATTCTTTTATTCCCTCAAGATCATGGCAAGATAACCAAACCTTCAACTCAAAACTAATCTTTATTGTATATATAGCTCACGGACTCGATTACATAGAACGACTATTAAGCAAAACTCAAGACTAGATCATACTAAAACTTTATTCTACTAGATCAAGATATTACCAGAAGGATCGAACTAGGAAAAAGGGTAAAGATAGGAGTGCGATGGTAATACGATACCGGGGCACCTCCCCCAAGCTTGGCAGTTGCCAAGGTGTAACACCCGGATAATTATGGTACAGTAATCCCATGCTAGCGATGCCACGTCATCGCGTTTCCTGTTGTTTAACCTTGCAATGATCCAATCACGTTCGTTTTCATTTTCAAAATTTAATCAAACGACAAAGTATATAAAAGAAAAGGTGAAAACAAGCAGCAAAAAAATACAACAAGGCCCCTGGTCCAACTGGGCCAATCAGCCCTGCCGACCGGCCCAACTCCACCTGTCTACTAACCCTCCCGACCGAAACCCTAGCCCCACTCGATACCCCACTCCCCCCACGACTCTCTTTCTTTCTCTCTCTCTCTCTCTCTCTCTCTCTCTCTCTCTCGCTCTGGATCAGGCCGTTCCCCCCTCCCCCCCGCCGCATCCCCGACGCCACCGTCGCTTAGGGCCCCCTCGCAGCAACCTCCCGACGCCGCCGCACGCCGTCGGCTCACCCCTCTTCCCTCGAAGCCCTCCCTCGCGGCGACACCCCGAAGCCGCTGCCCCCTGGCGCCGCCCCGGCTTCGCCGCTCGCCGTTCCCGGACCGTGACGCCTTCGCCACCCGTCGCGCCGTCGCCACTCGTCACCACCTCGTCGGCGTCGCCTCCCCACTCTCCCTCGACGGCTCCATCAAGCTTCGCAGACCCTGATCCCCTGAAAATGGGGGTGAGAACCCCTCCTATCTCCCCCTTGTTCCTGTCATCGTCGTGCACGCCCCGCGGTCCCGGTTGTCGCTGCTCACCGCAGTCCCCCCGCGCCCTATCCCTCGTGCGCTCGCGCTCACCGTCGTACTGCCGTGCCCGCGGCGCGCGTTAGGCGCCCTGCCCCGCGCACGCTCTACCCGCTGCCGCCTAGCGCTGGTGCGGCTCGCGCCCCGCTCACCCGTGCCTCTACGGCTGTCGCCGCGCCGCCCTACTCCGGCCAGCCGCCGTGGCCGGCGCCCCCCTGGTGGCCTCGTACACCAAACGGGCGCCCACTCCTGGCGCCCGCAATCACACCGTTAGCCCGCATCTGCTATGGCCCCTGGCCACAGACACGCAGGGCCCACCCACAAAAAACTAATAGAAAAAAATTAATAATTAATTAATTAACCAATTAATTAACTTAATTAACTGTGTTTAGTTTACCTAATTAACTTGATTAGTTAATTAAAACTGTTAATTAGTTAGTAGTCTATGACAGAACGGCCCCACATGTCAGGGTTGACTCTGGTCAACTCAGTTGACTGATGACGTCATGATGACGTCATGCTGATGCAATATCCCCTTTTTAAATTTTAATAATAATTTCAGAAAATGTTTAAAACTTTGAAAAATAATATAAAATAATCTGTAACTCGGATGAAAAAGTTTTCTACATGAAAGTTGCTCAGAACGACGAGACGAATCTGAATACGCAGCCCATTCGTCTACCACACGTTCCTAGCATAGCGAACATGCAACTTTCCCCCTTCGGGTCATCTGTCTGACAGACGTCCGAAACTGGGAAAACTTCCCCGGATGTTTTCCCCCTTCGCCAGTATCGCCTAACGCTGCGTTAGAACACGTCTAGCTCTTCCCCCTCTTCTCTTCGGTAGACCCCGTGACGGTTGCCGATGCCGCTGTGATTGACTACGTCGACGACGACCCCTTCTTCCCTTTCAGCGGAGCTTCCAGGCAAGCCCCCCCCCTTTGATCATCCCGATATCGCCCATTCCATTCTCTCATGCTTACATTAGATTTTGCTACTGTATTTGATTGCTCCTATTCTGATGCATAGCCTGCTTTTGTAACCTGCTTATTGTTACCTACCTGCTTATCCTAAACTGCTTAGTATAGGTTGGATAGTGATCCATCAGTGACCCCCACCTTGTCCTTATTGCCCCTGCTTCATCATCGACGACTCGATCAACGTTTCCGACGACCAGAGCCCGACACCTCACATCACATCACGCCCCTTTTGTTGCTCGACTCTGCAGAACTACTATCGAGTGCCGAGGGTGATCCCTCATGATGCACTCCTGATGATAATTCTATAGTGTAGCTATTCGTTCGTGGTCATCGAGGGTGATTTCCTCTTTCACCATTCCCGATACGGCTCTGTCGTTAAACACCTCAAGTGTGAACCTCTAGGGTGGTCCCTCTTACGTTCACCTTGATGGTTACATCGAGTGGAATTCTCCGAGGGTGATTCCTTGGGTTTTCCCCTTGATGTTTGGACACACGGTTACCTTGACTTGGAGACCTTGGTGAAAGTCGAGCGGGCCCGGAGAGCACCCGCAAGATGGTTACGAGGCACGGCCGGGCCGGCAGGCCGCCCTCGAGTGGGCTGGGCTAGCCCTTGCTGTATTTCCTTGAGACGGGGCGACGGGGTAACATTATCGTGAGTCTCTGCTCGTCTCCGAGAGCCTCCAATGCACTAACAGGTTTGGGTATATGTTCTGAGTTGGCCTTTGGCCTTTACGCACTAACCACCACGCGAGAATAGATATGGGCCTCGACATCGCAGTATCAGCCGAAGCTTTGTCAGACGTCCAGTTCAGCATTGCGGCACGGCTGGGCCGGCACCATCCTGTAGTGGTGGAGCCTGGTCCGCCCTGCTCACAACGACCCAGAGTGCAACGGGCGATGGGCCCAGACCCCAGAGTGCTTAGGATGTAGACCGGCAGGGACCTCTCTGCTGAGCCTAGGTCGGGCTGCGACGTGTTGATCTTCCAAGGCCGGGCATTGACCCCAGGAAGGTGTGTCCGGCCAGAGTGATCGAGCGTGTTGGGTAACGTGGTGCACCCCTGCAGGGAAGACATATATTCGAATACCGTGTCCACGGTAATGGACATTCAGAATTGTATCCGGATCTTATATAACTAGAAATGGATACTTGAGACATGTGATGGATATCTGGCTCCGAGATTGCTTTCTCGCAGGGAGACGAGGAGGGATCTCTGGGCCTTAATGTTACAACATGCTTGTTAATTAAACTGCTATTCTTTACTCTTCTACATGCTGCAACATTCTTCGAGCTGCTTAAAGGTGCTAGTCTTCGATAGGCTAGGCCTTCCCCCCTATTCTGGCATTCTGCAGTTCAGTCCACAGATACAGCCCTTCCCTTTGATACCAATGCATACTTAGTATAGATCTAATGCTTGCGAGTACTTTGGATGAGTACTCACGGTTGCTTTGCTACCCCTTTTCCCCCTTCATTCTTCTTTCCGGTTGATGCAACCAGATGGTGGATCCCTGGAGTCAGATGCCACTGCCGACGGATGCTACTATGTGGAGACCGCCGATGACCAGGAGTAGTTAGGAGGTCCCAGGCAGGAGGCCTTGCCTCTTCGATCGTTGTTGCTTTTGTGTTTGCCTTCGTAAGGCAGTCTTGTCTAACTTATGTCTGTACTCAGATATTGTTGCTTCCGCTGACTCTTGTGTATCGAGCTTGTATTCGAGCCCTCGAGGCCCCTGGCTTGTAATATAAAGCTTGTATTATTTCTATTTGTGGCTAGAGTTGTGTTGTGATATCTTCCCGTGAGTCCCTGATCTTGATCGTACACATTTGCGTGTATGATTAGTGTACGGTCGAATCGGGGGCGTCACACAAGGGGAGTGCCCATACCCATGTGCTTATGTCTCTTTCTTCGGAGTTGAAGAGGATGGTGATGATGAAGATAATTGTGCCTTCAACTCTTTCATATTGTAATTGAGGAGAGCAATTTCCTCCTTTAAATCATCGACCTCCGATTCCAGCTTCAAGATCTTGTCACATAAATCCCCTTTGCTTTTCTTCCGAAAACGAGAAGGAATAGATCGGTTGTTAGACAGTTTAGCCCTCTTAGGGAGGCTAGGGTTCTTGAACTTCACGTGCATATCCCCAGGTTGATGTAGAGGAACATCCTCCTCCTCTGAACTTGAATCATTGATCCTCCTCAAATGAGCATCCTCCTCATCATCCGTAGTTCGACCACAAGGAGATAGGTCCCCATAGGTCTTTGGGTCAGCAATGAGATGTGAGACATAGGTCTCTCCGTCGGAGTCTTGAGATGACATCTTGCTCTAATCTGTGGTGGAAACAACTCAAAACGAAAAATAGAGGATATTTGCGTGATACGGTGGTCCAAACCTTCGGGAGATTATATAATGAATTTTTACCGACCGAAAGAAGTATCGTGCAAGAAAACAGAGTGCGGAGGGCACACGAGGTACCCACGAGGCGGGGGCACACCCAGGGGGGTAGGGCGCGCCCTCCACCCTCGTGGATGCCTCGTGTCCTCTTCAGACTACTTCTTATTTTCCTATTTTCTGAAATATTCCAAAACGGAGAAAAATTGCTATTAGAACTGTTTTGGAGTCGGTTTACTTACCGTACCACATACCTATTCCTTTTCGGAGTCTGTAACGTTCTGGAAAGTGTCCCTTATGTACTCCTCCGGGGTTACGGTATCAATAACATTAGTTTCAACATTTATGGGATTACCTGAGATATAATGTTTGATTCTTTGGCCATTCACCACCTTCGGGTTTGTGCCTTCGAAGTTGTTAATTTTTATGGCACCGTAACGATAGACCTCCTCGATAACGTAAGGACCTTCCCATTTAGAGAGGAGTTTTCTTGCAAAAAACTTAAACGAGACTTGTATAGCGAAACATAATCACCTACATTAAACTCACGCTTTTGTATCCTTTTGGCATGCCATCTTTTAACCTTTTCTTTAAACAGTTTGGCATTCTCATAGGCCTGAGTTATCCATTCATCAAGTGAGCTATTGTCAAATAGTCTCTTCAAACCGGCAAGTTTGAAATCATAATTGAGCTCTTTAATGGCCCAATATGCCTTATGTTCTAGTTCGAGAGGTAAGTGACATGCTTTTCCATAAACCATTTTATACGGAGACATACCCATAGGATTTTTATATGCAGTTCTATAGGCCCATAATGCATCATCATGTTTCTTGGACCAATTCTTTCTAGATCTATTAACAGTCTTTTGCAAAATTAATTGAATCTCCCTATTACTTAGTTCTACTTGACCACTAGACTGTGGGTGGTAAGGAGATGCAATTCTATGATTAACATTATACTTAGCAAGCATTTTACGAAAAGCACCATGAATAAAATGTGAACCACCATCAGTCATTAAGTATCTAGGGAGTCCAAACCTTGGAAAAATAACTTCTTTAAGCATCTTAATAGAGGTGTTATGATCAACACTACTAGTTGGAATAGCTTCTACCCGCTTAGTAACGTAATCAACAACAACTAAAATATGTGTATACCCATTAGAGGAAGGAAACGGTCCCATATAATCAAGGCCCCAAACATCAAATGGTTCAATAACAAGTGAATAGTTCATAGGCATTTCTTGACGTCTACTAATATTACCAATTCTTTAACATTTATCACAAGACAAGACAAACTTACGGGCATCTTTGAAGAGAGTAGGCCAATAAAAACCGGATTGCAATACCTTATTTGCAGTTCTATCTCCAGCGTGGTGTCCTCATGTTCATGCTCAGGTACACAACGTCTAATAACACCATCTACTCCTTCTTTATAAAGGTGTGGGTCATCCCAGAAGTAATGTCTTAAATCATAGAAAAACTTTTTCTTTTGCTGGTATGTGAAACTAGGTGGTATAAATTTAGCAACAATATAATTAGCATAATCAGCATACCATGGAGCAGTACGAGAAGCATTTATGATAGCTAATTGTTCATCAGGAAAGCTATCATCAATAGGTAGTGGGTCATTGAGAACATTCTCTAACCTAGACAAGTTGTTTGCAACGGGGTTCTCAGCTCCCTTTCTATCAATAATATGCAAATCAAATTCTTGTAGGAAGAGAACCCATCTAATAAGTCTAGGTTTAGCATCTTTCTTTTCCATAAGATATTTAATAGCAGCATGATCAGTGTGAAATTTTACTTTAGAATCAACAATGTAAGGTCTGAACTTATCACAAGAAAATACAACTGCTAAAAATTCTTTTTCAGTAGTAGCATAATTTCTCTGAGCACTGTCTAGAGTTTTACTAGCATATTGGATAACATATAATTTATTATCAACTCTTTGTCCTAGAACAGTGCCTACAGCATAATCCCTAGCATCACACATAATTTCAAAGGGTAAATTCCAATTAGGTGGCTAAACAATAGGTGCAGAAATCAAAGCTTTCTTACGTATTTCAAATGCTTCTACACAATCATCATCAAAGACAAAAGGAACATCTTTTTGTAAGAGATTAGTCAGAGGCCTAGAATTTTTTGAGAAGTCTTTAATGAACCTCCTATAAAAACCGGCATGACCAAGGAAACTTCTTATACATTTGATGTCCTTAGGACATGACATCTTTTCAATAGCATCGACTTTAGCTTTATCAACTTCAATACCTCTTTCAGAAATTTTATGCCCCAGGACAATACCTTCATTAACCATAAAGTGGCACTTCTCCCAATTCAAGACAAGATTAGTTTCTTCACATCTCTGCAAAACTCGATCAAGGTTGCTTAAGCAATCATCAAAAGAGGTTCCATATACGGAGAAGTCATCCATGAAAATCTCAACAATCTTTTCACAGAAGTCAGAGAATATAGCAGTCATACATCTTTGAAAGGTACCAGGTGCATTGCATAAACCAAAAGGCATATGTCTATAAGCAAAGGTACCGAAAGGGCAAGTAAAAGTGGTCTTTTCTTGATCCTCTTTCGACACAGGTATTTGAGAGAAACCATAATAACCATCTAGAAAGCAAAAATGTGTATGTTTGGATAATCTTTCTAGCATTTGATCAATAAAAGGTAAAGGGTAATGATCCTTTTTAGTAGCTTTATTTAGTTTGCGGAAATCAATTACCATTCTATAACCTGTAAAAATTCTTTGTGGGATCAATTCATCTTTATCATTTGGAACAATAGTAATGCCTCCCTTCTTAGGGACACAATGAACATGACTTACCCACTGACTATCAGCAACGGGATAAATTATACCTGCCTCCAGAAGCTTTAGTATTTCTTTTCTTACCACTTCTTTCATCTTAGGATTAAACCTTCGTTGGTGATCCACAACCGGTTTAGCGTCTTTCTCCAATTTTATTTTGTGCTGCCATAGAGTGGGACTAATGCCCTTAAGATCATCAAGCGTATACCCAATAGCAGCACGGTTCTTCTTTAGAGTTTTTAATAATTTCTCTTCTTCTTGCTCTGAAAGGCTAGCACTAATAATAACAGGGTATATCTTCTTTTCATCAAGATAAGCATATTTAAGAGTATCAGGTAATGGTTTAAGCTCAAACACGGGGTCACCCTAGGGTGGAGGAGGATCCCCTAGAATTTCAACAGGCAAATTGTGTTTCAAAATAGGTCCCTGTTTAAAGAATACTTCATCTATTTCCCTTTTTTCATTCATAAACATATCATTTTCATGGTCTAGCAAATATTGCTCTAAAGGATCATTAGGAGGCACGACAATAGAAGCAAGACCAATAATTTTATCTTTACCAGGAAATTCTTTATCATGGGGTTGTCTACGAAATTTAGCAAAATTAAACTCATGAGACATATCCCCTAAACCAACAATAACAATACCCTTTTCGCAATCTATCTTAGCATTAACAGTATTCAAGAAGGGCCTACCAAATATAATGGGACAAAAGTCATCTTGTGGGGAGCCAAGAACAAGAAAATCAGTAGGATATTTAACTTTTACCACACAAGACTTCAACATCTCTAACAATCCCAACTGGTGAAAGAGTATCTCTATTGGCAAGCTTAATTGTTACATCAATCTCTTCTATCTCAGCAGGTGCAATATCATGCATAATTTCTTTGTATAAGGAATGAGGTATTGCACTTGCACTAGCACCCATATCACATAAGCCATGATAGCAATGAAATCCTATTTTAACAGAAACAACATGCATGCCAACAACAGGCCTATGTTTACCCTTAGTATCGGGTCTAGCAATTCTAGCAGCTTCATCACAGAAGTAAATAACATGCCCATCAATATTATCGGCCAAGAGAGCTTTAACCATAGCAATACTAGGTTCAACTTTAATTTGCTCAGGGGGTGTAGGTGTTCTTGCATTACTCTTACGAACCACGGTTGAAGCTTTAGCATGATCCTTTATTCTAACAGGGAAAGGTGGTTTCTCAATATAAGCGGTAGGAACAATAGGATCAACATTATAAGTGATAGTATTTTCTTCAACTTTAATAGGTTCAACTACTTTTACTTCAATGGGAGGATGATATTTAAACAACTTCTCCCTAGGGAGATCAACATCAGTAGCAAAGGATTCACAGAAGGAAGCTACTATCTCAGAGTCAAGTCCATATTTAGTGCTAAATTCACGGAAAACATCGGTATCCGTAAAGGATTTAACACAATCAAACTTAGGTTTTATACCAGACTCCTTACCTTCGTCGAGGTCCAAATCTTCAGAGTTGCGTTTAATTCTTTCCAATAAATCCCATTTGAATTCAATGGTCTTCATCATAAAAGAACCAGTACAAGAAGTATCGAGCATGGAGCGATTATTGAGAGAAAGTCGAGCATAAATTTTTTGAATAATAATTTCTCTTGAGAGCTCATGATTGGGGCATGAATATAACATTGACTTAAGCCTCCCCCAAGCTTGAGCGATGCTTTCTCCTTCGCGAGGCCAAAAATTATATATAATTACGATCACGATGAACTAGATGCATAGGATAAAACTTCTGATGAAATTCCAATTTCAATCGGTTGTAGTTCCATGATCCCATATCGTCACATAGCCTAAACCATGTCAATGCATTTCCCTTCAAAGATAAAGGGAATACCTTCTTCTTGATAACATCCTCGGGCATACCTGCAAGCTTAAATAATCCACAAACTTCATCCACATAGATTAGGTGCAAATCGGGATGCAATGTTCCATCTCCTGTAAAAGGATTAGCTAGCAGTTTCTCTATCATACCCAAAGGAATTTCAAAGTAAACATTTTCAGTAGGTTGAGGAGAAACTCTTTGCTCTACTGGTCGGGGTGAAGATACCCCGAAAAAGCCCCTCAAAGGATTACTTTCCATAGTAACAAGTGACAGTAAATTTCAGCACACTATATAAAATTTTCCTTACCAAATTCCACCTACGAAAGGCGCTTCACTCCCCGGCAACGGAGCCAAAAAAGAGTCTTGATGACCCACAAGTATAGGGGATCTATCGTAGTCCTTTCGATAAGTAAGAGTGTCGAAGCCAACGAGGAGCAGAAGGAAATGACAAGCGGTTTTTAGTAAGGTATTCTCTGCAAGCACTGAAATTATCAGTAATAGATAGTTTTGTGATAAGGTAATTTGTAACGGGTAACAAGTAATAAAAGTAAACAAGGTGCAGCAAGGTGGCCCAATCCTTTTTGTAGCAAAGGACAAGGCTGGACAAACTCTTATATAAAGGAAAGCGCTCCCGAGGACACATGGGAATTATCGTCAAGCTAGTTTTCATCACGCTCATATGATCCGCGTTCGTTACTTTGATAATTTGATATGTGGGTGGACCGGTGCTTGGGTACTGCCCTTCCTTGGACAAGCATCCCACTTATGATTAACCCCTCTTGCAAGCATCCGCAACTACAAAAGAAGTATTAAGGTAAACCTAACCATAGCATGAAACATGTGGATCCAAATCAGCCCCTTACGAAGCAACGCATAAACTAGGGTTTAAGCTTCTGTTACTCTAGCAACCTATCATCTACTTATACTTCCCAATGCCTTCCCCTAGGCCCAAATAATGGTGAAGTTTCATGTAGTCGACGTTCACATAACACCACTAGGGGAAAGACAACATACATCTCATCAAAATATCGGACGAATACCAAATTCACATGACTACTTATAGCAATACTTCTGCCATGTCCTCAGGAACAAACATAACTACTCACAAATCATATTCATGTTCCTAATCAGAGGGGTATTAATATGCATAAAGGATCTGAACATATGATCTTCCACCAAATAAACCAACTAGCATCAACTACAAGGAGTAATCAACACTACTAGCAACCCACAGGTACCAATTTGTGGTTTTGGTACAAAGATTGGATACAAGAGATGAACTAGGGTTTGAGAGGGGATGGTGCTGGTGAAGATGTTGATGGAGATTGACCCCCACCCAATGAGAGGATCGATGGTGATGACGATGGTGATGATTTCCCCCTCCCGGAGGGATGTTTCCCCGGCAGAACAACTCCGCCGGAGCCCTAGATTGGTTCCGCCAAGGTTCCGCCTCGTGGCGGCGGAGTTTTGTCCCGAAAGCTTCCTCTTTATTTTTTCTAGGACGAAAGACTTCATATAGCAGAAGATGGGCACCGGAGGCCTGCCAGGGGTCCCACGAGACAGGGGGGCGCGCCCAGGGGGGTAGGGCGCGCCCCACCCTCGTGGCCAGGGTGTGGGCCCCCTCTGGTTGATTCTTTCGCCAGTATTTTTTTAGATATTCCAAAACGTGCTTCCGTGAAGTTTCAGGACTTTGGAGTTGTGCAGAATAGCTCTCTAATAATTGCTCCTTTTCCAGCCCAGTACTCGAGCTGCCGGCATTCTCCCTCTTCATGTAAACCCTGTAAAATATGAGAGAATAGGCATAAGTATTGTGACATAATGTGTAATAACAGCCCACAATGTAATAAATATCGATATAAAAGCATGATGCAAAATGGACGTATCAGTAGGTATGGTGGACTCATCTGGAATAACTTGGGTTTTAGGATTTTTATGCACAAGCACTATTTCCGCTTACTACAGGCGAAGGCTAGCAAATAGGTTGGGAAGCGGCCAGCTAGAGAGCGAAAATGGTCATGAACATGCATTATGCATAACGAACATTGGATACTAGATGAGTAGGATATGAACACCATGGACATAAATATCATAGAGGCTATGTTGTTTTGATTCGACTACATGCATGAACATGTGCCAAGTCAAGCCACTCGAACATTCGGATGAGGATAACATATCATCATACTACATCACAATCATTTTAACACAATGTTTACATCCAAGATAAATCATTATCTACTCCTAGCTACTTAAGCATGGCATTAGAAAGTATAGTCTCTAATTGTTATTGCAAACATGTTTGATCGTAATATGCTGAATAATGGATACTAGGATAAACCTATTTACAAAAACAGAACAAGTTGAATTCATACTCGTTTCACTCTGCCACATCTAGTTCACCAAATATCATCATTATTGCCGTTCACTTGCATGACCGAACGATTTCAAAATAATAATAGTGCAAGAATGCCGTGGACTAAGCTGGAATATGCAAACATTTTATTCAAAGGAGAAGACAACATAATTTGGGCTCTTTGTTAGATCAACAATAATGCATATGAGAGCCACTCAACAATTTCATCATGGTCTTATCCTTAGTATGACTCAATAACAGAAAAGAAATTCAGAGAAACACACTGAAATATTTTTGGAGTTTTTAGTTTTTCTAGAAGAAAGCAAACTAAAAAAGGAAAAACAAAAACAAGAAAAACTATTTACGGGGGAAAGCTCCCAACAAGCAAGAAGAATCGAGAAATCTTTTTGGTTTTTCTTTAATACTGCAACGAATTAAACTAGACAGAAAATCCGAAAAGAAGAAGGAAATATTTTTGGGTTTTCTCAAAGTTTTTCAAACACAGAAGAAGAAGGCGAGAAAATAAATCTAGCATGTATAATACAATGAAAAAGTGTGGACACCGACAACTGGAATTGAATATGTGAACATGAATGTAATGTCGGTGGAAATACGTACTCCCCAAGTATAGGCTTTTGGCCTAACTTGGTAACCACTGTCAGTATCTTGCGTAGTAGTTAGTGTGATATCTCACGGAGTCTCTAGGTGCAGCCTCCCCAGCCCGCTTAGCAGCTACAACCTCTGCGTTGTGCGTGCAGGACTAGCTCTCAAGAACATAATATCTTTCCTTGCTGTGATAATCGAAGAGAGCAGGAGCAGGCAAAAATGTGTGCACCACAGAATGTTTATTAAACAATAGTGTCATGGAATTGTCACGGCAGATGTCCTCGTGCAAGGACTTAGTCATGGAGCCATCGCAACTAGGAAGCTTAAAGGGGTTAAACGGGACAAAGGACACGAGGATTATACTGGTTCGGCCCCTTACGGTGAAGGTAAAAGCCTACTCCAGTTGAGGTTGGATTACTTAGGGTTTTGATGACCAAGGAGCTAAACCGCTGCACCTAGTTATCGATCTGATCTTACTTGTCCTGAACCGCCGCTGGGTCGTCCCTTTATATAGAGAGGTTAATGCCCAGCGGCTCTCAGAGACCCGGCCAACTTATAAACATTGTCCGGCTCGGACTCTTAACTATTCTTGCCTTACACTATAAGTCATGCCTTATCGGCGGGTTATCACTACGGGCCTTAAGCCGCCTCTAGGCCTTAGGCCCATTATTGAACCGCCATCCTCAAGCTTGATATTGGGCTTCACGTGATGATCGTCATGACATAATCCGGCCCTTTCCGGGCGGGTGACTCCAGTAGTTATATCCCCATCATTAGGCCCCAGATTGACATGAACCGGTTCAAATCAATCTTCAATACCTTAATAAAAAATCTTCTGGCTTCTGCCTGCACAAAGGCTATAACCCGCCATGACGTCATCTTCTGGATTCTTTGTAACCCGCCGTGACGTCATCTTCTGGATTCTTTGTAACCCGCCGTGACGTCATCTTCTGGATTCTTGTAACCCGCCATGACGTCATCCGCCATTAATGCACGTTCTGCAAAACGCACCTCAACGGATCCTTACCTTAATAATTGTCCCGAAAATCGAGGCGTCTCCGCAGGTGGATAACCACGTCTTCAGCCTCCTCGTTTCTCGCGCCCATTCATCAGCCGTCCCTTATAAGTAGGCCCGGCCCTCAGGTCTTCGTCACTCTTCCCTTTCCATCGTCTTCCTCCTCTCGACACCTCAGAGCCCAAGCTCCGCCGCCGCCGCCGCGCATCCTGTCTGCACCGACCAAGGCCGCTGCATCGACCCGTCTTGACCAGAGAACCGCGGCGCACCTCCGCTGCTCATCAGCACCAGTAAGTCCTCGTTGTCCCGCATACTAGATCCACATTAGGGTTCACGAGTTCTTCTGTGTTCTTCGTGGTTCCTCGCGATTCCTTCGTAGTTCTTCCACAACGGCCCCTTTTGATCCAAGAATAGTGCATAAGTTCGGCGGTAGTCATTTCACGCCCATTTTCAATACTAGCAGACCCCTTTTGTTTGCAAAAAGACCTCATTTAGAGCTTATGAACTTCTCAGTATCAGTTTTTAGGTCTAGGAATTTTTTCTTTTCTGGACGATCGTTTAATCCAAAATAATCCCTATAATCTGTGAAACTTGTTTGTGCAACACATAGGCAAAAACTGCATCTGTTAGCCATGAGGGGTCATATCGCCGGCTTAAAAGAGGCCATGCTTTGTGAAATTTCCGGATCATTCATAATAGAGTTAAATAACTTAATTTCTCATGATATCCACGGCGGCTTAAATAACCTGACACAATTAGCCATATATCATTAGGCCCTTTCATAAGCCGCCATCTTGAATACTGAACTGAAATTTTCCTCCGGCTTAAATTTGAACCGGAAACTTTATTTTGTCATAGGCTTCCATCTTTCACAATGCCGCCTAAGGCTCCCAAAGCACCCATCACATACAACTGGGTTAGATCCATCACCGACAGCATCTTAGCTGATTTCGTGAAAATGGGTTACCTGCCAAAGAAAGAGGTCATGTCCTATCGTGCTCCTGAGCCGTTAGAAGAGAGGCCTCAATCCAAGGATGGGGAAGTTGTCATATTTACTGATCACATGAACCGGGGCTTTGCTCCTCCCGGCTCAAAATTCTTCAGAGATGTCCTGCACTTCTTTGATCTGCGACCTCAAGACATCGGACCCAATTCCGTGTCAAACATCTGTAACTTCCAAGTGTTCTATGAGGTGTACCTCGGAGAAGAACCCAGCTTGCTGCTCTTTAGGGAGTTATTTTACCTGAACCGCCAGAATGAATGTGCCAACGGGCCTAGCTTGGAACTCGGTGGAATTTCAATCCAACGACGGAGAGATTGTCTCTTCCCTTATGCTGAGCCGCCAAGCCACACGAAAGATTGGAACCAAACATGGTTCTACTGCCAGGACACTTCTCCGGCTGTCCTGCGTCTGGAGTCAAATCACCCCTTGCCAGACAAATTATCTCAAGCTGAACGTCAACCACTTACTCCCACCATCAACAAAATCAAAGCTCTTCTGGGGAACGGCTTAAATGGTATTGATCTGGTCCGGGTCTGGGTTGCTTGGCGGGTGATTCCTTTAAGCCGCCGCCCCGGCTTGATGTGTGCTTACACGGGCCAGAAGGATGATCCTCTTCGACACAGTCCAGATGACTTACCTGAGGACGTCATTGATGATACAACCAAGTCGCTTCTGAACGAGAGCCTGGCAGATTGCGGGAGAGTGGGCTTAAGCCCTTTCTGCAAGACTAACCCGGCTCTAGCGGTAAAACAGTGACCTGAATACTTCTCCTTCCATTTTAACGATTTTGTCTTAACTCACTAACCTTTGTTGTACTTTACAGGCTAATGATAAATTCTGGAAGGTCAAGTATGACCACGAAGCTGCCAAGAAAGCCAGAAAAGTTAAGAAAGCTGCTAGGAAAGCCGCTCCCCGTAAGAAGGGGAGTAAACCTAGCGCCTCGGACCTGCTTCGTCTGGAAGACACCTCCGAGTCAGAGGTAGCTCTTGACCCTTTAGGCTCCTTTTTTAACCATCTTATTGACACGGATTATCAGCAGGAGGACACCGGAACGAGTCATGAAGTGAATGAAGAGGTAACTATAATTTCCTCCGACTCCGAGCCTTTGCCGAGACGGAAAGTCCGAAGAGTAACCCGGAAAGTAAGATTTTCACATCCTTTAGCTTATCAAGATCCTCAATTTCTTTTGAAGCATCAGATTTATGAGAGTCAGAGGCAAACCCGGACCAGCAAAGATGCAGACCTCTCCTCCGGCTTACCCGAAGCATCAAGGAAACGCCGGACTGAGGTTATCTCCGACTTATATTCTTTGTATCCTTTGGCGGGCGCCACTCGTCAACCCCTTAAATCTTCTGACTCAAACTACCAGGGAACTTCGCCTTCCTCCGGCGACTCAATGCAGTCCAGCTTGCCGGCTTTCAAAACCGCTCCCGGGTAATGATGATCAGTTGATTTTGCGCTTATCTTACTCATGTTCTTGCACTAACCCTTTGACTTGCAGTGTACAAGTGAAGCCCAGCAAGAGGGCGAAGAAAATTAAGCCGGCCGAAGAGCCGGTCCTGGCTGAGCCGGAACTTAGAACGGCTGCTCCTAATGTCTCCGCTGACGAGTCGCCGGCTGTACCATCTCCTGATGCCACCGCTACTCCAACTGTTGAACAAGCTATAGAAGGTTCTGATAACCCGGAGATCCCCAGTCCGGCTCATCCAGATGATCCGGACGTTGAGATCACCCGGATTGAGTTTGTCGAACCGGGACAACCTACCGTGCTGGCCAAGTGCTCTGCCAAGGAAGAACTTCTGGAGCGCCGCCGGGCCAAGTTGAACATCACTGATTATGCTCATCTGAGCATTGAATATATTGTCTCTGGCTATGTAAATCAAGTGCACAACAGCCGGGATCTGGAGATTGACATGGTGAAACAAATACAGCAAAAATCTGAGGTATAACTCTCTTTCTTAGTTCATAGTTATACTTACCATGCCAGCCCCCAAGTCTATTACTTATAATAAAATATGTTCTAGACTTAATACCGGCTTAGTAATCACTGCAAGAAAACCGGCTTACCTGGTAGCACTCAAGGTCCGGTTTAATCAGCATATCTGAATCGGTCCTTAACTTGTTTTAATCAAGTAGTTGAACAACAATATGCATTAGCCCCCAAGTGCCAAGTACCTTTGCTTGCAAAGTGCTTGGGACTTATTTGCATGAACCGCCACTGTAAATAAAGCTCTTCGGCATACATTAGCCCCCAAGTGCGAAGTGTCTTTGCTTGCAAAGTGCTTGGGACTTAATGTTGTATTATAATCACCCTAACTGTGACCCGGAATTTAAACAGGACGCCGTCAAGCAATTTGAATTGAAGATCTCTGATTTAAAGAACCGCCTGAAGACTCAAGAAAATGAAACCCAGAAGGCCAACTCCAACTTTGAAATCAGTGTATCTGCTCAAGAGAAACTGAAGAAGAAATTTGAAGCAGAGAGAAAAGCCTGGGCGGATGAAGAGGCGGCTTTGCTCAGCCGGGCCGAACAAGCGGAGGCCACTCTTGCTGGAATAGCCGCCGAGCTATCCGGCTTAAAACACCATGTTTCTCAGATGGTCTCCAAAATCTTTGGTAAGCTACTCGAAGTGCTTTAGCTAGTTTACATCTTTTCCAAAGAGCATCTCAATTGTCATCAGCTTACCTGTCTTTGAAATGCAGGCCCCAGGAGCTCCAATCTTAATCAAAATGTGCTGACAAAATTGAAGGCGGTTTATACCTTGGTAGAGCAACTTTACACCGGGTCACAACGTGCCTTAGCCCTTGTGGCTCCGTCAAATGAAGTTCCCACTCACTTGGCGGATGTACTCAGGCGGCTTTCCGTACTTCCTGAACGCTTCCAAGAATACAGACGGGCTTCTGCAAGAGCCGGAGCTGTAGCCTCTCTGAGCCGGGCCAAGGCGTTTCTACCGGAGCTAGACCCGGCCGACATCGCCCTTGGGTATCCCAGCTTGAAGGAAGACGGCACCCCCTTTGACCAGAAGGACTTTGCCGCTTGTGTGAAGAGCATACACCCTGTGGCCACTTTGATTGGCAATGACACAGATCTTACCAAATATCAACCGGGCTATGACGCGGAGAATCAGAGAATCCCAACACCACGCTATGAAGCAGTCAGCCTGATTCCTCCAACTCGTAAGCATACCTTCGCCCCTGAAGTTGACCCGGCTGGGTTAATTGATGATGAGGCTCAATTTGAAGCCTTGAGTGGCATTGACTGGAAATTATCAACCTTCCAGGTCATGGAAACAACTGGAGGAGCGGAGAGGGATGACCCGGAAACGTCAGGCCAACAACGCCCTTGATCTCGCAAGCGGCTCATGGTTATGTCTTAAAAGACGATGCCTCACCTTTTGGACTCGGGGAGTCATGTAATAGAGTAGGACAAACACTTAATTTTGTCGTGCCATCGCGCACGTGTGTAGCGCTCAACATTGTTTAAGCTGCCCTTTTATATTCTTCCGGGTTATGCTTGATCCTCTGTTTTCGTTATGTTTAAAGAACTGTCTTTAATTGTCCTGCATAGAAAAACAAATCACAAGTCCCTTGGCGGCTTACCGCATGGAGAGTCATACACTTTACATATAACCCGGAATCATAACAAACCGGTTCTCCATTATATGTTTGAGACAACCATAACAGCATACCTGTGATTCTTCAAGTAAACCTCCGGTTTATGTGATCCGAACAATGAGTAAAGACCCCACTATGTAAAATGATGCTTATCATGTGTGATCAACTTTTTTGACCAAAGGTAAGCCGGTGGAGTAGAAACCACCCTTGAACACTTTATATATAATCAAAAGAACTTGTTTGCAACAAAGGGACTTCAAAAATTTTGAGGCTTCTGATTCGAATACGACCAGAGAACCGTCCCAAAGGGGTTAAGCTAAGATTCAAATACGATCATACAGCCCCCAGTGGCTTTGGCGTTGCCGATCAAGAGGGTATCGACAGCTATGTTCTCTTTGGTTCGAATACGACCTATGTTTGAATAGGAAGCCCCCAAATGATCTTGGAAGTTGTTTAACGATGCTGATTCGAATATGATCCACGTCGGTTCCCAAAGGGGGTTGAGCTATGATTCAAATATGACCAAGAAACTCCCCAGTGAGCTCGGCAATATGCCAATCAAGAGGGTATCGACAGCTATGTTCTCTTTGGTTCGGATACGACCTATGTTTGAACAGGAAGCCCCCAAGTGATCATATATTTAATGGCTAGATTCGAATATGATCATAAGCCGGATCAGCCTCCAAGTGATAATGTGATATCATAATGAAAATAACCATGACATATTTACCTTTGGAGGGAAAAAAGGACAGAGGTCCTGCTTTATTATTCATCATAATATATACATGGCTATAGAAATATGTACATTATGAGAGCCAGTGGCTCAGGTGTAATAAGGCCGAAGCTGAGTTATATTCCACGGCCGGCGGGTCTCCTCCTCCGACTTACGTGAATCTTTGTGCTCTCGAATATCGATGAGGTAGTATGACCCGTTGTGCAAGTTCTTACTGACCACAAAGGGCCCTTCCCAAGGCGGGGATAGCTTGTGTGCATCTGTTTGATCCTGGATGAGCCGGAGCACTAAATCACCTTCCTGAAAGGTCCTGGACTTAACCCGGCGGCTGTGATAGCGGCGCAGGTCGTGTTGGTAAATCACCGAGCGAGCTGCTGCTACATCACGTTGTTCATCCAACAAGTCAAGAGCATCTTGACGCGCCTGCTCATTATCCACCTCGACATAAGCCGCCACTCGAGGCGGGTCATGACGGATGTCGCTAGGGAGGACTGCCTCAGCTCCGTAAACCATGAAGAAAGGTGTGTAACCCGTAGACCTGTTAGGAGTAGTATTAATGCTCCATAATAGAGAAGGTAATTCCTCCACCCAACAACCCGGCGTCCGTTGCAAAGGGACCAAAAGCTGGGGCTTGATGCCCTTCAAGATTTCCTGATTGGCTCTCTCAGCTTGACCATTGGATTGAGGGTGAGCCACTGATGAAACATCAAGCCGAATATGCTCTCGTAGACAAAAATCCGCCATGGCGCCTTTTGATAGATTGGTACCATTGTCAGTTATAATGCTGTGTGGAAAACCAAAGCGAAATATCACCTTTTTCATGAACTGAACCGCCGTGGCTGCGTCACACTTACTAACTGGCTCTGCCTCAACCCACTTCGTGAACTTGTCAACCACCAGCAAAAGGTGGGTCTTCTTATCTTTGGACCTTTTGAAAGGCCCAACCATATCAAGCCCCCAGACTGCAAACGGCCAAGTGATTGGAATCATCGTCAACTCTTCAGCCGGCACGTGAGCCCGTCTTGAGAACTTCTGACAACCGTCACATTTACTGACCAAGTCCTCTGCATCAGCATGAGCCGTTAGCCAATAAAAACCATGACGAAAAGCCTTGGCCACAAGGGATTTTGAGCCAGCATGATGGCCACAATCCCCCTCGTGAACCTCTCTTAAAATTTCTTGACCCTCCTCAGGGGAAACACAACGTTGAAAAGCTCCAGTGACACTGCGATGATGCAGCTCGCCATTGACAATTATCATTGAATTAGACCGCCGGGTTATTTGTCTGGCAAAAGTTTCATCCTCAGGCAATTCTCCCCGGGTCATGTAAGCCAAGTATGGCTCTGTCCAATCTGGGATAACGTGGAGAGCCGCCACCAACTGTGCTTCTGGGTCAGGAACAGCCAAGTCTTCCTCTGTAGGTAACTTGACAGAGGGGTTATGCAGAGTATCCAAGAAAGTATTAGGCGGCACCAGCTTTCGCTGAGAGCCTAACTGGCTTAATGCATCAGCCGCCTCGTTCTTTCTGCGATCGATGTGCTCTACTTGGTAACCCTGAAAATGTCCAGCAATGGCATCAACTTCGCGGCGATAAGCCGCCATGATGGGGTCCTTGGAATCCCACTTGCCTGACACTTGTTGGGCCACCAAATCTGAGTCGCCAAAGCACCATACCCGGCTTAAGCTCATCTCCTTAGCCATCCGAAGACCATGGAGCAAGGCCTCGTACTCAGCTGCATTGTTAGTACAGGGAAACATCAACCGTAGTACATAACAAAACTTGTCACCTCGAGGGGAAGCTAACACAACTCCAGCCCCCGAGTCCTCCAATTGCCTGGATCCATCGAAGTGAATAGTCCAGTATGTATTATCCGGTTTCTCTTCAGGCACCTGCAGCTCTGTCCAATCGTTGATGAAATCCACCAATGCTTGAGATTTGATAGAAGTGTGTGGCACATACTTTAGACCATGAGGCCCGAGTTCTATGGCCCACTTAGCAACTCTTCCTGTGGCTTCTCTGTTTTGGATGATATCTCCTAGGGGAGCAGAACTAACCACAGTGATAGGGTGGCCTTGGAAATAATGCTTAAGCTTCCGGCTTGCCATGAACACCCCATAAACAAGATTCTGCCAATGTGGATACCGTTGCTTAGACTCAGTAAGTACTTCACTGACGTAGTAAACCGGCCGCTGAACCGGACGTTCCTTACACTGACGGCTCGTGTGTTAGCGGCTACATACAACAACAAGGGCTCCTTATCGATAGGAGCAGCAAGGACTGGCGGCTCAGCCAGCTGTCTTTTCAAATTCTCAAAAGCAGCATTAGCAGCATCATTCCAGACGAAGTCATCTGTTTTCTTCATCATCTGATATAGTGGCATGGCCTTTTCACCTAACCGGCTTATAAACCGACTCAAAGCAGCGATGCGACCCGCCAGCCGCTGGACGTCATTTATGCACGCCGGCTTAGCCAGAGAGGTGATTGCCTTGGTCTTCTCCGGGTTAGCTTCAATGCCTCTGTGAGAAACCAGAAAACCCAAGAGCTTGCCTGCAGGAACACCAAAAACACACTTGGTCGGGTTAAGCATCATCTTGTAGACCCGGAGATTATCAAAGGTCTCTCTCAGATCATCTATCAAGGTCTCCTTCTCTCTGGATTTGACCACGATATCATCCACATAGGCATGAACGTTGCGCCCAATCTGATTATGAAGACAATTCTGCACGCAACGCTGGTAAGTCGCCTGTGCGCTCTTGAGCCCAAAAGGCATAGACACATAACAGAAGGCTCCAAAGGGAGTAATGAACGCCGTCTTCTCTTGGTCCTTAACAACCATTTTGCTCTGATGGTAACCAGAGTACGCATCCAAAGAACTCAAACGCTCACAACCTGCCGTAGCATCAATAATTTGATCAATACGGGGGAGAGCAAAAGGATCAGCCGGACAAGCCTTGTTTAAATCCGTATAGTCCACACACATACGCCAGGTGCCATTCTTCTTGAGCACGAGCACCGGGTTAGCTAACCATTCTGGATGAAAGACTTCAACGATAAACCCGGCCGCCAAGAGCCGGGCTACCTCCTCACCAATGTCTTTTTGCCTCTCCTCATTAAACCGCCGGAGGAATTGCCTGACTGGCTTAAATTTCGGATCAATATTGAGAGTGTGCTCAGCGATTTCTCTTGGTTCACCCGGCATGTCAGAAGGTTTCCATGCAAAGATGTCCCTGTTCTCACGGATCAACTCGATGAGCACGCCTTCCTATTTCGGATCCAGATTGGCACTGATGCTGAACTGCTTAGATGAGTCACCTGGAACAAAGTCAACAAGTTTAGTTTCATCGGCCGACTTAAATTTCATTACCGGCTCATGCTCCGTGGTTGGCTTTTTCAAAGACGTCATATCTACCGGGTCAACATTATCCTTGTAAAACTTCAACTCCTCTGTTGCACAAACAGACTCAGCGTAAGCAGCGTCACCTTCCTCACACTCCAAGGCTATCTTTCGGCTGCCATGAACCGTAATGGTCCCATTGTGACCCGGCATCTTGAGCTACAAATACACGTAACACGGCCGTGCCATGAACTTGGCGTAAGCCGGCCGCCGAAATAAAGCATGGTATGGGCTTCTTATTTTAACCACCTCAAACGTCAAGTTTTCCGCCCTGTAGTTGTACTCATCTCCAAAGGCTACTTCCAGCTCGATCTTACCGATTGGATATGCCGACTTACCGGGCACCACCCCATGGAAAATAGTGTTGGACTGGCTGAGGTTTTTATCAGTTAATCCCATATGACGGAAGGTCTCATAATAGAGGATGTTGATGCTACTTCCTTCGTCCATGAGCACTTTAGTGAATTTGTACCCCGCAACCTGAGGAGCCACCACCAAGGCTAGGTGACCCGGATTATCAACCCGCGGAGGGTGATCTTCCCTACTCCACACAATAGGCTGCTCAGACCATCTTAAATAGCATGGAACCGCCGGCTCAACAGCATTTATAGCCCTCTTATGAAGCTTCTGGCCTCGCTTGCACAGACTGGTAGTAAACACATGATACTGTCCACCATTGAGCTGCTTTGGATTGGTCTGGTATCCCCGCTGCTGCTGCTGCTGATTACCCTGGCCAGGTTGTTGATTAAATCCTCCTTGAAAATTCTAAGAATTGGAATTAGAGCCGCCGCCCGGGCCATGAAAGTCGCCGCCCTGCCCATTGTTGCCATTAAAAGCGTTGGAATTTTTGAAGGCTTTCATGATTGTGCAGCCTTTCCATAGATGAGTGGTTGGCTTCTCCCTAGAGCCATGCCTCGGACAGGGCTCATTCAACAATTGCTCAAGCGTCGGGCCTGACCCACCGGCTCGGGGAGGTGGTCTCCCCATACGTGGGTGGTTGTTACCCTGCGCATTGGTGTTGGCCACAAACTCCATACTGCCATCAGCCTTACGTTTGTTACCTCCCTGGTTCACCGGGTTATGCTGAGGGCCCTTGCCGTTGCCATTCTTCTTTCCCTTCCCTGTCCTTTCATCATCAGACGCGGGATCCTTGGTACTATCAGAGTCGCGTACTTGATCAGAGCCGCCATCAGCGTACCCATATCATTGCAATCGCGCTTGAGCCGCCCGAGCTTCATCTTCAGGGGCGTAAAACGACAATTTTGCTCCAACATTAAGACTGCAGAGCCGGCATCCATCTTATCAGACGAATGTATTATCTCCTTGACCGGGCGAACCCAATGGGTTGTAGACTCGCCCTCTTGCTGCTTGCAGTTAGTCAAATCCACAATTGACATAGATTGTCTACATGTATCTTTGAAGTTTTGGATGAACTGAGCTTTTAGCTCTGCCCATGACCCGATAGAATTAGGCGGCAGTCCTTTCAACCAAGTGCGGGCAGTCCCATCCAACATCATGATGAAGTATTTGGCCATTGCCGCTTCGCTGACCTCCAGCAACTCCATAGCCATCTCGTAGCTCTCGATCCATGCTCCGGGTTGTAAATCAGCCGTGTAATTAGGTACCTTCCTAGGTCCTTTGAAATCCTTGGGTAGACGTTCATTACGGAGAGCCGGCACCAGACAAGGGACACCTCTGGTCCTCGTAGGTACGCCCGCCTCGATAGAAGCCGTCGGATAAACCGGGAGGGGCTGGTAAGCTGTCAGCTGAGCCGCCTACTCCGCCTCTTGTCGTGCTCTGTCTTGGTCTACCGCGTTAAAGGCTCCATTATGTGCTGGGCCGTGGCCAGCTGGCAAGTCACGGCGCCGGCCGTTGCTTGAGCCGATCGCTGGAACCATGTGTCTGCTATAACTTGGGCTCCGGTTTGGACGAGGGGTTGAATGAATCATGTCCCGGCTATATGAATATGCCTCCTGTTGCGCCAGAGTCGTCTGAAGAAGTTCTCTGACCCGGCGGGTTTCGACCGACGTCGGAGAGTCGCCCTCGACTGGGAGAGCCGCCAGCCGCGCCGCTGCGGCGATCATGTTTTCCAACGGGTTGGCATAATGACCCGGTGGTATAGGCACGTATTCAGGCGGGGCAGTGTTCACACGGGAGGCCCCATCACTTGCGGTTGAATCGGCGTTTTAGCCCCGGGTGCCGTGATTTCTGGCGGGTTACTGGGCCCTGCACCAGGCGTGTTGAAGAGGTTTCGAGGATCGTAAACCGGAGGGAGTCGAGATTGAGCCTTCTGATGCCTCCTTCTCATGATCTCATTGGATGTGTTCTGATCCATCGTGAGCCGGAAAGACTACGCCTAAATCAGCTTAGTCTGGGCGTCGAGAGCCGCCCGCTCTGCAGCCATCCTGATCCCTTCCGCTGCCAGATCTTCCTTGGCTCTTGCTATGTCCAATTTTAGTTGTGCTACTTCTGCATCATGTTGAGCTTGATCCGCCGGGACGACCGTGGCAGTTAACAGGGCCGTCATCTTATCTGTGAGATCCATTAGCACCTGAGTCGGCGAGTGCACCGGGCCTCCTGCCCCAGCGGTGGGGTTTTGAACAGGTTGTGTGCTGGCCATGAAGATTCCAACCCGTCTTGGCGGCTCAAAGGGGTCCGGAAGACTGTCGCCATCAGAACAACCCCTGAGCCTACCATCTTGAAGTTGATATAACGAGTTGGTCTCATCTGTGGACGACTCACCGTCAGAGCGGGCGGCCGTCTCATCGCCAGATCCAGATCCTTCAGAGAGTCCTCCATGGACACATCCCACGAAAGCACGCTTAAAGGCAGGCAGTGTCCGGGCGGGTCTCGCACGCTGAGCCGTCTCGACGAGGTCGGTGCAACGGTCCGGCTCAGGGCTCAGCTCGCCAATCTTGCCAATGAAAACATGGATTCCGCCGAAGGGGACCCGGTACCCGTACTCGATTGAGCCGGCGTCGGGGCCCCAGCCTGCGTCGTCGATGTAGAGCTTGCCGCGACGACTCTTGGTCATCCGGCCCACCGCGTATCCCTTGAGCCCTTCGAAGCTGCCCTTCAAGAACTCAAATCCACCGTGCACTGGCCCCACGGTGGGCGCCAACTGTCGTGGAATTGTCACGGTAGATGTCCTCATGCAAGGACTTAGTCGTGGAGCCATCGCAACTAGGAAGCTTAATGGGGTTAAACGGGACAAAGGACACGAGGATTATACTTGTTCGGCCCCTTACGGTGAAGGTAAAAGCTTACTCCAGTTGAGGTTGGATTACTTAGGGTTTCGATGACCAGGGAGCTAAACCGCTGCGCCTAGTTATCGATCTAATCTTACTTGTCCTGAACCGCCGCTGGGTCGTCCCTTTATATAGAGAGGTTAACGCCCAGCGGCTCTCAGAGACCCGGCCGGCTTATAAACAGTGTCCGGCTCGGACTCTTAACTATTCTTGCCTTACACTATAAGTCATGCCTTATCGGCGGGTTATCTCTACGGGCCTTAAGCCGCCTCTAGGCCTTAGGCCCATTATTGAACCGCCATCCTCAAGCTTGATATTGGGCTTCACGTGATGATCGTCATGACATAACCCGGCCCTTTCTGGGCAGGTGACTCCAGTATTTATATCCCCAACAAATAGGTTATAAATATAGGCCTCGCCCTTGAGGAACTTATGGCGCTTCATGGCCTCAAAGTGTATGTACTGGGTGGGCAGGATAGGATCATTATGCCAATGTGATATGCTAAACCCCCTTGCTAGACGTGAGGCATAAATCCCACCATAAAAATTTCCACTACCGACGTTGTGTTGCAGTTTACGTGCAACAATCGACCCAAGGTTATAACATCTATCACCGGTGAGAGCCGTGTGTAAAAGACTCAAGTCAGGAGCACAAAGTGTGCTGCAATCCTACTTTCCTACGATGCATTTCCCATTAAAGAGTGCAAAGTATTGAATTGATAGGAAATGAATGCTCTTTATTCTACCATGTGTCACTCCTCTAGTTTCACCATTCTAGAGGCTAGTCAACAACGTTTCGTATTCAGATCTAGGTGGTTCGTCCAACAAACCCCAGAATGGAATTTTACACATATTGGAGAATGTCTCTAGAGGCAAGGTAATTGGACGGTCATACAATTTAATAACAGAGTTGCCCATGGCGGCCACCGGCGGTTGACAGGTTTGGACCAACACTCATGAGGAGCAATGGCCTGGGGGGTTGATTAAGAATCCTCGGGGTCCGGAAAGTCCCTATGCATGTTTTAGTTGTTATAAGGAAAATGGTAAAACCAATGTTGGGCCTGGCTAGAAGAGTTTTATTCGAAGCGAACTGTCAAGAGGGGCCCATAAACCCTCACCGTGTTAGGGATGCAAAATCAAGGAACATAACACCAGTATGACGGAAACTAGGGCGGCAAGAGTGGAACAAAACACCAGGCAAAAGGCCGAGCCTTCCACCCTTTACCAAGTCTATAGATGCATTAATTAAATAAGAGATATTGTGATATCCCATGATATCCATGTCCCAACATGGAACAACCTGCAACTTCACCTACAACTAGCAACACTATAAGAGGGGCTGAGCAAAGCGGTAACATAGCTAAACAACGGTTTGCTAGGAAGGGTGAAAAGGTTAGAGGCTATCATGGCAATTTGGGAAGCTTGATAAACAATTGGTAGGTAGCGTGACATAGCGATATCATCGAGACAACTAGCACAGCAAAGATAGTAGTGAGATCCAAGGTGAAGTTCTTGCCTGAAATCCCGCTAGGAAGAAGAACGAGTCCATGAAGAAGACGATCCCACGTAGTCGAACGAATCCTCACAATCGCAACGAAACAGGAACTATCGAGAAGGAGCACAACTGGAAAGAAACAAACAACATGGTAAACGCACAACACATAAACATGGCATGATGCTCATCCAAGTATGATGCATGACAAGGCTACATGATGCTACTCATGGCAAGGGATGATGCATACAAGAACAACACATCAAAGCAAGTTTAAATGAGGCCGGAAACAACATATAACAATTCCAGAAACTCCCCATATGCAAGTTTCGAAATTGGTCCAGATCTGAACAATACATTAAGTTAAAGTTGTTAAACAGAAAGTTAAGGTGCACCAAGATGGTCTACGTGGTTTTCTAGTCAAGTTACATATAAAGTTCATTTAGTTCGGAGCTACGGCCTAGAAGATATGAGCAAAACAAGTTAACCATGGCATTGATGCAAATGCAAGCAAAACAACATCTCAAACACTCCAAAGCAAGTATGCAACAAGTTAACATGGAACTACCTGCAAAACGAAGCAAGTTTCATATAGAGCATGCTCAAAATGGAGCAACGGTTCAACACATACACTCAATACAAGTTTCAAACACAATCTGCCCAAAGCAGCAACTAAGCACTTTGCAATCAAGGAAACAATATGATACATGAAACATATGGGCATAAACATGACATTCACTCAAACTACAGATTACATACTTACTCCCTCCGTCCGGAATTACTCGTCGCATAAATGGATGAAAATGGATGTATCTAGAACTAAACTATGTCTAGATACATCCATTTCTCCGACAAGTATTTCCGGATAGAGGGAGTACAATATAATTAAGGTTCAGGTTCATAGGCATCAAGATTAAACCAATACGATCAATGCAAGAAGCAACTTAATAAGACAGATTAAGACTTAGTGAAAAACAGAGCATACATGTGAGCATAAATAATATGTTGACATGTTGGAGGCATGAAACAATGAGGCTACATTGCAAGATCATGGCAAACAAAAGCATGGCATTAAAGTACAGGTTACACATGGAAAAACATGATTACTAAGCATCTCCTTATAAACCCTAGATCAATGGCATTCATCAAGAAAAGATTGCAACTTAAAAACAGATTGTCGGACTTTATATGTAAATCTGGGAATGCAAAACAATAACATTATGATGCTGAATTTGGAGGCACATAACAGAAAGCATAACCACTTTAATAATTATTCAAGATACATGGGCACGTAGTAGACATGATATACTTCAATTTAGTCCATGGGCACAAGTTCATATGATGCATGAAGTTATTACTATGATTCTTGCAAGATGAAACATAGTGTTAACAGGTTGACAGATTTTGCATGAAGGCAACTTGAGAGCAAGAAAGAGACAAACTACAGCAAGTTATATAACAACCAAGGGCATGGCATCAAATTAAACCTAACAAAGAGCAAATAGCATCAAGGCATCATACACATATGGCTCATGGACTAGTGGGAACCATCAACACAAGTGTAAAAGAGCAACATCATCTTGGCATGTTTGCAAACTTGGAACAGATGTCATATGAAGTCCAAAATTATCAAACTTGGCATGTGGACATACTACTCATAGCATATTTCAATTCATGTAATTGGAGAATCTCCAAAGGAGGCATAGATTGATTAATAACAAGCTCACAACATGGCATCATGAAGTTAACAGAAAACTAGAACATCATTTAGGCATGTTCATGGCAATGAAAACATACGCTACAAGAAATATATGAGGCGTCAAAGGAAAAGGCATGCATGTACATGTAAAGTACTACAAAACATGAACAATGAGGTACTGCTAGAAACCAATAGAACATGCTCAAAACATCATGGCAAATATGCAAATGATAACAGGTTCACAGACTTGGCAGAAATCATCGTCATAGAAATCAGCAACAGCAAGTAGCTCGCTTCACAAGCTTGATGAACTCACCACAAGGCACATAAAAATAAACGGATTGCACCACTATAAAGATGGCATGAATATGCTTCTAAAACATGTTGACATGACACTCAAAATATAAACACACAAAATTTTATGAAAAAGACAAATCTGCAAGTTACATCAGTTTTCAGCAGTTTATAACATTTAGCACTCTTGCAATGATGATTAGGGCAACAATATGAGAAGTAACATGCAAACAAATGACACTAGCATGGAGAGCATTCAGAGATGAACAATTGCATATAACATACATCACAAACGGACAAGTATGCACAAAGTTATGATATGACCAAGATGCACACATAGAATTGAAAACTAGGGACTTAGAGAAAATTACCCAGCGCGAAAATGGGACAGCACTGTTCCGGATCCTGTTTGGCTCGCGGAATCTGAGACGGGAGTGGATGGAGGGATTCAGGTCGAAGGTTGAAGAAGACCATGGCATGCAGCGGTGCTCGGGCTCCGGCGACGCGAGGAGATGGCGGGGAGGCACGGATCCGGACGTGGGGAGTCCATTCCCGGTGACGAGGTGGTCTGGGGAGGCTCGGACGCGGAGATTAGGGCAGCCATGGTGCTCCTGTGAGGCTGACAGAGAGAGAGAGATGCGCGAGGGAGAGAGAGGAAACGAGAGAGAGAGAGAGAGCAGACGGGAGGAGGAGAGGCACGAGGGGCCTGGCCTGATGCGGCGGCGGCGCTCGCCGGCGCGGCTTCCGGTGGCCGACGGGGTTCGACAAGGCGGCGGGGACAGACCACGGGAGGCGGCGATGGGGCTTGGCACGGGAGCTCGGGCACGAGGCCAGCTCAGGCACTTGGGCTCGCAACGACAGAGAGATCCGGGCCCAGATGGGCTCGGGCGGGCTAGATCTGGGCCCCATGAGTTTGCGGTGGCTGGGCGCCTGCGGGAGGCGGCTGAAGGCCACATGGAGCGAAGGGGTTGGCTAGAGCGGCGGCTGGCGGTGGCGCTGACTCGCCTGGATCCACCAAGTGGCGGCGCGCTGGTGGCCGGCGCGGAAAACGAAGGCGCGGGTGGCGGCTAGAGGTAGGTCGGGGGAGATAGGGGCTAGGGTTGCCCGATTTGGACGACTTGGGTGTCCATTTATAGACATGAGGGCTAGGAGAGGGGGATTTAGTCCGTTTTCGGACCATACGATCTTGATCGTGCGGTTCCGAGTGGAGGAGGGGGTAGCTGGGCCATAGGTGGGCTGTGTAGAGGCATTGGGATGGGCCATATGTGGGCTGTGTAGCGTGCAGCCTGGCAATAGTTTTCGGATACCGAAAACGTCCGACATTTGACCGGCTATAATGCCGCTAGAGTTATCCGTTGGGGCAAAGGGAAAGACATAACACTAACACCAGCTCCTAAATCACACAAAGCAGTTTTCACATAATTTCTTTTGATGGAGCATGGTATAGTTGGTATTCCGAGATCTCCAAGTTTTTTACGTACTCCATGCTTAAAAGAATAATTAGCAAGCATGGTGGAGATTCCAGCTTCCGGTATTTTTCTCTTATTGGTGATGATGTCTTTCATGCACTTTGCATAAGGGGCCATCTTTAAAATATCAGTCAAGCGAGTACGCAAAAAGAATGGCCTAATCATTTCAGCAAAATGTTCAAATTCTTCATCATCTTTCTTCTTAGTTGATTTAGGTGGAAAGAACATGGTTCTCTTTCCTTACCATGTTTCCTAGCAACAAAGTCTCTTTTACCATATCTTATATTCTTGGGTTGTGGGTTATCAAGATCAATAGCTGGTTCTATTTGAACATCATTAGCTGGTTCTTTATTGTTTGTTTGAGTGTCTTCATGAACCACATCATTATCTTTTTCATTATCACCAGGTGAGTGTTCATTACCAGATTGTGTTTTAGCATCAGAAATAGAAATATCATTATTAGCTTCAGGAGGTTTTTCTATCTTAGATTCACTAGAGGTATGCAAAGTCCTATCAATTTTATTTTTCATGTTCTTTTTTGTAGGACTAGGTGCATCAGTATTAATTCTTTGAGAGTACCATACAACTTTCTGAGGAGCTTTCTTTCCTGCCTTCTTGTATCGAGAAGCATTGCACACTGGACAGCTGGTTTGTTCCGCGTGCAACCCCCAATAAATGATGCAATCGTTGATGCATGCATGGTACCTAATGTGCGGCAATTCAAAAGGGAAAACAATTTTCTTGGCCTCCTCGAGACTAGTAGAACACAGGTTCCCCGCGGGAAGAACTTTATTATGTAGATATTTCAAATGCTCATCGAGGCTTTTATCTGTCCATTTGTTTTTTGGCCTTCGTCTTTAGAAGTTCAAGCGTGAAACTCAAGCGGGTCACCTCAGGATCACAACCGTCATACAATGGAGTATTCGAGTCTACTTCAAGTTGCGCCAGCTTGGCCTCCTCTCTAGAAGAAGCTCTCTCAGTAGACGTACTCTTGCGAAGGAGGTCTCGAACATGAGGATCCTGCATGACTGCACTTAGTAGCGTTGAAGACTATGGTGTGACTGCCGCCTCTTCTCCGCCATGTCCGGACTCATGTTCGCCATGTCCGGAATCTTCTTCGCCGCCGTCATTTCCGGACTCTTCCCTACCGCCATGTCCGGTGCAATCGTCTTCGTGTGGATCGGTCATCTCTTCGTCTAGCCCCATGTCGTTATTCCCTGCCATGTGGACGTCATCATCTTCTTCTTCACTTATTCACCGAGGATAGCCATCTATGAAACTATTCATTAGCAGGTGCGCCTTCAAAGTGCCACGATCAAAATGGTCCCAAAGGACTCTTTCCTTGCATCTTGCACACGGACATCTAATCCTAGTTCGTTTATTTCATACATGTCCATCACCATGGATTGCATGTACCGCTCCATGTTCCATCCACTCACCTTCATGACCGACTCCATGGTATATATAACAAGCAAAAGTGTTAATTATAAACAAAATGCATGCATGCTTCAAAGTCATATAAAATTTTGGCATGACCTTGCCTAAAAATAGGACATATTGAGTTTGCTCAAAATTCACCGAAACGGAAATAAATCGACATTTCGGCAAAACATAAGCAACTCGGGGGCATGTCACTCGGACAAATCTCTCCATATATCCCAAACACACATATTCTCATTCACACACATATTCCCATTCTTGAAATGAACAACTTTGTACTCACCTATATATATATATATATATATATATATATATATATATATATATATATATATATCCCGAGAGAGACAGATCGAGAGAGAGCATCGTTTTCGATGATGAGGCCATTCTCGCTACCTATATGGATCGAAAGTGTGGATGGCTAAATAGCTAGCTAGATCTAGTTGTTGGGGAGGAGAGATGACTCTAGCTAACTAATGGAGAGGGATTTATGGTGGAGGGGGGCATTAATGGGGAGAGAAGAGAGGTTGAGAGGAAGAGAGATGAGAGGCCATTAGAGGAGAGTTATGGTGGAGGGGGCCATTAATGAGGAGAGAAGAGACGTAGAAGGAAGAGAGGAGAAGAGCAACAATGGTGGAGAGTGCAGAGGGGAAAGTAGGGGGAGAGAGGGCAAAGTGGGGGAGAGGAGGGGAAGGGGGTGAAAAGGTGGCACCAGCCGCAGCTAGCAGTAGCGCTGCTTAGCAAAACGCGCTGCTGCTACGGGACTTAGTAGTAGCGCTCTCCAGGAAAAGAGCTACTACTAAGTAGGGCCCATTAGCAGTAGCGGTGCTGTAAAATAAAGCACTACTTGTCGGCGTTCTGGGAGACGGGGGTGCCCAGACTTGCCTGCCTGCGGCCCACGGCGTGGCTATGCTAGCGGGCCTGTACGGCCCATCTTCATCAACAAAGCATTCAAGACCCTTGCGAGGGGCCGAGCATTGCGAGGCGGACGGCGCAAGACCTCCTCGGGGGCATCCTCACTAGGCTGCCTCGCGAGGAGCGGAGGTCACCATGGAGCCCAAGACGGCGTCACCACCAGAGCCTTTTGTAGGCGAAGACCGCTTTTGTCAGGATAGCCTGTACTAGCTGTCCCCTTTCAAATTTGCCCGCCATTGTTGGCTCCCTTCCTGCTGAATATTTGGGGAGAAGACTAGGGCCTATATAAGTAGAGCTAGCCACCACAGTAGAGGCAGGTTGATCCGATTGAGAGCCATCTCACCCGCACAAGTCGGCAGAGTACAAGAACACCTCAACCTCAGGAGGCTGTTCTTCCCTTTGTATTGTTCTTCATCAGCCCAAGAGGCAATCCACCACCACACATTGGAGTAGGGTATTACACCACAACGGTGGCCCGAACCAGTATAAATCTCGTGTCTTCCTGTGTTGCGAGTCCGTCCAGTTCGTCTGCGAGATCTTAGTGAGCAAGGGCGTAGATCGATACGGGGAAAGAACTGCGCGCGCACCCCAGAGTTTGAACCTTAAGGGTTTTTGTCGGAACCCCACATCCGACATTTGGCGCACCGGGTAGGGGTGCGCTGTAGCTTCCCTTTCGTCGATTCGTCGCTCCGTCGCTCCGTCGTCTCCATGGTGGACGCTCGCCGTGCTCGAGCTGAGCGCCGGGCTGCCCTCACCGCCCGCGGTGCTCAGACGGCTCCCATCGGCGGGCCACCTCGTCGTTCTCCGTCTCCTGCCACCAACGCCGCTACTAGCCCGGAGGGGAACGAGCAGCAACCGTCCTTGCTGCACCCATCGGTGCGGCAGGACGGCCGCACCGCCACTCCATCGCTGACCCCGGACGGTTCTGTTGGAAATATGCCCTAGAGGCAATAATAAATGGTTATTATTATATTTCTTTGTTCATGATAATAGTCTATTATTCATGCTATAATTGTATTGTCCGGAAATCGTAATACATGTGTGAATACATAGACCACAACGTGTCCCTAGTAAGCCTCTGGTTGACTAGCTCGTTGATCAACAGATAGTCATGGTTTCCTGACTATGGACAATGGATGTCATTGATAACGTGATCACATCATTAGGAGAATGATGTGATGGACAAGACCCAATCCTAAGCATAGCATAAAAGATCGTGTAGTTTCGTTTGCTAGAGCTTTTCCAATGTCAAGTATCTTTTCCTTAGACCATGAGATCGTGCAACTCCCGGATACCGTAGGAGTGCTTTGGGTGTGCCAAACGTCACAACGTAACTGGGTGACTATAAAGGTGCACTACGGGTATCTCCGAAAGTGTCTGCTGGGTTGGCACGGATCGAGACTGGGATTTGTCACTCCGTGTAACGGAGAGGTATCTCTGGGCCCACTCGGTAATGCATCATCATAATGAGCTCAATGTGACTAAGGCGTTAGTCATGGGATCATGCATTGCGGTACGAGTAAAGAGACTTGCCGGTAACGAGATTGAACAAGGTATTGGGATACCGACGATCGAATCTCGGGCAAGTAACATACCGATTGACAAAGGGAATTGCATACGGATTGATTGAATCCTCGACACCGTGGTTCATCCGATGAGATCATCGTGGAACATGTGGGAGCCAGCATGGGTATCCAGATCCCGTTGTTGGTTATTGACCGGAGAGGCGTCTCGGTCATGTCTGCATGTCTCCCGAACCCGTAGGGTCTACACACTTAAGGTTCGGTGACGCTAGGGTTGTAGAGATATATGTATGCGGAAACCCGAAAGTTGTTCGGAGTCCCAGATGAGATCCCGGACGTCACGAGAGGTTTCGGAATGGTCCGGAGGTGAAGAATTATATATAGGAAGTCAAGTTTCGGCCACCGGGAAAGTTTCGGGGGTTACCGGTATTGTACCGGGACCACCGGAAGGGTCCCGGGGGTCCACCGGGTGGGGCCACCTATCCCCGAGGGCCCCGTGGGCTGAAAGTGGAAGGGAACCAGCCCTTAGTGGGCTGGGGCGGCCCCCTTGGGCCTCCCCCCATGCGCCTAGGGTTGGGAACCCTAGGGGGGAGCTTCCCCCTTGCCTTGGGGGGCAAGGCACCCCTTCCCCCCCTTTTGGTCGCCGCCCCCCCTTCGAAATCCCATCTCCCTGGGCCGGCGCCCCCCCAGGGGGCCTATATAAAGGGGGGGAGGGAGGGCAGCAGCACACAGCCTTGGGCGCCTCCCTCCTCCCCTCCAACACCTCTCTCTCTCTCGCAGAAGCTTGGCAAAGCCCTGCCGAGACCCGCTACATCCACCACCACGCTGTCGTGCTGCTGGATCTCCATCAACCTCTCCTTCCCCCTTGCTGGATCAAGAAGGAGGAGACGTTGCTGCATCGTACGTGTGTTGAACGCGGAGGTGCCGTTCGTTCGGCACTCGGTCACCGGTGATTTGGATCACGACGAGTACGACTCCGTCATCCACGTTCATTGGAACGCTTCCGCTCGCGATCTACAAGGGTATGTAGATGCACTCCTTTCCCCTCGTTGCTAGTAGACTCCATAGATGCATCTTGGTGAGCGTAGAAAATTTTTAAATTATGCTACGATTCCCAACAGTGGCATCATGAGCCAGGCCTACGCGTAGTTACTATGCACGAGTAGAACACAAAGCAGTTGTGGGCGTTGAGTTTGCCAATTCTTCTTGCCGCTACTAGTCGTTTCTTGTTTCGGCGACATTGTAGGATGAAGCGGCCCGGACCGACCTTACACGTACGCTTACGTGAGACTGGTTCCACCGACTGACATGCACTAGTTGCATAAGGTGGCTAGCGGGTGTCTGTCTCTCCTACTTTAGTCGGAACGGATTCGATGAAAAGGGTCCTTATGAAGGGTAAATAAAAATTGGCAAATCACGTTGTGGTCATACGTAGGTAAGAAAACGTTCTTGCTAGAAACCTACAAACCACGTAAAAACTTGCAACAACAATTAGAGGACGTCTAACTTGTTTTTGCAGCAAGTGCTATGTGATGTGATATGGCCAGAAGATGTGATGAATGATATATGTGATGTATGAGATTGATCATATTCTTGTAATAGGAATCACGACTTGCATGTCGATGAGTATGACAACCGGCAGGAGCCATAGGAGTTGTCTTTATTATTTTGCATGACCTGCGTGTCATTGAATAACGCCATGTAATTTACTTTACTTTGTTGCTAAACGCGTTAGCCATAGAAGTAGAAGTAATCGTTGGCTTGACGACTTCATGAAGACACAATGATGGAGATCATGATGATGGAGATCATGGTGTCATGCCGGTGACGAAGATGATCATGGTGCCCCAAAGATGGAGATCAAAGGAGCATGATGATATTGGCCATATCATGTCACTATTTGATTGCATGTGATGTTTATCATGTTTTTTACATCTTATTTGCTTAGAACGACGGTAGTAAGTAAGATGATCCCTTATGATAATTTCAAGAAAGTGTTCACCCTAATTGTGCACCGTTGTGAAGGTTCGTTGTTTCGAAGCATCACGTGATGATCGGGTGTGATAGATTCTAATGTTCGCATACAACGGGTGTTGATGAGCCTAGCATGTACAGACATGGCCTCGGAACACACGCAATACACTTAGGTTGACTTGGCGAGCCTAGCATGTACAGACATGGCCTCAGAACATGGAGGACCGAAAGGTCGAGCATGAGTCGTATAGAAGATACGATCAACATGGAGATGTTCACCGATCTTGACTAGTCCGTCTCACGTGATGATCGGACACGGCCTAGTTAAAGTCGGATCATGTATCACTTAGATGACTAGAGGGATGTCTATATGAGTGGGAGTTCATTAAATAATTTGATTAGATGAACTCAATTATCATGTACTTAGTCTAAAATCTTTACACTATGTATTGTAGATCAAATGGCCAACGTTGTCCTCAATTTCAACGCGTTCCTAGAGAAAACCAAGCTGAAAGATGATGGCAACAACTATACGGACTGGGTCCGGAACCTGAGGATCATCCTCATAGTAGCCAAGAAAGATTATGTCTTAGAAGCACCGCTAGGTGAAGCACCAATCCCAGAGAACCAAGACGTTATGAACGCTTGGCAATCACGTGCTGATGATTACTCCCTCGTTCAGTGCGGCATGCTTTACAGCTTAGAACCGGGTCTCCAAAAGCGTTTTGAGAAACATGGAGCATACGAGATGTTCGAGGAGCTGAAACTGGTTTTTCAAGCTCATGCCCGGGTCGAGAGATATGATGTCTCCGACAAGTTCTTCAGCTGTAAAATGGAGGAGAACAGTTCTGTTAGTGAGCACATACTCAGAATGTCTGGGTTGCACAACCGCTTGTCTCAGCTGGGATTTAATCTCCCGGATGACGCGGTCATTGACAGAATCCTCCAGTCGCTTCCACCAAGCTACAAGAGCTTTGTGATGAACTACAATATGCAGGGGATGGAAAAGACCATTCCCGAGGTATATTCAATGCTGAAATCAGCGGAAGGGGAGATCAGAAAAGAACATCAAGTGTTGATGGTGAATAAAACCACTAAGTTCAAGAAGGGCAAGGGTAAGAAGAACTTCAAAAGGGACGGCAAGGGAGTTGCCGCGCCCGGTAAACCAGTTATTGGGAAGAAGTCAAGGAATGGACCCAAGCCCGAGACTGAGTGCTTTTATTGCAAGGGAAGTGGTCACTGGAAGCGGAACTGCCCCAAATACTTAGCGGACAAGAAGAAGGCCGGCAACACCCAAGGTATATGTGATATACAAGTAATTGATGTGTACCTTACTAGGACTCGTAGTAGCTCTGGGTATTTGATACCGGTGCGGTTGCTCATATTTGTAACTCAAAGCAGGAACTATGGAATAAACGGAGACTGGCGAAGGACGAGGTGACGATGCGTGTCGGGAATGGTTCCAAGGTTGATGTGATCGCCGTCGGCACACTACCTCTGCATCTACCCACGGGATTAGTTTTAAACCTCAATAATTGTTATTTAGTGCCAGCTTTGAGCATGAACATTGTATCTGGATCTCGTTTAATTCGAGATGGCTACTCATTTAAATCCGAGAATAATGGTTGTTCTATTTATTTGAGAGATATGTTTTATGGTCATGCCCCGCTGGTCAATGGTTTATTTTTGATGAATCTCGAACGTGATGTTACACATGTTCATAGTGTGAATACCAAAACATGTAAAGTTGATAACGATAGTCCCACATACTTGTGGCACTGCCGCCTTGGTCACATTAGTGTCAAGCGCATGAAGAAGCTCCATGCAGATGGACTTTTTGAGTCTCTTGATTACGAATCATTTGACACGTGCGAACCATGCCTCATGGGTAAGATGACCAAGACTCCGTTCTCCGGAACAATGGAGCGAGCAACCAACTTATTGGAAATCATACATACCGATGTGTGCGGTCCAATGAGTGTTGAGGCTCGCGGAGGATATCGTTATGTTCTCACTCTTACTGATGACTTAAGTAGATATGGGTATGTCTACCTAATGAAACACAAGTCTGAAACCTTTGAAAAGTTCAAGGAATTTCAGAGTGAAGTTGAGAATCAACGTGACAGGAAAATAAAATTCTTACGATCAGATCGTGGTGGAGAATATTTAAGTCACGAATTTGGTACACACTTAAGGAAATGTGGAATAGTTTCACAACTCACGCCGCCTGGAACACCTCAGAGAAATGGTGTGTCCGAACGTCGTAATCGCACTCTATTGGATATGGTGCGATCTATGATGTCTCTTACCGATTTACCGCTCTCATTTTGGGGCTATGCTTTAGAGACTGCCGCATTCACTTTAAATAGGGCTCCGTCGAAATCCGTTGAGACGACACCGTATGAATTATGGTTTGGGAAGAAACCTAAGCTGTCGTTTCTAAAAGTTTGGGGATGCGATGCTTATGTCAAGAAACTTCAACCTGAGAAGCTCGAACCCAAGTCGGAAAAATGCGCCTTCATAGGATACCCTAAGGAAACTATTGGGTATACCTTCTACCTCAGATCCGAGGGCAAGATCTTCGTTGCCAAGAACGGGTCCTTTCTGGAGAAGGAGTTTCTCTCGAAAGAATTGAGTGGGAGGAAAGTGGAACTTGATGAGGTGATAGTCACCCCTTCCGAACCGGAAATTAGCGCAGCGCGGGAAAATGTTCCTGTGGTGCCTACACCGACTGGGGAGGAAGATAATGATGATGATCATGATCTTCGGATCAAGTTACTACTGAACTTCGTAGGTCCACAAGGACACGTTCCGCACCAGAGTGGTACGGCAACCCTGTCCTGGAAATCATGTTGTTAGACAACGGTGAACCTTCGAACTATGAAGAAGCGACGGCGGGCCCGGATTCCGACAAATGGCTAGAAGCCATGAAATCCGAGATAGGATCCATGTGTGAAAACAAAGTATGGACTTTGACTGACTTGCCCGATGAGCGGCGAGCCATAGAAAACAAATGGATCTTTAAGAAGAAGACGGACGCAGATGGTAATGTGACCATCTACAAAGCTCGACTTGTCGCTAAGGGTTATCGACAAGTTCAAGGGGTTGACTACGATGAGACTTTCTCACCCGTAGCGAAGCTGAAGTCCGTCCGAATAATGTTAGCAATTGCCGCATACTATGATTATGAGATATGGCAGATGGATGTCAAAACGACATTCCTTAACGGCTTCCTTAAGGAAGAGTTGTATATGATGCAGCCGGAAGGTTTTGTCGATCCTAAGAATGCTAACAAAGTATGCAAGCTCCAGCGCTCAATTTATGGGCTGTTGCAAGCATCTCGGAGTTGGAACATTTGCTTTGATGAGATGATCAAAGCGTTTGGGTTTACACAGACTTATGGAGAAGCCTGTGTTTACAAGAAAGTGAGTGGGAGCTCTGTAGCATTTCTCATATTATATGTGGATGACATATTATTGATGGGAAATGTTATAGAATTCTTGGAAAGTATAAAGCCCTATTTGAATAAGTGTTTTTCAATGAAGGACCTTGAAGAAGCTGCTTATATATTAGGCATCAAGATCTATAGAGATAGATCAAGACGCCTCATTGGTCTTTCACAAAGTACATACCTTGACAAGATATTCAAGAAGTTCAATATGGATCAGTCCAAGAAGGGGTTCTTGCCTGTATTGCAAGGTGTGCAAGCACGGCTCAATGCCCGACCACGGCAGAAGATATAGAAAAGATGAGTGTCATCCCCTATGCCTCGGCCATAGGGTCTATTATGTATGCCATGCTGTGTACCAGACCTGATGTAAACCTTGCCGTAAGTTTGGTAGGAAGATACCAAATTAATCCCGGCATGGA
Organism: Aegilops tauschii subsp. strangulata; assembly: GCF_002575655.3. NCBI lineage: Eukaryota > Viridiplantae > Streptophyta > Magnoliopsida > Poales > Poaceae > Aegilops > Aegilops tauschii. The sequence continues at coordinate 278,643,569 of NC_053038.3, read as the reverse complement.
ACACTGGACAGCGGTCAAGAATATCCTGAAGTACCTGAAGAGGACTAAGGATATGTTTCTCGTTTATGGAGGTGACGAAGAGCTCGTCGTAAAGGGTTACGTCGACGCTAGCTTCGACACAGATCTGGATGACTCGATGTCACAGACCGGATACATGTATATTTTGAATGGAGGAGTAGTAAGCTGGTGCAGTTGCAAGCAAAGCGTCGTGGCGGGATCTACATGTGAAGCGGAGTACATGGCAGCCTCGGAGGCAGCACAGGAAGCAGTCTGGATGAAGGAGTTCATTACCGACCTAGGGGTGATTCCCAATGCGTCGGGCCCGATGACTCTCTTTTGTGACAATACTGGAGCCATTGCCCTTGCGAAGGAGCCCAGGTTTCACAGGAAGACCAAGCATATCAAGCGTCGCTTCAACTCCATTCGTGAAAGTGTTCAAAATGGAGACATAGATATTTGTAAAGTACATACGGACCTGAATGTAGCAGATCCGTTGACTAAACCTCTCCCTAGGGCAAAACATGATCAACACCAGGACGCAATTCGTGTTCGATTCATCACAATGTAACTAGATTATTGACTCTAGTGCAAGTGGGAGACTATTGGAAATATGCCCTAGAGGCAATAATAAATGGTTATTATTATATTTCTTTGTTCATGATAATAGTCTATTATTCATGCTATAATTGTATTGTCCGGAAATCGTAATACATGTGTGAGTACATAGACCACAACGTGTCCCTAGTAAGCCTCTAGTTGACTAGCTCGTTGATCAACAGATAGTCATGGTTTCCTGACAATGGACAATGGATGTCATTGATAACGGGATCACATCATTAGGAGAATGATGTGATGGACAAGACCCAATCCTAAGCATAGCATAAAAGATCGTGTAATTTCGTTTGCTAGAGCTTTTACAATGTCAAGTATCTTTTCCTTAGACCATGAGATCGTGCAACTCCCGGATACCGTAGGAGTGCTTTGGGTGTGCCAAACGTCACAACATAACTGGGTGACTATAAAGGTGCACTACGGGTATCTCCGAAAGTGTCTGTTGGGTTGGCACGGATCGAGACTGGGATTTGTCACTCCGTGTGACGGAGAGGTATCTCTGGGCCCACTCGGTAATGTGTCATCATAATGAGCTCAATGTGACTAAGGCGTTAGTCACGGGATCATGCATTGCGGTACGAGTAAAGAGACTTGCCGGTGACGAGATTGAACAAGGTATTGGGATACCGACGATCGAATCTCGGGCAAGTAACATACCGATTGACAAAGGGAATTGCATACGGATTGATTGAATCCTCGACACCGTGGTTCATCCGATGAGATCATCGTGGAACATGTGGGAGCCAACATGGGTATCCAGATCCCGCTGTTGGTTATTGACCGGAGAGGCGTCTCGGTCATGTCTGCATGTCTCCCGAACCCGTATGGTCTACACACTTAAGGTTCGGTGACGCTAGGGTTGTAGAGATATATGTATGCGGAAACCCGAAAGTTGTTCGGAGTCCCGGATGAGATCCCGGATGTCACGAGAGGTTCCGGAATGGTCCGGAGGTGAAGAATTATATATAGGAAGTCAAGTTTCGGCCACCAGGAAAGTTTCGGGGGTTACCGGTATTGTACCGGGACCACCGGAAGGGTCCCGGGGGTCCACCGGGTGGGGCCACCTATCCCGGAGGGCCCCGTGGGCTGAAAGTGGAAGGGAACCAGCCCTTAGTGGGCTGGGGCGGCCCCCTTGGGCCTCCCCCCATGCGCCTAGCATTGGGAACCCTAGGGGGGAGCTTCCCCCTTGCCTTGGGGGGCAAGGCACCCCTTCCCCCCCTTTTGGCCGCCGCCCCCCCTTGGAAATCCCATCTCCCTGGGCCGGCGCCCCCCCCAGGGGGCCAATATAAAGGGGGGGAGGGAGGGCAGAAACACGCAGCCTTGGGCGCCTCCCTCCTCCCCTGCAACACCTCTCTCTCTCGCAGAAGCTTGGCAAAGCCCTGCCGAGACCCGCTACATCCACCATCACGCCGTCGTGCTGCTGGATCTCCATCAACCTCTCCTTCCCCCTTGCTGGATCAAGAAGGAGGAGACGTCGCTGCACCGTACGTGTGTTGAACGCGGAGGTGCCGTCCGTTCGGCACTCGGTCATCGGTGATTTGGATCACGGCGAGTACGACTCCGTCATCCACGTTCATTGGAACGCTTCCACTCGCGATCTACAAGGGTATGTAGATGCACTCCTTTCCCCTCGTTGCTAGTAGACTCCATAGATGCATCTTGGTGAGCGTAGAAATATTTTAAATTATGCTACGATTCCCAACAGGTTCCTCGTCCCTCGCACGTCGCTCCCATGGACGCGCAGGCCGCGCTCCTCATGGAGAACAAGCTCCAGCGCTATCGCCCGGTCGACGACCTCTACGAGGACTGACTCGACTGTGTCGCCGAACTCGACCGCGCCACAGGGGGCTCCCCGACGCTGTCCCACTCTCTGCCTCGCCCTCCGCCAGCCATGGGCGACGTGGCTCATGGGGTGCCTCCACCACCTCTGCCCCAAGACGGTGCCTTGGCACCAAGGCGCGCGGCCCTACGGCGTGATCCACCACGCCCGGTGCCCGCGCGCGAAGAGAGAAGCTGTCAAGAAATTACTCGGCCGTAAGAAGCTGCACCTGCGCTCCCCGCGCAACCTCGCCAAGACCGCGCGCTACCTGTGGTAGCGGCATGCGGGCCTCACCAAGACCGAGCTCCACCTCCGAGACGGGCCCCGACAACCACGGCTGGCTGCCGCGCCTTCACCCCTGAGCTGCGTAGCGTCGCCTGGCCAGGCATGTTCAAGCCGGACCTGCCTCCTCGCTACGACGGCACCGTCGGCCCCGCAGAGTTCCTGCAGCTCTACGAGCTGAGCATCGAAGCGGCCAACAGCGACGAGAAAGTCATGGCGAACTGGTTCCCCATGGCTCTCAAGGATGGTGCCCGCTGCTGGCTCCTGAACCTGCAGCACGGCTCGATCTCCTCCTGGGATGAGATGCGCGACCGCTTCGTCGCCAACTTCCAGGGCACCCGCGACCGCCCGCCCGCCGCGGGTGACCTGTGCCACATCAAGCAACAACCAGGAGAGACCCTCCAGAAGTACATCTAGCGCTTCAACAACACTCGCCTCAAGATCCCCAAGGTCACGGACGAGGCCATCATCTCTGCGTTCTCTGACGCCGTCCGCGACATCAAGATGAAGGAGGAGCTCGCTGTCCACGAGGAACTGTGCACATCTCAGGAGTTGTTAAACCTGGCAGCCAAGTGTGCAAGAGCTGAGGAGGGGCGCCTTTCCCTCCTCGAGCGGCCAGCTGCAGGTGCAGAAGGGAAGAAGGCCAAGGCCAAGGACGTGAAGCATAAGGAAGCAGCTGTGCTCACAGCGGAGCCGGACACCAAGCTGGGCAGAGACCAGCCCGAGTTATCCAAGGGCAGTCGACCGTTTTGCGCCTTCCACAACCTGAACACCCACAACACCAGCAACTGTCAGGAGCTCAGAGCCATTCGCGAAGGGCGTTTTGGTCGATGCCCCGAGCGCAGCGACCGGGGCTACGGCCGTGGAGGAGGAAGTGGAGGAGGACATGGAGGCGGACGCTGGGACGACCGTGGCCCCCGCTAGGAGTGGTGCGACAGGCCTCGTGAGGACCGCTGGCAGGACCATCCTCACGAGGGCGCCTGGAGGGACCAGCCTCGTGAGGATCACCCTCAGGGCAACGCCGGGCTTCCCCCGCTGCCGCCACCACCAAGAAGGAATGACGATCACCATCAGGACGAGGGGGCTGGGGGCTTCCAAGAGCCGCGTGCTATCGCCTGCATCTTGGGCGGCGCTCAGGCCCCAGACTCTCAGCACATCTTCAAACAGTTCGCTCGTGAGGTGAACGCAGTGCTCCCCAAGCTCTAGGCCACGCGCCCGCTCAGGTGGTCCGAGTGCGCCATCACCTTCAACTAGGCAGATCAGCTCAAGTGCGCAGCCACCACTAGCGCCCTCCCGATGCTTTGTTCACCAGTCATCAGCAATGTGCAGGTTACCAAGACCCTCATCGACGGAGGCGCAGGTCTCAACGTCCTATCCGTTGACACGTTCGACAACCTCTAGGTCCCATATGAGCAACTTCAGCCTACCAAGCCTTTCTCAGGAGTGACTGACAGTTCCAACACACCGATAGGGCAGGTCCGCCTGCCTGTCACCTTCGGGGAGCGCAAGAACTACCGCACCGAGCTCATCGACTTCGACGTCGCGCACATCCACCTGCCGTACGACGCCATCCTCGGGTATCCGGCCCTGGCCAAGTTCATGGTGGTCACCCACCACGGCTACAACGTCCTCAAGATGCCGGGAAGCGGCGGAATCATCACGGTCCCATGTGAAGAGAGAGATGCAGTGTGCTCCCTCGAGCGCGCCTTCCAAGCTACAGCAATCGACGACCCCGACGGCAAAGGTGAGGGCCCTCCTGAGGCCCTCCCTAAGAAGAAGAAGCAGTTGCGCCGTGCAGGATCTCAGGAGGGTGGCGACGCAGCTGGAGCCTCGTCAGGATCAGCGCCCGCTCCAGGGGCACCTCCCTCCATCGCATAGGAAGGCGCGCCTAGCGCCCTCCTCAGGCAGGGCTCCGGGGCTCTCTTCTGGAGGGCCTCAGACCTTGCCAACCTCCCCAGGGAGGTGCTTGGGCACCACTTGGAGGCGTGCTTCACAGCACTTTTCCCTCAGGAGAACACAGGGCAAGGAGTGCCCACCACTCAGGAGTTCATCACCACTCAGGAACTGCAAGACGCAAGGGCCATGCGCGGCCACCGCCGCTCACTAGGCGCAGCTCCCCATCCAGGCGAGGATGCCGGGCTGCGCGTCTGTATCAACGTCCCAGGGCTCAACAGGGCCGCATCACAAGAGCTTTTCTGGCCTTCGCGTGTGGGCCATTGCGAGGGTCCACCACACAGCTACGTTCGCATGCCCTTCGGCTTGCCGAGCGTGGCGTCAACCTATCAGCGCAACATGCGGCGTGTCCTAGCGGCTCAGGAGGCCAGGTACCACGCCGTCCTGGAAGAGATGGAGACGGTCTTCAAGGAACCACCCGAGCCCCTAGTGCCTCCCGAGGCTCAGGGCCCCGGTGGCTCGTGAGGAGCCATTCCTTCGCCGCGTACCTTCAGCTGCCCCAACCCTCCTTCGTCAACAGAACCAGGTGACATTTTCCAAGTTCGTTTAGCTGGGAGCGCCCCTCGGGCTGCATTATTCCCAGGCCGCGTGGGTCCGTCCCTGTGGCATGTATCCCTTTTACTTATGTCTTTAGCTTACCTTGCTGGGGGCGTCCCTTGGGCTGCATCATCCCCAAGCCACTCGGGCCTGACCCAGTGGCATGTATCTTTCTTCATTTACCCAAGTTGATTTGTCTTCCATGCTTAATCTGCCTATGATTACCGCCTGATCAGTTGCCACCCGCCACGGGTCCACCCCTCTATGATGCAATCCGCTTGCGCTTTAAAAGGGGGGCTCCTGAGCATCGCGACTCAGGAGCTCTTACTGGCTCTCCAGCCCTCACCCACTAGCCTTGACCACGGCATCGCGACCTGGCATACCAGCGGCGGCTGAGCTTGCTCGAGGGCCGGGACCTGAGGACATAGAGCGCTTGCACCTAACCATCTCGCAGGAACACACAGCCATCGAAGACTCAAGACCAAGCGCAACCCGCCTTGAGGTAGGGCCTTGTGAGTCCCGCGCTGGCTCACGAGTGCCCAGATACACCTCGCAGCCCTGCTGTGCAAGCCACGTGTCAGGGCGGGGCTGTACACGCCCCAGGGGCTCCTCCCGGAGGGCCCCCCCTCCCACGCACAAGTGGAAGCACCATGCTCCGCGCTGGCCGTCGACACAACCGAGGAACGGCTATGCCCGTGCACAAGCGGAAGCACTATGCTCCGCGCTAGTGATAAACAACTGAGGGCGGCTCACGGTCGTACCAACCTCAGGGAGCCCCAGAGCTCAGCGTCCGGCCTCACCGCAATGCCTCCCCTCGGGAGAGCCGCGCGAGGGGGCTGGACACGGGGGCTGCGCTTGGGTCACGCCCAAGAGTACGCCACCCAACCATGCCTCCCGGGCCTTGGGGCTGCACTCGGGTCACACCCGAGCGCACGCCGCCCAAACAGGTCTCCCAGACCTGGTCGTCCTCGCACGCCCCTCCCGAGGCCTCGACGAGGGCAGGTATGGAAATTGTTTGCACATCAAGGGGGACTCCTGAGCATCGCGACTCAGGAGCCCAACTGGTCACGTAGCCCCTCACTCCTTGGTCCGTCCTGGTCTCCGGTCGACCCAATGGCAGTTGAGGTATGCGCGGGGCCGGGCTCTGCCGATGTAGAACATTATTCTATCCTCGCGTACTCTCCCTATAAGCTGTTTGCGTGTCAAGGAGGACTCCTGAGCATCGCGACTCAGGAGCCTAACTGGTCACGTAGCCCCTCACTCCTTGGTCCGTCCTGGTCTCCGGTCGGCCCAACGGCGGTCGAGGTATGCGCGGGGCCGGGCTCTGCCGACGCAAAACACAAAGCGGATAGGAAGAAAATCGCAAAATCTCGAAGCAAATATTACAAAACATATTGTGCTCGCAATATCAAACGAAAGTTTAACGCCTCCACGAGGCCTGATGCATGTTACAGGAACGAAACTGGAGATCAGCTGCAGGTCACCCCAGGACACCGCCATCACTTGCTGAAGGTGCTCCTCCCCGGGTAGCGACGTCTTCACCTGCACCACCAGCCGCAGGATCGGCGACATCGCCGGACAACGGTGTGGAGGCAAAGCCGCGGAACCTCTTCACCAAGGCCTACACCTGACCTTGCACGGCTGTGGCAGCGGCATCGCAGTGATCTTCAGCCACAGGCTCTAGCAGCTCGTCAAGACAAGCATTGGGGTCGCAAAGGTGTAGGTGGCTGAAGACACGAGTCAATGCAGCTGAACACAGGATGCGAGCTTCTGCCTCTGCCATGGGACCGATACCATCCACAACCTCCTCAAGCGCCTTCACCAAGGGAGGAAGCAGCAGGGCAGGGCTGTCCTCGTCAGTGGACAGCGGCCTCTCCAAGCCGTGCTCGTAGAGCGTCTTCAATGCATTGCGAGACCTTTCCTCGAGATCGGCAAAGGCCACGCGGTCTTCAGCCAAGACTCGCGCCTTGGCGTCAAGATTGGCTTCCCTTGCCTTCACCTTCCGCTCCAGCTCCTCCAGCCGGCTGCGCTTGGCGACCTGCGTCTTCCCCAATTCCTCCAACTCAGCATCACGGTTCTTGACGGCGTCCTCCCGGGCCTTCATCTCCTCCTCCTTCACCAGGCGGCTGCACGCTTCTTTGCCATGCTTGTCGCGCAGGTCCTTCAACTCGTCCTCCAGCTCTTGGCAGCGGTTCCGGGCAGCCTTGGCGTCTTTCAGCACCGCCTCATGATCGGCTGCAGCGTTGGCGGCACTCTGCTTCTCCTTCTCAGAAGACGCCGCGGCCTGGCTCAGCGTCACGCGGACCGCCAAGTCGGAGTGAAGCCAGCCAGAGGCCAGCTCCAGGCGCTCGGCCACCAGGCGCGGGTCCATGCTTAGGAGATGTGCCTGCAACTGGGTCATCTCCAAAAGAGCGCGCTCCAAAACAGCAGCAGGAGCAGAAGAACCTAGGAGTGGAGGTGCAGTAGTGGGAGGAGACGACGCCGTCACCAAGGACTGGGAGACTGCGGGCTCCGGAGCAGCTGGGACCTCTTCAACCGGGCCAGACGCTGGCACTTCCGGAGCCAGCAGGGCCATGGGGGCTGACTCCTCCCGGCGATGTTCCTCTTGGCCTTCGCGAAGATGACCGGGCTGGGGAGGTGCTGGTGCTGACGCCTCCTTTCTCAGCAGAAGGGGGCGCGGCCACCGTACCCTCTTTCCTCTTCTTCACCGCAGGCAGCGGCCTGAACAGCCAAAGACGAAAGTCAGGAAGCAGCGACATGAGAAAAAACAAGATGGAGATCGAACACTTATTGATCCATCACGACATATTTCCGCTCGGGGAGCTTAAAGCCTGGAAGCCTCGGAGTCTGGGAAGTGGGCGTGCGGGCCCCGGCGGCAGAAGGCGGCACAGCAGGAGAGCTGGAGACAGCCCCAGGCGGTGCCAAGGCGGGGGCAGCATCCCGAGGGATCAGTGACGACCTACTCCTCGTTGGGACGACAGGCGGTTCTCCCTCCTCTTGGCGGACCTCAACTTCGGCGTCGTCAGGAAGGGCGCGGAGGATTTCAGCTTTGCTCAAGGGGGAGTTCTCCCCCATCTCTTCGAGGGTCGACTCTGAGTCCCCCTCCTCTTCCTTCCCCCCGCCGGACTCGTCGGAGGATACCTCCACCAGCTTCGGTACTGCTGGGGCTCCGGAGAGCGCAGGCGGCACCAGCCCGCGTGCGTCGAAGGTCGGCCTGGAAAGCACAAGCGGCTCCCAATCCTTGCAGAGGAACAAAGGAGTGAAGGCGCTCAGCGGGTACTCCTGGTTGTCCCCAACCAGGAGGCGCAGGACAGCAGCCAGTTCATCGCCAGGCAGGGCCCCCTGCCTCAGGCGGATCTCGTCTTCTCCATCTCTGAGCTTCCACAAGGGGCGCGACCGCGCCTGGAGCGGGGCGACGCGCAGCATCAAGAATTCCCTCAGGAGCATGGCCCCTGTGAACTTCGCCGCCTTCGTGTTGCCTGGCTTCAGGTCGGTCTGCATCTGCCCCAGCACAGACGACGCCCGCTCATCAGTGAGCTTCTCGCAGGGCCACCCTTTGTTAAACTGGGGCACCTCCGTTGGCAAGGCGAAACGCGGATGGGCGGGCTTGGCGTCCATCATGACCCATTTGGCTCGGATATTGTCGGCCCTCTTCCCGGTGCTCGAGATTGAGTTGGCCTTGCCAGATGCGATAAAATTGGCGCACCCGGAGATGTGTCCCTCGCTGACACGAAGGAAGAAGAAGTGGCGTAGAAGCGCCACGGATGGCATCACGCCCAGGTACGCCTCACAGTAGTAGGCGAAGATGGACAGGAGGAGGATAGAGTTGGGGTGGAGGTGCAACGCCTGCAACCCGTAGTGGTCAAGGACCTCAAAAAAGAAATCGGAGAAGGGGGGAACCAACCCGACGACGATGCTGCTCGAGAAGAAGGGGAAGAAGCTGCTTCCCTCAGACTCCGGCACGTCGGAGGCAAGCCGGAGCTCAGTCTTACCCCCTTCATTGCTCTCCCCCGCCGTCAGCAGGCGCACGGAGGCGAGGCTCTATTCCGTGACGGTGGGCACTTCAAGAGCTGGCTCATACCGAGCCGGAGCCGAGGAGGTCTTGGTCTTGCATGAAGCCGTGGGTCGCAGATGCGGAGCAAGATTGGAGCAGATCTGGAGGTACCGGTGGCAAGGAGCGAGAAAGGGGGTCTGGAGCAAGGCGAGGAAGAAACAATGAAGGCAAACACTGTCTACGCCAGCCTTTTGTCAGGACGGGCAGTTGCCGAGGCAACGTGTGGAAGTGGAGATGCCCATGCCCAATCAACCGCCATGCGTCGACCGAGGCCGCGGGCTTTCGGGGCCCGCGGCGCTCTGTACTTGACCCTTGGCTTCGCCGCGAAGCCAAGGCCGAGCGTACCTTGGGCCCGGGGGCTACTATCGGCGTTCTAGGAATGGGGGTCCCCAGACTTGCCTGCCTGCGGCCCACGGCGTGGCTATGCTAGCGGGCCTGTACAGCCCATCTTCATCAACAAAGCATTCAAGACCTTCGCGAAGGGCCAAGCCTCACGAGGCGGACGGTGCAAGACCTCCTCAGGAGCGGCCTCACCAGGCTGCCTCGCGAGGAGCGGAGATATCAAGGCGGGGCAAACCTCACGTGGCTCTCGTGACGTGAGCCATGACGATCGACACCAGGCGGGCGCCAGCACGCGCAGCGTCCTTGTTTCCTCTTTGGTGCTAAGGAGGTAGGTGGAGGCGCGGAGTACCGAGGCATCAGGCAAAGGTTTCCATATCAGTGCAACAAGACCAAGACAAGCGGGACGGCAAGACGGAGACCACCATGGAGCCCAACACGGCGTCACCACCAGAGCCTTTTGCAGGCAAAGACCGCTTTTGTCAGGATAGCATGTACTAGCTGCCACCTTTCAAATTTGCCCGCCGTTGTTGGCTCCCTTCCCGCTCAATATTTGAGGAGAGGACCATGGCCTATATAAGTAGAGCTAGCCACCACAGTAGAGGCAGGTTGATCCGATTGAGAGCCATCTCACCCGCACAAGTCGGCAGAGCACAAGAACACCACAACCTCTGGAGGCTGTTCTTCCCTTTGTACTGTTCTTCATCAGCCCAAGATGCAATCCACCACCACACACTAGAGTAGGGTATTACACCACAACGGTGGCCCGAACCAGTATAAATCTCGTGTCTTCCTGTGTTGCGAGTCCGTCGAGTTCGTCTGCGAGATCTTAGTGAGCTAGGGCGTAGATCGATAGGGGGAAAGAACTGCGCGCGCACCCCAGTATTCGAACCTTAAGGGTTTTTGCCGGAACCCCACATCCGACACTACTGCTAAGTTCTTAGTAGCCTCGTCTGGTCCCACATAGCGACCGTCGGTGGCCTCATCTAGTCCCACATAGTAGTAGCGTTCTTTTTTTCTAGCGCTACAGCTATAGAGTTACTAGTAGTGCCTCCCTGGAACAGCGCTACTGCTAACTAGCAGCAGCGGTGTATATTTTCCAGCGCTACTACTAAGCTCCTGTGTATAGGCATTTTCCTAGTAGTGAGGTTTTTCTATCTTAGGTTCACTAGAGGTATGCAAAGTCCTATCAATGTTCTTTTTCCTCTTATTTTTTGTAGGACTAAGTGCATCAGTATTAATTCTTTGGGAGTCTTGTTCAAACCTTTTTGGGTGTCCCTCAGGATAAAGTGGTTCCCGAGTCATTTTACCTCCTCTAGTCATTACCCTAACAACATGATCATTGATATTATTCTTCATTTCATCAAGAAATTCTCTTTGAGATTTAGCAACTTGTTCTAGTTGAGTTCAAACCATAGAGGCATGTTTTCCCTACACCTCTAACATCATTTGAGATTCTAAATAACAAGTCACTCAAGCGAGCAATCATATTCGAATTGTCTTCCAATTGTTTCATAACATTTGCATTGAAGTGATCTTGTTTTCTAATGTAGTTATCAAACTCATAAAGGCATTGACTAGGATCCATATTATAAGGATTGTCATTATCATTGAATTTCATTAGAGAGTTTACCTCTACCACCTCTGGTTGTGGTGTATCAAGCCCATGTATTTCTGCAATAAGAGGTAATTTTTTGACATCCTCAGCTTTAATACCTTTTTCCTTCATACATTTCTTTGCCTCTTGCATATCTTCAAGACTGAGATATAAGATACCCCTCTTCTTTGGAGCAGGTTTAGGCGGTGGTTCCGGAAGATTCCAATCATCATAGTTTTTCAATATGTTTTTAATAATTCTTCAGCTTGTTCAACAGTTCGTTCCTTGAAAACACAAACAGCACAACTATCTAGGAAGTCCCTAGAAGCATCGATTAGTCCATTATAGAGGATATCAAGTATTTCATTTTTCTTAATAGGATGATCAGGCAAAGCATTCAGCAATTGGAGAAGCCTCCCCCAAGCTTGTGGGAGATTCTCTTCTTCAATTTGCACAAAGTTAAATATTTCCTGTAAGGCAACTTGTTTCTTATGAGCAGGAAAATATTTTTCAGAGAAGTAATAAATCATATCCTGGGGACTACGCACACAACCAGGAGCAAGAGTATTATACCAAGCCTTAGCATCACCCTTTAATGAGAATGAAAATAATTTGAGAATATAATAGTAGCGAATTTTCTCATCATGAGCAAATAGAGTGGCTATGTCATTCTGTCGGTGTACAAAAGTAGGGGTCCCTTTTTGCACCCCTTTACTTGTGCGCGGGCAGTCGTAGCCCCACGCCCCTGACCACGCTTGGCGGGGCAGAGGAAGCAAGGGCACAAGGCAACTAGATCAACGCCAAGAGGAGAACACAAAGAGCAGAAGGGCGAGGTGGACTCCCCCGGAAAGGCCCTTGCCGGGGCGGCCTCCATAGCCCCAGCAAGAGCCTTACCGGGGGCAACTTGCCCAACACCAGCGGAGCCGCCACCCTTGAGCCCAAGAGTTCCAACACCATCAACCACATTGGAACCAAAGCTCGGGAGGCACCTCCATGGTGGCATGCAGATCTTTGTGAAGACCAGAAACATACAAAATCAGATGAGAATCAGAAGACAACGATCCTCGGCAAGATCCTTGCCGAGGATACCCATGAGACCCCCGGCAAGCCCCTTGCCGGGGACGACCACAACGCCACGGCAAGACCCTTGCCGAGGCCCCGACAAGACTCTTGCCGAAGACATCCGTGGGGCCGCAGCCAGGCCCACATCTGCCAAGATTCCACCATCGTTCCCATGCAACGGCCAGCCCAACAACTAGGCGAGCACCTGCGTGGCGGCGAGTGGCCTCTAGGCCAATTCAGCAAGCACCTGCGTGGTGGCATGCAGATCTTCATGAAGACCCTACCACCACGCCAACTCAGCAGCCTGCCAGCTTACATGGCGCTGCATGCCTCGTTGGCCTGGACACGTGTCGGAGCAAGGCGGAGCGGCGACGGACGGGACAGGCCTTGTTACCTCCCCCGATAGAGCTAGAGGACACCTAAGTAGCGCATTTAATGGACTTTTGTCCTGTAATGACAAGCGATAAGCTTGTACACTGTATAGCTTTCCACCTCCTGTGTGCCACTGTGGCAGCCCCTTTGTCTATAAAAGGAGGCCCGCGGCGTACTGAGAGAGGATTCGGATGTTTTGGATGACGCACGAACCATAGCTAGTTCAAAAGCTCAAGAACACTCAAATATACACCAAGGCAGGACTAGGGTATTACGCATCCTCGCGGCCCGAACCTGGGTAAACGATCTTTGTGCTGGATTCTGGACCCGCTCTTTGGACAACCCCATGCCCGCCAACCGTAGAAGGGATTCCAGTGATCCCATAGGTGTCATTTTCCCCCGACATATTTGGCGCGCTAGGTAGGGGCGCACAGTTGTGAAAATCTGGCCTAGCAGCTAGTTTGGCGGTTCTTCGTCACCATGGGTTCCAACGAAGAAGATGACCAAGCGAGCGATATCATCTACAAACACAGCAACCACCCGTATGGCGACAGAGAAACTAAGTCATGCGAAACTTTGAGTAATTTCTTTATGTATAAGGTTATTCTCCTCGGAGATCTTGCTCTTTGTATGGGAAACCTATATGCAATGGGGACCTTCCGCTATTGGCAACGCCTTTGTTCTGTTTCGAGTCCTCTCAATAGTTCGAACGGCCGCGTCGAGATCGGCAGAGTGGCCTTTCCGCTATTGGCAACGCTCTTGCCCTGTTTTGAGTCCGCTCAACAGTCCAAGCGTCCGCGCTGAGAGCGGTAAGGTGGTTTGCCTGGCAGCAAGCACACCCGACAGGCTGTTGAGGATCCGTCCTCAAGGCACCGCAGCTTGGGTTTACGCGCCGGCAAGCCTATCTAATTAAACGTAGGGTGGACATACAAAGAGAAATCGAACAGGGAAATAACATGCATCGTTTCAAAGTATTGCAGAGTTATATTACATCAATTGTTGCTGCGGTTCTAACTAAAGATAAAAATTGTCTTGGTCATGAACCTGCAGCGGCGAAGAGAAACGGGGTGCCTAGTCCCGGTGCTGGCCCTCTATCCTCCGAACTCTGTCGACACAGCTGATGATGGGCTCGATACGCTCCACGAGCGTCGCGAGGTCCGCATCCTCTCGCAAGTTCTCCAGCACAGCGTCGAAGTCGAGGTTGGGATTCCAATACGCCACCTTGGTGAGGACCTTGCTCAGGGAACCTCGGCAAAGCTTCCGGGCCTCGTTGGCCAGAGAGGTCACTCTGTTAGAGCGGAACTGCTCCAGGGCTCCAAGAACGCCCTCGAAGAACAGGGTTAGTTTGGCGTTGGGACTCACGTTTGGCTCCGGGGCATACCTCACGTTTGGCATCCCCATGGCCGCCAGCTTCATGGTGATGCTGCCGGCGACGTCAGCGAGGCGGCTGATCTAGAGGTTTTTGCCCGTCATGTAATCCTCGTGGTTGGCGGCGTCATTCCTTCGCAGCTGCCTCTCGTCCTCCAGGGCCTTGGGCAGGGTCTCTTCCCGGGCCCTGACCTCCGAAAGCGTCCCCTCAAGACCCTCCAGCTTCAGCTTCTGGTCTTTGACGGAGTCGTTGGCCTTGGAGAGTTTCTCGGCCTTGCCGAGGACTGCCGCCTGCGCCTCCACCAAGGCGCCGTTGAGCATGTCATTCTCCTTCGCCAGCCCCAGGACCTGTTCCTTCAGCCCATCCCGCTGCACATCCAGCTCCCTCACCTTGCTGGCATCGACCTGGGCCTGAGCATTGAGTGCCTCATTGTGCCTCTGCTCCAGCACCTGGGTCCGCTGCGCGGCAAGCTTCTTGAGCTCCTCATCCTTCCCGCGAAGGGTGGCGGCGAGCGGCGCCTCACGGGCGGCAAGGTCCTCCTCCTGGGAGTTCAGCTCGGCCTGGTGCTGGTGCCGAGCGGCCTCGTCCTTTGCGGCCTGTTCCTTCGCCACCTCCTGGGTTTTCTCGACATCGGCCTTTAGCAGGATAAGCTCCTGTTTGCGCTCAGCCAACAAATCCTGGGAAACCTTTAGTTCCATGTGGGCCTGGGAGAACGAGGCCTGCGTCTCGGCAATGTGCCCTGCGAGATCCGCCTCCGCCTTGTCCACCGCCGCCATCCTGGACTTTGCCTTGTCCAGACGGGCACGGTGAAGCTCCTGGAGCTTCTGGAAGTTGGCGCTCATGCCCCGAAGAAGCTGCTCCTCTTGGGAACCGCCACCACCGCTGCTCGGTTCGTCAACAACCTCAAGCCCGGCAGCGGCGAGCACCTCGTCATTGAACACCTCCCCCTCGGTGGGCGCCCTGGTGCTTGCCGTCCCTGGGAGGTGGACGAACAGGTCGTCGCTCACCTTCAGGTACTTACCCGAGCCAGAGGCGGCGACAGAGGAAGGTTGGTTGTCAATCACCCCCTCCCCGGCAGGCCCCGTGCTGGCCTCCTCGCAGCGGCCTTGCCGCCCCCCTCGGCAGCGGCCCTGCCGGCCTCCCTGGCAGGCCCCTTGGCGGCCTCTTCAGCAACAGTCTTGGTGGCCTCCTCGGCGGCAATCTTGTCCGCTTCGGCCTCGGCGTCCCTGGCGACCTCCTCGATGATGGTATCGATGTTCTCCTGGTCCGCCTAGGAAGCGCCTAGATGCCAAGAAGGAGGATGAGGCAGAGCCAAATCAAAGTTCAAAAAAGTTCAAAAGAAGAAGAAGAAAGAACAGGGATGGGAAGCAAGAAAACTTACCAGCACTGGGCTGGGAAGAAGTGGCACCCTCCCCGCCAACGTTCGTTGCCGGGGTGGAACCACCGGCACCCAAGTTCATCTCCTCCTCCTCCTCCATAGGCATGGGCTCGGCGGTGGATGCCCTTGCCGGGGACGTGTGACGCCCCAAGACCGACGCCCCAGAAGTCTTCCAGCTATTTTGTTTTCGCCGTGTGTTTTATTTTTGTTTGTTGCTTTAATCATGACATCATATGCATTGCATCCGCATGTTTTCATAAAAACTTGTAACCGTTCGTAGTTGCCACGTCTCTCCATTGTTATCGTTGTCCGTTCTCAGTCCAACCACACACTTGACCTCGTTCACCTAACCCCTCTTTGCACAGCGCATCGACCCCTCGACCGTGTCCGAAACTTCCCCGAACTCGATCCGGGCGGACGTGACCGTTGGATTCGGATCATCTCCAAATATCCCTCTAATATCTTCGGTTTATTATTTGATCTCTCTTAACCTTTTTATCTCGACCACCCGATGTAAATCAAAGGGTCCGATTACCCCTAACCAAAACCCTCTTGCTATTTAAACCGTCCAACCCTAGCCCTAGCCTGTCCAATCTCCACCAAATCCCCACCCCGCCGCCACTCTCTCCCTTGGTTTCAGCGCCGAGCCAACCACCATCCATCTCCGATCCTCCTCCCTTAAACCCGCGGCCTCCGACCTCCTCCCGTGTTTTCCGGCCACGAGCAGGAGCCCCTGCCGAGCACCTCCTGCGGGCCTCCTCACCTGCCAGCAGCCGGAGCAGCAGCTCCCCGTCGCCGGAGGAACCTCGCCTCTGCCTTTTCTTCCTTCCCCGTTCCATTTCTTCTCCCCCAAACCTCACCTTGGTCTCCTATGTCTCTCTTTGAACAGGGCAACGGCTCCGCCACCATCCCCGCGTGCTCGCGGTGCACCCGCCCGAGATCCTGAGCAGGAGCGCTCGACCTCGTCTCCTCGCACCGCCAAGCCGCCCGAGCACCTCCTCCTCCTCCCGCGCGCCTCGTCCGCCCCACCGCAGGCCGACCGAACCAATGGGAACCGCCTCGACGCCGTCCAAGCTCCTCCATCAGCCACCTCTACGAGCAGAGCCGCCGGACCAGCAGGCCTGTGCCTCGCGCCTTCTCCTCTCCTTCTATCTCTTTTCCTCCCTCTCTGTATCTTGTCTAAAATTTCCCCGCCGTGGCCGCCTCTCCGCAGGTCGCCGATGCTCCGACGAGATCAAGCCACCGGAGCTCCTGCACCAACCCTGCCGTCGCCGCTCCATGCCCAAGTCCCTAGCCTCGCCGCCCCTCGCCCGCTCGTCGGAGCTCTGCTCCAGGCGCCAGCCGCAGCTCCCTGCATCGAACAGGAGAACGAGCGCACGAGCAGCGCTCGCGTTGACCGCGCCCTTGCCCAGCGGCCTCGCTCGGCCTCGCCAGCAGTCGGCCTGCTGCTTCCTCCTCCACCCACCGGGCCTCAGCCCATGGTGAGCGCCCCAGTGCCCACCAGATTCCGCCTGCTTCTGTTTTTTTTCCTATCAGCGAATTTCCTAATTATCCAGAGAACACTGTATTTACAGATTTTCCCTTGTTGTTCATGCATATAATAGATCACAAACCATGCATCAGAATTAAACAAAGTATATATGTAAAATGTTTAGAATTCTGTCTAGTTTCACAATATGCTGCTCTCATCCATGTTTAAAATGTTTAAGTTGTTGTTTACATTTATTTTGCATAAATGCCATGCTAAATGATTTATTTCATACCTAAATAGCCGTAGCTCCAAATTTAATAAACTTTATATGTAAATGGGGTAGAAAAATGCCTAGTTTAACCTGGTGCACTTGATTTAGCTGTTTAACAACATTAAAATTGTGTTTAGGGCAGAACAGTAGCAAATTCAAAATATGCATATGGGGATTTTCCGGAATTGTTGTTTGTGGTTCTGGCCTCATTTAAACTTGCCTAAATAGTTAGTTTATTTATGCTTCACCCTCTTTCCATGTTTAACAACATTTAATATTGATGAGTACCATAAACGAGAGCGAACTAAATTATTGAATGTGGTGTGTCATCAATATGCAACAAGTTGCATATTGAGCTCCACTTAATTTGTAGTATTGTTTGTGCATTTTGCTATGCCATGCATATTTAAACCGGACATGCATCATACTTGTTTGTGCATCATGCCATGTGTATGTGGTGGTTGTTTACTATGTTGTTTGTTTCTTTCCGGGTTGCTTCTCTCGTTAGCTTCGGTTTCGTTCCGGAGTTGTGAGGATTCGTTCGACTACGTCTGTTTGTCTTCTTCATGGACTCGTTCTTCTTCCTTGCAAGATCTCAGGCAAGATGACCATACCCTCGACATCACTTCTATCTTTGCTTGCTAGTTGTTCGCTCTATTGCTATGCCGCGCTACCTACCACTTGCTATATCATGCCTCCCATATTGCCATGTCAAGCCTCTAACCATCCTTTCTTAGCAAACCGTTGTTTGGCTAAGTTACTGCTTTTGCTCAGCCCTTCTTATAGCGTTGCTAGTTGCAGGTGAAGCTGAAGTTTGTTCCATGTTGGAATATGGATATGTTGGGATGTCCCAATATCTCTAATTTTAATTAATGCACCTATATACTTGGTAAAGGGTGGAAGGCTTGGCCTTATGCCTGCTGTTTTGTTCCACTCTTGCCGCCGTAGTTTCCGTCATATCGGTATTATGTTCCCGATTTTGCGTCCCTAACGCGGTTGGGTGTTATGGGAACCCCTTGACAGTTCGCCTTGGATAAAACTCTTCCAACAAGGCCCAACATTGGTTTTACATTTGCCTAACAACCTAAGCCTTTTTTCCTTGGGTTTTCGGAGCTTGAGGGTCATATTTATTTTAGCCCCCCGGGCCAGCGCTCCTCTGAGTGTTGGTACGAACCGAGCAGCCTGCGGGGCCACCTCGGGGAAACTCGAGGCCTGGTTTTACTCGTAGCTTGACTTATCCGGTGTGCCCTGAGAGCGAGATATGTGCAGCTCCTATCGGGATTTGTCAGCACATTCGTGCGGCTTTGCTGGTCTTGTTTTACCGTTGTCGAAATGTCTTGTAACCGGGATTCCGAGACTAGTCGGGTCTTCCCGGGAGAAGGAATATCCTTTGTTGATCGTGAGAGCTTGTGATGGGCTAAGTTGGGACACCCCTGCAGGGTATAAACTTTCGAAAGCCGTGCCCGCGGTTATGTGGCAGATAGGAATTTGTTAATGTCCGGTTGTAGAGAACTTGACACTTGACTTAACTAAAATACATCAACCGCGTGTGTAACCGTGATGGTCTCTTTTCGGCGGAGTCTGGGAAGTGAACACGGTTTGGGTTATGAATGAACGTAAGTAGTTTCAGGATCACTTCTTGATCTCTTCTAGCTTCACGACCGTTGCATTGCTTCTCTTCTCGCTCTTATTTGCGTATGATAGCCACCATATTTGCTTAGTGCTTGCTGCAGCTCCACCTCATTACCCTTTCCTACCCATAAGCTTAAATAGTCTTGATCTCGCGGGTGTGAGATTGCTGAGTCCTCGTGACTCACAGATTCTACCAAAACAGTTGCAGGTGCCGATGATACCAGCGCAGGTGACGCAACCGAACTCAAGTGGGAGTTTGATGAGGAACTTGGTCGTTACTACGTTTCGATTTCTGATGATCAGTAGCGGAGCCCAGTTGGGACGATCGGGATCTAGCATTTGGTGTTATCTTCTTTTAATTTGGAGTTGACCGTAGTCGGTCTATGTGTGTATTTTGTATGATGTATGAATTTATTTATGTATTGTGTGAAGTGGCGATTGTAAGCCAACTCTGTTTATCCCATTCTTGTTCATTACATGGGATTATGTGAAGATGACCCTTCTTGTGACAAAACCTACAATGCGGTTATGCCTCTAAGTCGTGCCTCGACACGTAAGAGATATAGCCGCATCGTGGGTGTTACAAGTTGGTAATCAGAGCCATCCCCGACTTAGGAGCCCCCTGCTTGATCGAATCGCTGACGTTGTTGAGTCTAGAAAAAAATGTTTTGAGTCTGAGGATTATATATATCGGAGAGTAGGATTCATTTTACTCCTCAGTCCCTTCATCGCTCTGGTGAGGTCGCCTGACGTAGAAGTTTTGACTTTCCTCTCCTCAAATTTCACTAATTTTTTTAGGATCACGCGGGTATCTTGGAATCGTTTCGATGGTTTTGTGACGAGAACATTGTTCTTGGTGCCTCCTGACATTTAGGGGTTGCGGCAGTGTCCCGGGGAGTTGAGCTCCGAGGTGTTGTCGTCACAATTTTATCGTTGCAGTTCTGGAATACCTGAGTTTCGCCGACATCGAAAATCTCTTTTATGCAGTTGTTGGTGAGATCACCTCGACGCCACCCAGTACTGGGGCGGGAGCTCGGGAGTATTTCCATAACTCGTATAACGGATGCTTTTCGAAGGTTGAGGTACATGATTTCCGGAGTTTTCTTGGTTATGTGTTGACAGATGGATAGAACTGGATCTAGGGATTGTTAGTTTGGGTGAGAGCTATTGCTTCCCCTGTATCCCCAACACCAGATTGCATAACCAGAAAGTTTCGGGAGTTTATAGGTGGGAATTCAAGTAGCTCCTAGAATATCTTTTCGACGGATGTATGATTTGAGATTGGGGCCCAACGTGTAGTGGTTCGCTTTTCACGGTCGATTTACAGTGGTCGCGAGGCGTCTTAAAGAATCCTTGGCTATGCCGATTCAGGGACGCCTTGTTTGTCATTCGTGACATCCACTGTACGTCGTGCCCATGGGGCCTCATCACGAACACTTTGGGCGAAATATCTATCATATGTTTGTTTCCGGCTTATTCTGCAAACCAAATCCTTTATTTTGTTTTGTTTTGTGGTATTCGAGTTGCTTCAATACCAAGTGTTGATTCCATACCTTCCCTAAACGGTGTTATCATATTTCTATGCGAATACTAATCCTTCTTGATCATCGAGGTTGCCATGTTAATTCTCTTCCAGCCGACATGCGTCTCTTCAAGTGGATCCAATCATTTCAACATTCGCAAGATCACCTCTCAGTTTTCCCAACATTGTTTGTTCCATATGCCCCAAGTTGTCTTTTTTTCCCGCCCTCCCACCCTTTTCTTCAAGGACTCAGATTTCTTAATCAAGTATCCTGTTTATTGATGTGAAGTCTCTTCATTCTTTTCCTCCATTTTCTTACCTGGTGATTCTCATGAAGATGCTAAGGAAGCTTCAAGTCTATTATTCTTTGTTCTTTTCTTCTCCAGTGGACTCAAGTCAAGCTTTCAGTGTTGATCGTATTCTTTTCCTCGTTTCAAATGCTTTCTCATGTCGGTGCATCTCTTAATCATCCACCTCTTGCTATGCATGTTATCTGGAGTGCTGAAGATATCTCAAAAGATTCGCATTTCCATTCCCAATCCGTTCAAGCTATCTCGAGGTTGTTATCTCTTTTGAGCCATTTAATTCAACCGGCGCAATCTTTCTTTTAATCATTCAACGGTGTATCTTTTGAGTGGGCCCTAACCCATAGGTCTTTTCCTAGGATCTTACCTGACTCTTCTAACTTTCCCGGAGTTATTCTCAATTTCATTTCAAAGTTTGACGTAAGAATGAATTATCATGAGTCAAATGTCTTTCTCCAAGATCTTTCAAATTCTTTTGATCGTTGGCTCAACCTTTCTAATTTTCATCCCGGAGTATCTCAACAATTCATGGTGGTGTTTCTCATCGTCATTCTCAACATTTGAAGACCGAAGAAGAGTTTCTCTGAAATCTTGCTCCATTCTCTTCAAGATTCATGGTTCTAGCTTGATGACATCCTCTCATAATTGTTTTCGATTGTGAGAATTATTTTCACCCATCCGGCGCAATTCAGGAGTCTTTTCATTTTGATTCTCCGGAGCCCATCATCTCAGTATTATTCATTCTCAGCTTTCAGATCTCATTCTCCAAATCTTACCGGTGCATACTTCAAATATCCTCTAATCAGTTCATGATCTCTTCGTTCTCATGTATCTAAATTCTCTCAAGTATCTTTGTCCTTTTTCTAATTCTTCTTGGTGTTTCGCTATCTTTCCTTTGTTCGTTTTCAATTCTTACGGTGGTTCGTTCAAGTTTTCTCTTCCGTTGTTATCATGTCAATTCATTCGTTCTTTCCAAATCCTACTGGCACATCGTTGAAGACTTTTCCCAAGTTTGCGCTATATCTATAGTAATCCTTTCTACGAGAATAAGTAGTATGCCAAATCCGTTGCTTGTCGTCAATCTAAATTGGTGAAGGATGAGCATAATGTAATTCTTATTCTTGTTTCATTGAGTAAATTCAATTCCTTATTTCGGAGGTTCATCAAAATTCTTGATTCCATTTGTTCATCTTTCTTTCCGGAGTTCCAAGTTTTTCTTGGTTATATCATTTCAAAGCTTCATCTTATCACTGCAAGACTTCACCTTGTGTTTTCAACTTCTCTTTTTTTATCATCCTTTTTTTCTTACCGGAGTTCTTCATGGAGTTTCTTCATGGTGGTTCATCAAGGATTTAATTCATTCTCGAAGTGTTCTCAAGATTCTTGTTAGAAGAGCTCAAATATTCTTCTTCCTGCATTCCAAAGTGCAATTCGTTCTACCTTATCATTTGAGGTGGTGTTATGTCATTCTTGACAATTTGAGTTCGCGTTTCATGATTCACATGTTGTCAAGAATGAGATATTTTAAATCCATCAATCTCTTCGTTGGAGTTATCTTGGTAGAGATTCCATCTAAAGCCTTTCCTAAGGAATGTTGCTATTGTGGTGCTTAACAATGATCCAACTTATCTCTTTATCATCTTGGTGGAAGAAGTTTTTCATCTCTTTGGTGCTCTCAATCAAATCAATGGTTTTCGTTAGTGGCCGTTTGTCACCTCATAATTTTGACATGTTTCCATAAGCCCACTACAAGCTTATTCTTCTCGTTGCTAGTTTCCAAAGAACTCCGTTCATTCCTTCCTTGCAAGGATGCTCTTGAAATTCAATTGTGGTGGAAGTTGTCATTTTTCTTCTCTGTCCCTTTATCCCAACAATCTAGCTACTATTCTTTCGTTCCGGAGGCATTGTGATGTTGCTCTCTTCACCCATCATCTCGTTTTGCCAAGATCATATTCTTTTCATGCTTACCCATTTAACCAGAGTGTTGTATTCTCATTCAAGTTCTTTCATCTTATCAAGTCTTGCATCTCCTCAACCGGAGTGCTGCCCGAATTTGTTCTTCCTTGTTCCTTGTTTATCTCGTTTCAACCCGAGTGCTTTCAATTCCTTCTTGTCTAGTGTGCTCATCATGCATAGCTTTGCAACCTCCAAGGTTCACATGGTGTTCCTTGTTTCTCTTTTATACCGGAGTGCTCTCAATTTCATTCAACTTTGTTGTGTTCTTTCTTTCAATGTGTTCAACCTCTCAAAGTTCTTTGGTTTCACTCGTTTGTCAAAGAAGCAACTTTGTTTTACCTTTTCCTCTTTCGTTTCTCTCCGGTGCCATCCTTAGATCTCGGGACGAGATCTCTTGTAAGTGGAGGAGTGTTGTGACGCCCCAAGACCGACGCCCCAGAAGTCTTCCAGCTATTTTGTTGTCGCCGTGTGTTTTATTTTTGTTTGTTGCTTTCATCATGACATCATACGCATTGCATCCACATGTTTTCATAAAAACTCGTAACCATTCGTAGTTGCCGCGTCTCTCCGTTGTTATCGTTGTCCGTTCTCAGTCCAACCACACACTTGACCTCGTTCGCCTAACCCCTCTTTGCACAGCGCATCGACCCCTTGACCGTGTCCGAAACTTCCCCGAACTCGATCCGGGCGGACGTGACCGTTGGATTTGGATCATCTCCAAATATCCCTCTAATATCTTCGGTTTATTATTTGATCTCTCTTAACCTTTTTATCTCGACCACCCGATGTAAATCGAAGGGTCCGATTACCCCTAACCAAAACCCTCTTGCTATTTAAACCTTTGTAGCGACCAGACCTCAAATGGTCTGTGCTGCTGTGCACCAGTGTCATCCCTGGATCAGTAATGCTGACACGCACAGTACAAATGGAGGATTTATAACAGAGTAGCAATCACACACTTATTACATCGAATATCTCCAAAGAGATTAAGTATGATAAATATGGCTTAAGGCCATCTAAAAACGATAACAGCGGAAGACTTGGAAGATAAGTGAGTCCATCAACTCCAGCGGCATCACTGAGTATAAGACCACGACCTGAGGTACCTTACTTGTCGTCTGAAAAGTCTGCAACATGAAACGTTGCAGCCCGAAAACGGGTCAGCACATAGAATATGCTGGCAAAGTAACACATAGAGAATAATGAACAATGATAATGCTATACTACATGCATATATGGCTGGTGGAAAGCTCTATGGTTACAGTTTTTTGCGACAAGCCAATTTTTCCCTACTTCAAAGGAATAAATTTTATTTAACTATCATGGTGGTTGTGAAACATTGAGATGGTTGACAGCATCTCAATCCCAATTAAAAGTCATCATTAACCCAACAAAATTAATTAAGAGTAACATGTTGATGAGATTCAAATGATAATCCAGGTACTAGATACTCAAGTTGTCCATAACCGAGGACACGGCTAACCATGATTAGTTTGTACACTCTGCAGAGGTTTGCGCACCTTTCCCCACAAGACTCGATCGCCTCCGCTTGATTCTCGCACTGCATGATGTTTGAGAAACGGATGACCGAGACACAGTCTTTCCGAAGAGGTCCCCTTAACCGATAGATAGGCCGGTACACTTACAATCCCCTACATCTGCTAGCCCATCATGGAAAGGTTTCCCACAACTTACTGAACTATGCTAGAGCCTATAATAGCTTGTGGCTGCACACGGAAGTTTCTAGCATGAATAATCTTATGATCCCTTTGAGCCTGGGTGGCGGTCCTTATACAAACAGACAACACTGGATTCTCCAGGTGCCTCAATCCACCCAGATGTGAGTTTTAGTTGCCACCTTAGGTAAACCATTATTAACAATCTCACATCTGTCATGAATATCACTCAAACCCAATCCACGTCTACGAGCATAGCATGGCATATAATAGCAACGTACAAGTAACTCCCAAGGGTTTGATAAAAGAACAGGTAATAGGTACTACCTCAACTACTTCCAGAATCCCACAATTTAATTAGATCCTAACCATGCAATGTTTGAGGAATAGATCTAATGCAATAAAACTGGGTATGGAAAGTATGATCAAAGTGTTACTTGCCTTGTTGATGATCCGCGAAACCTAGCAATTCGAAGTAACAAGCGGCACACTCCGGGTACTCTATCGCAAACAAACAAGCAGACAATCAGTACTCATCTAATGCACAGGTAAAACTCGAATGAAAGATCCAACCAGAAAGTTCAACTTAAGAACTCCGGTTTGCAAAAAGAATCAACTCGAACGAAGCAACGAAAGTCAAACTGCGAAAAAAACAAGCTTCATTTACTAATCTGGATCTAGGTCAAATTTTACAGTAGCAAAAACTTGTTTGAGTTGGTTAAACGGAAAGAGAATTTCGAGACGAAACTCTAGGCGCTTGAATCGCCTGATTCCGATAAACGAGCGAAAAGTTAAACAAAAACGAAGATTCGATCAGAAATCGAGATCTGAGATAATCGCGGAAAAATCCGACGAAAAAGAAAAACGGACGAACGGTTAAAGAACGGACGTTCGTTTAACAGAGAAAATCTGACGAACGCGTTCGTTAAAACGAACGAGTCGGTGAACGTTCACAAAATAACAAAACCGAAAACAAAACCGATCTAGGGTTTTTTTTTGAACGAATGGTTTTTTTTAAACAAAACCGGCAACGAACGGCGAGGTATACCTCGTCGGGGGCGGAACTCCGGCGGGGCTCCGGCTGCTCCGGCGAGGGCGGCGGGGTGCGCGGGTGCGGGGGTGCTCGGGGGTGGCGAGGGGGCGCCGAGGGGGCGGCGAACGGCGGCGGCCTTCGGGCGTCGGGGCTCCGGCTCCGGCGGCTCAGGGCGGGGCAGGTGCGGTCGGCGGCGGGGTGAGAGAAGAGGGGGGCGGCGGCTATTTATGAGAGGGGGGGTGCGGTGGCTTGGAGGAGGGGGCGGCCGGCGGCTCCCGTGCTGGCCACGGACTCGGGCGGCGGCGGCGGCGTGCTAGGGAAGGAGACGGTGCGGGCGGCTGGGCCTCGGCTGGGCTTCGGCCCGGCCGGGCGGCGCAGTTTTTTTTAACGTTCCACGGAAAAATTCATAGAAAAATAAATAAATGTCCAAAAAAGATAAAATAAATTTTCCCCGTCTAGTTAGAAAATCTAGAATAGGGTGAACATTGTTTTGACACAAAAATAATTTTTTTGAAAACATGCAATATTTTTAATGCAATTAAAATTGCAAATAAAATCCGAATAAAATCCAATAAATGATTTTAACATCTTTCCTCCAGTATTTCAATTGTTTTGGAGAAGTCATATTTTCTCCTCTCATTTATTTTTAAATGAAATATTTTTCCGGAGAGAAAATAATTAAAACCAAAATCCTCGTTTTATTGTTTGATGGAAATCAAATATGAAAATTCGAGAAAATCCCCAACTCTCTCCGAGGGTCTTTGAGTTGCTTAGGATTTATCGAGGATTTGTCAAAATGCAATAAAACATGATATGCAATGATGATCTATGTATAACATACCAAATTGAAAATTTGGGATGTTACAAACCTACCCCCCTTAAGATGAATCTCGCCCTCGAGATTCGGGTTGGCTAGAAAACAGGTGGGAGTGGTCCTTCCGTAGATCTTCCTCTCGCTCCCAGGTGGCTTCATCTTCCGTGTGGTGACTCCACTGGACTTTGCAAAACTTGATAACCTTACTGCGGGTAACTCGGCTGGCATACTCAAGAATCTTAACTGGTTTCTCCTTATAAGTCAAATCACTTTCCAGCTGAATTGCTTCCAACGGCACAGTATCTCTCAGTGGTAGCTCAGCCATCTCTGCATGGCACTTCTTCAACTGGGAAACGTGAAATACATCATGAACTCCAGACAATCCTTTGGGCAATTCCAGCTTGTAGGCAACCTCTCCCATACGTTCCAAAACTCTGTATGGTCCGATAAAACGGGGCGCTAACTTTCCCTTAACTCCAAAGCGCTTCACTCCTCGAAGTGGTGATACTCGAAGATACACTCTGTCTCCGACTTCGTGGACTGTCTCCTTTTGTTTAGAATCAGCATAACTCTTCTGCCTAGACTGGGCTACCTTGAGCCTATCACGAATCAACCTCACTTTCTGTTCAGACTCCTTAATCAAATCTGGTCCAAACAACTGACGGTCTCCAACTTCGTCCCATAACAACAGTGTTCTACACCTCCTTCCGTAAACGGCTTCAAAAGAGGCCATCTTCAAACTGGTCTGATAACTGTTGTTATAAGAGAACTCCACATATGGCAAGTTGTCGTCCCAACTAGATCCATAATCTAGTGCACAAGCTCTCAACATGTCCTCCAAAATCTAGTTGACTCTCTCGGTCTGTCCATCTGTCTGTGGGTGAAAAGCTGTACTAAATTCCAGCCTGGTTCCCAATGTTTCATGTAACTGCTTCCAAAACTTCGAGGTAAATTGGGTTCCTCTATCTGATACAATGGTCCTCGGAACTCCATGCAAACATACGATCCTGGTCATGTATATCTTTGCCAACTTAGCACTGGTGTAAGTGGTCTTCACTGGAATGAAATGAGCCACTTTCGTCAAACGGTCGACTACAACCCATATTGAGTCATAGCCTGAACGAGTCCTGGGTAATCCCGTGATAAAATCCATGCCTATTTTATCCCACTTCCATTCGGGTATCGGCAATGGTTGTAGCAATCCTGCTGGCTTCTGATGCTCTGCCTTCACTCTCTGACATACATCACAAACTGCTACGTACTCTGCAATATCCTTCTTCATTCTGGTCCACCAGAAAGTATTCTTCAGATCCAAATACATCTTGGTATTCCCTGGGTGAATCGAGTACGGTGAATCATGGGCTTCTTGCAAAATCAACTTCCTGATCTCCGGATCATTTGGCACATATACGCGGTCCTCAAACCATAAGGTATCGTGCTCATCCTCACGAAATCCCTTGGCTTTTCCTTTGCTCATCTTCTCCTCTATCTCTTCAATATCCTTTGTCTGTCTTCTGAGCTTCTCTGATCCTTTCCATCAAGGTAGACTGAATCTCCAATGTTGCTAAATAGCCTCTTGGGACTATCTCCAAACATAGCTCGCGAAGGTCCTCGGCTAACTCCTGAGGTAACTCTCCTGTCATGAGGGTGTTGACATGACTCTTGCGGCTCAACGCGTCTGCTACTACATTAGCCTTTCCTGGGTGATAATGCAATCTCATATCATAATCCTTAATGAGCTCCAACCATCTCCTCTGTCTGAGATTTAACTCCTTCTGCGTGAAAATATACTTCAAACTCTTGTGATCCATGTACACCTCACAATGGTTTCCGATGAGAAAATGTCTCCATGTCTTCAATGCATGCACCACGGCTGCTAACTCCAAATCATGCGTAGCATAATTCTTCTCATGGGGTTTAAGTTGTCGTGAAGCATATGACACAACTCTTCCTTCCTGCATAAGCACTGCTCCAAGTCCTTGACGAGAAGCGTCGCAATAAACTTCATAATCCTTGCGTTGATCTGGCAGAATCAACACTGGTGATGTAACCAATCGTTTCTTCAACTCTTGGAAACTAGCTTCACATTCCTCAGTCCAATTGAATTTGGTGTCCTTCTTCAATAGCTCAGTCATGGGTTTAGCAATCTTCGAGAAATTCTCGATGAATCTCCGGTAGTATCCTGCAAGTCCAAGAAAACTCCGGATTTCTCCAACTGTCGTGGGTGATTCCCAACTTGTCACTGTGTCAACCTTGGCAGGGTCTACTGCTATTCCTTCTCTAGAAATAACATGTCCAAGGAATCCAACTTCCTTCAGCCAAAATTCACATTTGCTGAACTTGGCATATAACTGATGTTCTCTAAGCTTCTCAAGTACCAATCGTAAATGCTCCTCATGCTCTTCCTCATTCTTGGAAAAGACTAAAATATCATCAATGAACACCACGACGAACTTCTCCAAAAACTCCATAAACACCTTGTTCATCAGGTTCATGAAATAGGCAGGTGCGTTAGTCAGACCAAATGACATAACGGTATACTCATACAATCCATATCTGGTGGTAAAAGCCGTCTTAGGTATATCCTGCTCTCGAATCTTTAACTGATGGTATCCTGATCGTAGATCAATCTTGGAAAATACTTTAGCTCCTTGTAGGCGGTCAAACAAATCATTGATCATCGGCAGTGGGTACTTGTTTTTGATGGTCACTTCGTTCAATCCGCGGTAATCAACAACCATCCTCAGCGATCCATCTTTCTTTTCCACTAGAAGTACTGGTGATCCCCAAGGTGACGAACTTGGGCGAATATAGGCTTTATCCAATAACTCCTTGATCTGCTTCTTAATTTCCTCCAAATCTTTTGCGGGCATCCTGTACGGTCTCTTAGATATTGGCCCGGTGCCTGGCAAAAGTTCAATCAAGAACTCAATGTCTCTATCTGGTGGCATGCCTGGCAACTCTTCTGGAAATACATCCGGATAATCCTTCACCACTGGTACTTCCTCCTGTACAACTCCTGATAAGGAATTCACTTGAGTCCTCTTCGGCATATGCCGGGATACATACTTGATCCTTTTTCCTTCCGGGGTGGTAAGCAAAATCGTCTTGCTGGCACAATCGATGTTTCCTCCATACAACGATAGCCAATCCATTCCCAAAATCACATCCAAACCTTGTGACTCCAAAACTATTAGGTCTGAAGGGAAAACATGCCTACCAATGGCCAATGGTATCTGAAAACATCCTTGGCTGGCCATATACTCTGCTCCTGGCGAGGTTACTAACATAGGGGTTTTGAGAACTTGGGTGGACAGCTTAAACTTATTCACAAATCCCCTTGATATGTATGGATGCGATGCACCAGTATCGAAAAGAACGGTTGCAGTAAATGACTTAACCAAAAACTTACCTATTACTGCATCAGGCTGAGCTTCAACCTCCTCCACGCTCATGAGGTTCACATGTCCTTTGTTGAACGGGTTCAGCTTCTTCCCAGAGCTTCCATTGCCATTTCCATTTTGGGCTTCAGGACAATCAGTTGCATAGTGTCCAGTCTTTTGGCACTTGAAACAAGTAACATGACTTAGATCCCTCTTGGCTGGGGTAGATGGGTTGGTGCGGTTCTGTCCGTTGGTTCCTCCATTCCCATTACCATTCTTGGAGCCATTATGGTTGTGCGAACTACCTCCTCCATGGGTATGCTGAAACTGTCCTCCCGGTTTCGGGGCAAATCGTGGCTTCTGCTGAGCTCCAGAATTGTACTTCCCTTGTCCATACTTCCTCTTACGATTTTCAATCTGCTGTTGCTTTCCTTCAATCATGAGAGCTCTATCTACCAGCTCCTGGTAGTTGTTGAAGGTTGCTACCATCAACTGCATACTCAGTTCATCATTCAGCCCTTCCAAAAATTTCTCCTGCTTGGCAGCATCTGTAGCAACGTCGTCTGGTGCATAACGTGCTAACTTACTGAATTCCTCCACATACTGGCCTACGGTGCGTCCTCCTTGGCATAGGTTGCGAAACTCATGCTTCTTCATAGCCATAGCTCCTGCTGAAACATGAGCTGTACGGAAAGCTTGCTGAAACTGGTCCCATGTGACAGTGTCAATAGGGTGCGTGGCTGTATAATTCTCCCACCATGATGCTGCAGGTCCATCAAGCTGATGTGCGGCAAAATGCACTCTTTCCGCATCTGTGCATCCTGCAGTGGTCAACTCCCTTCCAACTTTGCGGAGCCAATCATCTGCAACAATCGGCTCGGTGCTACTGGAAAACACCGGCGGGTTTAGCCTTAAGGAACGGGCTAAGTGATCAACAGGTGGTGGTGGCAGTGGGTTGTTTTTGTTGTTGCCTTGGTTCTGTACCAACACTTGCATCAGGGCATTCTGTTGCTGAATCAACTGGGTGATCTCTGGTGGGAAAACAAATCCGGTGTCGCGTCTCGGAGGCATCTGATAGGTTAGAAAAGATGAGAGTTAAGAATAGAATGAGGTCTAGAGAGAAAACACTACCCATATGCTCATGAGACAAATTCAATCAATATCACTCAATCAATTCAAACAAGGCATAACAATCGATCTAACTAGTGTTACAAAGTGCTTGAACTATACTATTAAATGGGGGAAAACTACTACTGATATGGTGGTCTACTAGAAATTCTGATCCATTGAAGACTCCATGATGTCTGCTCCAGCTTCGTCAACAAAGTCATCTTCACTTGGTTCCGAGTCGGTGTCGTCGATGATGATGTAGTTATCCGGGCAAGTGCATTCGTCATCTTTTGCTTTTGGCACTGGGTTTCCCATGAATACTCCAATCTTCTTCTCCAGGTCGTCATTCTTCCCTACTAGTGCGATGATTTCCTCCATATAATCCTCGCGTGTAGCCTTGAGTTCTTCTTCCAGCTCCTTGATCTTCGTCAATGCCTTCTTCAGTTCTTCCTTGTCCGTGCACATCTGGTTCTCCTGGCGACGAATATGTTGGTTTTTCTCCTGGACGAATATGTTGGTTTTGCTCTTGGTTCTGATCATCTCCCATTGCGCGTCTCGGCGTCCACAAATCTGATAAATTGTATCCTTAAGCTCCTGGTGGTAGACTTCTCCAATGCGTCCCATAGCGATGTGTGAAGCCATGCTCTTCCCTAAACTCCAGGTTGGTGCTTCGAAAACCAATCTTATGGGTTCAGTAACTGGCACAAATGTCCTTCCTGGAATGTGAACTTGAATCTTCCAGCTCTCCTCTTCGGGTAATGTGGCGTTGTATGTTCCGGTGATGCTTGGTATTCCTATGTTCAAATACTTTGTGACTTCCTTCAAGTGTCGACCAAAAGGCGTGTCTTCATCTGGTTGCATGAACTTGCTCCTTGCATCCGCCATTCCTAAAAGAGTAGAAAGTGGAGAGGGGTCAGAAAATGGGAAGAGAGAAGTGTTCTAGGGCTTAAGATTAGTGGTCGTGTCCTACAGTCAGCGTGTGCTCTGATACCACCTTTGTAGCGACCAGACCTCAAATGGTCTGTGCTGCTGTGCACCAGTGTCATCCCTGGATCAGTAATGCTGACACGCACAATACAAATGGAGGATTTATAACAGTGTAGCAATCACACACTTATTACATCGAATATCTCCAAAGAGATTAAGTATGATAAATATGGCTTAAGGCCATCTAAAAACGATAACAGCGGAAGATTTGGAAGATAAGTGAGTCCATCAACTCCAGCGGCATCACTGAGTATAAGACCACGACCTAAGGCACCTTACTCGTCGTCTGAAAAGTCTGCAACATGAAACGTTGCAGCCCGAAAACGGGTCAGCACATAGAATATGCTGGCAAAGTAACACATAGAGAATAATGAACAATGATAATGCTATACTACATGCATATATGGCTGGTGGAAAGCTCTACGGTTACAGTTTTTGCGAAAAGCCAATTTTTCCCTACTTCAAAGGAATAAATTTTATTTAACTATCATGGTGGTTGTGAAACATTGAGATGGTTGACAGCATCTCAATCCCAATTAAAAGTCATCATTAAGCCAACAAAATTAATTAAGAGTAACATGGTGATGAGATTCAAATGATAATCCAGGTACTAGATACTCAAGTTGTCCATAACCGGGGACACGGCTAACCATGATTAGTTTGTACACTCTGCAGAGGTTTGCGCACTTTTCCCCACAAGACTCGATCGCCTCCGCTTGATTCTCGCACTGCATGATGTTTGAGAAACGGATGACCGAGACACAGTCTTTCCGAAGAGGTCCCCTTAACCGATAGATAGGCCGGTACACCTACAATCCCCTACATCTTCTAGCCCATCATGGAAAGGTTTCCCTCAACTTACTCAACTATGCTAGAGCCCATAATAGCTTGTGGTTGCACACGGAAGTTTCTAGCATGAATAATCTTATGATCCCTTTGAGCCTGGGTGGCGGTCCTTATACAAACAGACAACACTGGATTCTCCAGGTGCCTCAATCCACCCAGATGTGAGTTTTAGTTGCCACCTTAGGTAAACCATTATTAACAATCTCACATCTGTCATGAATATCACTCAAACCCAATCCACGTCTACGAGCATAGCATGGCTGCCTCTCCGCAGGTCGCCGATGCTCCAACAGGATCAAGCCACCGGAGCTCCTGCACCAACCCTGTCGTCGCCGCTCCACACCCAAGTCCCTCGCCTCGCAGCCCCTTCGCCCACTTGTCGGAGCTCTGCTCCAGGCGCCGCCCGTAGCTCCCTGCATCGAACAGGAGAACGAGCGCACGAGCAGCGCTCGCGTTGACCGCGCCCTTGCCCAGCGGCCTCGCTCGGCCTCGCCAGCAGTCGGCCTGCTGCTTCCTCCTCCACCCACCGGGCCTATGCCCATGGTGAGCGCCCCAGTGCCCACCAGATTCAGCCCGCTTCTGTTTTTTCCTATTAGCGAATTTCCTAATTATCCAGAGAACGCTGTATTTACAGATTTCCCTTGTTGTTCATGCATATAATAGATCACAAACCATGCATCAGAATTAAACAAAGTATATATGTAAAATGTTTAGAATTCTGTCTAGTTTCACAATATGTTGCTCTCATCCATGTTTAAAATGTTTAAGTTGCTGTTTACATTTATTTTGCATAAATGCCATGCTAAATGATTTATTTCATAACTAAATAACCGTAGCTCCAAATTTAATAAAATTTATATGTAAATGGGGTAGAAAAATGACTAGTTTAACATGGTGCACTTTATTTTGCTGTTTAACAACATTAAAATTGTGTTTAGGGCAGAACAGTAGCAAATTCAAAATATGCATATGGGGATTTTCCGGAATTGTTGTTTATGGTTCCGGCCTCATTTAAACTTGCCTAAATAGTTAGTTTATTTATGCTTCACCCTCTTGCCATGTTTAACAACATTTAATATTGATGAGTACCATAAACGAGAGCGAACTAAATGATTGAATGTGGTGTTTCATCAATATGCAAGAAGTTGCATATTGAGCTCCACTTAATTTGTAGTATTGTTTGTGCATTTTGCTATGCCATGCATATTTAAACCGGACATGCATCATACTTGTTTGTGCATCATGCCATGTGTATGTGGTGGTTGTTTACTATGTTGTTTGTTTCTTCCGGGTTGCTTCTCTCGTTAGCTTCGGTTTCGTTCCAGAGTTGTGAGGATTCGTTCAACTACGTCCGTTTGTTTTCTTCATGGACTCGTTCTTCTTCCTTGCGGGATCTCAGGCAAGATGACCATACCCTCGACATCACTTCTATCTTTGCTTGCTAGTTGTTTGCTCTATTGCTATGCCGCGCTACCTACCACTTGCTATATCATGCCTCCCATATTGCCATGTCAAGCCTCTAACCATCCTTTCTTAGCAAACCGTTGTTTGGCTAAGTTACCGCTTTTGCTCAGCCCTTCTTATAGCGTTGCTAGTTGCAGGTGAAGCTGAAGTTTGTTCCATGTTGGAATATGGATATGTTGGGATATCACAATATCTCTTATTTTAATTAATGCACCTATATACTTGGTAAAGGGTGGAAGGCTTGGCCTTATGCCTGGTGTTTTGTTCCACTCTTGCCGCCCTCGTTTCCGTCATATTGGTATTATGTTCCCGGATTTTGCGTCCCTAACGCGGTTGGGTGTTATGGGAACCCCTTGACAGTTCGCCTTGGATAAAACTCTTCCAGCAAGGCCCAACATTGGTTTTACATTTGCCTAACCACCTAAGCCTTTTTCCTTGGGTTTCTGGGGCCCGAGGGTCATCTTTATATTAGTCCCCCCGGGCCAGCACTCCTCTGAGTGTTGGTCCGAACCGAGCAGCCTGCGGGGCCACCTCGGGGAAACTCGAGGCCTGGTTTTACTCATAGCTTGACTTATCCGGTGTGCCCTGAGAACGAGATATGTGCAGCTCCTATCGGGATTTTCGGCACATTCAGGCGGCTTTGCTGGTCTTGTCTTACCATTGTCGAAATTTCTTGTAACCGGGATTCCGAGACTGATCGGGTCTTCCCAGGAGAAGGAGTATCCTTCGTTGATCGTGAGAGCTTGTGATGGGCTAAGTTGGGACACCCCTGCAGGGTATAAACTTTCGAATGTCGTGCCTGCGGTTATGTGGCAGATGGGAATTTGTTAATGTCCGGTTGTAGAGAACTTGACACTTGACTAAATTAAAATACATCAACCGCGTGTGTAACCGTGATGGTCTCTTTTCGGCAGAGTCCGGGAAGTGAACACGGTTTGGGTTATGAATTAATGTAAGTAGTTTCAGGATCACTTCTTGATCTCTTCTAGCTTCACAACCGTTGTGTTGCTTCTCTTCTAGCTCTTATTTGCGTGTGATAGCCACCATATTTGCTTAGTGCTTGCTGCAGCTCCACCTCATTACCCTTTCCTACCCATAAGCTGAAATACTCTTGATCTCGCGGGTGTGAGATTGCTGAGTCAACGTGACTCACAGATTCTACCAAAACAGTTGCAGGTGCCGATGATACCAGCGCAGGTGACGCAACCGAACTCAAGTGGGAGTTTGATGAGGAACTTGGTCGTTACTATGTTTCGATTTCTGATGATTAGTAGCGGCGCCCAGTTGGGACGATCGGGGATCTAGCATTTGGGGTTATCTTCTTCTAATTTTGAGTTGACCGTAGTCGGTCTATGTGTGTATTTTGTATGATGTATGAATTTATTTATGTATTGTGTGAAGTGGCGATTGTAAGCCAACTCTCTTTATCCCATTCTTGTTCATGACATGGGATTGTATGAAGATGACCCTTCTTGTGACAAAACCTACAATGCGATTTTGCCTCTAAGTCGTGCCTCGACACGTGAGAGATATAGCCGCATCGTGGGTGTTACAGGACGCCCCTCGGGGCGGCGTAGTCAAGAGGGGCGGCGTGTTGGGGGTAGCCCTTGGCGGGTCCTCATGCTGCCATTCTTCTCCTGCAAACCCAGCAAGATCAGCATCAAAGACTCACACCCCAAAGTTCATCGATGGAGGAGTGAGTGATGGACTCACGTTGGGGGCTGAAGCAGGGGCTGCGCCGGGGGCTGTTCTCCGGGCTGCTCTCTACCACTAGCGGCGTACTCGAAGTACCTGCCGGGGGCTTGTCGCCCATCGAGGCCTTGGCCCTCTCCCCACCCTCTGCGCCAGCGTCTCCGTGTCCCTATGAAGACAACATCAGGTCAAGGAAAGATGACACAGGCGTAAAGTCAGGGGATAATATAGGGGGGCAAGATACTTACTCTTCCTCCACCTCCTCCTCCACTGGCTTCCTGTTCCTCCTTCGGCTGAGAGACCCAAAATCGAAGACGACCTCCGTGTCGACATCTGCGGAAGGAGGGGAAGGGGATGGGGTCCGTCGACGTTTGGACGAAGAAGAGGCAGTCGCTTTCTTCTTCGCCACCGCAGCCTTCGCCGCGGCCCTCGTTTGGCGCACAGACTGCTCCTGAACCTGTTGCCGCAGCATGGCCCTGCCGGGCCGAACTGGTTTGCCGGAGCCAGCCCGGCATAGGACGCGTCTCCTCCCTGGGGCCGAAGGGTCGTCGGCCTCAACCTCCCCCTCGGTCGACTCTTCGATCACATCTTTGACAAGAGGAGCCCCGGCGTCGGCACTGCTGGCCTCCCCAGCAGACTCCACCCATTCGGCGAGCTCCTTGTCCTCCGCAACCGTGCCGACCTCGTCCTCCACGGCGCCAGCGCTGCCGGCCTCCCGGGCAAGCTCCGCCTTCGCCGCCCTGGCGGCAATATAATCCAGCTCCTCCTTGGTGGTATCCCGAATAAGCGCTGGCTCATCACGGACGTACTTCTCCGACAAGCTATCAAAAAAACCTGCACCTGCTCTGCTTCCGGCTCGACCGAGCTTGGGTCAAGGCTGTGTGCATTGAAGTCTGGCATCATAACAATGATCTCGGTCTGGCGAGAATTATTGCTCAGCGGGACCACTCCCGCCGGCAGCGCAAACAAGGGCCCCTTGACGGCCTTCGCGGCCTTGCCGGTCCTCTTAGCCCTGCCGTCGCGGTCCATGTCGAGCTGAAAGAGCCTCTGGCAAAAGTGGGCGTGCCCCGTCACCGTGAAGTTGTTTTTCAAGCCAGGGCGGAGCCTCATGATGTTGGCCGCGTTCCTGTAATCCCAGGCCGGCCTCCCCTTGTTATGCAATGGGGCGATCCGGCGGCGGATGAAATCAGCCCCAATTATTTCAAGGGTGAGGCTAGCCACGGTTACGCGATGGATCCTGGTGGTGGCGATCGAGAGCTTCTTATCGTTGGCATCGACGTCACCCCAGTCATCTCTACGGAATGGCGGCGCCTGATGGACCCGACAGAACTCCTACGGATCTTCCTCTTTAATCCAGCACCATCGGCCCCGCCACTCTTCCCACGTCTCCTTCTGGGCGCCCTCCGGGTACGTACCCTTCTCCTAGCTCCTTGGGATCCAGGTGACATAGCCAGAGATGGCGCCTCCTTTCTGGATACGAGGGTAAAAATAGTGGCGGAAGAGCACCATGCTGGGATGCACTCCGGCGAAGCCGTCACAGAGATGGGCAAAAATGGCCATGCACGCCACCGCATTTGGGGTGAAATCCAGAAGGTGGAAGCCGTAGATTTGCATGACGTCATTGAAGAAATCGGAGAAGGGGGGGCAGAGGCCATAGGAGAAGTAGTCAACAAAGAAAGCATACCGATTCGGGCCGGCCTCAGCAAAATCGGCAGGGATGATGTGCGTGGCCGGATGCCCCGTCGTCTTCACCCCCCGCAGAGGCTTGAAGTAGTCCCTGAAATGGATGGCGTCGACCGTAGAGGGGAAGTAGGCGTGTTGCGTCCGAAGCGCCGCCAACTCGCTCTCTGGCGCCTCCCTCTCCCCGGCATCCTTGGCTGCTCCCTTGCCCCTGCTGGTTTTGGGCGCCATGGCAGCTGGAGGGGGCGAAGAATCAAGAGCAATGGAGGCGACGGTTGCGAGCAGAGGCAAGAGATTTTTTTTCTTTGAGGAAGAAGAGGGGAACGACGGTTCCGAGATTGAAGAGACGCGGAGGGTAAATGAGCAGCGCGCCCGCAGTTTCCCCTTTATTTTTGGGGAAGGCACGGGCCGCCTCTTTACCGTTTGCTGCGATGTGACGCATCAGGGCAGCAACCACCCCACACATGACCCCCACGTCGCGCATTCAACGCGGGTCATGGGGAAGCGCAAGCGAGCGGGGGAATTACTGCGGTAAAAACTCCACCGCACGCGCGCCCGCGCACCGTTCTGGGTCTGGCCCAATAACGCTCCGCACTTATATGTGGCCCAGGCCCGGGGGCTCCTGTCGGTGTACAAAAGTAGGGGTTCCTTTTTGCACCCCTTTACTTGTGCGCGGGCAGTCGCAGCCCCACGCCCCTGACCATGCTTGGCGGGGCAGAGAAAGCAAGGGCACAAGGCAACTAGATCAACGCCAAGACGGGAACACAAAGAGAAGAAGGGCGAGGTGGACTCCCCCGGCAAGGCTTTTGCCGGGGCGGCCTCCACACCCTGGCAAGAACCTTACCGGGGGCAACATGCCCAACACCAGCGGAGCCGCCACCCTTGAGCCCAAGAGTTCCAACACCGTCAACCACATTGGAACCAAGGCTCGGGAGGCACCTCCATGGTGGCATGCAGATCTTTGTGAAGACCAAAAGCATACAAAATCAGATGAGAATCAGAAGACGACGATCCTCGGCAAGATCCTTGCCGAGGATACCCACGAGACCCTCGGCAAGCCCCTTGCCGGGGACGACCACAGCGCCATGACAAGACCCTTGCCGGGGCCCCGGCAAGACTCCTGCCGAAGACATCCGTGGGGCCGCAGCCAGGCCCACATCTACCAAGATTCCACCGCCGT
This sequence comes from Aegilops tauschii subsp. strangulata, assembly GCF_002575655.3. Classification (NCBI taxonomy): domain Eukaryota; kingdom Viridiplantae; phylum Streptophyta; class Magnoliopsida; order Poales; family Poaceae; genus Aegilops; species Aegilops tauschii. The sequence continues at coordinate 278,605,173 of NC_053038.3, read as the reverse complement.
TCCCATGCAACTGCCAACCCAACAACTAGGCGAGCACCGGCGTGGCGGCGTGCGACCTCTAGGCCAATTCAGCAAGTACCTGCGTGGTGGCATGCAGATTTCATGAAGACCCTACCACCACGCCAACTCAGCAGCCTGCCAGCTTACATGGCACTGCATGCCTCATTGGCCTGGACGCGTCTCGGAGCAAGGCGGAGCGGCGACAGACAGGACGGGCCTCGTTACCGCCCCCGATAAAGCATGAGGACACCTAAGTAGCACATTTAATGGACTTTTGTCCTCTAATGACAAGCGATAAGCTTGTACACTGTATAGCTTTCCACCTCCTATGTGCCACTGTGGCAGCCCCTTTGTCTATAAAAGGAGGCCCGCGGCATACTGAGAGAGGAGTCAGATCTTTTGGATGATGGATGCATCGTAGCTAGTTTAAAAGCTCAAGAACACTCAAATATACACCAAAGCAGGACTAGGGTATGACGCATCCGTGCTCGCCAACCGTAGAAGGGATTCCAGTGATCCCATAGGTGTCGTTTTCCCCCGACATCTTTGGCACGCCATGTAAGGGTGCGCAGTTCTTCGTCGCCACAAGTTCCAAGGAAGAAGATGACCAAGCGAGCGACATCATCTGCAGACATAGCAACCACCCATATGGCGACAGAGAAGCTAAGTCATGCGAAGCTTTTAGTAATTTATTTTTGTATAAGTTTATTCTCCTCGGAGATCTTGCTCTTTGTGTGGGAAACCTGTACGCAATGGGGCCCTTCCGCCATTGGCAACGCCTTTGTTCTGTTTTGAGTCCGCTCAATAGTTCGAACGGCCGCGTCGAGATCGCCAGGGTGGCCTTTCCACTACTGGCAATGCTCTTGCCCTGTTTCGAGTCCGCTCAATAGTCCAAGCGGCCGCGCTGAGAGCGGTAAGGTGGTTTGCCTGGCAGCAAGCGCACCCGACAGGCTATTGAGGATCCGTCCTCAAGGCAGCGTGGCTTGGGTTTACGCGCCGGCAAGCCTATCTAATTAAACGTAGGGTGGACATACAAAGAGAAATCGAACAGGGAAATAACATGCATTGTTTCAAAGTATTGCAGAGTTATATTACATAAATTGTTGCTGCGGTTCTAACTAAAGATAAAAATTGTCTTGGTCATGAACCTGCAGCGGTGATGAGAAACGGGGTGCCTAGTCTCGGCGCTGGCCCTCTATCTTCCAAACTCTGTTGACACGGCTGATGATGGGCTCGATACGCTCCTCGAGCGTCGCGAGGTCTGCATCCTCCGGCAAGCTCTCTAGCGCGGCGTCGAAGTGAAGGTTGGGGTTCCAGTACGCCACCTTGATGAGGACCTTGGTCAGGGCACCCCGACAACGCTTCCGGGCCTCGTTGGCCAGAGAGGTCGCTCTGTTAGAGCGGAACTGCTCCAGGGCTCCAAGAACGCCCTCGAAGAACAGGGTCAGTTTGGCGTTGGGACTCACGTTCGGCTGCTGGGCGTACCTCACGTTTGGCATCCCCATGGCCGCCAGCTTTGTGGCGATCCTGCCGGCGACATCAGTGAGGCGGCTGATCCAGAGGTTTTCGCCCTTCACGTAATCCTCGTGGTTGGCGGTGTCATTCCTCCACAGCTGCCTCTCGTCCTCCAGGGCCTTGGTCGGGCCTTGGTCAGGGTCTCTTCCCGGGCCCTTACCTCCGAAAGCGTCCCCTCAAGACCCTGCAGCTTCAGCTTCAGGTCTTTGACGGAGTCGTTGGCCTTGGAGAGTTGCTCGGCCTTGCCAAGGACTGCCGCCTGCGCCTCTACCAAGGCGCCGTTGAGCGTGTCTTTCTCCTTTGCCAGCCCCAAGACCTGTTCCTTCAGCCCATCCCGCTCCACCTCTAGCTCCTTCACCTTGCCGGCATGGACCTGGGCCTGAGCATTGAGTGCCTCATTGTGCCTCTGCTCCAGTTCCTGGGTCCGCTGTGCGGCAAGCTTCTTCACCTCCTCATCCTTGCCGCGAAGGGTGGCCACGAGCGCCGCCTCACGGGTGGCAAGGTCCTCCTCCTGGGAGTTCAGCTCGACCTGGTGCTGGTGCCGAGCGGCCTCGTCCTTGGCGGACCATTCCTTCGCCACCTCCTGGGTTTTCTAGACATCGGCCTTCAGCAGGATAAGCTCATGTTTGCGCTCGGCCAGCAAATCCTAGGCAACCTTCAGTTCCACGTGGGCCTGGCGGAACCAGGCCTGTGTCTCGGCAATACAACCCGCGAGATCCGCCTCCGCCTTGTCCACCGCCGCCATCCTGGACTTTGCCTTGTCCAGACGGGCACGGTGGAGCGCCTGGAGCTTCTGGAAGTTGACGCTCATGCCACGAAGAAGCTATTCCTCTTGGGAACCGCGGCCACTGGCGCTCGGTTCGTCAACAACCTCAAGCCCGGCGGCGGCGAGCACCTCGTCATCGAAACCTCCCCCTCGGTGGGTGCCCTGGTGCTCACCGTCCCTGGGAGGTGGACGAACAGGTCGTCGCTCACCTTCAGGTACTTACCCGAGCCAGAGGCGGCGGAGGAGGAAGGTTGGTCATTAACCACCCCTCCCTGGCAGGACACGTGCTGGCCTCCTCAGCCGCAGCCTTGCCGGCCTCCTCGGCAGCGGCCCTGCCGGCCTCCCAGACAGGCCCCTTGGCGGCCTCTTCGGCGGCTGTCTTGTCCGCCTCGGCCTAGGCGTCCCTGGCGACCTCCTCGATGACAGTATCGACGTTCTCCTGGTCCGCCGAGGAAGCGCCTAGATGCCAAGAAGGAGGATGAGGCAGAGCCAAATCAAAGTTCAATAAACTTCAAAAGAAGAAGAAGAAGAAAGAATAGGGACGGGAAGAAAGCAAACTTACCAGCACCAGGCTGGGAAGAAGTGGCACCCTCCCCGCCAACGTTCATTGCCGGGGTGGAACCATCGGCACCCAAGTTCGTCTCCTCCTCCATAGGTGTGGACTCGGCGGTGGATGCCCTTGCCGGGGACGTCCCTCGGGGCGGCGTAGTCGAGAGGGGCGGCGTGTTGGGGGTAGCCCTCGGCGGCTCCTCCTTCTGCCATTCTTCTCCTGCAAACCCCACAAGAACAGCATCAAAGACTCACACCCCAAAGTTCATTGATGGAGGAGTGAGTGATGGACTCACGCTGGGGGCTGAAGCGGGGGCTGCATCGGGGGCTTTTCTCCGGGCTGCACTCTACCACCAGTGGCATACTCGAAGTACCCGCCGGGGGCATGTCGCCCGTCAAGGCCTTGGCCCTCTACGGCACCCTCTACGCCAACGTTTCCGTGTCCCCGTGAAGACAACATCAGGTCAAGGAAAGATGACACAGGAGTAAAGTCAGGCGATAATGCGAGGGGGGGGGGCGAGATACTTACTCTTCCTCCACCTACTCCTTCACTGGCTTCCTCTTCCTCCTTGAGCTGAGAGACCCAAAATCGAAGATGACCTCCGTGTCGACATCTGCGGAAGGAGGGGAAGGGGATGGGGTCCATTGACGATTGGACGAAGAAGAGGCGGTCGCTTTCTTCTTCGCCACCGCAGCCTTCACTGCCTTCTTCGCTGCCGCGGCCCTTGTCTGGCGCACGGACTGCTCCTGAACCTGTTACCGCGGCACGGCCCTGCCAGGCCAAACTGGTTCACCGGAGCCAGCCCCGCATAGGATGCGTTTCCTCCCTGGGTCCGGAGGGTCGTCGACCTTGGCCTCCCCCTCGGTCGACTCTTCGACCACATCTCCGACAAGAGGAGCCCCGACGCCGGCACTGCTCCCCAACAGACTCCACCCATCCGGCGAGCTCCTTGTCCTCCGTGGCCGCGCCGGCCTCGTCCTCCATGGCGCCAGTGCTACCGGCCTCCCGGGAAATCTCCGCCTCTACCGCCCTGCCGGCAATATAATCCAGCTCCTCCTTGGTGGTATCCCGGATAAGCGCTGGCTCATCACGGACGTACTTCTCCGACAAGCTATCAAAAAATCCGGCACCTGCTCTGCTTCTGGCCCGACCCGGCTTGGGTCAAGGCCGTGTGCATTGAAGTCCAGCATCATAGCAATGATGTCGGTCTGGCGAGAATTGTTGCTCAGCGGGACCACTACCGCCGGCCGCCCAAACAAGGTCCCCTTGATGGCCTTGCCAGCCTTTGCGGCCTTGCCGGTCCTCTTAGCCCTGCCGTCACGGTCCACGTCGAGCTGAAAGAGACTCTGGCAAAAGTGGGCATGCCCCATCATCGTGATGTTGTGGTTCAAGCCAGGGCGGAGCCTCATGATGTCGGCCGCGTTCCTATAATCCCAGGCCGGCCTCCCCTAGTTATGCAAGGGGGCGATCCGGCGGCGGATGAAATCAGCCCCAATCATTTCAAGGGTGAACCCGACCACGGTTAGGCGATGGATCTTGGTGGTGGCGACCGAGAGCTTCTTATCGTTTGCATCGACGTCGCCCCAGTCATGTCTATGGACCGGCGGCGCCTGACGGACCCGACAGAACTCCTGCGGATCTTCCTCTTTAATCCAGCACCATCGGCCCCGCCACTCTTCCCACCTCTCCTTCTGGGCGCCCTCCGGGTACGTACCCTTCTCCTGGCTCCTTGGCATCCAGGCGACACAGCCAGAGATGGCGCCTCCTTTCTGGATACGAGGGTAAAAATAGTGGCGGAAGAGCGCCGTGCTGGGATGCACTCCGGCGAAGCCCTCACAGAGATGGGCAAAAATGGCCATGCACGCCACCGCATTTGGGGTGAAATCCAGAAGGTGGAAGCCGTAGGTGTGCATGACGTCATTGAAGAAATCGGAGAAGGGGGGCAGAGGCCACAGGAGAAGTAGTCAACAAAGAAAGGATACCGATTCGGGCCAGCCTCAGCAAAATCGGCAGGGATGATGTGCATGGCTGGATGCCCCGTCGTCTTCACCCCCCACAAAGGCTTGAAGTAGTCCCTGAGATGGATGGCGTCGACCATAGAGGGGAAGTTGGCGTGCTGCATCCGAAGTGCCACCAACTCGCTCTCCGGCGCCTCCCTCTCCCCGGCATCCTTTGCCGCTCCCTTGCCCCTGCTGGTTTTGGGCGCCATGGCAGGTAGAGGGGGGCGAAGAATCCAGAGCAATGGGGGCGGCTACGGCGAGCAGAGGCAAGAGAGTTTTTTTGCCTTGAGGAAAAAGAGGGGAACGACGGTTCCGAGATTGAAGAGACGCGGAGGGTAAATGATCAGCGTGCCTGCAATTTCCCCTTTATTTTTGGGGAAGGCGCGGGCCGCCTCATTACCATTTACTGGGATGTGACGCATGAGGGCAGCAACCGCCCACGCATGACCCCACGTCAGGCACGACCCCCACGCCGCGCATTCAATGCGGCTCATCGGGAAGCGCAAGCAAGCGGGGGAATTACTGTGGTAAAAACTCCACCGCACGCGCGCCCGCGCACTGTTCTGGGCTCGGCCCAATAACGCTCCGCGCTTATATGTGGCCCAGGCCCGGGGGCTCCTGTCGGTGTACAAAAGTAGGGGTCCCTTTTTGCACCCCTTTACTTGTGCGTGGGCAGTCGCAGCCCCACGCCCCTGACCACGCTTGGTGGGGCAGAGGAAGCAAGGGCACAAGGCAACTAGATCAACGCCAAGACGGGAACACAAAGAGCAGAAGGGCGAGGTGGACTCCCCCGGCAAGGCCCTTGCCGGGGCGGCCTCCATAGCCCCGGCAAGGGCCTTACCGGGGGCAACTTGCCCAATACCAGCGGAGCCGCCACCCTTGAGCCAAGGAGCTCCAACACTGTCAACCACATTGGAACCAAGGCTCAGGAGGCATCTCCATGGTGGCATGCAGATCTTTGTGAAGACCAGAAGCATACAAAATCAGATGAGAATCAGAAGATGACGATCCGCGGCAAGCTCCTTGCCGGGGACGACCACAATGCCATGGCAAGACCCTTGCCAGGCCTCCGGCAAGACTCTTGCCAAAGACATCCGCGGGGCCGCAGCCAGGCCCACATCTGCCAAGATTCCACCGCCGTTCCCATGCAACTGCCAGCCCAACAACCAGGGGAGCACCTGCGTGGCGGCGTGCGGCCTCTAGGCCAATTCAGCAAGCACCTGGGTGGTGGCATGCATATCTTCGTGAAGACCCTACCACCACGCCAACTCAGCAGCCTGCCAGCTTACATGGCGCTGCATGCCTTGTTGGCCTGGACGCGTGTCGAAGCAAGGAGGAGCGGCGACGGACAGGACGGGCGTCGTTACCGACCCCGATAAAGCAAGAGGACACCTAAGTAGCGCATTTAATGCACTTTGGTCATGTAATGACAAGCGATAAGCTTGTACACTGTATAGCTTTCCACCTCCTGTGTGCCACTGTGGCAACCCCTTTGTCTATAAAAGGAGTCCCATGGCGTACTAAGAGAGGATTCGGATCTTTTGGACGATGCACGCACCGTAGCTAGTTCAAAAGCTCAAGAACACTCAAATATACACCAAAGTAGGACTAGGGTATTACGCATCCTCGCGGCCCGAACCTGGGTAAACGATCTATGTGCTGGCTTCTAGACCCTCTCTTTGCACAACCCCGCGTCCACCAACCATAGAAGGGATTCCAGTGATCCCATAGGTGTCGTTTTCCCCCGACACATTCAGCTGAGTAAGATGTGACACAATAGTTTCAGTTTCATAACCATGGAAAGGATCAGATTCAACCAAAGTAATTAACTCTGGGTCGATAGAGAATTCATAATCCTTATCATCAACAAAGATTGGTGAAGTAGCAAACTTAGGATTACATTTCATTCTAGCATTCAAATATTTTTCTTTCAGTTTACATAGTAATTTCTTAAGATCATCTCTATCATTGCAAGCAAGAAAGTCTCTAGTTGTCTCCTCATCCATAACATACCATTCCGGTTTCTTAGGCAATTCATATCTAGGAGGACTAGGTCTAATAGGTGTCTCAATATTTTAAGATTCAGGTATTTCATCAGTTTCAGTAATCTCATTCTCTTTAGGTCTAGCAATTTGTTCATCAAGAAAATCACCTAGTGGCACAACATCATCAAGCAAGGTACTAGCATCATAAGCATTATCCATAGCAAAAGTGGCATCATCAATAACTTGCGACATATCAGAATTAATAGCATGTGGTGCTGTTGCAAGTTTACTCAAAATAGAAGGTGAATCAACTACAGAGCTAGATGGCAGTTCCTTACCTCCCCTCGTCTTAGAGGGAAATATTTTAGTCTTTGTATCCTTCAGGTTCTTCCTCGTGATAAATTGATAATAATCCCAAGTGACTCAACAAATATAGCTAAGCTCGCCGGCAACAGCGCCAGAAAAGGTCTTGATAACCCACAAGTATAGGGGATCGCAATAGTTTTCTAGTGTAGAGTATTCAACCCAAATTTATTGATTCGACACAAGGGGAGCCAAAGAATATTTTCAAGTATTAGCAGATGAGTTGTCAATTCAACCACACCTAGAGATTAATTATCTGCAGCAAAGTGATCAGTAGTGTTGATGCAACAAACCCTGGGTCTGTTGCCTTGACTGTGCACAGGCACGGGGACAAGATTGAAGCGCCAACCCAAGTCAGAGTACAAGAGATCAAGAGATTCGAAGAACCTACAAGCAGACCAGAGGCACCAAGATCGAGCCAGAAAAGCAAGATGTCATCGATAGAAAGGCCTCCTTTGCCAGGCAGGCAAGCCCGGCAAGGGGCGAGGCCATCCCCAGAAGCAGGTGACCAAAGCGCCTCGGGAGGGCCTGCCAGGACTCGCTGAGGCTAACCCACCTCACCAAGCACTCCACAACGACTCACGTCGTCGAGCAGTGCGGTGTCAAGCCGCAGAGTGACTAAGTGGCAGCCATTAGCCACATGGCAGCCTCTCCCTATAGGGAAAACCCACAGACTACACCCGTCCCGCGACGTGTCAAGCAAGCACGCGCGGAGCTGGTGATGAGGACATAGACCCGGGGTACGGTAATAGGCCTGACCTATACGTCCTACCTATGGTCCTTGTCCTAGAAGCAAAGAGGTTCAAGAGTAAATAGAGGAGACCAAACAAAGGTGTCGAGTGCAATCCACTCGACCTACCATTCACTCGGAGACACCCTCTTATTTACGTCACTCGACCACTAAACCGCTCGACGTGCAGAAGACCTAAAGCCACTCCGCGCAGCAACGGTCAGGCATTTACCCTTAGATTTAATAGTCATTTATAGCACTTTACTACGGACCTTACCTGTAACGCTCCTTCTTTATGAACATTGAACCCTGTGTAACGGATGGGAGCTGGGGTCCCGGCGCACTCTATATAAGCCACCCCCCTCCTCTGGGACAAGGGTTCGCACCCCCTGTAACACACATGCATATAATCCAGTCGACCGCCTCCGGGCTCCGAGGCGTAGGGCTGTTACTTCCTCCGAAAAGGGCCTGAACTCGTAAAACTCGTGCGTACAACTTCTCCATAGCTAGGATCTTGCCTCCACATCCCTACCCCCATTCTACTGTCAGAGTTAGAACCACAAAAGTTGGTGCCCTCCATTGGGCAGGTGTTTTACCGACTTGTTGGAGAAGTTGCAATTTTTCCGATCCCCATTAGCATGGTTTCAGGTGGAGGATTGGCCGAGGGCCAAGAGATCCGTCTCGGCGCACTCGTGTTCGTCGCCGACGACTCCGCTTGGCTCCAAGAAGCTCCACTCGAGGTCGATGCACTCCCCGTCTGCGGGGCAACGCCCTTTCACGCGTGCGTCCTCCTGCGGCAGCCGTCGACCCAGTATTGGTCGGCTCCGGTGGCGTCTTCACTCCCTGCTGCCCGCCGGCACAAACGTTCCGCTCCGTCGAGGCTCCAGCGGTGGGTGAGGCACGCTGTGGCTCGCCAGTCGGCCACCCCCCAAGTCGCGGCAATCGAGCCCGACGAAACTCTCTACGGCATGTTCGACTGGCTCCGTTGAGACCGCATCTGAGTGCGACAGTAGTGACCCCACGGTGGAAGTCCTGATGGTCAACCGACCGCGCAGTCCTCCTAGCTTCCCCCGCGATGACGGTGGTGATGGCAGAGGCGATCCGTCGCGTGTCCACGAGGAGTGCCGCCCCGAGCCCCTCTCTTCACAGCAGAGGGAAGAGCTTCGCCGCCGTAACATGGATGCACTTCACACTCCTATCGTTGGAGAAACCCCCAAGGCCCGGGCATTGGAGGAGGTGCGCCTAGCCAACTTGGGTGAGCGCACTCAACTGGAGAATCTCCAGCACGCTCTGGTGAGGATTAGGATTATATATATCGGAGAGTAGGATTCTTTTTACTCCTCAGTCCCTTCGTCGCTCTGGTGAGGCCTCCTAACGTAGAAGTTTTGACTCTTCTCTCCTAAAATTTCACTAAAAAATTTTAGGATCACGCGGGTATCTTAGAATCGTTCCGATGGTTTTGTGACGAGAACATTGTTCTTGGTGCCTCCTGACATTTAGGGGTTGTGGCAGTGTCCCGGGGAGTTGAGCTCCGAGGTGTTGTCGTCACAGTTTTATCGTTGCAGTTCTGGAATACCTGAGTTTGGCCTCGACGCCACCCAGTACTGGGGCGGGAGTTCGGGAGTATTGCCATAACTCGTATAACGGATGCTTTTCGAAGGTTGAGGTACACGATTTCCGAAGGTTTCTTGGTTATGTGTTGACGGATGGATACAGCTGGATCTAGGGATTGCTAGTTTGGGTGATATATTTTGTGTCCCCTGTATCCCCAACACCAGATTGCATAACCAGAAAGTTTTGGGAGTTTATAGGTGGCATTCAACTAGCTCTTAGCATTTCTTCCCGCAGATATTTGGTTTGTGATTGGGTAATCCTTACCACTTATTTGTTCCACTCGTATCTTTTTATTTTATTCATCAATCTCTTATCAAGTGGCTTCTCACCTTAATGGAAGTGTGATGATTTACTATGGAATTCATTCGTTCATCCTCGTTTGAATGTTTATTGTGAAGACTATATGTTGCAATTCCTATCCGTTGATTCAACTTTGTCTATTTGTCTATCAAGATGCTAACGGATGTCACCCTCTTCAGGATGGCTCCGCCAACGCGTCAGAATCCGGAACGCAATGAGGGGAGTCAGGCGAACCCTCCGCCACCACCTCCACCTCCGGAGGCATGGCAAGCTATCATGGCAGCCACCAACGCCAATGCTTAGATGATTTTGCAACTCTTGCAAGAACGCACCCAAGGGCAAGGCAATCAAGGAAATCAAGGCCAAGGAAACAATCAACCTCACTTCCTACCCTCAACCAGTTCCTCGCAAATCAGCCGAAGTCTTTCAGCTACTGTGCCGAGGCCACAGACGCCGATGATTGGCTCGTGGACATCAACAAGCATTTTGAATGTAGCAATGTCAGGCCTGAGGACTCTATCAAGTTCGCTTCTTTTCAACTCAAGGATCAAGCTGCCGAGTGGTATCAACAATACAAAGGTTCCAGAGGAGGTCGTGTGATTACCTGGGATGATTTCCGCCGAGACTTCAATGCTCACCACATTCCACAAAGTGTTGTCGAGAGCAAGCGTGAGGAGTTCCGCAATCTCAAGCAAGGCAGCATGTCCGTGTATCAATATAATACTCAGTTTCAGGAACTCGCTCGCTTCGCTAAGCAAGACGTTCCTGATGAAAAGAGCATGATCTATCAATTCAGAGGTGGCCTTAGAGAAGATCTGCAATTGCCTCTCGTGCTTTTTGAGCCGGCCAAGTATGATGATTTCTACAATATGGCACTGAAGCAAGAGGCTGCTCAGCTCAAGTGTGAGGCTTCTAAGAAGAGAGTCAGGGACGCAGTTCAGTCTTCTTCTTCCTCACTAGTGGCCGCTAAGCAACAGAAGTTCTGGTTGCCTCCTCCTCTGTTTCGTCAGCCTTTCCAGCAGAAGAGCAAAGGTGGCCATGGATCTTCCCACTCATCCAACCCTGGCTATCAGAACAAGTCTCAGAATCAAGCTCCAAAGTCGAATGCTCCTTACCATCGTCTACTCTCTGAGGTGACTTGCAACAAGTGTCAGCAGAAAGGTCACTGTGCTAAAAAGTGCTTCAACCAAAGGCGCCTTCCGCCTCCTCCTCCTGTGAGATCTTCCAGCAATGCAGTGGTCAAGCTTAATCCCAAGTCTGCAAAGGTGAACATGATGAATGTAGCTCAAGCGAAGGAATCTACTGATGTGATAATGGGTAATTTCTTGGTTAATGACATTCCTCCAAAAGTTTTATTTGATACTGGTGCATCGCTTTGTTTCATGTCAAGATCATTCTTTGCAAAGAATGATTTTACTTGGTCTTACCTGGATAAACCGTTGGGTGTTGTTTCTCCGGGGAAGTCAATGAGAGCCAACTCAATAGTTCCTGATGTCTCTATCAAGATGGGCGATTATAAATTTCTGTCTTCTCCAATTGTCCTTGGTCACTCGGATATTGATCTAATTCTCGGGATGGACTGGCTTTCTAAGCACAAGGCTCAAGTTGATTGTGCTGCCAGGGAAATTAAATTGACACACTCTTCTGAGGATGTTATCATCTATGCCGCTCGTGATGAAACCATCCGGTTGTTTTCTCTCAATGAGAAGGGCGAGTTGGATGCTATTTCTCAAATTCCAGTCGTTTGTGAGTACCAAGATGTCTTTCCAGAAGAGCTTCCGGGTATGCCTCCTCACCGGCCAGTTGAGTTCGTTATCGATCTTGAGCCTAGCACGGAACCCGTTTGCAAGCGTCCTTACAAGCTTGGACCCAAGGAGCTGAAAGAATTGAAGAAACAGCTCGATGAACAAGAGCATCTGGGTTTGATCAGACCGAGTTCATCTCCGTGGGGTTGTGGTGTTCTTTTTGTCCAGAAGAAGGATGGAACGGACCGACTTTGTGTCGACTAACGTCCATTGAACAAGAAGACAATCAAGAACAAGTATCCACTTCCCAACATCAATGAGCTATTCGAGCAACTTAAAGGTGCTAAAGTATTCTCCAAGCTTGACCTCCGGATGGGTTATCATCAGATTCGCATTCATGAAGAAGATATTCCCAAGACAGCATTCAGAACAAGCTTTGGTTCTTATGAATATACTGTCATGTCTTTCGACCTTGTCAATGCTCCTCCAACATTCTCTCGGATGATGAACTTCATCTTCAACCCCTATACCAATGAATTTGTCCTGGTGTATCTCGATGATATCTTGGTCTTCTCCAAGAATAAGAAGGATCATGCCAAACATTTGCGATTGGTGCTCGACAAGCTCAGAGAGTATCGATTTTATGCGAAGTTTTCCAAATGTGATTTTTGGCTTGATGAAGTTCTTTACCTTGGTCATATCATCTCTGCCAAGGGCATCGCTGTTAATCCCGAGAAGGTGTCTGCAATTGTGAATTGGGAACCTCCTCAGAATGTCAAGCAGCTTCGCAGTTTTCTTGGGCTTGCAAGCTATTGCCGAAGATTCGTTGAGAATTTCTCTAAGATTGCAAAGCCTCTTTCCAACCTCCTCCAGAAGCATGTGAAGTATGTCTGGACTCCTGAGTGTGACGTTACTTTCAAAACTCTCAAAGAGAAACTCATCACAACTCCTGTCTTAACTCCTCCTGACGAATCCAAGCCATTCAAAGTTTTCTGTGATGCTTCTCTTCAAGGTCTCGGTGCTGCGTTAATGCAAGAGAAGAAAGTTGTGGCCTATACCTCTCGTCAGTTGAAGCCCAACGAAAAGAACTACCCCACTCACGATCTTGAGTTGGCGGCAGTTGTCCATGCATTAATAACATGGAGACATCTCTTGTTGGGAAGAAAAGTGGACATATTCACCGATCACAAGAGTCTCAAGTACATATTCACTCAGCCCAACCTCAACCTCAGACAGACTCGATGGGTCGAAATGATTCAACAGTACAATCCGAGTATTGAATATACTCCAGGCAAGGCCAACGTCATTGCAGATGCTTTGAGCAGGAAGGCTTACTGCAGCAGCTTAATTCTCAAGCCATTTCAACCGGATCTTTGTGAAGCTTTCCGCAAACTGAATCTCCAAGTTGTTCCTCAAGGCATTCTTGCCAACCTCCTAGTCTCTCCTACTTTGGAAGATCAAATTCGTGAGGCACAACTCCTGGATACCATGGTGAAGAAGGTGAAACGTGGTATCGACAAGGGCATTTCCAAATACAAGTGCTATCGCATTGATGACAGAGACACTTTATTCTTCGAGGACCGAATTGTGGTTCCTAAAGGTGATCTAAGGAAAGTCATTATGAACGAGGCGCACAATTCTCTTCTTTCCATTCATCCTGGAAGTACGAAGATGTACCATGACCTCAAGCAGTCGTATTGGTGGACTCGAATGAAGCGAGAAAGCGCTCAATTCGTGAATGAATGTGATGTCTGTCGAAGGGTGAAAGCAGAACACCAACGACCGGTTGGTCTCCTCCAACCTCTTGCTATTCCGGAATGGAAGTTTGATCATATTGAAATGGACTTCATAACTGGATTTCCTAAGTCCAAGCGCGGAAATGATGCTATCTTCGTTGTCATCGACAAGCTTACAAAAGTGGCTCATTTCCTTCCAATCAAAGAATCTATCACAGCAGCTCAGTTGGCAGAGCTATACACCTCCAGGATTGTCTCCTTGCACGGCATTCCACAATTGATTTCTTCAGATCGTGGAAGCATCTTCACTTCTAAGTTCTGGGACTCCTTTTAGAAGGCCATGGGCACCAACATTCGCTTCAGCACAGCTTTCCATCCTCAAACTAGTGGCCAAGTCGAGCGAGTCAATCAAATCCTTGAAGATATGCCAAGGGCTTGTGTCATTTCCTTTGGCATGAAGTGGGAAGATTGTCTTCCATATGCCGAGTTCTCCTACAACAACAGCTTCCAAGCGAGTTCGGGGAAGGCCCCATTCGAAATTCTATATGGCAGAAAGTGCCGTACTCCTCTCAATTGGTCAGAGACTGGTGAACGCCAACTTCTTGGCAATGACTTAATCACAGAGGCTGAAGAAATGTGTAAAGTCATCCGTGAAAATCTCAAAGTCGCGCAATCGCGCCAGAAGAGTTACTATGATAGCAAGCACCGTGATGTGGCTTTCGAGATCGGAGACCATGTCTACCTCTGCGTCTCTCCAATGAAAGGCACTCGTCGCTTTGGTATCAAAGGGAAGCTTGCCCCTAGATACGTGGGTCCTTTCAAGATCATTGGCAAAAGAGGCGACCTCGCCTATCAACTTGAGCTTCCCTCCAACTTCGCGAACGTGCACGATGTGTTCCACGTGTCACAGCTTCGCAAGTGCTTCAAGACTCCTTAGCGCACCATCAACTTCGAAGAGATTGACCTCCAAGAAGATTTGTCTTATCATGAGCACCCCGTTGCTATTCTTGAAGAAACTGAGCGCAAGACTCGCAACAATTCAATCAAATTCCTGAAAGTGAATGCGAGGACCACCTCCGTTCCGAATATCCGGAGTTCTTTCAGTCCTAGATCTCGGGACGAGATCCTCTCGTAGTGGTGGAGTGTTGTAACACCCCGGATGTAACTTTCCATATTTGTAACTCCAACTCTTGCCATTTTTAGCTATGTGTTATGATATTCCCTCCGTGGTTGGGTTTTGTTTTTCGTTTTGCATTTTGTTCATGTCATGCATCTCATATCATGTCATCATGTGCATCTCTTTTGCATACGTGTTCGTCTCATGCATCCGAGCATTTTCCCCGTTGTCCATTTTGCAATCCGACACTCCCACATGCACCGGCGCAGCCCTCTTGTCTCTTTTCGTGAGCGGGTGTTAAACGTTCTCGGAATGGACCGAGTCTTGCCAAGTGGCCTTGGTACACCAACGGTAGACCACCTGTCAAGTTTTGTTCCATTTGGAGGTCGTTTGATGCTCCAACGGTTAACCGGGTAACCGCAAAGTCCTTTTGTGTGTTGCAGCAAACCCCCCCTCCAAACAGCCCAATAACCCCTCTAAGGCACCTCCATGCTCTCGGTCATTCAATCACGATCGTGTGGGCGAAAACCGTGCCTCATTTGGACTCTCCTAGCTCCCTATGCCTATATAAACACCTTCCCGTCCGAAATCCGGGTCCAAACCCTAAAAGTTCGCCCTCAGCCGCCGCCGGACGAATCGCCGCCGCCGCCCGAGCCTATCAGACGCCGTCACGTGGGCAGCTCCACCGGCGCCCGCCGCCGGCCCGCGGGACCCGACCGCCGCGCCCGCGCCCGAGCCTCCTCCCGCGCCCCGCGCCGCCGCCCTCGTCCTCCCGCTCCTCCGCCGGCGCCGCGCCCCGAGCCGCCGTCGCTGGACCGCGCCGCCGATCGTCGCCCGCGCCGCCCCCGACCGCCTCCGCCTCGTCGCCTCGGCATCCGTGCCCGCGTCCGTCCTCGCCCGCCGGAGCCTCCTCTCCCCTCTCCGGCAAGTACCCCGACGACCTCTCCAAGCTCCGGCCTCCTCTTCCCCAACTCCGGCCAAAACCCCGGTGAAACTCGGCTTCCGTGCCAGATCCAGATCCAGCGAGGTTGACCCCGAAAATCCCCTAAGTCCCGAATATTTTCACATTATGTGCTCGTGTTCATCGCATCACATCTCACTGCATACTACTCCGTTATGCGTGAATGATATATCGAAATGTTCGCCACGAGATGCTCTTCATTTGGTTCCATTGTGCCATGCTCGTTTGAGTTTATCTTGATGCCCAAATCTCTGGTGCAAGAGTGCTATATGATGTTTACTGCTGTTATTTATCAGAACATGGTGTTTTGTTATTTTTGCTACATTTGATGTGTGCATCTTATGGGCATGAGCTCTACAGGTGTTTTGATCTATGCCATGCCATCTTTACAGAGGTGTATGCCATGTATTTTTGTGATCTCTGTGGTGACTAGCACAAGCATGTAAACTAGGCTCCGTGATGTTTCTGATTTCAGGGACTTAGTAATTTCTTTAAGTCTGTGACTGCTGTTATTTTGTTGCCATGTATCCATGTGTCTACAGTGAGATCCATGCTTCTTTTGAGTATGTTCAGTCAGGACATTTTGTAGATATAGTTGTGATCTATCCATCCAAGCCCCTGTTTGCAATTATGGGGTGCTCTAGCATGTCTTAATCTTGCTCTAATTTTGTTATAAAATGTTTCTGGGAGAATGTTAACGTGATATACAATTTTGCCAAGGTTATTGTAGTTGATCCATACAAGCTATGAACTTTTCCTTGCCATGGTTAGCTTCATGTACATGCCATCTTGCTGTAGGTATGCTTTTTTTTCTCATGAATTGCTTTGTGATGAGTGAATCAAGCTCACAAAGATGCCTTCATAATTCTGTTACTGTCATGCTCTGTTTTCTGCTAAGTCTGGTACCTGTTAACGAAACTTGCTATGTTTACATGAGTGTCATCATATCTTCCGATCCTTTTTGACTCATGGTCAGTAAGGGACTTTTGTTCTATGCATTTAGTAGATTCCTGTCTTGCCTTGCTTTGCTATGTTAAGTTCCGGTAGCATGTGTTTTGCTTGCTCTGAACATTGCTACCTGATGCTGATTCAGCCATGTCTAGTATTTCACCAAGTCTGTGATACTGATATCTTTTGCACTTTTGCCATTCTTGTTTGAACCTGTTGTGGTGTGATCTAGCCATAGCTCAGTGTTCATATTTTGTGAGGCATCTCCTGCAGATTACTTCCATATGCTTTGTTGCTGTGTTAAGGTGCTGTAGCTTAGTTACTTGATGTATTCTAAGTGCTATCATGCTGTTAATCGCAGAATCGTGTCATTCTTGTTTTGCTTGCCATTTGCAAACTGTGCATCCGTTTCCGGTGATCTTTATATCGATTTCCACAAAAATCATCTCATCTTTCCAGTGGCATACTTGGTTTGCCAAGTTACTACCTTGTTCATCCTTTTTCTTCCGGAGCACGCATATGCATTGCATATCACATCTCGCATATCATGCATGTTTTGCATCATGTTGCTTGTGCATTTCCCGTGATTGATTGTGGTTCCATTGCTTGTATTCTTGCTGTGGGTAGAGCCGGGAGACGAGTTCATGAACGAGGAACCTGTTGAGTACGCTTACGAGGATCAAGCTTTCGAGAACTCTGAGAACCTTGCAGGCAAGATGACCATACCCTCGAAATCACTTCTATCGTTGCTTTGCTAGTTGTTCGTTCTATTGCTATGCTGCGCTACCTACCACTTGCTATATCATGCCTCCCATATTGCCATGTCAAGGCTCTAACCATCCTTTCCTAGCAAACCGTTGTTTGGCTAAGTTACCGCTTTTGCTCAGCCCTTCTTATAGCGTTGATAGTTGCAGGTGAAGTTGAAGTTGGTTCCATGTTGGAATAGGGATATTTTGGAATATCACAATATCTCTTATTTAATTAATGCATCTATATATTTGGTAAAGGGTGGAAGGCTCGGCCTTATGCCTGGTGTTTTGTTCCACTCTTGCCGCCCTAGTTTCCGTCATACCGGTATTATGTTCCTTGAGTTTGCGTTCCTTACGCGGTTGGGTGATTTATGGGACCGCCTTGACAGTTCGCCTTGAATAAAACTCCTCCAGCAAGGCCCAACCTTGGTTTTACCATTTGCCACCTAAGCCTATTTCCCTTGGGTTTTCGCGAGCCCGAGGGTCATCTTTATTTAAATCCCCGGGCCAGTGTTCCTCTGAGTGCTGGTCCAAACTAGAGCACCGTGGGGGACCGTCCCTTGGCAACTTGGGTTACGTTGGTACCTGTACGCTTCGCTTATCCGGTGTGCCCTGAGAACGAGATATGTGCAGCTCCTATCGGGATTTGTCGGCACATTCGGGTGGCTTTGCTGGTCTTCTTTTACCATTGTCGAAATGTCTTGTAAACCGGGATTCCGAGACTGATCGGGTCTTCCCGGGAGAAGGAATATCCTTCGTTGACCGTGAGAGCTTATAATGGGCTAAGTTGGGACACCCCTGCATGGTATTATCTTTCGAAAGACGTGCCCGCGGTTATGAGGCAGATGGGAATTTATTAATATCCGGTTGTAGAGAACTTGTCACTTGACTTAATTAAAATACATCAGCCGTGTGTGTAGCCGTGATGGTCTCTTCTCGGTGGTGTCCGGGAAGTGAACACGGTTTGAGTTATGTGTGAACATAAGTAGTTTCAGGATCACTTCTTGATCATTTCTAGCTTCGCGACCGTTGCGCTGCTTCTCTTCTCGCTCTCATTTGCGTATGTTAGCCACCATATATGCTTAGTGCCTGCTGCAGCTCCATCTCATTACACCATCCTTTCCTATAAGCTTAAATAGTCTTGATCTCGCAGGTGTGAGATTGCTGAGTCCTCGTCACTCACAGATTCTACCAAAACGGTTGCAGGTGCCAACGATACTAGTGCAGATGACGCAACCGAGCTCAAGTGGGAGTTCGACGAGGAACGTGGTCGTTACTATGTTTCTTTTCCTGATGATCAGTAGTGGAGCCCAGTTGGGACGGTCGGGGATCTAGCATTTGGGGTTATCTTATTTTCATTTGGATTTGACCGTAGTCGGTCTATGTGTGGATTTTGGATGATGTATGAATTAATTTATGTATTGTGTGAAGTGGCGATTGTAAGCCAACTCTCGTTATCCCATTCTGGTTCATTACATGGGATTGTGTGAAGATGACCCTTCTTGCGACAATACCTACAATGCGGTTATGCCTCTAAGTCGTGCCTCGACACGTGGGAGATATAACCGCATCGTGGGCGTTATATGCACCGTGACCCTCTACGTCAGGGTCTTCGGGGAGGATGGCAGGCGCCTCAGGTGCTGCCCGGAGACCGACAGCGATGACGTCCACCCCTCCGATGAGGACGGCAGGCGGGGCGGCAACGTCCTCAGCGATGAGATTGCCCTTGGTGACGGTCGTGGTGCTTCCAGCAGCGGCGACTCCTCCTCTGGGGAGAGCACGAGCGACGGTGACTACGACGAGCCGCCACGCCGCCAAGCTCTATCATTAAACCAATGATTGAAGAACCACCCAAAATCTATTATGCTGCTAAATCTTTCTTCTTGGATCATCTTCGATCCCCATGTGCTCTTTCTGAAACCCCAACTAGCTTAGTTGAGGGAAAATCAAATGAGCATGCTTATTTTGTGTGACACCCGAATGTTATGCTTTGAATTTCTGCAAAGTACATGATTTTACTTGTTGTTCTAAAGACCCTAAAAACACCTTCCCTTCCAATGTGAGTTTAAGGATAATGGAATTTTATCTTCGTATGCCAAGGGTGTTTATAATTATTATGATATTGAACAAATTGAAGAATTTGTTGCTTTTTAGGGTGCTTATGAAATTGCTTCTTTGATTGAAAAGTATGATGCTACTCTTTACAAATCTGAAAATTTTGCCATACTTAAATATTGCTATGAAAATTATTCTTCTAATGCTTATATTAAACCATATATTGAGGACTTCTCCACTGTCCAAGAAGAGACTAATATTTTGCAGGAGCCTATGGAAGAAGGAATTGATGAAACTGTGAGCTCATTGGACAAAAAGATGATGAGGAGAGCGAAAAACAAAAGGAGGAAGAGCGGATTACCTATCCGCGCCCACCTCCTAATGAGAGTAACTCTTCCACACATACATTGTTTAATTTCCCTTCATTCTTACCGAAGGATGAATTCTATGATAATTCCTATGATCCTATTGATTGACTTGAAATTTTCCTTTTTAATGAACGTGGGACTTGCTATGCTTGTGACCAAGATGCCAATATGAATTATGCTTATGGAGATCAACTTGCTATAGTTCCTTATGTTAAGAATGAAATTGTTGCTATTGCAACGATGCATGATAGTCCTATGTCGGGGAAAACGACACCTATGGGATCACAAGAATCCCTACTACAGTTGCCAGGGCGCAGGGTTGCGAGAAGAGCAGCATTAGTAACCAGCACAAGGATCATTTACCCAGGTTCGGGCCGCGAGGATGCGTAAAACCCTAGTCCTGCTTTGGTAGGTGTATTTCAGAGAGTTCTTGAGCTCTCAAACTAGCTGTGGTGAGTGCGTGGTTCCAAAGAGCCGAATCCTTCTCCAGTATGCCATGGGCGTCCTTTTATAGTCGAAAGGGGTTGCCACAGTGGCACATAGGAGGTGGAAAGGTGCACAGTCCTATGAGCTTATCGCTCGTATTACAAGAGAAGACGCATTTAATGCGTAGCTTAGGTGTCCCCTTGCTTTATTGGGGATGGGGGCGAGGCCCGTCCCGTCCGTCGCCACTCCTCCTTTCTTCGACACGCGCCCTGGCCAGCGATGCATGCGGCGCCACGTAGGTAGGCAGGCGGCTGAGGTGGTGCGGTGGTGGAGCCTCCACGAAGATCTGCATGCCGCCACGCAGGCACTTGATGAGTTGGCCTGGGAGCTGCATGTTGCCATGCAGGTGCCCTCCCAGCTGGTTGGGCTGGCAGCTACATGTGAACGGCGGTGGAAACTTGGTTGGCGCGGGCCTGGCAGTGGCCCTGTTGTCGTCTTTGGCGAGGGCCTTACCGGGTGGCCCGGCAAGGGTCTTGCCGTGGTGCGCTATCGTCCCCGGCAAGGATCTTGCCGGGGGTCCCGTGGCTTTCCTCGGCAAGGATCTTGCCGTGGATTGTTGTCTTCTAATCCTCATCTAATCTTGGGTGTTCCTTGTCTTCACAAAGATCTGCATGCCACCATGGAGGTGCCTCCCGAGCCCTGGCCCAACGTGATGTTGGAGACGGTGGGCTCAAGGGTGGCTCGCTCTGTTGGTGTGGGGCGAGCTGCCCCGGCAAGGGTCTTACCGGGTTGCTGAGGCTGCCCCGGCAAGGGTCTTGTCGGGGAACCTGCTTTGTCCCTCTGCTCTTTGTGGTCTTGGCCTTGGCGTTGCTATGGTTATCTTGGGCTTCGATCTTACCTTGGCTCACCTCCCCTGTTCTGCTTGGTGTGACCGTGGGCGCGGCTCCGACTGCCCGTGCATAGGTAAAGGGGTACAAAGTGCGCCCTTCTTTTGTACACCGACAGGAGCCCCGGGCCTGGGCCACACATAAGCGCGACACGTTGTTGGGCCAGGCGGGGCGGTTTTTACCGCGGTAAAACATTTCGCGCGCTGCGCTTCCCACGACCCGCGCGCACGGCGTGGCGTGGAGGGGTGCGCGTGACGTGGGCGGCATGTGTGAGGTGGTTTCCATACGCATGCGTCACATCGCAGTAAAGAGGCGGCTCGCGCCTTCCCCGTAAAAAGAGGGAGGCGTGGAGGCGCGGCTCATTTATTGAATGGGGCCGGGTCACGGTCTTCAAGGCGTCCGCTCCCCATGATCACGGGGTGGGGAGAGGTCGCTTCACCCATCCCCTTGGCTCTGCATGTCCGCCACGCGTCCTTCATGCGCCTGGGGTGGCAAGCGGTGGAGGCGGGAAACCGGGCCGTCGCTGGTTGGGTTAGCGGGTCGGTCCTGATTCCCTGTGCCTCTGGTGGCTGGATTGCCCGAGCGGGGCGGCCGAGCCCCGACCCCGCCCCTTTATAAAGAGGGGAAAGGGGGGATGGCGTCCTGCACATCTTCTGTCATCTATCTCCTCTCGCTTCTGCTTCTCCCTTTCACTCGCCATGGAGAAGGGGAACCCTGGTCCCTCGACGGTGGCGGCGAGGGTCGCCGCTCGACAGTGCGTCCCTCCTCCTTCTGAGCCCGCGGTGGTGGAACCGGCCACGAGGGGAAGGGGGAGGGGGCGAGGCCGTGGGCGAGGCCGGGGCAGAGGTCGTAGTGCTCGGGGAATAGGAGGACGGGGAGGCGCGCCGGCTTCGCCCCCGCCAATGATGCCTTTCCCAATGGAAGGCCATGTTGGAGACCAGCCCCGCGAGTTCTTCATCAGGCTGCGCCGGCCTCCGCATCGCTGTCTTCGTCTTCCCGCCCCGTTTGCTCGGGAGATGGAGCGTGACCCGCCCCAATCCCTCAGATTGCACATGAGGGGTTGTGGGAATGGGGGCACGCGGGTCAACGTCCACTTCCCGGCTCCTCGGGTCATGTACCTCCGTCGTGGATGGAAGACGTTCGCCCACATCCACAGCCTGACGTCGGGGCTCGTCCTCTACTTCAAATTAATGGAGGACGGCCTGCTCTCCGTCAAGGTCTTCGGAGACTACGGGACTCGCTTGAAGTGCTGCGTGGAGAGCTCCTCGAACAGAGATTCCGACGATGGAAGCTCTTCCTCGAGCGAAAGTGATGAGGAGGACAGCGGGGCAGATGACGGGGATGAGTCCAACTAGGCGTCGGACGCCCCGCGCCTGGGCGGGTGCGGCAGCAGCAGCATCTGCACCTGGCCGCTCCTCCGGCAGAGTTTTGCCGGTGGTGGGGCCAGCTTCGTGAACTTCTCGGGGCCGTCTCCTTGGGCGGCTGGCGTTGGGAGGTTGCGGAAGAGGAAGAGGGCGGGCGGCAAGGCCGTAAACTCGGAGTACGCGGGCACCGACGCCTTCGTCGCGTACTGCCGGTCCTGCCGCCTCATCTTCCAGCTCCTTCCCGGCACCGTCATCACCGGCCCACTCGTGGGCGGCCACCGAGGTGTTCTCTTGGTGCTTTCTGCTGCTCGTAGCTCGCCTAGGCACCCCTTTTGCCCTCCCGCCTCCTTGACGTCCCTCATGAGGAGAGGGACAAGAAAGGGATCACGGGAATTTTATCTCTTTTTTAATCTCTAAGCATTCGGGCCTTGTTTAAATTTAAAGCTTGTAATCCCCTTGTTCATGTTTTTCATTCCGTACGGACTCTACCTGTGTGGGATGCTTTTAATGAAAAAGGGATGTTTGCCGGGTTTTTCGTTCGTGGGCAGACCCCGCGACAAGGAACGCATCCTTGTTACAATTTAAGATAAACGTTTTCACCCAGCAACAGGCCTTGCCGTCCGCCTACTTCGCTCGACCATTCTCGCGCCCTTGGCGGAGGCAGGGATGTAGCAGGCTTAGGCTCCTCGTTCTACTTCCTTGCCACCGCGACTACAACCAGATCCGGGCCCAGGAGATAATCCTTGGGTAGAGAAAAGGGGAGCACGGTGGCCTAGAAATAAAACGAGGTTTCACATATCCCAGTTCTGTTCCGAAATGCATGATAGAGGATGAAAGACTTATCTGGATCTGCAGCCCACGGCAACCTTGTCTTGCTGCCGTTGGATCCTTGTGCTTGCAGCCCCCGGCAACTCTGGTTTGCCGGGGTCGGGACACCGGTCCGTTTCCTTTCTTCCAAGTAGCTCAGCAGAAGTGCTCATGTGCCCTGCGAACCAAAGGGGGACAGAAAAGAAACAGATAGACGCGCACTCGACCTCTAGGCTAGGGGTTAGTCGCCGCTAAGCACTATCAACCCTAACCAAGGAAGAGACTCGACCTAGCATGCATGCTATAACTTAGGGCGCCAGCGCTTCATTTATTTATGCTCAGGGTCTGCGCCTGGCTTTGTACAAAGGGTTACATGCCTTGCCAGCAAAGCTTGTACAAAAGGTGGCTTGTCGGGAGGCCCGGCAAGCCGCGCCTTATGGGTAAAACATGCGAAGATGCTCGATGTTCCAGGAGTTGCTCACTGGGATAGCATCTTCGGTCTCCAGGCGGACTGCGCCGGGCCTGGTGACTCGTATTACCCGATAAGGGCCTTCCCACTTTGGCGTCAACTTGTTGGAATTCTTGGCCGACTGAACACGCCGAAGAACAAGGTCGCCTTCCTCAAAGCTTCGGGCAGGAACCTTGCGGCTATGGTAGCGGCGCAAGGCTTGCTGGTAGCATGCCGCTCTCACAGCCGCCCGAAGACGATCTTCCTCAAGGAGCGTCGTGTCATCTTGACGCAACTGCTCTTGCTCAAGCTCATCATAGGCGAGCACTCGAGGTGACCCGTATATGAGTTCCGTGGGGAGAACTGCCTCCGCCCCGTATACTAGGGCAAAGGGTGTCTGGCCGGTGGCTCGATTTGGTGTTGTCCTGATCGACCAAAAACCGCTGGCAATTCATCAATCCAGCGCCTTCCGCTCTTGCGCAGCTTGTCAAAAGTCTTTGTTCTGAGGCCTCGCAACACTTCAGCATTTGCCCTCTCTGCTTGGCCGTTGCCCCGTGGGTGTGCCACGGAAGCAAAACAGACCTTGTTGCCGAGGTCTTGGATGTATTGCATGAAGGTGTGGCGTGTGAACTGTGTGCCGTTGTCGGTGATTACTCTGTTTGGCACACCAAAGCGGCACACCAGTCCCTTGAAAAACTTGACAGCTGACTGAGCAGTCACCTTTCTCACTGCTTCCACCTCCGGCCACTTTGTGAACTTGTCGATTGCAATGTACAAGTACTCAAAGCCCCCGACAGCATGGGGGAAAGGGCACAGTATGTCGAGCCCCCAGACCGAGAATGGCCAGGAGAGAGGGATTGTTTGAAGGGCTTGAGCTGGTTGATGAAGCTTCTTTGAATGGAACTGACACGCTTCACACTTGGTTACTAGTGTCGTCGCATCCTAGAGGGCGGTGGGCCAGAAGAAACCTTGCCGAAACGCCTTTCCGACAAGGGCCCTCGACCCTATGTGGGAACCACATATGCCTCCATGTATCTCTACCAATAGCGCCAGTCCTTCCTCCCGGGGGATGCACTTCAATTTCACGCCGGTCGGCCTTCTCCTGTACAGGACATCATCGACGAACTGGTACAGGGCGGACCGACGGGCTACTTACTCCGCTTCTTCCTGCTCCTCAGGAAGCTCCCCTGTTTGGAGGAATTGGACGGTATGTTGCGCCCATGCCGGAGCCTGGGGCTCGACGGCAAGGACCAAAGGCATCTCTTCCGCCATGGGAGCGGCTGTCTCTATGGCCAGGGCTTGACGCCCTACCGGAGCCAGTTTCTCTTGGGCAGGCTCAGCGTCATAATGAACGAGGCGCACAATTCTCTTCTTTCCATTCATCCTGGAAGTACGAAGATGTACCATGACCTCAAGCAGTCGTATTGGTGGACTCGAATGAAGCGAGAAATCGCTCAATTCGTGAACGAATGTGATGTCTGTCGAAGAGTGAAAGCAGAACACCAACGACTAGCTGGTCTCCAACAACCTCTTGCTATCCCAAAATGGAAGTTTCATCATATCGAAATGGACTTCGTGACTGGATTTCCAAAGTCCAAGCGCGGAAATGATGCTATCTTCGTTGTCATCGACAAGCTTACTAAAGTGGCTCATTTCCTTCCAATCAAAGAATCTATCACAGTAGCTCAGTTGGCAGAGCTATACACCTCCAGGATTGTCTCCTTGCACAGCATTCCACAATTGATTTCTTCAGATCGTGGAAGCATCTTCACTTCTAAGTTCTGGGACTCCTTCAAGAAGGCCATGGGCACCAACATTCGCTTCAGCACAGCTTTCCATCCTCAAACTAGTGGCCAAGTCGAGCGAGTCAATCAAATTCTTGAAGATATGCTCAGGGCTTGTGTCATTTCCTTTTGCATGAAATGGGAAGATTGTCTTCCATATGCCGAATTCTCCTGCAACAACAGCTTCCAAGCGAGTTCGGGCAAGGCCCCATTCGAGATTCTCTATGGCAGAAAGTGTCGTACTCCTCTCAATTGGTCAGAGGCTGGTCAACGCCAACTTCTTGGCAATGACTTAATCACAGAGGCTGAAGAAATGTGTAAAGTCATCCGTGAAAATCTCAAAGCCGCGCAATCGCGCTAGAAGAGTTACTATGATAGTAAGCACCGTGATTTGGCTTTCGAGATCGGAGACCATGTCTACCTCCGCGTATCTCCAATGAAAGGCACTCGTCGCTTCGGTATCAAAGGGAAGCTTGCCCCTAGATACGTGGGTCCTTTCAAGATCATTGGCAAAAGAG
The DNA here is from genome assembly GCF_002575655.3 of Aegilops tauschii subsp. strangulata. Classification (NCBI taxonomy): domain Eukaryota; kingdom Viridiplantae; phylum Streptophyta; class Magnoliopsida; order Poales; family Poaceae; genus Aegilops; species Aegilops tauschii. Next base: position 278,579,437 of record NC_053038.3, on the reverse strand, counting down.
GCGACCTCGCCTATCAACTTGAGCTTCCTCCCAACTTCGCGAACGTGCACGGTCTGTTCCACGTGTCACAGCTTCGCAAGTGCTTCAAGACTCCTGAGCACACCATCAACTTCAAAGAGATTGACCTCCAAGAAGATCTGTCTTATCATGAGCACCCCGTTGCTATTCTTGAAGAAACTGAGCGCAAGACTCGCAACAAGTCAATCAAATTCCTGAAAGTGAAGTGGTCGCACCATTCCGACCGAGAAGCCACCTGGGAAGGCGAGGACCACCTCCGTTCCAAATATCAGGAGTTCTTTCAGTCCTAGATCTCGGGACGAGATCCTCTTGTAGTGGTGGAGTGTTGTAATGCCCCGAATGTAACTTTCCATATTTGTAACTCCGACTCTTGCCATTTTCGGCTATGTGTTATGATATTCCCTTCGTGGTCGGGTTTTTTTTTCATTTTTGCTTTTTGTTCATGTCATGCATCTCATATGATGTCATCATGTGCATCTCATTTGCATATGTGTTTGTCTCTTGCATCCGAGCATTTTCCCGATTGTCCGTTTTGCAATCCGGCACTCCCACCTCCTCCGGCGACCCCATCTTGTTTCTTTTCGTGAACGTAGTGTTGAACGTTCTCGGAATGGACCGAGTCTTGTCAAGTGGTCTTGGTATACCACCTGTCAAGTTTCGTTCCATTTGGAGGTCGTTTGGTACTCCAACGGTTAACCGGGTAACAGGGAAGTCCTTTTGTGTGTTGCAGAAAAACCCCCCTCCAAACAGCCCAAAACCCCTCTAAGTCTCTTCCATGCTCTAGGTCGTTCGATTACGATCGTGTGGGCGAAAACCGCACTCCATTTGGAGTCTCCTAGCTCCCTATGCCTATATATACACCTCCCCCTTCGAAATATTCGTGGTGCAAAACCCTAGCCCTCTCCTCCGCGCGCCGGACACGTCCGCCCGGCGACGGATGAAATCGCGCCGCTGCCCTCGCCCAATCTGCCGCCGCCATCCCCGCTGCTGCGGCCCGGAAAGCCCGGATCGGGCCCCCCCGAGCCCATCTTCCCCCGCGCCGGATCCCGTGCAGGCCCGCGTCCCCACGCCGCCGAGGCCCGACGCCGCCCTCCGCCACCATCGTCGCCGCGCCGCCGCGCCCGGCGAGCTCGCCCGACCGCCACCCGTGCCCGCCAGCACCCGCGCGCCCACGCGCCGGCGTGCCCCGACGCCATCCTCGCCGCCTCCTCCCGCCGCGTCCCCGCCGACCCCGGCGTCCCCCGGCGCCTCCTCCTCCTCCCTCGACCGAGCTCTCTCCGGCGCTCGAGCCCGCTACCCCGGCGAACTGCTCCCGATCCGATTTGGAAACCCTAGGGTTCACTTTCCCCCCCTCTAATTTCTTCCAAGTCCCGATATTTTTACATCATATGCTCATGTTCATTGCATCATAACTCTGTGCATATAGCTCCGTTTCGTGCATGTGATATATCGAAATGTTCGTCTCAAGATGCTCTTCATTTCATTCCATTGTGCCATGTTCATTTGAGTCCATCTTGATGCCCAAATCTCTGGTACAGGAGTGCTATATGTTGTTACCTGCTGTTACTTATCAGAACTTGAGGATTTGTTATTTTTGTTGCCTTTGATGTGTGCATCTTATGTGCATGAGCTCTACATGTGTTTTGATGTATGTCATGCCATATTTAAAGAGGTGTATGCCATGTATTTTTGTGATCTCCGTGGTGACTAGCACAAGCATGCAAACTAGGCTCCGTGATGTTTCTGATTTCATGTGGCTAAAGAGAGATCCATGCTTATTTCTGGTGACGTTCAGTAAGGATGTTTTGTAGATATAGTTGTGCTCTATCCATTCATTCCCCTGTTTGCAATTATGGAGTGCCCTAGCATGACTAAATCTTGCTCTACTTTTGCTATAAAATATTTCTGGCAGATTGTTTACGTGTTATTCAATTTTGCCAAGGTTGTTGTAGTTGTTTCATACATGCTATGTATTTGCTCTTGCCATGGATAGCTTCATAAACATGCCATCTTGCTGCAGGTATGCTTGTTTTGTCATGCATTTCTTTGTGGTGAGTGAATCAAGCTCACCAAGATGCCCTCATAATTTCTGTTTCTGCCATGCTCTGTTTTCTGCCAAGTCTGAAACCTGTTAACGAAACTTGCTATGTTTACATGGTTGCCATCATATCTTCTGGTCCTTTTTAGCTTATGGTCAGTAATGGACTTTTGTCATATGCATTTAGTAGATTCATTTCATGCCTCGTTTTGCCATGTTAAGTTCCTGTAGCATGTTGATTTCTGGCTCTGAACATTGCTACCTGATGCTGTTTCTGCCATGTCCAGTAATTTCACCAAGTCTGTGATCCTGATATCTTTTGCACTTTTGCCATGGTTGTTTGAAGCTGCTGTGCTGTGAACTAGCCGTAGCTCAGTGTTCATCTTTTGTCAAGCATCTCCTGTAGATTACTGCCGTATGATTTGTTGCTATGTTGGAGTGCTGTAGCATAGTTACTTGATGTATTCTAAGTGCTATCTTGCTGTTAACCGCCGAACAGAGTCATTCTTGTTTTGTTTGCCATTTGCAAACCGTGCATCCGTTTCCGGTGATCTTTATATCGATTTCGACCGAAATCATCTCATCTTTCCAGTGGCATGCTTGGTTTTCCAAGTTACTACCTTGTTCATCATTTTCTTCCGGAGCACGCATATGCATCGCATATCATATCTTGCATATCATTCATGTATTGCATCCTGTTACTTGTGCATTTTCCCGTGATTGATTGTGGTTCCGTTGCTTGTGTTCATGTTTTGGGTAGCGCCGGGAGACGAGTTCGTGAACGAGGAACCTGTTGAGTACGCTTACGAGGATCAAGCTTTCGACAACTCTAAGAACCTTGCACGCAAGATGACCATACCCTCTAAATCACTTCTATCTTTGCTTTGCTAGTTATTCGTTCTATTGCCATGCCGCGCTACCTACCACTTGCTATATCATGGCTCCCATATTTGCCATGTCAATCCTCTAAGCATCATTTCCTAGCAAACCATTGTTTGGCTAAGTTACCGCTTTTGCTCAGCCCTTCTTATAGTGTTGTTAGTTGCAAGTGAAGTTGAAGTTGGTTCCATGTTGGAACATGGATATTTTGGAATATCACAATATCTCTTATTTAATTAATGCATCTATATATTTGGTAAAGGGTGGAAGGCTCGGCCTTATGCCTGGTGTTTTGTTCCACTCTTGCCGCCTTAGTTTCCGTCATACTGGTATTATGTTCCTTGAGTTTGCGTTCCTTACGCGGTTGGGTCATTTCTGGGACCCCCTTGACAGTTCGCCTTGAATAAAACTCTGCCAGCAAGGCCCAACCTTGGTTTTACCATTTGCCACCTATGCCTTTTCCCTTGGGTTTTCGCGAGCCCGAGGGTCATCTTTATTTAAACCCCCAGGCCAGTGTTCCTCTGAGTGCTAGTCCAAACTAGAGCACCGTGCGGGACCGTCCCTTGGCAACTTGGGTTATGTTGGTACTTGTACGCTTCGCTTATCCGGTGCGCCCTGAGAACGAGATATGTGCAGCTCCTATCGGGATTTGTCGGTACATTCGAGACTAATCGGGTCTTTCCGGGAGAAGGTTTATCCTTCGCTGACCGTGAGATCTTATAATGGGCTAAGTTGGGACACCCCTGTAGGGTATTATCTTTCGAAAGCCGTGCCCGCGGTTATGAGGCAGATGGGAATTTGTTAATGTCCGGTTGTAGAGAACTTGTCACTTGACTTAATTAAAATACATCAACCGTGTGTGTAGCCGTGATGGTCTCTTCTCGGCGGAATCCGGGAAGTGAACACGGTTTGAGTTATGCATGAACGTAAGTAGTTTCAGGAACACTTCTTGATCATTTCTAGCTTCGCGACCGTTGCGTTGCTTCTCTTCTCGCTCTCATTTGCGTATGTTAGCCACCATATATGCTTAGTGTCTGCTGCGGCTCCACCTCATTACACCATCCTTTCCTATAAGCTTAAATAGTCTTGATCTCGCGGGTGTGAGATTGCTGAGTCCCCGTGACTCCCAGATTCTACCAAAACAGATGCAGGTGCCGACGATGCCAGTGCAGATGACGCAACCGAGCTCAAGTGGGAGTTCGACGAGGAACGTGGTCGTTACTATGTTTCTTTTCCTGATGATCAGTAGTGGAGCCCAGTTGGGACGATCCGGGATCTAGCATTTGGGGTTATCTTATTTTCATTTGGATATGACCGTCGTCGGTCCATGTGGATTTTGGATGATGTATGAATTATATTTATGTATTGTGTGAAGTGGCGATTGTAAGCCAACTCTCGTTATCCCATTCTTGTTCATTACATGGGATTGTGTGAAGATGACCCTTCTTGCGACAAAACCACAATGCGGTTATGCCTCTAAGTCGTGCCTCGACACGGAGGACATATAGCCGCATCGTGGGCATTACAGGTGGCGCGGTGGTGGAGCCTCCATGAAGATCTGCATGCCGCCACGCATGCGCTTGATGAGTTGGCCTGGGAGCTGCATGTTGCCACGCAGGTGCCCGCCCAGCTGGTTGGGCTGGCAGCTGCATGTGAACGGCAGTGGAAACTTGATTGGCGCGGGCCTGGCAATGGCCCTGCTGTCGTCTTTGCTGAGGGCCTTACCAGGTGGCCCGGCAAGGGTCTTGCCATGGCGCGCTGTCGTCCCTGGCAAGGATCTCGCCAGGGGTCTCGTGGCTTTCCTCGGCAAGGATCTTGCCGTGGATCGTTGTCTTCTAATCCTCATCTGATCTTGGGTGTTCCTTGTCTTCACAAAGATCTGCATGCCACCATGGAGGTGCCTCCCGAGCCCTGGCCCAACGTGATGTTGGAGACCGTGGGCTCAACGATGGTTCGCTCTATTGGTGTGGGGCGAGCAGCCCCGGCAAGGGTCTTGCCGAGGGAACCTGCTTCGTCCCTCTGCTCTTTGTGCTCTTGGCCTTGGCGCTGCTCTGGTTATCTTGGGCTTCGGTCTTACCTTGGCTCACCTCCCCTGTTCTGCTTGGTGTGACCGTGGGCGCGGCTCCGACTGCCCGTGCACAGGTAAAGGGGTACAAAAGTGCGCCCTTCCTTTTGTACACCGACATCCTATTATCCTTTTGAATTATCCAAACTACACTATATCGGAGAAGTTTGCCCTTATTAAGGATTATATTGATGGTTGCCTTTTATGTTGCACATGATAATTTTGACAAATATAATATGCATGTGCTTGCTGCTCCTACATGCAATTATTATGGGAGAGGAACTACATCTCCGCCTCTCTATGTTTCCAACACGATAGAATTGCAAGAAAATGCTTATGCTATGTATTGGCCTTTACTTGATGTGCATGAATTGCTCTTTTATGACATGCTGATGCATAGGAAGAGAGTTAGACTTCATCTTTGGATGATTTATGTTGCTTTGTGCTCACTACTAAATGCCAAATCATTGTTAATTAAAATTGGCTTTGATATACCTTGGTATCCGGGTGGATCCATTACTTGAGCACTTTATGCCTAGCTTAACAGCTTTAAAGAAATCACTGCCAAGGAGACAAGCAAGAAGTGTTAGAGAGTCATTTTATTCTGTTGTGTGCTTATATAAAGTTTAAAAACAAAAACAATATAGAGGGAAACTTAAAACTTTAGAAAAAGAAAAGTGAAAGTGAGAAAGATGAGCACCGTGGAAGTGGGGAATATCCTTGAACTTTGTTCGTGCCCATGGAAACTTTGTGAATCTCGATTACAGAAACTTTTCAACAACAATAATTATACCCTTGTAAAAATCCATTGTATCATAAAAATAATGTGCCAAGATTTTCCTTTAGGATGATTAGATTGCTTGTTGGTATGTGCGGTGCAAAAACAGAAACTTTGGCTGTTGCGCGCGATTTTACCTTTTTTACTCGAACATCTAAAGTTTCTGAAACTTTTTGCACTATATTTATATATAAATTGTTTATTGTTTCCTAATTTTTCAGAATTTTTGGAGTACCATAAGTATGGTCAAAGTTCAAATTGCTACAGATTGTCCTGTTTTTGATAGATTCTATTTTTGATGCATTGTTTTGCTTGTTTTTATGAAACCATCGATTCTATCGGTGATATAAGACATGTAGAAGTTATAATACAGTATCTAAAATGCAAAAACAAAATATGAATTGTTTGGAAACAGTACTTAAAGTAGTGATTGGCTTTATTATACTAACGGATCTCACCAGTTTTCTGCTAAGTTTTGTGTGGATGAGGTGTTCAAAGATCGAGGTGGTCTTGATATGAGGAGAAGGAGGAGAGGAAAGAGTTCAAGCTTGGGGACGCCCAAGGCACCCCAAGTAAATATCCAAGGAGACTCAAGCTGCTAAGCTTGGGGATGCCCCGGAAGGCATCCCATCTTTCTTCAACAAGTATCGACATGTTTTCATTTTCGTTTCGTTCATGTGATATGTGTAAATCTTGGAGCGTCTTTAGAGTTTAGTTTTCATTTTTCTTTTATGCACCATGCTGGTATGAGATAGTCCATCGTTGATTTATAGAATTCTCATTGCACTTCACTTATATCTTTTGAGTATGGCTTTATAGAATGCTTCATGTGCTTCACTTATATCATTTGAAGTTTGGATTGCCTGTTTCTCTTCACATACAAAACCGTTATTAGTAGAATGCTATTTTGCTTCACTTATATTTATTAGAGCATGGTCTTTTGTAGAAAGAATTAAACTATCTTGCTTCACTTATATCTATTTAGAGATTCAACAGGGATTGGTCAATTGCATGGTTAGTCATGAAATCCTACATAAAACTTATGGATCACTGAATATGATATGTTTGATTCGTTGCAATAGTTTTGCGATATAGAGATGATAATATGTGGGACGTACTAGTAAACGTTTGTTGCCGTGGGAAACCACGGCCACCTATCGGACCAAGGGCCCCTTTTTGGTTCGGCGGGGGGATGGGCACGTTGCACAAAGAGCGGAGAAGCGTAGAACAGCACGACAGAGAGCACATAGGCAGTTTTACCCAGGTTTGGGCCGCCGTGAGGCGTAAAACCCTACTCCTGCTTTGGTGTATTGATGGAGGAAAGTGGTGGACAAGCGCAGCGCTCTTGCCCGGCAAGGTTGCCTCGGAGCAAGAGGGGCTACGCGCGTATGAATGTGAGGTGGTTTGAGTCCTTTCTACGGTTTCCAGGGCCTCCTTTTATAGATTAAGGGGTCACCACATTGGCAAATCAGTCATTACATACTGATTAGATAGCGAACAGTGCTATCATACCTAACTTTGCAGGCAGACAGAGCGCATTAAATGTGTCGCTCAATGTCACATCACAGCTCGCCCGGCAGGCCCTGCCTGGCTGTTCTCCCAGCTTCGCGCCTGCTTGCTCGACACGTCTCATGACGGGTGTTGCTTAGAGGTATTTTCATAGGAAGTGGTTGCCATGTGGCAAATAACAGCCACTTAGTCACTTTGCGGCTTGACACCACACTGATCGATGACTTGTGTCGCTGTGAGGAGGTGCGGCCGAGTTGTTTGCCTCCGCGAGCCCCGGTTGGCCTGCCGGGACGATCTGGGGAATTGCTTCCGGGTGTAACCCCAACCTCGCCAGGCTCGCCTGCCCGGCAAGGGAGGTTTTTCCATTAGTTGTATCCTGCCTCTCTGGCTAGTCTTGGTCTTCTTGATCTGCACGTTGGCCCTTCAAAGAACTGAGCCCCTTGTGCTTCAATCTGATCTTGGTGCTTGTGATCTTGTTCTTGTGCCTGTGCAAAGTCTGGGCAATGGACCCAGGGTTTGTTGCACCGACAGGGGCCCTCGGGCCTGGCCCGAACGCGCTGTCGGGCGTCGTCGGGGTAGGCCCTAACCAGTGCACAGGCAGGGGCGTAGAGGTAACCGGCCCCTTGAGATCTTCTTTGCTTCTTCATTAACTTGAGCATGGGCCGGTTTCCGGTTCTTCCGCGTGTCGTGTAGAGCCAATCATGGTGGGGCCATGCTTGTAATGGCCCGTGAATGACTTTAACGCACGGGCCAGTAACTGCCAATTCACTCTTCCCACCATGCCCTTATCCTTAGCCACGTATGCTACATGCATCGAGCGGGGTAGGTAATGGAAGCGCGTGGTGCAGGAGAGCATCAAGGCAGGGGCCCGATCTTCTTGAATTGGTGGCGGGGGGCGGATGTTACCCATCGAGGGATCGACTCTCTTCGTCGACCTGCCTATAAAAGGAGGGGCGAAGGAGGAGCGGCGGCATTTATCCTCACATCCCCTCTCCTCCATCCTCTGATTTTTGCTGGTTATGCTGAAGTGGTGAGCCTGGGGCCAGGCCCCATGCAGTAGCTTGGGGTTGGCGAGGTCGAATGCTCGCGCTGATGCTTGGGGAGTGAGTCTGGTCCTGATCCAGGGGAGGTGCAGTGGCGCCTTCGTTGGGGCGAGGATCCTCCCCCATCTCCCCGCAAGACTTGGGAGGGTGCATGGGTGACGCGACGGTAGCACCAAAAGTGGTGATTCCGATGTGCTCATCGTCGGGCCGTCCATGGCTTCAATTTCAGTGAGGGGCAATGCAAGCGACACCACGCTGAAGCCGTAATGCACGCAAGGCGTGGTAGTCGATCGTGGCCTATTCCCCCTCTTCCCGTGGTGCCGGAGGGACGTTGCATGATGGGCTCGCCATCGATGAAGGTGGAACTAACCTCCCCGGGAATTGCTCGCTCGGCACATGGAAGAGCTCCTTGTTCCCATACGTGCTTCCTTAATGTGCGGTGGTTCCTGATCATCGGGCCGCCGGGGACGACCATGATCTTTGTGGGATCACCTGGAGAGCATGGCGCCCGATTTACCTGTGGTGACGAGGGCTTCAGGTGGCAGTGGTACGGAAGGGGACGGCAACCCACAATGCGTCAAGAACGTGGACGACCGTTCCAACGAGTCATGTTTGCCCGTGACTCCGCCGCCCTCGTCTGGGCTTCCGGCAGCATCACCATCTGCTCCTGCCCTCTGGCTTCTTCCTCCTTGCTAGGGGATGACACCATCGTGATCCTGGGGAGGCGCTGAATCCCAGCCAGGCCTTCCCTCCACCTTCTTCGTGTCTTCCTATAGTTTCGAAGAAGGAGAGGAAAAAGTGAAGGCATCACGACATTTTATCTTTTTTTCAATCTTAAATCTGTAGGCACTTGCCAAATTTTAGTTCAAATTATGTAATCTCTTAAATCCATGTTTGTGTCCTGTAAGGTCTGCACTTATTTGATTAGCATATGAATGAAAAAGATAAACCTTGTCGGGGACTCGTGTATGTATATGTCCATGCAGAGGTGGAATGCCTCTATATTCTTAAATAAACGAGTTTCCCCCGGTAGGTTATCCTGCTGGTACCCTCCGTTTTGCTGCCGGGGAGTCAAGCCGACCGGGCACAAATCGTAAAGAGGGACCAGCCCGCCGCCAATCTTTTTTCATCAAAGGCCACTGCGACCATCGTGACTGAAGCAACGGTCGAGTCAAGGGTTGGGAGCACCTAAGCTTCAAAAAGCGGCGAGGTTTTCTTATGCACAAGTCTTTACTTATAGAAACATATGGATAAGAGAAAGAACTTATCTATTTGGCTTGCCGGAGACCAAGTCTTTCCATCTCCTCTTGCAGGCCAAGTCTTCGGCAGGAGCCTGCAGTTTATGCAGATGGAAAGGAAGCCAGATGCGATCTTATCTACATGAACATGCAATGCTCATGAAATGCATATGCATGCATGCAACTTGTCGGGGGGCCCCAACGCTTCATTTATTTCTCTGTTGCTTAGGGTCTGCGCCTGGCTTCGTACAAGGGGTTACATGCAACTGAGGCAAGGCATGTACAAAAGGGTGGTTGCCGAGCAGGGCCCGACAACCGCGCCTTATGGGTAGAACTTGCGGAGATGCTCAATATTCCATGAGTTTTGTAATTGAATGCCATCTCCGGTCTCCAGACGGACTGCGCCAGGTCTGGTGACTCGTACTACCCGTAAGGGCCTTCCCACTTTGGCGTCAACTTGTTTGCACCCTTGGCGGACTGAACGCGCCTAAGGACAAGGTCGCCTTCCTCAAAACACCGGGCATGAACCCTCCGGCTGTGATAGCGATGCAGGGCTTGCTGGTAGCGTGCAACAGGCGTAGAAACCCAGAGACGGTTCTCCTCGAGAAGCACAGTGTCATCACGCCAATGTTGATCCTGTGCTACTTCATCGTAGGCAAGCACTCAAGGTGACCCATAAATGAGTTCAGTTGGGATAAATGCTTCCGCCCCATAGACTAGGGAGAAGGGAGTCTACCCGGTAGCTCGATTTGGTGTCATTCTGAGGGACTAGAGAACTACCGGCAGCTCGTCGATCCATCACCTGCTGCACTTTTGCAGCTTATCAAATGTTCTTGTCTTGAGTCCTCGCAACACTTCAGCGCTCGCCCTCTCAGCTTGTCCATTGCTTCTGGGATGTGCAATAGAGGAAAATGAGATCTTTCTTCCGAGGGCATGAACATATTACATGAAGGTGCGGCTTGTGAACTGGGTGCCGTTGTCGGTGATGATCCGGGTAGGGACCCCGAAGCGGCACACCAATCCATGCAAGTAGTCACCTTTCTCACGGCATCTACTTCCGGCCACTTTGTAAACTTGTCGATGGAAAAGAACCAGAATTCAGAGCCCCAGCAGCTCGGGGGAAAGGGCCGAGGATATCGAGCCCCCAGACCGAATACGGCCATGACAAAGGGATTGTTTGAAGAGCTTGGGCAGGAAGATGGATGTTCTTGGAATGGAACTGGCTGGCTTCACATTTGGTGCCTAGCTCGACCGCATCTTGGCGGGCTGTGGGCCAATAGAATCCTTCTGGAATGATTTCCCAAGTAATGCCCTTGATCCAATGTGGGAGCCGCACATGCCTTTCTGTATCTCTGCCAGCAGTTCGTTTTCTTATTCCCGACAAATGCACTTTAATTTCACACCATTGGGTCGTTTTCTGTATAGTGTGTCATCGACAAACTAATACATACTGGCCCTCCGAGCTACTCTTTAGCTTCTTCTTGCTCCTTGGGAAGTTCTCCGGTTTGGAGGAAATGGACTATGTGCCTTGCCCAAGTTGGAGCCTGGGGCTCAGCAACGCGGACTAACGGCACCTCCTCATCTCGAGGAGCGCGTTTCTTGACCACGTGGACCAGTGGCCCGACAGGAGGGTGCAGCCCGACAATCGATGGGGAATTTTTTCCGGCAGGGTCCCTGCGGGGTGCCCCGAGAGGCTCTACCGGGAGAGGCTTACCGGAGTCCAATTTCCACCTCCTTCGAGACATTGTTGCCGGGGATACGAAGGGCTGAGTAAGATGGAGAACAAAAGTTCCTGGTTCCATAGGAAGCTTTTGCGCAACACACTTTGATAGATGATCAGCAATGCTGTTTTCTGCACAGGGTACGTGCTCCGTTTGCAATCCGTGAACGCGCTCCTCTAATCTTCTCACTTCCTCAACGTATGCCTCCATCAATGGAATTTGGTAATCCTTGTTGACTTGTCTCACCACAAGTTGTGAATCTCCTCGAATGATCAGCTTCTTGATTGCCAATTATGTGGCAATCCTGAGCCCGGCAAGGAGCCCCTCATACTCTGATGTATTGTTGGTCGCCTCCTCCCGGGGAAAATGCATTTGGATGACGTACTTCAGGTGCTCTCCAGTGGGAGCAACGAGAAGCACGCCAGCCCCTGCACCTTGTAAGGAGAAGGCACCATCGAAATACATGATCCATTCTTTGGGTGCTTCCTTTCCGGGGATAACTGTTTCGAGCACTTCTTCATCAGGGGTTGGCATCCATTCTGCAATAAACTCTTCCAATGCCCTACTCTGAATTGTTGACGTGCTTTCAAACTTCAGGCCAAAGCTGGATAACTCCAATGCCCATTCCACTATTCTTCCAATAGCCTCAGAGTTTTGGAGTATTCTTTGCAAAGGGAAGCAGGTGACAACCATGATCTCATGGGCTTGGAAGTAGTGGCGCAGTTTCCTTGAGGCCATGATGAGGCCAAAAATCAACTTTTGCACGCCAGAGTACCTGGATCTAGCCCCCTGTAATAGGGAGCTAACGAAGTACATTGGGTGCTGCACCACTTTCTTCCATGCCGCATCCTTGGGGTTGTCTCCGTTGTCGTGCTCTTCTTTGTCCTGATCCATATCTGGCCTTGCCGGGCTGTTCTCACTCTCTGTCTCTTCTACTTCCCGCCGCACCACTAGGGCTGCACTAACCACTTGATTAGTTGCCGCCAAGTATACGAGCAATGGCTCTTGTGGTTTAGGAGCAACCAAAGTGGGGACAGAGGACAAGTAGGCCTTCAAATCTTGTAGTGCTGCGTCTGCTTCCGGAGTCCACTTCATGGGCCCTGCCTTCTTCAAAATTTTGATGAACGGCGAGGCAAGCTCACCAGACTTGGAGATGAATCTGCTAAGCACGGCAATGCACCCATCAGACGCCTCACATCTTTAACTGGCCTAGGTGCCTGAATCTGCTCGATAGCCTTGATCTTATCGGGGTTAGCTTCTATCCCGCGATGGGACACAAAGAACCCAAGTAGCTTGCCGGAGGGAACACGAAACACATACTTCTCCGGGTTTAGCTTCAAGTTGATTTTGCCCAGATTAGCAAATGCCTCTTCCAAATCTTGAATGAGGGTTGATCTGTCCTTGGTCTTGACCACAATATCATCCATATAAGCCTCAATGTTCCTGTGTAACTATGATTCAAAACTAATCTGGACTCCTCTTGCAACAGTGGACCCGGCACTCTTCAACGCGATAGGCATGCGCACAAAGCAGTATGTGCCACATGGGGTGATAAATGAGGTCTTATCTTTGTCTTCCTTGGACATAAAGATTTGATGATATCCAGAGTATGCATCCAGAAAGGAGTGAAAATCACAACCTGAAGTGGAGTCCACAACGTGGTCGATGAGCGGCAAGGGAAATGGGTCCTTCGGGCAGGCCTTGTTGAGATCTGTGAAATCTATGCAAAGCCTCCACTCTTAGTTAGCCTTGCGTACGACCACAAGGTTTGCTAACCACATCGGATGTAGTACTCCTCTGACCAAACCATCTTCCTGAATTTTCTTGATCTCTTCTGCAATGAATTGCTGTCGTTCCAAATCTTGCTTCAGAACCTTCTTCTTAACGGGCCGGGCATGTGGGTAGCCAGCAAGATGGTGCTCAATTACCTTCCTGGTAACACCAGGGATATCAGATAGTTCCAAGCAAACACATCGATATTCGCCTGCAAGAAGGCAACGAGCGCGCTTTCCTATTTGTCATCAAGGGTGGCACTGATAGTAAAGGTACCATCAACACCAGTCAGCCCTGTCGGGACCTTTTTCACATGAGGTGCAATAGGTTTGCATCTCTTGCTATTGGAACTCTCCAGCAAGTCATCAACATGCGCATCATACTCTGAGGACGTACGCTTCCCGGATTCCTTGCTGGTGTCCCTGCTATCCTTCTTCTTTCCTTTGATTTCCTTAGCGGGAACTGTGGCTTCCGCGGCCTCTGCTGCGACTGTGTCCCGATACATCTTACCAACGCAAATGATTGTGTCATTCTCGTCTGATGGAATGGAAATGACTCCACCGGCCCTGGCATCTTCAAAGTGTTGTAGGCATAGTGGGATGCCGTGTAACACTCCAAAATTTTTGATTTGGCTTTATTTGATTTAAAGGAGGTTATTTGATTTTTTCTAAAGAAGAGACTCTCCTTCTCAATTTTTTTTATGGCAAATATTTTCTTTAAAAGGGGTCCTTCACAATTATTGATTTGTGGTCTTGAAGGTTTTACATCTTGTGTTGACTCAACACAAATATTTTCTTTGGGAAATTTTTTGAAATCCTTTCTTTTAGAAATAACCCTATGACTTATGGATTGATTCTTCCTCATTCAAAAATTTCTTTTCTTGCCATGACCTAGGTTGAAAAATTTCTTCCAAAACCCCTCCCTCCACTTTGGGTCAAGCCAAGCAGCCTATTCCAGCAAGTCTCAAACCCTTTTAAATTTTATTTCTATTTATTTTACCCTCAAAACAATTTCTGCCTTTTATTTTGAACCTTGGAGATTTACAAAGGAACCACCAGATCCCTTTTGAGTTTTGGTCCCAAACAAACTCCTCTGACTAGTCCTTAGTAACCTCAACCTAGATCCATCAAGATCCACTGGTCCACAGTTCAAAAGTTTCAAATTCTGCTTGCTGCAAGTTTGGACCAGATTTGCCATTTTTGGTGAAATTCATTATTTTTCTTCCCCAAAAATTCTGAGAAAAATTAGGCAGCCTCCAGATGCATCAAGAGACCTCTCCACCAAAGATCAACTCCAGAAAACTTTTCCACGTGCTTGAAACATTTCGTCGAACAGTTGGCGTGCACTGTTTCTGTCAAAATTCAGAAAAATTCAGAGTTCAGTGTTCAGTTCAGTCGTCAGTGTCGTTTTCGTCAGTCGGCAGCGTCAATCTCGCCAGTGCCCTCGTTGGCTCATTGCTCCCTGCTCCTCCTTCTTATCCACCGCGCCGCACGGTCGCCTGGACGGTTGCGAGCGTCGGCGATGAGTTGGCAGAGGTGCGTCGCCCCCGTGAGCGGCAGCAGCAGCACTTGCTGCGGCTGCCAGAGAGGCGCAGCGAGGGACGGCGCCATCCAGCACCGCCCACACCACCAGAAGCCTACACGTGGCCGTCTTCTTCCCCGTGTGTGCTGCAGCACAGTCGCCGTGGCCTGAGAG